>NC_079288.1:36028482-36663936 GCF_023638135.1 Falco biarmicus
AAGTGTTGCTGTTTGGGGAAGGGATTGATAGGAAGATGTTTGGCTGCTTGGGGGCTCTGTCAGAAAGCAGGTGGAAAAGAGACTTTCTAATGTGAGATTTAATGAGGTGGTGGAAGTCACTGCTACAGGAGGTGAAGACCCAAGTTAGTCTTGAAAAGAGATTATACCTGCTGAGAGGGCAAACCGGCTAATAAACATAATGGCCTGGATACAGCCCCGTATCTTGCCGTCCCTAAGCAACATCCAGGTCCTGCCAACGTCCCTGGGAAAGTCATTCGCCATGTCCCGTCCCCCCCGCGCTAGGGGCTTTCCCTCGGGCCGCGACCCGCGGCGGTGGCTGGAGGGGCTGCGGGGCTGCAGCGGGAGCGGCGGCCACGAGAGGGCGCTGAAATGATGCGGATCGGGCAATGCTGCTGCTGCCCCAAACCATCCAAGTGCTTTACCCAGGAAAAAGACTTTCCCCACTCCCTGAAAATGAAATTAAACTTCTGATTTTAATCATAAATCAGCACTCTGGAGCTTGAAACAAGGTCAGAATGGCAAACCCCAACATCACTACTTCGTTCTGATTTTTTTATTTTTTTTTTTTGTACGGGGATGTTCTTCCAACAGCTTTCATAGGCCTGTTGAGTTTTGCTCATCTTCCTTCAGTGCATCAGGGAGTCCTATTAAGCTGCAGCAGAACAGGTCTTCAAGGGAACATCCTGGTTTCTGCATCCTGAATGCTGGAGATGGGACCCTTAACTAAGGCAAAAGGGATATGCAGAAGAGAAACTTAAAAGCATCGTTTTGTCTTCTCCAGCTACAGGATTTAGGTGTATTTTGTCCTGGTTGTGAGTCTGCAGCTTGTCTGGTCTCTCTGAATTTATTTTGAGCATGGGATACTTGGCTTCTTGGTCCAAGATGGTGACAGGGAGAGGCTTCCTTAAGAAGTGACTGTCTTTCCTGCAGAGGAAGATGTTGTGGAGACATGTCTGACTTAAACAGAGCTTCAGAGGAAACTCAGAAACAGTTTGAAACCCAAATGTTTATTTTCTCCTCTCACTTTGACCTTGGTTTTGTTCTGACTCAATTTGGTTCTGACTTTTGGACCACAAGTTAAAAAAATCAGTCTTGGAATATTTCAGAATTTCCATTCTGGAAAATATGTCAAGATCTTAACTTTTATTTTTCTTTTCAACTTGAAATCAGGAGGAAATTAAATCAGTACTCTGGTGTCTCTTTGGGAGACAAAATCCTGTTTTTTGATCTCTTCCTGACACCAGCTTTCTGATTTTGCTGCTGTGTTGAACCAGGATGATGGCTTTGCTAGGCTGGAGCTCATCTGCAAGCAGTCTCTGCTTCACCCTCTTCCTGGCATTTAGCACTAAGGCAAACCCAGATGCTGGTTTGAGTCCCCATTGAACACTGATCCACACTTTGAGTTTGACAGATGGAGAGCTTCTCAGGAAACGGTATTATAGCTGGCATTTTTTGTTGTTACCAAAAAAAGCTAGCGAGCTGGGGATGGAGCAGGGATGTTGCCAAGAAGTTGCAAATATAGAGGCAATATTTTTGACCTCAGTAGGTATGGTGTATTGCAAGCTGCACCAAAATGGAGTCCTTCAAGCAAAATAGCAGCTCAGACACTGCAAAAGAGAATCACGGTGTTGTGCAGAGCCTGAACCCCTGCCTGGTCCCCAGCAGTTCTGCTGCTTCCCCTGCTGATGGCAGTGCTCTGACTCCCAACCCTGCTGTGCACAGGGACTGACCTGAACAAGCCTGGGGATTCAGATATGGCCAAGGATAAACCTCCAAAGGGGAGAAATTACTTGTATCATTCTTCTAAAACTAGTGATTTTCCATAAGAGCTTGAGGCTGAGGGGGAGTGTGTGTGGTGCTGGTGGGCTGAGCTTTTGGGGGCTGAAATTGCTGTTGGTAGAATTGCTTGTGCTCACAAGTTCTTCTCTCCCCTGCTTCTCCACCCAAAGCTGAAGGCTTTGTAGCTGGATGCAGCCCGGCATGGCTCAGCTGGCTGGCACAAGGCTGGGCTCTGGCCCGGAGGTTTCCTCCTAGTGATCAGCTTGATCCTTGGCTCTTATGTCAAACCTCCCCAAGGTCAGCAAATGCCAGGTGAGCACTAGGTCCCACAGGGAAGAGAATCCCTTCCAGTGCATGCTCACACCTTCCTAGGAGGTCCTCCTAAGGGAGGAAGGGTGCCACAGGAGAGGAATTACTTGACTTTGGCTTCCCGATATTAATCTTTACATGAAATAAGTTTATTCCAGTAAAAATATGGCACTCAGGTTGGAGAAGTTTCTTCAAGCTATGCAGTTTATGTAAAACTCAGAGGACAGGTATGTTCTGAAGAGGTCTTTTTCCAAAGTATGAATCTCCAGTCCCCTGTCTGCAATTTCTTTCTTTTCTATATAGTCCTTTATCAAATAGTGCAACATTAAAGCAACCCCCTTCTCAACTAATAATCCAAGAAATGGGAACCTCACTTGCAAAATAAGGATCTTTGGTAATTTAATAATACTAAAAAAGGATTTTTTTCCAGTTGGCAAACCCTAGTACTTGCTGCAAAGTGGCAAACAAGCAATTGGAGCAAAGACAGTCAGCTCAGAGCTGTGAGGTTTAAATCAAAACATGTACCCTTAAAAAAAAAAAAATAAAAAAAATCTTGGGGGCTTTAGAGGCCCTGAGAAGGAGGAAGGGCAATTCATCTGCCTTGGGTTTAAGCTGGTGGCTTGGGTTGTTCAAAGAGATAGCATGTGTGTGGGAATACTTCCCCTGGTAAATGAAGATATTCACTCATCAAAGCAGGAACCTGCCAAATGTGTGTTGCATAAAGGGGGAAATTCCAGGCATTCTTGGGGAAATTGCAACTTTGAGACTGCAGAATCGAGCCCATACCTGGTGAAATGCTTGTAGACCATCATGGGAGTCTGTGTCTGGCGCATGAAAGTAGGCTTGAATGAGCAATGAGAGCATCATAGCGGGTCGTAATGTTCCTGCCTGAGGAGGGAAGGAGGCATTTTCTCTTCCTTATGGACTGGAAATTTCTACCCAGCACAGTATTGCAGTCATACTGATAACCACAGCTCCATCTGGCCATCAATTATTCATATAGACCCCAACACCACTGGGAGTCCGCATGTATAAGAAGCAGCAGTGTTTTAGCTGTTAATTGGATGGATAAGTTCCCCTCTCCTGAGGACCAAGATGAACTTCCCATTGACCCCAAAACTGGTTTCTGGAGGCTGGAACGGAGCCCAGGGTGCTCAGGGCAGGTGGCTTTGACCAGCCTTTGCTGCACTTGCTCCACAGAGCTGGTGGGCTGTGGTTGCTTCCAGGCTTTTCAAAGTAATCTGGTGGAACAAGGAAGGATTGGATCCCAGCCTTGCAGCAATCAGTGGTATCCCAGCTCCCATGGAATTACCCAGCCTAATGCTTTGGTGTAGTTAACAAGCTGCTTGTCCTTCCCATAACAGTCTTTTGATCCTCCGCTTTGTGGGAAGGGGAGGGTTTTTGTAAAAGCAGTATTTAGGCAGCTCTTGCCTTCAGCTTGCTCTGCTTCAACCCATCGCTGACTCTTTGACTTGTTCTCACAGCCACCTGCATCCTCCTGACTCAGCTGGCAGAGATACATAAACTTAAAATGGTCTCTTATTTTGCACTGAAACTACCTGAAGAACCCCAGCTTGTCATATGCGGATGCAAGTGCGCAAACGGCCCTTGAAGGAAGGGAGCTGTGTTTTGTCGTACTGTGGGAATGGGTAGAAAAGGGGACAATAAGGCTGACATGTCCTGAGCAGATGCCTGATGATGCTGGAGATGGGCTCATAGGGTTGGGAGCAGGTCAGGACTATACGTTGTTGTGGTGCCATATGGTTGTCATTTAAAGCCCCACAGCTTTTTCATCAGTTTTCCTTTAGAAATAAGAGAAACCTTCCAGGTGGACTGTCTTTGTCTTGGGATGCGCTCAGCCATGTGTATGTACTGGTACCAAAAGTGCTGGTTCCTCTGTGCATTACCTGCATGGTACCACCCTAGGGGAGCCCTATGCCCACTCATGTTGAGTATTTCCTCCAATTTGCAAACCACTGGAACCAAACCAGGGAGGAGCTGTCAGGCAAGTCTTCAATCCATGTCCTTTACCTCCCCTGTGGCCTCCTTGCTCTTACAGGGCTCTGTTTTTAAAGTCTTTTGTGCTTGAGGATCTCCTGGCCAACCCAAACCCGAAGTGTCTAGAACTAGAGAGCAGCTCACTGACACGCTTCACAAGAGATGGATAGTATCCCCCTCTGCCTGTTCTTTGCAAAAAATATTCCTCTGCCTTCCTTGCCTTCATCCGTCCAGTAGCCCTAAGTGGCTTTCCAAATGTGTTTATCTGAAATTCTTTACATTTTTACCCTACGTCCCATGCATGGGAAGCGGCTGGGCTCTCGGATGCCCTGCGCTGAAATCAGTGCTTAATGTACATCTGGTCGCTGGCCTGGTGCAGAGTTATCTAGAGGAGATGATCCTGTTGAAGGAAGACGAGTACAGAAATCAGGCCAGTGCCCTCAGTGAAAATGCAGGTGATAAATGTACCCCTGTGATTACATTCCTCTTCTGTGCGTCTCTGCATGGCTAACTAATCCCTCCTAGGAAGAAGGCGAAGGGAGCAGGGAGCTGTAAATTACAGCTCTGCTTAATTGGCTGGCTCGAGTTTGCTGTGAGGCCAGTCTGGGAATACACAAAATATCTTTATGTAAAATAAGTGGTTATTAGCGGGAGATGCAATGAAATTGGGGTTTCAACCAGTTGGTGTCTTGTGGTTGGATCCTCTAGTGTCTAAGAAGGTGTGAACTCCAACTGAAGCTTTTTCTGCCGTTGGGGCGTTCTTAATATTTCTCTCTCCCCTGTGGATTCTCCAGTGTCTAATAATATTACTAATAAGCTGCAACATGAGCTCAACAATTTCTTTCAGTGTGGGCATTAATAGGTCTCAGGATACAGGAGAGGGCCCTATTTTCATAAAACTTATAGGAACTGTAAGACCTCTGCCCCCTCCACCAAGCTGGGTTGGAATTGGCCAACAAATTGGAAAGTTATTGGAGACGGGGGAGATAAGTATGTTTATTTTATTTATATTTTATATATGTATCCCACGTGCAGACTGATTGCATAAACCTCATTTCTTAAGAGACCGAGCTTAAACCTTATGTTTGCCTCTCTATTGTAATAAACTTTGTCTCCTTTTATTTACCCACCTGTAGGATTTGATGATTTCCCCTTTTCCCTCACTCCTCAATTTCCCCATATCCTGTTCCCGAAAGGGCTGGGGCCCTTCCCAAGGGATCATTTCATGCTGTTTCCCAGGAGGTCTGCCTTGAAGGATGCTGATATGTAGGTGCACATATGTTAAACTTGTATTATTTGCTCAGCAGCAAGAGGGAAATGTATATACAGAGAAAGGCTGCTCTGGTCCTTCCCAAAGGCAGTTTAGACTTGTGCAGCTTCTTTTGAATTTGTCAAAGGCACCTATATCCCCGCAGGAAAAAAAAACAAACCTGAAACAATACAAAATCAGGGGTACATGAGGATTTTAAATGTATTTAGTCCAGGAGGCCACTTTTATTGACTTGGAAATGATCTTTCTTTAGGGGACTGATGTTTTTGATGACACCTGAAAACCCAGCAATGCTATTTCAGAATTTGAATCCATGAGTCAATATGCTTTTAATGCTCCTTCAGTACGTGTGCGCACACAAATTATCCCCTCACACACGCAACATTATGTACATGTTTTCCTCTCCCAGCATTCCAGCCTGCTTGGGTTGACCTTGTCTCTCTCAGTGATTTAGGTTTTAGAGAAGGAATGGGTAAGGATTTGCTTTGACATTTAAAGGCAATCCAGGTAATTGATAGCACTGGCAGCGTCCATCTCTCCCTCCATATATCTGCACAACAGTATCTATTTTTGACGTAGCTGACACGCCATTTCCTTTGGCAGCCCAAGGGCGGCTCATCTTTAAATTAAACTCGTCTCCGACCCTTCCAATCTGCGAGCTGTACAGAGGCAGACACTGGTGGGGTATATCATCTGGAGACTGTGCAGGCATATTTGAGCAGGGTGATGTATTATCAAAAGGGCTCTGCGTTACTGCTAGCTGGAACCAAAACAAGCTCTAAAGTATTAACTAATGACATGGGAAGTCCCTTAGGTATCTAATCACCTTTAATGTTCAGATTTAGAAGACAACTTTAAAGGAAGAAAAAGAGATTAGCGGGTCAGGTCAGAGCACCCCTTCCCCCTCCCTCCACCCCCAAAATACAATTGGCTTTTTAAAGTCAAAACCAGATTCATATTTCACCTCATCAGTAAATACACCATTAAAACCTGAGCTCTAGAGCTTGGATCTTGGAGCAAAGCTTTGCTGAAGTTAGTTTGAACCTTTGGCTTGTATCAGAAGCAATGGTGGGGTTTTAGGTCTGGAAAACCCCCTTTGTGAGGCTTTGAGATGAAGTTTGGTGCTGTCTGGCTACAGCAATAGGAGCCCCCATGCAAAATTTTGGCTGTAGATCCCCAGGTTTTCATGCATGTGGGCTGCTTGGTCTCAAAAGAGTGCTGCGTTAATACCTGCGGTATGTTTACCTTGTGCCACAGCTCCCTACCTGGCCAGAGGTGCTAAGGGACGTGCCCGTGTCATAGGAAGTTGGGGGAGAGGAAATACTGATTTGGCCTCCCAAGACTCATGCCAGCATGTGGCTTGCAGAACTGCCTCTGTGGACTGAAAATATAAAAACCCTAAGAAAAGCAAAATTTTTGTCAGTAAACTCACTTTCCTGCATTGATGTGGACCCAGCTGTATTCTTTTGACTTGGAGCTCTATAAAGCTCAGGGCAAAGGCTTTCAACCCTGCACTTTACCCAGCGGGCCGGTTCCTACCCCCCATACTAGTCTCTCTCCAGCTTTGAAGGAGAGAGGGTTTAGGTTTCAGTTTCCACTGGGGGATGTTGCTGCTGTTTACAGCAGGAGAAGGTCTGCACATGAAGCATGGAGAAGAACCCCCCCAAGCTGGTACACCAACCTGGCATGGTGTCCTGGGAAATACCAGCTGAGAGTTAAACAAGAGGAAAGTCTTTTAAGGTCTGGCAGAGCTCTTCCTCGGAGCAATTATGCAGCCTGGTGCTCAGGAATTGCCCCACTTGCACCTTAGCTGTGGGTAATAAACCCCAGACCTTGCAGGTTCAGCGCTGTGATGGGGGGAAGCTGCTGACAGGGCTGGGGGTGACACTGTGAGGCTGTTTAGTCCATCCTTGGACTACAGGCAGCACGTTCAGCTCGTGTGGTGGTAGAACACACTCAACTGCACTTCACTCTGCTGATTTTGCAGAAACATGAGGAACAGCAGCCTCTGCTCTCACTGGAGTGTGGTCCTTTCCAGTGCTGGTTCCAGTTTAGTCACCCAACTTCAGACTGGGATTTCCAAGGAAGGCAAATGGGTTTTGGCATCCCAGGTCCTGCTGAACTTTGCTGCAATGTGGATGTTTGTGCTGTTCTGAGACCTTCTGAGGGTAGTACCTAAGACTCTAACATTGGCCACATACCTTGTATGTGTAAGTTTGGATGTAAATGTAAATTTGCAGGAAAAAATGTGACTTCAAAGCCTGGGTTCCACTGATTTTTTTCCTTCCAGTACTGCTTTGGCATCGAAGTCACAGACTTGAGCTTTTTGGAAAGCTTTCCTTCAGTCCTTGTTTTTTTTTAAGGGTTGCTTGCAATCCTGAACTCCCCAGTGTTTCCAGAAAACAAATGAAACCCGGAGATGCTCAGCATCCCTCTAAGTCAGGTTCAAAATAAAGTACTGTGTTAACATAAAATGATTTCTTTCCTTTCTTCTCACTTTCTTCAACCCTCATCAAAAACTGCTTAGGAACAAACCCCATAACTTTGTCATGTCCTCATATCCTTTCCTGGTTTTCAGCCAACCTTTAGTTACCTGGCTTAAATTGCTACTTCTTTCTTTTGAGAGTACATTCCCTATTAGGGATGTTTCTGCAACACTTAGAAGACAGTAAATATGGGAGCTGGCCTCAGGTAGGATGGCAAGCACAATGGAGAGAAATAAGACCAAATTCTTTTATTCTTTATTTAAAATAAAAGCCACACAATCACCCCCCAAGAAAATAAAGCCTGTGGAATTGTATCCAAGGGTATGCATCACAAGAGGTTGTGATGACATCGGTCACTAGACCTCTGTTATCATCTCATTTGTTATGATGTCACCTCCCCAGACATATTTATAACTCTGTAATTTGTGGTTCCCAATCATTTATTCTTGTTAGATAAATACACGGATGGGGAGCTCCAGTCACATCGTGGTAAACCATGGGAGTGAAGCCTGAGTACTTTCTGATTGCGCTGCTGAGCTGGAGCCTCGCAGCTTTCCCCGTGGTTGCCCACATTGAGTGATGCTGGTGGGAGGTTGCCCTGGAACAAGGCATGGGAAGTGCTTGTGTGCTCCTCTCCCTCTTTTCTGTTAGCACCTGTAGGCTGGCATTAGCATTACGGTACCAGCTGGTGGCTGGTTCACCTGAAGGTCTCTTCATAAGAAGCTGGAGATGTTTCCTGGGGCAGGGGTTGAGGACTAAGGCCGTTGGCACAGAGCATTGTGCACTCAAGCTCAAAGAGGTAGCTGGGTGGTTGTGCTGTTTCGGGGGTTTTCTAGTGCCTTGTGCCCAGGCACAGAGATAGAAAGGGCATTTTACCTGCTTCATCAGTAAAACGCAACCTCAATCAGATACTTAAGAATAGGTGAGAACCTCTTTATAAACATGGGTCAAATAATTATCACTTTGGCAAGATGCTGGAAGGATTACGTGGGAGATATGAGCACTGCAAGTGGGTATCCACGTTGGGTCACTGACACCGAGCCAATCTATCACCAACTTGCGCTTTCTGTTGCTCCCTTGAGAGGAGATGAAACGAGCCACTGAAAGCTAGTTGGCATGGCTGCTGCCTTCACGCTCTGCTGGAGCTCAGCCTACTTTCATGTTTCACTTTTGATTATTGAAGTCCAAATTGTAATGGGAGATGATTAGAGTGGCAGAGAGCTGATGGTGCCCGCCTACGTGAAAGGCAGTGTGGGGCTCCACCAAGAAAGCTGGATGGGCAGCAGATCTGACTCGCTGCCAGTGGTAGGTAGTGAGCTGCTATGGAGAGGGGAGGAACAAGCAGATGCCATGTCAGTAGAGGTTCAGAAGGACTTTAGCAGGCGCTTCCCAACTACGTTTGCTGGTGATCCACCAGTTGCTTTTTTTTTTTTGGAGCATGATGCTGTTTGGAGGTCTTGGAGCATAATCTAGGTGATAGCATGATCCAGCTCTGCCCTTGTCTTCTTAAATGGATCCTAGAGAATATGAGCTGCTCTAGTGTAAGGCATCAAGCTTCCTTGGAGTCTTCTGTTACCCTGGACATGTCTAGGAAAGATTTGTTCTCTCCTGAAATAATCAGTAGCATGGGAAAAACTAGTGGCTCCATCAGCTAGTGCTCTGAATGACGTAGAGTTAGCATCACCCCTTACGTTCTTGGAGGATGAATGCTAGCGTACTGCATGCTGCTGGCCCAGCCCCAGGGATGCTGGCATTTTTCTCCCTGTGTCTCCTGAGAGCACTGTGAAAACTACACTCGTAATGGTACAAATATTCTTAGCATTCAAAGAAGCACAAATATTTTCTGCTGCTTTATGCCAAAACCAACAAGGGTGGCTGAGGGCTATTTTCTACTACCACCTCCTTGCTCTAGAGTAAGGCTGTGGTTCCTGAATAGGGCTTTACTGTACTGTTACTGTAGTCCGTATCACTTGCCTTTCTCTCTTCTGTATCTGCCAGCAAGCAATATTCAACCACAGCACTGATTTGGTGGGTAACCGATGCCTTTGTCCATCTGTCATGTGTCTGGGCATGTATGCTCTGCTGAGCAAGGCTGATGAAGGTGGGGATGACAAGGGGCCATGTGTTCTGCCTTGGTAGATCAGCCTAGATGCTGAATGGAGGCACAGAAATCTCTTAGGCTCCCTGTGTGGAAGGTTGCAGTGGTTGTATAATCTGTGCCAAGAGGGGGAATACTTGCAGCCCCCTTTTTCCCCATCCCTGTTCCAAGAGAGGCCCATCTGCTGGTTTGGCTGTCAGCAATTAGGTTGGGTGGATTCAGGAGAGGTTGTGTCTGGGTCCAGAGGAACCAGTATGAATTTTCTGGTCCCTGGGCAGTGCACGTGCAATGCAGAGCTCTCTGCAAACTTAGCACGAGGCAATAGTGGAGATGGATGAGACTCTGTGAGAATGTTGTAAGGTTCAGATAAAATCTGCAGTTCTCAGGGCAGGGCCTCTGTGCAGTGGTGTCGAGGGTAAATGGAGTTTACCCACTTGGAACGTGAGTGACACACTGTTTATCCATTTCTCATCTACACCAGGCAATGGAAATAATTTCTTTTAATATCCCATCTTGACACTGGAGGGAGGAGGGAGTCACCCCACTGGGGGCTTAGGAGCAGGTGCATGGGGGTCTCAGGAATGCTACCATTCCCATGGCATTGGAGGGGCTCTGGGCTTGCTGGAAAGACTAGGGGGGTAGGGGGGGTGTCACCCAAAACTTTATGCAAGTGTGTACTGCTAAGGAGGGGTCTGAAACCCCCTGAGTTATGTTGCGCACAGTGCAGAGAGCACCCTCACTTGTGTTCTCTCTCTGCTGGCATCTTCTCTCATAATCATTCATCCTCTCTATAAACAGATTTCCCAGTAATGGTTTTCATTTTCTTTGAAGTGTCCCATTCATTCTGCTGCTCTGCCCATTCATGTGCTCAGAGTTCCTTGAAAGGAAGACAGACACAAACATCCAAAGTGCTTGAAATATGCTAGCAGGGGGAGGGGGGTGAGCAGAGGCATTTCTTTTAAAATATATCATTTGAGGAGACTTTCATACTTCTTACTTTTTCATCCTTTCTACCTTTTTGTTCTCCTAAATAATTCTCTTTTTTTTTATTTTTGGGTTGCTTTCCCCCCTATAGAGATCCTAATGCACCATGGTGTGTTTTTTTTAAATTCTACCTCCTGCAATCTGTTCCTGCTGCTTTAAACTATCAATAAAATGAAAGCATGTTCTAGAGGTCGATTTAACCCAGCCCCAAAGTTAAGCAGGTGCTGAACTGGTTTGCTAATGGGGTATGTTTCTGAACTGGGGCCTTCCAGGCTAAGACATGACTGTCATCAGGGCTCGGTGGCTGAGCTTCTGTGAATAGAGAGGAATATTTGGCCCTGAAAATAAGGAGTGATACCTATTCCCTGCAAAGAGAGGGAATTGTAAGGAAGGGCTGCTTTTCTTCTTTAGGGCAGGCTTAAACATAAAACAATGGTCGGTTGTGGTGTGTGCCACGCCCGGTAACATTTCACCTGTATCAGGATCCCCTTCCACTGCACTAATTGCCCAGATTTAAGATTGAATCAGTGCAAATGCTGCTTCATTTTGTCTTGATGTCCTTTGTCATACATCTGTGGTGCCTGAACCTCCCAGTACTTCCTTACGGGACGAATCTTCAGCAATCCTCCTCCCTTGGTTCAAGAGGGACCTTGCTCTAACCCCAGCCATGGCGTCAAGGAAACTTCTTTCATTGCAATGGCAAGGTGATGGCTTGCAGTTGGCTCTAACTACATCGTCCCAGACTTGTCCCAGCTTATCCAAGAGGAGACCTTGCCATTTGAATTAAAATTAAAGCATGCAGACTTTCCGAGGGAGACTGACTTTAGGTTTAGAGCAGAGATCAGACCTCAGCCTGGGTGAAATGGCTGCTTCTGCTCTTGGGTAACAGCCCTGTGAGCATTCGCAAAAGCAAGTGCCCCAAGTGAGTTCTCAGCTGTGCTTTTTCTCTTGACACTTGGCGTTTCTGCCCACACAGTCAAGATTGCGCATTGCATTTGGGACTATTTGTGGCCAGCTTGAGGGCTTAGGGTTCTTTTTAATTATTGTTATGTAGTTATGGACTGGGGGCTTAGTGTATGGGAGCAAGAATGGGTTTGCTGTTCTCCACCAGATTTTTGCATTGGGTTGGTTTTTATTAGGACATGTTTGGCTTTGATTTCAGATTTATATGTTGTTCTGTTCTATCAGGCTCCAATAGGCTTTTTGAATCCAGGCCCCCATATAAATGGAGAATTATGATTCTAACATTATGCCTAGTAGCAATAATATTAAAGAATTGGAGGTTCATATTCAGATGAGCTGCAAACCCAAATTCTCTTTGAAGGGACTGAACCTCTGCATGGCTGCAGACCAGGGAGGACACTCCGTTTCAGGGGGTGGAAGGTCTGTGCCCGCTCAACTAAGAAGGGTGGGGTCTGGACCAGATTTGGGTGAGGAACAGAACTGGGGGAAGGAGGGAGGAACAAGCCAGCCCCTAGCATACCACAAATGTGTTTTATATTGTAATATCAAACATTGGCTTATTCTGTGTTTTCTGTTAAAACAAGTCATAAAAGAACTACTTAAAGGGGACTCCATTCCTATATTTTATATATACCCACAGAGAACATGTGGAGCGCAGATAATGGTGACCAACCTTCCCCCGCCGCTCCACTCCTTCTCCCCCCACCGCCCCATTCATCTCTGCGATCTAATAAGAAAAAGAACAGAGCTGGTGTTAACACAGGAGGGGTTGTTAATCTATTCGGAAACGGATTTTCGGGTCCAGGCATACTTTTTTGTTTTTTGGGGGGGGGGGGGGGGGGACTGAGAGGGGAAAGCAAGGGATGTTCATCCCGCTGCTCGGGGCCGGAGCCCGGTGCGGTACCCGGGGGGCTGCAGCCGGGCTCGCTCCCCTCGGAGGGACTGGTGGAGGGGCTCGGTGGAGGGCGGGAGGGGTGTTTAGCTTGGGGTGGGATGTAATTGATAGCAGGGAAGAGCTGTCACAATAGCAGGATAGGAAACCGGCTCTCCGGGACAGACCCGGCTTTTAAAAGCCCCTAATCTGCCAGTCTCTGTATTAAGGGGCTGATTTGAGGGGAGGACACGGGGGGGGGGGGGGGGGGGGGGGGGCGGGTTAAAGAGGAGGCCTGACTCCTGTTAGCTCCTTCTAATGAGGCAGTTGAATAGCATTTAAAAGGGCTCCTGGCCTGGCATGAAATCTCACAAAGGAACCTCCTTATTTTAATGCACGCAACTGACTTTGCTTTACAAACACTTTTATAGTGTCCAGACACTTACAAATCGACCTTCAGTGATTCTTGAGTTAATACGAAGTCTTGGGAAACATTAATGCGCTATTAAAAAAGAAAGTCTCTCAATAGATCTTTCTAGTCTTACAAACACGCTCAGAGTTCTTGAGTACTCAACTCCGGGTATAAAAATGTAAAGTCGTTTAAGGCTATTAATGGGGGGAGGGAGCCGATCCTGCATTCCTTGCCCGAGTCTCTCATTTAAGCTATTAACCTCCCGCTTGTAGGTTTGTGGTGTTGTGTTTTTGGTTTTTTTTCCTCTCGGAGTAAAGAGCAACGGATTTTGGCTTCGAGCAAACATATTTAAACTTCGAAGAAGGGCTTGTGTGTCGGCAAGTTTATCACTCCCCTCCCTCGATATGTCAGTTGGTTTAATAAAAAAATCCTCTATTACCTCTCCCCACAGACCTCGGCTCTCTAATTACCGAACAATGCGCGGAAAGAATTTTAGGGGTCCCATCCTGCCAAGCGAAAAGCTGTAGAGGATGGGAGAGGCAAGATCGGGTCCTGTCTGCAAGAAGCTTGGAAAATACCCTTCCCCCCCACCCAAAAAAAAAAAAAAAAAAAAAAAGTAAATCCGTACAGCAGAAGGGAAACCGTTTAAATTGGCAAGCGAGATTAATGAGGGATGTAGAAAGAGCAAAGTAAATCGTAGTGGAGTAGCTCAACGCGGCAGGAAGTGTGTGTGTCTGTATGTGCAGGGTGGGGATGTATAGAATATGTATAGCTTGTGCTGAGTCTGTGAGCGATGCTGCAGTCTGGGTTTGGGAGCTGGGGTTCCCAGGGGGTTTGTCCCACAGACACGGAGCGGGCCGGGAAAGGACTGAGGAGGAAGGACTGTTGTGATGGGGGGGAGGGCGAGGGCGGAGGGTGCCTTTTGGGATGGGTTTGGGGGGGCGGGGGAGCCGCTTTCCCCGACCCCTGCCCGCCGCGGCTCCCCGGCCAGCCTCGGCGTTTCCAACGGTCAAAACTCGTTTCTCCTATATTAGTTTTGATTCTCCCTCGGCGGCAGCTCCTCCGCCGGGCTAACCGGGGGAGCGGCGGCAGGACCCCGTTCGTGGGGCTGGGGGGTCCCCGCAGCCACCCCGGCCGGCGCTGCTGGCAGCGGCTGCCCTGCGGGGTGGGCTCCAGCGCTTGGAGCGGGGGAAACCCACCAAATCCAAACCACCCCACTCCCACGGTCCGAATTATCTCCTCTCAGCCCTGGGCTCCGATAAGGCCGGGCGCTGCGCAGGCAGAGGCTGCTGAGCCGGGAGGGGGGGGGGGGGGGCGCGCGGACCCCCCTGATCCTCTTTTGTCTCGTTTCCCCCCATCTCCCGGCTCTCAGCTGGTGGTTTTATTTTTTTTCAGGGCACCTCTAAGAACAAAGAAACAATTTAAACGCGGCTCTAGGGAAACCAGCAGCCCCGTCCTAATGACGCGGCGTTGTTTGCGCAGAGTCGGCCGCGCCGCTCCGCTCCGCGCAGGCTGAGCGCGGAGGCTCCGCTCCAGCGCACCTCGGAGGGGGGAGCCCAGAGGAGCCGGGAAAATAAACAATGCTCTGTTTTATCTCTTTGCTTCCCCCTCTTCGGTTAAATTCGCGAGAGAGGGAGTGGATTTGAGCATACGAACAGCTGCTTAAAATCTAATATAGACAAATGGACATCTTGTATAACATTAAGTTTTAGTAGGCAACTCATTTATTTTGAAATGCTCTGGCGAATAGTTTGGCAAAGAGCTTTTCTCCCTCCTGTTCCTGGAAAGTAGCTGAAGAGTTTGCTGGGCAGAGTCGGGCTCGGGTGTTCGGGAAGGGAAAGGGGCTCTGTCCGCCGAGGCTCCCCAGCCCCTCGGGTCGCCCGCCCCAAGCGCTCCAGGCTTGGGATGGTTCCCCTTCACCCAGCCGAAAAACCGATAGGAACAACCCCCAAGTCAAATTAGAGGTAGAGGAAGACAGTGAGGATAAAATATCTATTTAATATTCGGGCCATTTAGTGCTTCTGCAAACAGCTTTAGAGAATCTTATCACTTGCAGCATTTCAAATGCAAAACTGGGGCATCCCCGTCGTTGGCTTTGTGCGATATTAAACCCAAAAGAGAAAAAACAAAAAAGCACGGCACAGGGCTATCTTGAGTTTGTAAATTCCTCAGTGAAAGCGGATTCCACCGTGGGAAGCTGTTGGTGCTCCCGCCTCGGCGGCTGCCCGGGACGGACACACCGGCTGCTCCGCGCCTTTGTTAAGGAACGGAGAATAATAAATTCGGCTCCGTATTTTATAGGAACGGAGGAGCCAAGAGCACTCAGGCTAAAAACAAACCTGTGTTCAGCCAAGCGTGAGGAAAGCGGCTCCAAATGAGAGGATCGGAGTTGGGGGGGAGGAAAGGGAGAGAAAAAAATAAAAAGGAAAAAAGGCAAACTAACTGGAAAACAAAGATTTTATTCGTGGAGGTGTGCGCCTGGGTGCTGTCACCCACTGACGGTGCCAGTGTCTCTCCTCTCTGGGCAAAGGAGCTTGTTCTGCCCTTCCCGAGCGGGCAGAGTTGCCGTCCTCCCCTAAAATCCCTCCCTGGGGCAGAATGCTGGATGCAAGGGAGGAAAAGAAAAGGGAAAAGTGCAATTGTGTGGGAGCTCGTAGGGACACCAGGTCCTGCTGCTTGAGGTGTTCCCCTCTCCTGGTTTCCACGTTTATTTGTAGGGACAAAAATCCTATAGATTACCTTCATTTTTTGTTTAATTCGTTATGTACATATATATTTTTTTTTTTCCTGCTTCGTACGATGACGATGTGGTGAATTACTAGACGGGAAACAGCCTGGTCCCCAGGATAAGATTTTCTGCCTGCTTAGGGGTTGGTTTGTCGGTTTTGTTCCCGCAGAAACCAATTTCTTGAGCCGCCGGGGCTGCGGCAGGCAGCGAGGCTGCTCGGGGCTGCACCGCTCGGGGAAAGATGCGCTCCGGGGGTTAAAATAGGCTTAAAATACGGGTGTTCTTAGGTTGGGACCCTTGGGATTTTGTTGTTGTTGTTGTTTTACTGATAATTAATTTTTAAAAAATACACACCGATTTACCGATGTAGGGGGGGAAATGTAGTAACGTGCAGCGTGGTTAGAAGACGCCTTTTTGGAGCGAGAAGGGAAAACAGAGGGGGAGGCATCGAGCCCCGCTCTGTAGCGGTGCCGAGCTTGTGCGGTGCGTTCGCAAAGCAGCTCCAGCCGCGCAGCCCCGCGCAGCGGCCGGGCCGGAGAATGATTTATTGTGTGTGTGTGCTTGAGATTGTTCCCCCAAAAGAGAAACAAACCATTGATCTCCCTGAAACGCGAAAACCCCCGGCTCCGCGGCGGGAGGGTTGGCTCCGCGGGCAGAGAGGAGCCTGCGCCCGCTCCGCTCCCGCCGACGGGGCGCCCGGGGGCAGCGGGAGCTCCGCGCCCGCGCAGCCGGGGCGCAGGGTTGGGGTGGGAGTTTTTCCTCGTTGCTCGGAGCCAGGGAATGTAAATTTTGACGGCTAAAACCTTTGGCTTGGTGGGGGAGGAACCCGCTCGCTGCTCTCGCTGTCGCTCCCGACTTAATTTTACCGCTTGGGGAAGCGGCCGAGCCTGCCCGAGCAGCGCCGGCGGGGGGACGTGGCCGTTAGCCCTCGGTTATAGCTAGCCCTCGGTTATAACTCCGTTCAGATCTGGTGCCGGTGGCCAGCAGCGCTTCCGCGGAGCAGGAGCTGGCCCTGCCTGCGCGCCAGGCAGCAGAGGCAAAGCGCGCAGCTATTGCCAGGTAGTACCGTTGTTATTATTATTATTTATTGTAATAGCCGCTGGTGCCCGCTCCGCTCCGCGCATCCCGGCGCTGGGACCCGCACCAGCCCCGAGGTGTTAACGAGGGGGCCGCGGAGCGGGTGCGGAGCCCCGCGGAGGGGAGCGGGGCGGCGGGTCCGCACCGCCGGTAGTGCTGGAGGAAACGCCTTGGGTTTCTTTACGGGCTCATTTTCTCAGAGGAGGATTTTACTGCATGCGTAAAGAATTTTGAAAAGCAGTGGTAAATATTTTCTCTTCTGGCAAGTTATTTATTGGCATGAAGAGAGGATTTTTTTTTTTCGTCTTTATAAAGCTACATGTGGTGACCATATAGGATCAGAAATAATGTGGCCTTTCTGGTTTTGAAGAACTGCTAATGTCATTAAAGGTCTTCCTAACACGCCAGCTAGGAGTTCAAAAAGCCTTGCCTTTTATCCTGGGCATATATTTGGTTGTTTATAAAGTGCAGACTTCCTTATGCTTCAAGTGCATCAGGAGGATTTCTTGACTCTGTAGAAGGATCTGTTTTCAACTATATTCTTCTTTGGAAATTGGACTGTTTAACTAGTGTCTTTCACACTTCTTTTCTGGCTGCTATTTTTATACATTCAACCACAGCAGAGGTTCCCGCACACAGAAGCAAACAAAGAATTTTCCCCTCTGCTCCGTATTACAGAAAATATCTGCGCCAGCCACTAATTGTCCATTAGTGCTAATAAGTGGCTAAAACAATATTAGAAGATAACCCGAGCAACCTGTCTTCTTTATTTTAATTTGACTTACTGAAGTCGGGAAGGTTTTGACGGAGACCTGACTAGACGTGTCCAGGGAATCTGTGTACTAAACTTTTGGACTGTTGATTTTGAGGGTCACTTATCTAAGCTAAGTTCAAAGTGTCACCTGCTTTAATCCTTTTTCTGTCATGCTCGGAGAGACTCCACACAGCACACAGTCCGTTTCTCAGAGCGCCTGGAAAAAACCCTCTGTCTCCATTTCCCCCCCCAAAATTTTCCCTCACAAATCCATTCGGGATTTCTCCCTTCGATTCTAGACTCTTAGGAAAAACTCATTTGAATTCAATTATTAATATTTTCCGGGCATGCTCTTTTAGTGTGCCATTTGTAATATATTAGGATGAATTATATGTTTTTAAAAAAAAAAAGAGAGAAAAAGAAAAAAAGAGAAAAAGGGGGGGGGGGGGAAGAGAAAAACCCGGAGAAAGAAGGCCTTTTCTATTAAATAGAAACAAGATGTCCAAATACAGAATGCATGAATTTGAAATCTGGTGTTTTCCACTCTTGGATGCTGATGGTGTTAAAAAAATCCACTTTGCTGCTTCTGCAATTTAAATCCTTACGTAGAAACATAAATTATCTGCTGGGATATTATTTTTAATTAAAATTCTCTTTCCTGAAGGACTTGTTTTTAACTTAACATAACAGGTTTTCCTGAAGATTTTTCTTTTCCTTTCGATTTAACATTTTAATTAATTGAGGGATTCTTAAGCCGTGTCTTGTAAGCGGGTTGGTGTTTTTGAAACTTTGACAGAAAACAGTTCACTTGTTTTGTTTTGGTTTGGGTGAATGGTTTTGGTGAAAACGCATAGTTTTGAAACAACTCAGAGGGAGTGGAAAACTTGGAGCTCCTCAGACATGTCAATGAACAGTGTTCACACACACACACAAAATCCCATGTTTTTTCAATGAGCTCTCAAACGTCAAGCTCCACGCTAAGGCTTTGGAGGGGGTGAGCCTAAATTTATGCCTCTCCAGCCAGTTTTAGGCACCTAAATAGAAACGGAGCCGTTCTCAGAAGTGCTGAACCCTCACAAATCTGCATGAAGACAAGGAAGACAGCTCTGATTCATTGTCCCTAAAATCTAGTCCCTTTTCTTTCGCTTCCCGCATGTGACTTCAGGCACTTGGGCTGGCTGTTGAGTTCAGCTGCCTTTGTCGTTTCCTCTTAGGGAAGAGAAACAAGGAAAAGTACTTCTGTGTTCAGCAAAGTAAGGGACTTGAAGCACTTGGTGAATTTTGAAAGGTTTGAGAGTGGTAGGGCAACACACCTGCTTTATGTTAGATGTAGAGATGGTCTGAGAGGAGCCACCTTGGCCACTCAGCCCTGCCTTCCCAGGCAGTCCTGTAACGGAGCCCGGAAGGTTCCCAGAGCATCTGCACCACAAAGCACCTTCCACCACCCAGGAACGAACAGTCAAGGGCTGGTAGGAGAGACCACCCAGCTGCCAAACGGTGGAGGACCCCAGGGTCAGAGCGGGGGACCCTGAGGGCTCACGTTGTTGCCAAATCTTGGGCTCAGCCATTTTGAACACACCCGGATTTTTCTGTATTTTCGTTCAGTGTTTTGTCTGCCCAGAGTCTCCCTTCCTGTCATTTCAGCCTAAAGAGGCCACAGTGCTTGGGGAGGGGGGGAGATGATGACATTTCTAGTAAAAATGAGGATAAAGTGAGGAAAATCAGCTTCTTTATGCCCACTGGGAAATTCTTTTAGGAAGGGAAAGCAGCATTTTTCTGTTACTTGCAGCTGGCAAGTATCAAGGCAACTAAGTCATGATTTCTCGTGGGTATTTCTGAGGTTTGGTGGGTTCTTTGCAAATGCTGGGGTCCTGGTGCAATGGCTGAAGCTCTGCTGATCTGTCCATCCTCCTCTCCATTTTAGCAACTGGTATTGCCAAATATGTGTCCTGTGTCCCAAAAACCAAGGAAGGTGAACCAGAATTGAGGGCATAGACAGAATTATTGGGGCAGGTACATCTGCTAATATGTCTTAGTGGTTTCATTGACTTTTTTTTCCTTTTTCCTGTAATTTCTGAATCAATCACTCTGCTATCAGCTAGCTCTAGAGATGGATGAGTAACACTAGTGAGATAAAAGAGTCAAGACTCCCTTTTCTGTTATTTGGCTGCTTTTTGTTAACAGTGCTGAGTGCCATTATTTCCCATAAAAGACATCTGGAAAATCATCGACGTGTGGTGGAGAAAGTGGCTCTTCTCTGCTTTGTACTCCCCTTTGATCCAACATGGAGCACAATTCACTGCCTTCTGAGATCAATAGCTCCCATCCTGGGACATTTTTCATTCTCGTGTGCTGTAAGTGATTTGAACCACTTTAAGAAAATATGAATGTCAACTCCTTTTTGTCTTAGAATGTGTTTATTTATGAATTCGTGACAGCAAGGCCAATGCCAGGAAGAGAATGGCATGGACCAGCTGGATATCCCCACAGAGTGCAACCGGTTGAGCTGTTCCTCTGAGTCTGGTTGGCTTCACCTTTGTCATACCACCCAACTAAAGAGTCACAAAAGTATGGGTGGCCATGGCTGTGTTGTACAGCCTCATGGTAATCAAAGCAGAGGCCTTTAGAGCCAAATGTGTCAGCTGGTATAATCTGAGCTTGAGCTGCTTACCTGGAGCACTGATGGGCTCAAAGCTGTTTTGGACTGGATGCAGAAGGGGGGAGTGGGAAGGGCTTCGTGTGCGCTCAGGTTCAGCAGAAGCATGAAGTTGTGCTCTGGTCTTTTTAACCAAGAGTAGCCAACCTGTGACTTGTGAGCGGTACGCAGCTCTCCGGTACTTCAGATGTGGCTCCTGTGCCAGGGCTTTGTCATGGTGAGGCAATGGTGGGCTGAGGCTTCCACGGGTAAGCCTGGTCCGGGCAGGAGTTAGGGATGAAGGGGCTGGAATTAGACCCGATCTCGCCTTCAGCCTCATTCAAGGGTGGATCCCTGGGATCTCAATCACCATGTCCCACCAGTGACCCACTCCTAGAGTCTTCCCCATCCCTGTTCTTTGATTCCTCAGTAAAGCGCTATCTAGATGGGTGAGAGTGGCTGTGTTATGCCTTCCCTTAAGAAAGCAGCTCTCAGCTATGTGAGAAGGCCTGACAGTACCGAGCAGGAACTTGTGACCTATATATTCAGTGAATGGCTCAGCCGGATGGACTTTGAGATGTTTGTCTGCTCAATGGCTCTGCTTTCCAGCACTAAATCCTGTAGTATTCGACCTGAAAGGTCCTGCTAATATGAGTAGGATCAAGCACAGGCCTACAAAGAGCAAGGGAGGTCATTATTTTCACAGGAACTGAAAGTCGGACCCTAAATCTTCAGAAGAGAGCAGTGCCTAGAAACCAGCTGTCTAATATATCTGCTGTGCTAAACTAGTAGCAGGGAGGGGAGAATAAAAATGTGTTTTGCAGTATAATATTGCTTTGTGCTTCCAAAAAGGCTTCTAATTTTATGTTTTAAAGGCAAACATTACAGCTAATTGAAGAGCAGAGAGGAAAAATGGATCTCCTTTTCTAAGCGCCAATAAGACTGGGTTCTGGGCCAGTGGTTCTGTGAGAGGTCTCCATTTACTACCTGTCCTAAACCTCAGGTATTTTAGAAGGAAAATGCCTGCCATATATTAAAGAGAAAAGTCATTAAATGGATGTCAAAAAAAAAAAAAAAAGGACGACAGAGAAAACCCATATGACTGAATTTATGGCTTGCCTAAGAAGCACAAGGTAGCACTGAGAAAACATGAATGAGAACAAGGGGGCATCCACGCCATGGAAAAGGCATTTACCACTTGCTGCCTTCCCAGTGGTAACCTCAGAAGAGGTCCACTAGGCTGGTAATGTCACTGTCCCATCCCTGCAGCTGTGACCCTCCTCCTGCCTTTTTCCCCAGCTCCCCCCTTTGAACAGAATAACCCTCCTCCACCTCACAGGAGTTGGATTAGGCCCTGTGCCCAGAATGCCGCTCGGTTTTTATTGCTATGGTGAATGCACCCATTTGCCTCTAGAGGAAACGGGTCTGAGCTCGAGCAGTCCTGAGCCAGCAGGAAATTCAAGGCTTTGTGGGCATCCAGGCAGGAGCCCAAGTTAAATGAGCAAGAGGCAAAGTGAACATTCTCAGGGACAGCAGATTCAGAGCAGGGGCTCAGCTTTGGGTAGGAGGATGCAGGAAGAGGGCGATGTGGAATTTCAGCCATGACCTTGATGGAATCAGGGTGTTCAAAGCATTTGGCATCACTCTAGCAAGCAGGCTAGTGATGCAGGCAAGGGCTATGGGCAGCTCAGGAGTTCTGTCTGCAGGAAAAAAGTTGTCCTGGTCACCCAGGATCGTGTTGTCCCCAAAGCATGGGCAGAGCTAGGAGCAAGGGGGTTCTCTGTAGTGCAGTGCGTGTGAGTAAGAGATGGCAGGAGGCAGGCAGAGACGGTGGGTTTGGCATTGCTGTGAGCTCCTGTTGAACTTTAGGCTCTCCTTCTGAACATCCAGGAGCTTACTTAAGCAAAAGAAAAGAGCTAGAAAACCTGTTGTAGAAGGCATCTGTCCTTCCCAGCGCATCTCCTTCCTCTCTGTGGTTTCAGCAATGAGAGGCTGCAGTCCTTCCTCGGGGCCAGCCTCACAGTTACGTTGAACCATGACATGGGGTGATGACTCTTCTCCATTCTGCATGCACTGTCTTGCAGGGATCCACATACTCGCTCTTACAGCAGATGCTGCATAGCGCTGTTGCTCCTCATGTCTACCTCCCTATATCCCAGTATACAAGCCATCACAAGCTTTAGGTGCTTTGGGGGGCGAGAAATCAGAAAATAGCAGTGTGGAGCAGTGGCTCTCCTTCCATACTGTGAGTAGCAATAGTTGAATGAAAGTTGGTTTGTTGTTTTTTCTCTTTGTTCCTGGTTTGATGTCCTACTCAGCTCTAGCATCATCCAACCGCTATGGAGAGGGGAAGCTAATCCTGGTATTTCCTCCATCTCCTCAGCCACTGACTCCTCCTGTATCCCTTGCCCCAGAGCTAGTAGGGTCTGGCTGTGGGGTGAACAGGTTCAGGTTGCTGAGCTGATGGCAGGATAACCCCGTTAAAAATATGGCAGAGGAACTGGATTTTGTGTCAGACCAGGTACTGATCTGACACCACTTTATGGCTGGATCCTGCACAGTCCTGATCTCCACCTCTGAGTGGCTTTGGTATGATCAAACCAGGGGAGGCTGCTGCCAATATTTTCTTTAACTGTATTGCTGAAGGACTGTAGAGGGAGACAGGATCAGTGAGAATCCTGATCTGAACTTGGTGGGATAGGCAGAGAGCTTAGCAGAAAGCAGATAGTTTTCTCCTCTGCTACTAGTACACGTCGTGGCCTTGGGCACCTCACCTAAGCGCTCCATGCCTGCCTTGTCCCATACTTCTGCCTCCCGAACTCCAGAGAGGCAGGACCAGCCTCGCCCCGTGTGTTTGTGGGATGCTTCACACGGTGGTGTCTGTCACGGCGTGGCCTCTGGACTCTATCACAGCCCTACTACTATTAATAATCCAGAGGATTAGGAAGATAAGCCAGTTACAGCGAGACTCGGGCTTGTCAGTGCTGTCCCCTGACTTGCAGTGTCTTATAGGTGGGGGAATTGCTCTGGTCTGTTTATTTACAGTCTATAACTTTGCAAATGATATAATAGCGGCTCAGGTTTTATTTCTTTGCAAACCCCTCAGCGAAGGAGACATCTGTGCTGACAGAATTATCTTTTTTTTTTTCCCCCTTCCCTACAATGGTGCCTTTAATGAGAGCTGGGCTTTAATTGGTAGCTCAGATGGATCCCTCCCCCTCAGCTTGCGGGAGATGCCTGACGAGTAGTATAGAAGTAATATACAGGCAGACGGAATACATGTATCTTAGCTACGAAGCACAGTATGTCATATATTTAATCTGTATTTCATCCCAAAGAAGCACAATTATTTTATTTGTATATAGGTGAAGCACAATAAAACTCTGCCCTTTGCCACATGCTGAGCTGCCTTATTTCAGCTACGGGCAGCAGTTGCTCTGCAGTTCAGGTGTCCCACACGCCGGTGGCGTGGGACGCACAGTCAGGCAGCTGTAGGTCCTGGCTGGGCTTGGCTGCAAGTGGGGGGCTCCAGGCCCCTCTGGCTCCATCTGGGGATGCTGGCGACTTTGCCACGTAGGCGGGCTGTAGGACTCCCTTGGGGTCACAGCAAGGTGAAAGTTGTTTATTCCGTGGTGGAGGATCTAATCGAAGCCGGGGTGTAGGGATAACCCCGTGCTGACTGATCTCCCTCTAGGGGCACTTTTCCTTTTTTGATTCAGTACGAAGTAGATTTTGTCTCCTGGCTGATGCAAGAGGTTTTTTCCCCATATGAGAGTCATGGTCTTCCTTTTGCAGATGGGGAAAACGAGGCACGGAAAAGCAGAGGACAGGCATGGGGGTTTTGGGAGCCAGCCCATTGCTCTGTCCCCTCTAGGCTGAGCGCTCCGCACCACCTTTTAGCATGCAAAGCCAAGTGGTAGCACAGGGCTAATGCTCACACAGGCACGGATCAGCTCCTGGTCCTTCCTACTGCACAGGTGGAGCGTTCCAGGGATGAGGTTTGAATGAAGTCAAGCAGGGAGTTGCTGTCCTCGAGAATCCAAGGATTTATGAGACCGTCCAGTTCCTTCCAGCTGTGGGACCTGACTTAGTCCTACCCAGCAGCCAAGTTGTAACTCAGTCACACATCTCTGTTTCTTTTCTCTTTCCTGCTTTTGTATTTTAGCCCAAGGGGGATTTCGGAGAGATGCTCTGTGTGTGGAAGAAGGGATGAGGTGTATGCAATGAGTTTTATGTGTTTGAGTGTTAAAAGTTTGAGACTTTTCAGTGCTGCAGGACAAATCAAACTTGCCAGCCCCACTGGAGAGACTGGGGCTGGGCTGCTTGTGCCATGGGAAAGGGGAGGAGAAGGAGCTGGCAAGGAGTTCACCTGGGCTTGGCTCGCTGCTGCTGCTGCTGGAGGACTTGTGCTTTTTCTGCTGGGGGAGCTTTTCAGCATGACATGGCAGCTCTTTGCCTTCCACAGCAGCAGCCAGCCTGGCTTCCCGGGGCTCTGGCACAGATGACAGCTCTTTGCATGGCCATCTGCTGCCAAGGCACTTGCTAAACTGTGCAAGCTAGCTAGAGCCAACCCTCTGTATTGCACTTGATTCCCATCCTTTGCCATTAATCCAAGAACAGTCCCTGCCCCAATGGCAAGACCTCAGCTCGCGGTGCTGCTGTGGCTCCCCCAGCCACCACAGGCATGCTGTTAGGTGTTATCCCGTGCGCTTGGAGAACAGCTCAGCTTGTGGTTCCTCCCTGATAAGCAGAAAGGCTACTGTCATCATGGGCAATGGTGGTGGACCAGCCCTTCCACGGTGTGAGCCCCTAGTGACCTCCTTGGCAGTAGGAGGTGTTAAAAGCATGTTTGGAAAGGGCAATTGAGCAGTGAAACTGAAGAAACTTGGTTGCCAAACATATTCTCGGAGAGACGGATTTTCTGGCATCTAGTCCAACGAACTTACTGCTGCATGTGTAGCTTTTCTAATGACGCTCTCGTTTGTGGATTCTCTGATGTCCAGTGGTGTGGCTGAAGTCATGGCTGTTTGGGTGAGAGCACTGACTTTTTCCTCTTCCATGTTGCATGGGAACATTGTTTCTATGAACAACAGCTAATGTGGTGGAAATGGGAGCCAAACACTCAACAACTGAGAATGGAGACAGGAGAGACAAATGAACTAATGGAGGCAGGTACATCCATGCAGAGTTCATCTCCTTTCCTTAGGGAAGTAGGCTAAGCACTAAGTCCTTTTCTGCAGAGGATCATGCCGAGCTGGAGTCCCTGAGAATGTAGCACTGTGATGCTAAGCACAGCCCTAAAAGAGAGGGCTTTTTACCCACAAAATAGATCCAAGAAGGCTTTATTTAGTACCTTATTTTGCAAGTTTGCTCCAGGGTGGAGCCCATCACCACAGCTTTGGAAAAGCCACCAGCGCCTGCTTCACTCGTGGCTGGCAAGGAAGGGGAGCACTGCCCAAGCCACCTCTGCTCCCCACTGTGCTCGAGGCGCTGGTGGGATCTCCAGAGGATAGGAGTGGGGCTCTGCATGATGTCTGGACCCAGATTTTAGGGATTTTATGGACACCCTTTTTTGGCATCTCCCCAGATTTGACTCTTCTTCACCCCACAGACCCAGCCTCTCCGTCCTTTCTCCCCAGTGTCTCCAGGCTCTCGCTGCTCTCCATTTTGGTAGTGCTGGCACCAGTTAATAAATAAGCTCAGGGTTTCCCCGGTGCAGAACACGCTTGCTGACACCCAGCCCGACCTTACCTGCAGCTGGCTGGCAGGCTGGCCCCACAGCACACAGGTACAGTGGCTGGGGGAGGCAGTCCCCCACATCAGGAGCATGTGTAGGACTCTTGTGACAAGAGCAGTGTTTACATGCCGGGGGAAGGCGTTGGGGTTTTCGCGCTGGGATTTGGGAATGTTCCCCCCACCCTGTTCCTTGCAAGTAGTTGGTCAGAAATGTTTATCAAGGGCTAGAAAGGAAACCTGTGTGTATAATACCCCAGACCAGAAAGCCAGAAAAAATTTCACTGAAACCACAGGGTCAGCCTGGCAGATTTGCAGCACTAATTTACTGGTGGCTTAAACAAATAGAGGCAGATTTGCACTCCTACCTCCTCCTCTGCCATCCCACGCTGTGCTCCAGAGGGCAGCTAGGGCAGGAGCCACCTTTGCTGTTGGATCATCGGGGCTCTGCCCACAGCCAGCTATGGTGGGGCTGTGCTCCTGGATGGTCCTTCAAGTGGATATTGTAAGGTGGCAATGATTTCTGGTGACTACTCTTTCCTTCCCCTCCCTCTGAAGGAAAAGGGGGCTAAAGACTAGTCTCCTCATCAAGCTGCCGAGTTAATTGTCCCCATCCACGCTCTCAGCCTGCGGTCGATGCAGGGGAACGCCGCTTAACTCTGACCCCATTTCCTTTCTGGTGACGTTAATTCGCTTGACCTTGTGTTTGCTGATCTCGCGTTCCCTTGCAGCTGACAGGCGGGTGTGAAGGAGGCAGGCAGGCAGGAGGCTCAGGGAAGGCAGGGCACGTGGTCCCACTGTCCTGCCGCTTGCTGAGGGCGTAGGAAATCAGTGCTGCACTCCAGAGTGGGAGCAGCAACTTGTTGATCCATTCTGAGGGATCTGTTGTTCAAATTTTAATTTCAAAATGGGGATCTTGATCCCAGATTCCCCTTTTCTGTGCTGAACAGGTGCATCCTGTGCGGGGGTACCGGGTCTCCTGGGATTTCACGTCTGCCTCACCTGGGGCAGACTCGCCTCTGGGTCTAAAATGGGCCAGAGGCACTTTGCTGCTGTTGGGTAGTCAGGAGCAGCTTAACGCTTAACTCAAGTTTATGTTGATGCTTCTGAAAACTTCCTCGCTGGGGGTCAGTCTGCCTCTTTAGAATCATAAAACATGGTCCCTCTTGTTTCCTTGGACCTCATTTTCCCATCTACTGCCCCTCAATTGTATGATACAAAGATGAGCGTGTGAAGGATGAGGAGAGGCTCAGATGTTGAAGTCTGTGGTGTGGGAGGGATGAATAGGTCGGGTCAGTGGCCAGCTGCCCATCAGGCTGTGTCAGTGAGGGTCTGTGAGGGTCAAAACTTCTGCCAGATGTCTTGAGTCTGCTGTTGGGAAGGGATGCTGTGGCTCTGTCAATTATGCCAGTCAAACAGCGACTGTTTCCCCTTGGAAAAACTAGCAAGTCTTGTGGAAGCAGCTCTGTTGGCATGGATGGATGTGCTACCTCTCGCAGGGTGCGGTGGGAATGGATCAGTCCTTATGGAGCTGGACCAGAGAACAACTTTGCCATTGCTTCCAGTGGGAAGAGTCAACAGCCTGCAGTGTCTTGAGAAACTCCCCTGCATGGGAGAGGGCGCATGGGTCAGCGCTGACCTCTGGGAGAGGGTGGCTTTGGTGCCTAGGCTTACGATGCCTCCTCACGTCCAAGTTACTTGTCTGTGCAAGAACTACAGGTCTGCGCCCAGATTATGTTAGCAGACCGCTGTAATCTCCTTGGAACCCGAACAAAAATGAATCTTTGCTCTGGAGACAAACATTCAGACTGTCCAGCAGAAAAGAGGAGTATATTTATTCTCCCTTTGTCTTTTCTTTCATTTCTTTTCTCGTCTCTTGAAATAGATCCCCTTTCTCCCTGGAAGGTGAACTAAGCTCACTTCCCCAATTCCGAATCTCAAGAATGCGATAAACTTTGGTTGATTTTTCCAAACGGCTTGAACCGGTGTCAGGGCCATCTGCTCTCCAGGTCATTATAAGAATTTGCACCGTAAAGCTTTGCCATGTGTTCTCTGCAGATTACATACACCTTTGGCTGTGCTCTTGTTGTTAGTTGCTCATTATTGGTTGGTTTGAAAAGCTTTTCTTATAAATGCCCTGTGTCCTAACCACACGTGTTGTATCAGTGGTTTTATAATGACCCATTTGGAATTATTTAGCCAGGGAACCTTGCAGTTTTTCCTTTCAATGTGTCCTTATAAGATGCCCAACTTCTACAGTTAGTCTATGAATGTACCCACACTATTAGATCCACTTGTTTATAATAGCAACCAAATGTCTTCAAATATTCAAGCCTCCTTTTATTTTTTACAGCACTGGCAATAAGCCTTTACATGTTAACTCTTGGCCTCTCTGGGTAACCTCTTATTTAAAAGCAACTTAATTGACTTTACCAGGCCTGGGCTATTTTTCATTTCTTCCTAGAGGACTCATTACTGGAGATGGATGTTTATAAACTGGATCTGGATCCCTCTCCCTCTCTCTCTCCCTTTTTCTCTCCCCCACCCTATTTTACCCCTTCCTGCCTGTTTACGTTAGCAAGCCATAATCATATTCATGGCTTCATATAGCATGGCTGCGATTTTTGTAGTGGTGACCCAGCATAAAAAGAAAAAAGCAGAAAGTTAAAGAGCAAGTGCTGAAAGGGAAAGAGAAAACATTAAAAATTCTCAGGGTTTTAGGTATTTGTAAGTCAAATAGTTAGGATTAGAACAGAGGTTTGATTCTTTGAAACAGGTAGGTTTTATACTGGTATAATTCTTTCATGTGTGTGCAATGTAAAACAGGTGTAGTGCAATGGTAAACTGGGTCCAGTGTTGGGGTTTTTCTTCCTCCTTTGCCTTATGGAAGTAGTGGTATCATTACTGTTTAGGAAGAAACCTGAGACAACTGAAAGCAGACTTTAATCAAGCTACAGTCCTTGGCATAACAGATCCTCAAAAGTTAAGTGTCCAATAACTTATAAGCTTAAGGCATGAGTACTTTGTCCGTGTAAGCCTGCCTGTCTCTGTAAGCAGGATACACACCTAAACCCACAGCCTTTGAGTATGTAATACATCAGATCCTCAGCCCAGCCTATGTTGCTATAGGTTTCCTGGTGTCATTGGATCCATTCTGATTTCCATCAGTGGAACATCTGGTACTTTGTGGTCATGTCCCTGGTTCAGTTTAAATCCACAGACCTGTTCTGACAGAGGGCCTCTGAACACCCAGTACATTTGTTTGGTAACCAAGCTTTTCTGCTAGAACGTGTGTAACTGCTCGGAAAGCCCGTGTTGCTTCTTGCTTTGCATTCCTCTCTACATCCTGAAATGGCAATCAGAGGTGAAAGAGGTAGAAACACCTATTAGGCTGTGTTGTTCATCCTCTTGTTTCCATGTTTCCACTTCATATCTGAACCATTCACTTTTTGCTCATGAGCTTCTGTCTCATTCTAAGCCTCCAGTCAGTTGGGAATTGCAACACCTTCCACCCTTCCCAGACCAGTAGAGCTTGTGGGGAGGGTTTTCCTGCTTATTCATCTTAAATTTGGCCGTGCTTCATTGTACCTTCTCATCTTTCTTGAGCTGCTTACTGCCAGGCTCTTGTTCATGCGGTGGGACTGTGTGCTCAGACCCCACCAGCACCCTGGCGCTGCTACAGAGTGTGAACCGAGGGGTGAACAACAGTCATGGGATCCCAGATATTCGATGAGGGAGAGAAAATGCCTTTTCTCTGCATGCATCACCTTCACACTCATCCTCACAGACCCCTCATGGTTAGGGAGCCTTATTTCAGATGCTCCACAAGATGCCCATGACAGAGCTGAGAGGGGAAAGTGGGCAGTCAGGGTCCCAGATTAGCAACCTCTCCCATATCTACTGTGGTCTGGTATCTTCTGCCCCCCATCATAAACTCTAAGTGATCCAACTGCAACAGATCGGTTCCATGACATATGGCAGAAGCACAGGGAACCCCAAAAGATGTGGGGGTGCTGGCTGTGTGCAGAAGCTGATGGTTCCTGCCCTCCCAATTGTGAGGGTCTTTTCTGCTTTTTTCAGGATGAGCATTTCTTTTTGTTCTGAAAGTTTCTCTGTTTTTTTGGCGATTACCCAGCAAGAGGGTGCGTGTCCCTTGTACCCCACCTCCATGTGTGACCAGAGCTCCTGCTGTGTGGTACCTGCCTTCCCAGCACTCCTTACTGCAAACTTCAGGCTAACCTTCTGCCCTGTGCTCTCTCTGGGACTAATAATTTATTTTTACTGGAATTTGGATACAACCACAATTGAAGAATCTGGATTTTGAATAATCCTCTAGTCACCTTCCCATTAATTTAATCCTCACAAATAATTTTGTGCTCTTTCTCTGTCCTTTCTTCCTGGTTCTCTCTGTCCTCTTTTTTCCCTTTTTTAATCCTCTCTCACTTTTCATGAGTTCCCTTAACTGGGTAGCATCTGCCAATTTTATTAATGGGCTGTGTAATCCATTTACAGGGTCATTAATGAGAATATTAAATAAGGCCAGACCTAACAAAAGATCCTTGGAGTACTCTGCAAGATACCTCCCACAAGTGTAATACTTGGCTTACTGCCTTTCTGGCAGGTTTGAATCCACAAAGCAATGTTCATATTATTATTATTATTATTATTGTTATTATTATTGGCACTAGGTGATAACTAGAAATCCAAGCCAAACCCCAGGTTTTGTGGTGATATAGGCATGGTGCACATATGCTCTGATTATTTATTAGAAAACAGCAGAGTCGTAGTGTGATGGGGGTCCTGGTTTTGTCCAAGAGCTACATGAAGAAGTTAGTTACTGGTCCCAGGGCGGTTACAGTATGAAAAGAGAGACCTAAATGAAGGATGGGAAGGGTGACAGCGAGATCAAGGGCACTGCCAAAGGCTTCGCCCTCTGACAGTAGCCATGCAATAGTCCACACTGCCTCTCAGTCAGATAGCACTTGTCTCCATCTGCTTGATTTTACCTTCCCCATTAAAGTGCACTGCGTACCTCATGACCAACTTCCCTGCCCAGAACTGCCATTTTTGTAAAATGGTAAAATCTAGTATCTTAGCAGGGTGTGTGTGTGGGGGGAAGATATAAACCAGCCTGTGTCTTCTGGGCTGCTGCTGCTCGGCAGACAAGCTGGGTGCCTGATATAAAACACAAGCGGAGGGGATTCGACTGACCCATCCGCCCTTTGCATCAGTGCTTGTGTCTGCTGACCTGTTACTCGAACGAATACTCAGGTTGATCAGTAGATCTCCAGTTGCAACTCAGATGAAAGGGATGAAAAGGTGAGCACAGCATGCAGCAGATGGTATCACAAAGCCATAGGTAAACGGGAGAGAGCAAAGGGGGCATATAGCAAAACACCCGATGAAAAAGGTTCTGGTGGGTGATTTTTCTGCAAGAAAAGTGTGGATTTCTAGGGATGCTTACAGCACTGGGATACCCAGCTCCCAGTTGAAATCCCACCTTTCAGGCTTTTAAGAACTAGAAGCCAATTAAGATAAATGCCTGTATATGTGAATTGTGTATCAAATGTGTAAAGAATTATTTGTGTGCGCACACCCACAGATGTTTACTGCAGATTATTTTTGTACCAGCACATGTATCAAGCCTCCCGATGCCACAGGTTTAAGGCCTTCAGATGTATTATTTCAGGAGACCTATCCCGGTGCATGTGTCTGTCTATAAGATACTTTTATATAGTTTCCTTTCCAGGTGTGCTTTCCACAATGTCAATGCGTATACCAGAACCCCTACGTGACTGTATGACGAAAACAAAGTCTTTTTGTTACTTTGCAGCTCTGTCTGAGCAGCTTTCGGGACTCCCAACCTTGCAAAGCTCCTTGCAGACCCTTAAGTCCGGGCAAAAAAACAAACAGAAAGGGTTAGGCGTTGGGGTGGGGGGGAGAGGGAGACGTTTCTATTGAAAGAAGAAATTTCTTGACCATGTTAGTTTTATTGGCCTGGAGGAACCCTACAGATTAACAACCAGCACAACGCCGTCGTCCCCCCCCAACACACACTCACACACACACTCTCCTTCACTGCCACCCACCCCCACTCCAACCCGGAGACCTTAAACAATCCGGTAGAAGGTGTGACTTCAAACTTGGTGGTAGGGATAAAGAGAAAGGAAGCCGGAATGTAAGCACTTGTGTGATGTGATTATTCCCAGAAATGCCTCGACATCTCCCTGCTGTCCCGGCACGGCTGCCAGCGGTGCCGTGGAGCTCCAAGCTAAGGTGCTGACCGCCGACTGCAGAGACACTGTGATACCTTATCGAGGGGAGGCATTGGGTCCCCTCGTAGTTACAAGCGGAAATAGGGCCGGTAGCCAGCTGAGCCTGCTGCCAGGGGCACTGCGGCCTCGGCATCCATGAGACCTCTGCTGAGCCCCTGCCTGCCACCAAGGTAAAGGGGCTCCCCCCGGCTGCCCCTGCCTGGGGGCCGCCCTTGGGCTCCCCTGGTCCGGCCTGCAGGGTCGCACCTGGGGTTGGCACCCATGGGGTGGACATGAGTGGGGTCAGCTGTGATGGGGGAAACGCGTGGGGATACCCAAATGGGTGGGCATGGGTGGGGTTGGCCTGACGTGCGTGGGGCGGACCCAACGGGGCAGACGTGTGCTGGCTGTGGCAGGGGGGTGTTGGGGCCCCACCCGGGGGTGGCGGAGGGTTCGGGGTACGCTGGATGGGGTGGTGAGGGTTTAATGGTTGCCTCTGGGCTCGCTGTCCTCTGGGTGTCTGCCCCTGCCTCTGTCGGGTTTTGGATGTGAATGTGCCTAAGGATGCGCTGGTGGAGCTTGCCAGGTCGCTTCCCAAATGCTTTATTATTCGTTTATTCACCTGAAGTGATGCCCGGCTCGCCAGCTCTGATCCCATATGTCAGGGGAGAAAAACAATGCGCTTATTCTCTCTTATATTTTTTATTCTTTTTTTATTTAAATGATTTCATTTACAGGGGAGGTGGAAGTGGGAGAGGGCTAATGTATAACAGGTGTTTTGATTTCATGTTGCTCTTTGAAAAGCAAATCTCGCCATTTGGACCATTTATTCACTCTTGGTTGGTAAAGAAAGTAATAATAGGAATTGTTTAGGAATTCATCAAAGAAAAACCCACCCCCTTTCCCCGCCTCCCCTTTCCTTGCACAATCGGTGGGATCCGGCACCCCCTGACTATAGATGACACAAAACTTCAGGGCTGGGGTTTTTTTATTATTATTTTTTTGGTCCGTTTTGTTTTCTCAGCTGCTGTTTGGCGATGCGCGTTAGCAGCTTGTCCCGGAGGGTGAGGGGCTGGCTGTCCCCTCCCGGTGGCTGCGAGGGATGGGGCGGGCAGGAGGCGCGGTGCCGGCGCGGCTCCGTGGGTGCGGAGGGCAGCTCCCCCGCGGGCAGCGCGCAACCTGCGCGGGTGGCGGGTGAGGGGCAGAACGGTGGCTCGGGGGCCCGGGGAACACAGGCGTGTGCTGGGAAAGCTGCTCCCGAGCAGCTCCCAACCCTTTCGGGTCTCTTTGCTGCATCTCCGCCTTTGCCGCCGTTCATGTCCAAGAAGTAGCTCAACATAAATATATATATTTCTTTCCTATTTCCGCCTCCCTCTCACCTCGAAAATAATGAAAACCATGATTCCGTATAACCCACGGCCCGGCCACTCCGTGCTGGCTGTGTCAACCAAGCGGCACGAAACGCGGCGGGCCGGGGTCTGCGGGGGCCGAGCTGCGGCCCCGACGGCTGCGCGCCGGCAGCCCCCAGCAAAACCCCGGGGACAGAGGGACAAGTAAAGGGGTGATTCCCGCCCCCCCCCGTCCATTTTAGTAAATGTATTTTCTGCCAGGAAAAGCGCGTTTCGATGATTTCTTGTTGCCCGAGAGCTCGAAGGTGTCTCCCTGCCCGTTCACAAATTCGTAAAAATTAAAAGCGGTGGTAGAGCTGAGGTAGATCGTTACACGGGGGGAAATTATGCCTTTGCACCGGAGTGTGCATTTGGATTTGGGGTAAAAACAGTGAGTGGAGAATTAGCATCGAGGGGGTAACGCGACGGTAACGACTCCGTTTCGGGGCTGATTTAAACGGGGTTTAAAATGCTCCTAAAACGCACTTAACTTCTGGGGTTTGTTCGCCCACATCAGGGTAAAATGGATTTCAGGATCCTAAAGGCTGCCCACTCCCCAAACCAACAAAATTAACCAAGTGTCTGTCAATTCAAGGGCGCGATTCTGCAATCGGCTTCACGGCTTGTTCCGCTGCGTAGGGAAACTCCTGGGTAAACGCATCCCTGAGCACAGTTATTCACCAAATTTTGTTTCTCCTGCCTGATTCCGCTGTAGGTGCTTGTGCACAACCAACTCCCGGCTGCCACCGCTGCCTGCTCCAAGAAAATGTCTTTTCCTGGAGCCCAGGACAGTGTCCTCCATCCTTCTCTTTCCGAGGTTGCTTCGTCCTGGCAGAAACCCCGACTAATTTCTCTGGACAATCTTAATATTGGCCGTGAAGCCGAAGGAATGAACCAGTCCGTTCCTCCTCCGGCTTTCAAGGTTGTTTCAAAGCTTTGATTTGAGTGCAGGGTAGTGGGAGGGGGCTCCCCGCATCCCTTTGGAAGAGGCAGGGGGGAAATCAGAAATTAAACATCTTCCCTCCGAGCTGGAGAAAGCCCTGCGAAACCTCTGCAGACACCCAGGGCCGCCCGAGAGCTCGTCCTGGCGAAAAGGCACGGCCGGGCTTGCTCCAGCAAGTGCATGGCGAGCTCTGCGGAGCCGGATGGATTCGTGGTTTAAATTATGGGGAAAGGAAAAAAAGAAGTGTTTTCTGTCTGGAAAACAGGGAACTCGCTTCCTTTTCCAAAGGAAAAAAAGATGCTTTTTGTTCTCGGGCCGAAGCCGTTTTAATTTATCTAGATTTAAACTACCGAGAGGCTGTGATTTCGTAGCGATCGTGATGCTGGTGATGGGTTTTAATCCCGAGCCTAACGGTAGCCGGGCTTTGCCGCAGGCCAGGTAGCTCCTTCCTCTCGCAGCCAAGAAAACGAGTGCCTCGCTAATATCACCCACAAACTGCTTTATTGGCCCCCCAAAACAGAGATCCAGGGATTCTTTATGACGCCCCTCAAAAAAAAAAAAAAAAAAAAAAAACCAACACAAAAACGAACACACCCTCCCCCCCAAAAAAAACACCCACAAAAAAACCAAACCAACAAAAAAACACCGGATCAACCCCCAGCGCCACCGTTAAACCTGGATTTACCGGGAGTCACTTCGGGTGCGATTTTGAGGAATTCCTCCCTTTTACATATTCTTAGAGGAAATTCTTTTCTCACTCGTTAGACACGCAGAGACACCCCTGAAATCGCCCGGGCCCCCCCCACCAGTTTGGCTGGGGAGAGGGGCGCAATGCCACAGCCGCCCTGCGCAGCCCCAGCAATGGGAACCGTAAACCGAGAGTATCAGAAAGTTGTCGGCAGGGACGTAGAACCGCAAACACATTTTTCCCCCCTAAGCATACAATGTGGAAACTCTTAAAGGGCGCTATCTGTAGACATCTTGCAATCACTGGTCTTCCTTGTCATCTGAAGGAGAAAGGGGAAAATATATTAAGTGAAGACACACTTTAAAATTACTTATACATTTTAAACATGCTGGCAAAGGGAACTGCCTGATAAACTCTTGCCCAGATTTCCTTTTTCTGGGGTAAATTATTTCAAGTTGTTACACAAATATCTCCCTCCTCTCTCCTTCCCCCCCCCCCCCCTTCCCCGGTTTTAATTCAAACGAAAACAAGCTCCCGCAGCCCCGCAAAGAGCACGGGGAGCTGGGGGCACTGGCAGAGCCGGTCCACAGCCCGCAGTGGGGGCAAACACCCGCCTCGGCTGCTTTTTTTGGGGGGGGGGGGGGGGGATAAAAAGAGACCGATGATTTAAATTGGTTAAAATGCTTCGTAACGGGCCGGCACACCACTTGCTTTTGCAGCCAGGTGCGAGCGGAGCTGGTCCTGGCTGTGCTCGGGGCCGGTTCCCTTGAGCCAAAATGACCCCAAAGCAGCCGGGGCAGCCGGTACCCACCCCCCACCCCCCCAGGCCGGGCTCCCGTGCCTGCCCGGCGGGGCTCCAGCCAAGCGCACGCTGCCGCCTGCGAAGCCGCCAGCCCCCGGCGAGCGGCGGGGGTTTGGCCCCGGAACAGGCGCTGCAGCCTTCCCACCGTGCGAACGCGCTCCCTGCCCTCGGAAACGGGATTTATCCGGGAGAAAGGAGCGATGTTAAAAAGAGGGTGAGGCTTTGGCGATTTATTTGCCTCCCCCCACCCCCGTTTATCTAGAGTAATATTAGACATTTTTTTTCCTTTATGTTTCCTTTCTGCTTGTTAATAAAACCGGGAAAAGGCCCGGGATTTGGCCGGGGATATCCCTTCGTGGAGACAGTGGGGGATGCAGGCAGTGCTGCGGCTCCTCACCGGCGGCGGGAGGAAGGATTCGGCCCCGCTCCGCGGCTCGGAGCCCCGGGGGGGTGGGGGGCCCGGCCACACGCTGGGGGGAGGGAGGGAAGGAGCCTGGACTGCTCTGGGTCTGCAAGCGTGAGGCAGGATCCCCCCCCCCCGGCCCCCCCCCCCCCCCGCCTTAGCCAGCGGGGTCTCCCGCCGCCCCCACCGCACTGCCAGCATCTTCAAACGGTGTCCGTCGCACAACCTGAGGGTACGGGGCGGGGAGGCGGGGGAGAAGGGGGCTTTTTTCTTCTTCCCCCCCCCCCCCCCCCCCAAGTCTCTTTCAAGCTGAATTTATGTTTGTGTGATGAAATGCCCCTCTGTGTTTAACATTCCCAATGATCATTTGTTTCCTTAGCTCCATTACTCCTTTATGAGAGCGCCTTTCGCCCGGGCATGTTTAATCATAACCGCTTACGCAATATTTTCTTTGGGATAGATTCACTCAGCCTTATTACATATCAATTATTTCCTTACAACTTCGTTCCACACCAGCTGCTTTGTTATCTGGGCCTGCCACCCCTTACCCCCCCGGTGTGTGGTGGGAAGGGAGGGAGACATTTGTTTTTCCTAGGATAAAATACTGCTAATAATAATGCGGATTGAGTGGAAGGAGAAGGGGGAAGCGGTGGAGGGGGAGAAGCCCCGCAGCCGGCCGCGCTGGGGATGCAGCCTGGCCGGGGATGCTCCGCGATGCCGGGGGTTGCGTGTCCCTACGACGAGCAGGACAGCTGTGGGTGGGGGTCCCCTTCCCCGCCCAGGGGCTCCCCGTTTCCCACGGCCCGCTGCGCTTTTGCGCCCTATTTTAGAGCTGCTCCACCGTGTTTGCGCCTCCCAGGCTTCGTGCTGGCGCAGAGGAGAGACTTTCTGCTTTACAGTTCCCCGGGGAACCTTTATCCACCCACCCTCCCACCGTTTCCTCTGGCAGCCACCCGCCTGGAAAGGACATTTCGAGTCAATTCCAGCCCCCCGCCCCCCCCCCCCCCCCCCCCCGACTTTGGTTTGAAATAATTTCGGTGTAAGTTTTATCGTGGATTTTGTATCGTAAACATGCTGCTAGGTTTGGCTTCTCTCTTTACTTCTCTTTCTGATAACGGTTTCCCTGGGATGCCCCGGGATGGGGTCCCCCCACTGCACCCGAGGGATGGGCAGGGGGGCTGCCTGGGCACTCCTGGCCTCAGGGGGGCTTTTCTCTTTGCCCAGGTCCTGAGTGGCAGGGGCAGGAGGAAACAACCCCACGCAGGGAGAGCCAGGGGCCTCGGGGATCCCAGCAGATCCTCCATCCCTCGGTCCTCCCTCCTCACCCTCCACTTTTTACCCTTCCTGGCTCAAAGCTCAAGCAGCAGCGTTTCCTTTCCCGTTTGGGGAGCCCACAGCACAAGCCCAGATTTCTTCTCTTTTTCACTTTTTTTTTTAAATATTATTATTCCTCCCGATGTTAAAGAACCTGAAATCCTTTGGTTAAGCTGTGTCTTTATAGGGGAAATATATATATTCCTTTATGTGGGCTATAAAGCTGCTCTGGGGAAGCAAGAGAGGCCGACGTGTGTTGTGGAGCAGTCCTGGTTTGCGCACGATTTTAAGTTGTCACAACAGGGACCCTGAACCACGCCATCACCGGGACATAAGCAAAGTGGGGGGGCACGCAGGTCTGGAGGGTGTCAGGGTTCTGGACAGGATATATTGAGGAATTGTAGGGTTAATGCTGAATTTCCTGGCTCTGGCAAGCTGGTGTCTCCATCATCTTTACGCGTGCACACGTATATGTGAACAGATGACTTGGCACCAACGAAAAACACTTAAAATAATGCCTCTGCCTCTGGCCAGGCCTGTGTAAATATCTCACTCTCCCACATGCCCGCCTAGCTTTTCCTGATGCTGCGTTACTTGATCACAAATACATAATTTGCGCGAGTGTGTGTATACACAGAGCCACTTTGATCTTGGTGCAGAAATGCCCCCCCTCGCCTTTAGAGGGGCTGCAGCACCGAGAACAAAAGCAGAGAATAAAAATGGTCAAATAACACATTTTCAAATGGGAAGCGTGTGTCGGCTTCCTTGAGTGGTTCTGGCACTTGGAAGAGGGGGGGGGAAGAGACTTTATTGAACATATAAATTTAAACTTAGTTACCGCTAACAGTTGCCATATAAAAGGGGTCCATATAACCCACATAATTTTTTTTTTTTCCTGGAGTCCCCGGCGCATTTCCCAGTGCACCCGATCTCTTGGCAGCGCTGGCCTGCGAGGAGCAGGGCTGGCTGTGGGCTTTTGCAGGGGGAGATGTTTATTTTTCAGTCATTGTTGGCTCCCTCCCCTGGATTATTTTACTGCTGCAGATTTAAGCCTTCTACTTATTTCTCGAATCTCTGGCAGCACTTTCCACGAGCACTCCCAGCTCTGTGCTTTCTCCTTTCGCTGTGTCTTGGGGTGGTGAAATTACAGGGTATGAGGGAAATGTGTAAATTATAGGGTTTATTAAAATGTAGGCGAGTGCGGCTCTCTAGGCGAAACAGATGCAGGATTGCTTGAAGTCAGCCGGCCTGACAAACTGCAGAGCAAGGAGGCAGGGGAATCATTAGAGGGGCATGTCCCGCAGGGAGAGAGGAAGCGGCCCTGGGGTGGGGGGGGAAACTGTCCCTCCAGGGTCCCCCCCAAAAGCAGGGCAGATTCCCCCTGGGTACCACCAAGGAGGTTGGTCTCAGCAAAGCTGAATGAGGCCTCTGAGTGCTCAGCCCTTGCATGCTGCATCCCCTCGCTTCCACCCCGGAGTGGGTGTCCCAGTGCTTCCCAGAGCCTTTCCCCTCTCCTCTCCCGACTTGACAGACCCAGCCATGAAGGCGATGATTTATTTAGGCTAAAGCATAATTCTCAGTTTATAGTTTGGCTTCTCCGATATTAACCTCAGATGCTTTTATATTAATCTTAAGGATGATGAAGGCACTTTCTGTGGCAGGAGAAAGTTCTTGGAAGGACCTTGGGGTTTGACCACCGAAACTCCCTTTCCTCCCTTTCCCTCCCCTCAGGGAAGAGCATACTGGCAAGAAGTGGGGCTGCAATGTAAATACAAAGTGGGGATGGGGAGAAAAAAAGTCCTGGGTGATGTGGTCTTGGTGCTGCCCCAGCAGCGCACCCCACAGCCCTGCCGGTGCTTGGAAGATGGAGATGGGTAAAGCAGGCTGAGATGCCACCAGGAGGTGAGGGCTCATGGCAGGAGCCTCTTCAGCTTTTGCTGAGGTGAGGTGGAGAGTGGATGTCTTTTCTTTGGCAGGGCTGAGACACACAGTGTACCCAGCACGCTGCTGAGCTCTCCAGAGCTGCTGTTATCCTGTGGGAGGGCAGAGAAATACCCAGCAGTTTCTTCTCTTCTCATCACAGCACCTGAGGGCTGGCCCATGCTCGTACCATCGCCCTTTGGGCTGTTCTTGTCGCTGCTTCTCCACAGACCCACAATTTAACGAGGAAGGTTGTCTTGAAGACAACTTCTCAGCCATGAATGACCTCACACACCACCTCCTTCCAACGCCTGTGGCCACGATGTCCCTGTAGCAGTATTTGCTTCCACAGAAAGACATTAGGAAAGCAGGCTGTGCTTTTTTAGCTGCCTAGATTATACAGTTTCAGCACATGGTAGCAAGGCTTAAAACAAGGTAGCAAGCCAGGCAGCTCTGTTCAGACTGCTAGGATGTCCTCGGTGGATCCCCAAATGGTCAAAGGTAAATAGCTTGAGCACTGCTAGCAGCATTATGCACGCAGTCCTTGTGAGAGTCTTCTCCGCCCTGCCATACTGCAAGAAGCAGGGCACAGCCCCTGAGCTGCAGAAAATCATACAAAACCACATGTGAAAAGACCTTGCAACTCTCCTAGTCCCACGATATTACCAAAAAAGATCCTGCAGTGGGAACTCTGGGGATGTTCTCTCCTATCCGTCGTGCTAACACGACTGAGCTTTTTTGCACCGTTCTTGTTTCAACACCTTGCGGAGCTGATGAAACCTTTATTTATTTGTGTATTTTCTGTTTGTTTTGGAGGGTGTCAGATCCTGGCAGAGCAGCAAAATGTAGACAGAAAGGTTAACAAAGGAAAGCGTTATTTACTAATCCCTTTGCACACTCTGTTTGAGGTAATTAAAACACGGTAATAAAAAGGGTAACTAAGAAGGGTGTTGAAGTATTATTTAACTCTTGTCTTCAAGAGCACAGTTTGGGGATCTCAACCAGCCTGTTCGGTTTACTGTGATGTGGCTGTCATCCCCTCCTGCTCCATGTCTGTGAATTGGTGAGAATCGGTCCCTCAGCCTTTCTCAGTTTTACAGCATTGGTTGTAGTCGTGGCTCTCAATTTACAGCTTGAAAGCTTATCTGCCATTCTTTCTCCTCTTTTTTTTTTTTTTGTTTTTGTTTGTTTCTAGCTGCTACATTAATTTGAGGAACACATGGAATAGGAAATGGTCCTTAGGCAGCTCTGGGAGAAGTCCTCTGCGAGTGGAAGAGGAGATAGGTCTGGGTAGTAGAGACTGGAAGAGCAGCTGGGTTTTAAATAATAAGGATGTGGAAGAGCTCAGACTGAATAGTGGGAAAGGGAAAAGAGGGCATATCAGCGGGGAGCAGGAGGAGAGAGCCTCCTTGATGAGCTTGGTTCTTCCTCGGAGGAAGTCCTTGCTCTAGACACATGGAGGAATTGGTGAGAGCTTCTTTTTCTCATTCGGTGAAGTTTCCCAGCGAAAATGCCTTTGAAAGACAAGCAGATTTGCAAATAAAAGACTGTCAAAGCCAGCTCCTTGGTTCAGATTTCTCTCCTTTTTGAAATAGGAACGGGAGTCAAAAGAGGCTGGTTGCTGAATGGAAATGTGCCTAATGCGATGTGGAGAGAGCTTATGCACTCAACAGTTGTATTCTCAGTGCAAAGAGGGGGCTTTTGTGCTGTTTGATATTTCAGCAAAAGCTGAAGAGGAAATGAAGCAAACCAGTCTGCGTTTCCAGAGGGAATTCTGCAGTGTGCATGCTAGAAATATCTCCCCCTTTTCCCTTGGACTTTGTAGCTATTTTTATGTTACCTTAGATCATGATCCTGGGTTCTTTGATTGCTACTTCTGGGGTGCTATTATTATTCTTCCTAACAGTACTTGCTTTCTATTTTTGACTGTTGGCTTTTTTTTTTTTTTTTTTTTTGAGACAACAGGGTTGCCTCTTTTGCTGCTGGCTCAGCCTGGGGGGAAGGAGACCTTTGCATAAATGTCTATGCTTTGTCTCTGTGCTTATCTCAACCATACGTAATCCTTCCAGTCCTCTAGTGATTTCTGAGACACACACGACGTGGCGAGTGTAATGCTCATTCCTCTGTGTAGAGGACCAGGGGAGTGGGTTCATGTGTTTGGAAACATCAGGACAGCTGGCCAGGCAGTAGCTATCAAGTGTGAGGGTGATTAACTGAATGGAGGCCCATAGGCTGGAGCAGCAGAAGTACCAGGCTGTGAAGATGGAAGAAGGCAGGTGTCAAGTGTTGGCTCTCAGCTGCACATGGAGCTCATGTTGTTCCATGATCTAATGCCCAGGCCAGTCACCCCCTAGTACTGAGTTTAGATGTTCCCCAACTAATGAACTAAACAAAGCAAAGGCACCAGCTGGAGGGTCTCTGGTTAAAATTGTCCTGTTAGAACTTTGGGTCTGCTCATAGGGCGTGTGAGCAACACTCCTGACCAATGTAACCATCAAGAAAAGTGTGCAGAAGACTAGTTGTGTGCAGGAGGCAGTGATGAAGCAGGCGTTGTTCAGCAGGAGGGAGATCCTGCCTTGCTACCCTGCAGGTCTCAGCTTCTGCTGCTGAAGTCAAATGGCTTGGACAGTTGCCTATGCTCTCTGCCTTCCTGGGCTGCTCCTTCTCCTACAGATGGGTCCATCAGGCTCTATTTCCACTCCTGTGCCAGCTTTGCCCATCCATGTCACGTTCCACAAGAAGAAAGTCACGTAACTCATTCATGGCGTCTCTCTCGTGCTGTCTGCCTTTGAAGTTAATGCATTTTGATCATCAAGTCCGCGTTTAGGGGTTCAAAGTGTCTCAGCGGCAGAACTGTTGTTACAATATTTTGCTTCCATGGGACAGTGACAGTTGTCCCTAAGCCATGGAGCTCTTGCTGAACTGTGCCTCCTGCCTGGTTGAGGTGGGCTTGGAGGGAAGTGAGTTTTGCTATCTCAGAGCCATGTCAGCTGGGTACCAGGCATGAGTGCTGTGTTTACAAGTGTGTGTATGCCGATATGGGTATTCCCCGTGTACTCTCTGCCTAAAAACACCTTGGTCCATTGTAACGATGACTGTTGGAACGAGCAATGTGTCTCTCTTCTGCCTACTGCTATGCCTTCAGTTCTTACGGCCACTTGGGACTCGCTATCTATTTACTATCCGAAGACAGAAAAGACTAAAGGATTTTATCGTGCAATACAGGGAGAATGGATTGAGATGGGAGCCCTAAGAATTCCCAGCTGAGGCTCGGTGGAGGCACAAATGAAGCCAGACCGAAGCAGGCTCTTTGGGGGGAGGGATTGCTGCTGGTGGGATAGCAGCAACAGTGGTACTGGCTTTTCCATTTGAAAGGAAGAGCAAGGATGTGGGAAGGGAAGAGGTATACGAGTCCACTGTGGGAGAGCAGAGGCTGAAAGGAGGCCCCAGCATGAATTCTTCCCTTCCCGCTAACTTAGAGCATTTTCTCTATTCTGTACAGAACGTGATACTCTCTTAGGAGTGACCCTGCTGACCTCCCGCCTCCTGATAGGATGGCGAGTAAGTGAGTGCAAAATAAATGGCACCAAATAGACCTTTTCAAAGAGAACAGGGGAAATAAATCAGGTTATTCTGGTGCGGCATTGACAGCATGTCAAAACAACTCCCCAAAGCGTGAAACTTGGCTGGGGAATGGTAATTCCACTGCCATGATACTTACATGCCAGATGTATGGCTTATCATCATGTCTGTCTGTCTGTCTACCTGTCTGCCTACCTGCTGTTAATGTAGTATCCTTTCTTTAAGCACACATAAGCTATTTATGATCTTATCTCCAGTTCTGGAGCGGGAAGTGGGATCTAAGTGTGTGAGAATGACTCGAGGAAGAAAGTCTGCTAGATTGTAATAGTTGGTGACTCAACGTACCAAAATGACCTGCTAGTCAATGCTGTATTAGATTGATGGTTATATTTCACTTACTGCAGAAGCTCTGTGGTCTCGCCGAGACAGATAGATGTTAAGGCGTGTGGGTGATAGCAGAGCCTAATGGACGCTGCAAACTCAGGCTGGTACTCAAGGCTAGTATTACCCAGATCACCTTTCTAAAGAACAGCAACAAACAGATCTAGGGCTTGTCCTGCCAGAAAAATGCATTGCATCGTATTCTGCTGAGACCAAGCCTTCATAATGCACACAGAAAATCACTGCTCAGTAATTCCACCAGGAAACTGAGAAATGACATCCAAACACGATGAACACCTCCAAAGCCCTCAACATTGATCTGTGCTGATCAGTAAGAGCTGATGAACGAGGTGTAAGGAATCAGGCTAGAGCGCTCCACACCCTCTCCTATGTGGTTCTCTGGACACACATCGCTGAACTTGCTGTGTACAGGAGTCTTTGAGAGGGAATGCATTTGTGGATTTCATGCCTGTGAGCTTCACGGTTACCCCAGTATGAGCAGAATAAAGAAGGCTTAGAAATGCTGATGAAGTTAGTTAGTATACTGGAACATTCCTGTAGATTTCTATAAGTTCAGCTCCCTAGTAATTTCCAGGGCTGAAGTCTGAGCTCACTTCCAGTAGTGCAGCTGCTGTAAATTTATACTAATTAGCAGTAGTCTGAGTAATTTGGGGAGTAGTTAATGTTTTGGCATTTGTATGCTTGTTTGTTTTTCTCTTTGGAGGATTAGGGGGAAATGTATCTGTGCTGCATATTGGATCTGGTAGCAGGAGGGGGTGTTTCTGTTGCCAGTTTTGGACCAGATTTCCCGGCTTGTGCAGACCGTGTTTGTAGAAGTGGAGCTCAGAACGTGGCCAAGCCTTGAGCACACAGACCCCTTTGATCCCAAGCAAGCCCTGTGGCTTAGCACCAGCAGTTCTGTCCATCGGGTATCCTGTGCTTCTGGAGGCGGTCTTGAAGCTGTCTGTGTCCTCTCTAGGTGGGGAAGTGTGCGGGTCTAAAGGAGCATGATGTGCTTTAAACGAAATCGCTGCTCTCTGTGAGAGGCAGGTGAGACATGAGTAGCAGAACTCAGATAGGGCAGGTATGAGCTTCAGGATGATGCTTCATCCATAAAGTATTCCTGATCCACAGGCATCGTTTTGCACTAGGCTGAGATTTAGCAGTTTAGGACTGAGTTGCTATGCAGGATGTGCGTCATTCCTGTTACCTTCCACTCTTGGAAATGAGCGAGGCAACAGCAGCATCTGTCCTGCTCTGTCTGCATGGAGACTTAATAACATAACCAGGCATCAGACATACCCCCCAGTGCATACCCCTGCGTCACAGAGTGGGAAGCATCGTGCTGTTACCACTTCATGTCTTTTTTGGTTTCCAAGGTCTTGTATTTCACATGGATGGGTCTGTCCTGGTCCCCTGTTCTGCAGGAGACCCAGCTAAGGTCAGCCTCACAGCGCTGAGCTTGTCAAGTGCTGTGTACATCAGGACTAAGAAATCTAAAAAATAGATACTTCATTTAAGCTGATTGTCGAAACTCTCTGTTATCTGTGAAAGGGTAGGTGCAAGTCATCACCGCTGTTGTGGGAAGGTATAAGAGCTCGATAAAACACCTTTCTTTTGACTTCATGGGGAGCCTGGGGTAACCAGCATGGTCTAAATGTCTAATCAAGGGGGTGTGAAGGAGGGAAGGGATGGTTCCACGCGATCGGTTAGTAGCAAGACAGGAGCAGAGCCCAGGTTTCATAATTTCCCACTCCCAGGACTTCACCTTGTTTATTATCCTAATATCCCCTGTCACCTTGGTTTATAAGCATCACACTTAAGAGAAAGGGGAGATGTCACACATGACTATGCTGGGGGTGTAATTGCCTTGTAGCTGGATGTCAGAGCTCTGCTACTGGGAGATAAGGGAGGGGTGACAGAGCATGAGAGGGGACCACCTGCCTCATCGAGTACAGGCGCTTACAATTACAGGTGACCATGTAATAGCCGCTTAATCTGGAGGGGTCCCCAGAACATCCACCACATACGCTGCAGGCCATAAAACACTTCCCAACACCCTATAACAAATTTAAGACCGTTAGTACAAAAGACCAAAAGCCACAAAAACTCGAACATGCAGGAGAGATCAAGGGCATTGCCAGTGTCCCGGGTCTCGGCAGTAGCAGGGAAATTGTTAGGTGAAAATGTCCAGATGATCTTAGGAAGTGGACCATGGCCCACCCTACAGAGGAAAGCAAGAAAACCTTACCAGTCCCTGCCAAATCTGACCCGAGGGGAAATTCTTTCCTGAATACAGGCCAAAACCCAAAGTAATTGCACATGTACTCTTTAAAAATGGATTTTATTTAGGAGAAACACATTGTCATCATCATCCTGTAAACTGCGCCAAATGTGTGCTAAGGACTTCCCGTAGAAGGAGAAATGGAAAGGCTATAGTTTTTATCAGAAATGCTGTGATGGGTAGGTACCTCCATCCCACCACCACCTGACTGCAGCTAGGTGGAGGACCCTCTGTAGATACCCCAGGTTTCTTGGGGAAGAGGCATTACTTAGCTGGAGCTGCTTTTTTTTTCTTGCCAGAATCCCCCAGACAGCTGTGGTACATTGAATTGATGGCTTATAATCAATCTCAGTCTTCTGAAAACAGGACAAAGCTTTTTGGAGGGTGTACTCAAGGTCCTGGCCTGAGGAACTTTGCTCAGGGTTGGTACGTCCATCATGGTTGATTTAGCATAAAGCAGCTACTCTCTGCCTCTGATGAAATTCTCTCTGATGCACAGGGCTTGTAAAAGCCCTAAGTACCACTTAAATCTAACTAACGGATACTGAAGGACTTGTTCTCAAGGCAAATTTGCTTCTGTTTCCTGCAGCCCCAACCCTGTTTCTCTCTTTTCCATCTCTGCTCCCTTTGATTCGACTTTCTGTTCTCAGTTACGGCAGCAATTGCAGTGAGAGCTATCTAGGCTGCAGTTTAACCACGGCTGTAGAAGCAGATGGATTTTAGAGCATTTGCCAGTAAGATTTACCCAAATTAGAGCTCTGCTGAGTTTCCCGCCTTCCTAATGTAGCCAGCTTTATGCTCTGGATAGAATTAAGCGAGGGGGTAGGAGGGAATGAATAGACGCTCACTTGTTCTCTTACATCCTTTTGCGAAGTGGTGTGATGCTGAAGCCCAGTTTCCACAGTGGATGAGGCCACCATGGGAACTCAAAGTACTTGTCCTACCCAAGACCTTAGTACTAAGTGATGACATCATGAAAGACATCAAACTGCTCCACCGGTTTACAGATAGGCCCACAATTGTTTGAAAAATGGTCCAAAATTGCACAGAGGTTTTGGACTGTCCATGCTCCTGCCTGGTGTCTGAGATGCAGAGGTGTTGCCTTTACTAGGTTGGGGGGGGCATCAGGGCTGAACATGACAGGTCTCCCCAGGGTACTCCTCGGGGATCATCTGCAAGCATGGGACATGCTGTTGGCCCTGAGACCGCACAGTGTGATAAGGACACTTACATACTGGGGACTGTGCAGACACCATCAAACCAGTCCAGAAGCTATCTACAGGGATGAGCAACAGCTCTTACTCCCAGGTTTTCAAAAAGCTGTCAGAAATGTAGGTATTTGCAGCCCACTGAAATTGAAGTGGACATCTGACTGTCTTGGTCATTCTTGTCTATGATTGTGTCACGACAGTAATGCATGCCAGGAACTAGTATTTCCAGCTCCATGGGTGCTGCAGAGTGCTCCTGGGTGCAGCCATGGGGGAACAAGTTGAGGCAGGGATGTCCCCAGCAAGGGACTTCCTCAGGGTGAGGTCTTAGCCCTGCAGCCATGGTGTTTGCCATAGGTGGGTGACATGGGTGTCCTCCCTGCCCCATCCCGGTGACCTTGGCTCTGTTGTGGCTGTGCTGAGGAGCCTTTCTGGCCCAGGAGGGTGGCTCACAGGCAGCCTGGGCAGTGCCTGCCGTTTGGGATCCAGCAGCATGCTGCTCCTCTGAAATCTGGTGGCAGAAAAGCTTTGGCAGAGGGAGTGCTACAAGCAGCAGCGGTGTCTCCAGCACGCCTGGCTGACTAGCAGCGGTGATCCAGGGCAACTGCTTCAAGCAGCTGCAACTTCATGGTTCTTCCTGGCCCCAGATCTGCTCTGGGTGGACATCCAGGGCCAGTGCCCCTCTGAATTCACCCTCAGGAATCTCAGGCTGATTCCTGAGCACGCTGAGCTTTCTGGCAGCTTGGTTTTGATGGGAGCCTTGCTGCAGGCTCCCTGCTCATGCCTGGAGAAAGACAGGAGTGCGGTCCATGCCCAGAGCTGGGTGCCAGCCCTCCCAGCCAGCAGACCCCTGCCCAGCTCCTACTGGTGTTTCCCATGTGAGCCTTTGCTCATCCAGTTGTTGCAGAATATAAAATAACAAGATTTAATGAGAGCTAACCTGTTAAAGTTGAAGAGGTAGTGCTGCTGTGTTGGCGTGGGTTTTTTTCCTTTTAATAGGGGGATTTTATTTATATATATTTGGAAAGAACAGGTTAAAAGCAAAAGTCATGATAAACATGCACGAAAGAAATAAAAATAGCCCAGGCTGGACTGGGGGGGGACAACAGGAGGTTACACTCTTGCCGTTAAAAATAACAGTTTTAACAGAGGGTGAGCTTGAAACTTTGACAGGACCATGCACATCCCCTTTGGAGACTGCTCCTGCAGACCAGGGCGGCAGGGCTTTCCCTCCCGCTGATCACTTGCTGATTAGTGTGCCCCTTTTGGGTGTGGAAAAAGTTCACTGAAAAGAGGGGATCGCAGGGTACCTTCTGAAATACATCAAAATCGGCTCCTACAGACAAACCGCTCTCCTGATGGAGATTTGATGTGGGTGCTAACTGCTGTGCTCTTCTTTGTTCCTCTCTGTGAGGAAGAACAGTATTAAAGAATGTGCTCAGGTGCCACTCCGGTTTCTGAAGGTGCCGTGGGGCACTTGTCTGGACTTCAATAAAGCTCAGTTCCTCCATGCTTCAGCACCTGCTGAGCCTCAAGGCCAAGTCTAGAGCACATTTACTGGGATGTGTGTCCCAAATTACTGCATGGTGTGACTGGGACTTTGCTGGTTGCCACGGGACTTGGCCTTGCCCCACACTGCTGGCTGCAGAGGTTCCAATGGGATGTGAATGGCTGCTTCCTCTTCCAAAACCACTCAGGGGAAATGATCCCCCCAAAGTCATGAAAAGGCAAAAGACAAGCTCAAGGGAAAATAAACCCCCAAAAAATCCAACCTCCTCAAAAAACCCCTCCAAAACACCACCTCCCTTCCTCTTTTCCGTGATTTTGAATGGATGATTTAAAGCGGTGAGACCTGTTTTCACTCAGCCGAGTGGGGCCATCCTGCTGGTGCTGCTGTAGCCAGGCAAAGCCAGGTCCATCCCCACGGGCCCCAGGGCAGCTGAGGTGGCTGTAACCCCAACCGATGGGCTCGCCTGGGCTGGGCAGAGCCCTCAGCAGGCATTAATAACCCGGGGGGAGGTTCATGCTGCTCTGGCCAGAACAGGCCTTGCTGTGCACCAAACCCTGAGCCAGTTGTAGGGGTCAAGCTAATGCTGACACTGGGGCCTTTGATTGTGTTTGATTCATGTGTGTACACCACTGGTAGGTCAGATGGGCCGTTAATCCCTGAGTCCCTTCCCCCTTCCCCAGGAAAAAAAAAAGAAAATGAGAAATAATTTTAGTGGGTGACTTCCCGGCTTGCTTCAAGGCTTGTGGTGCGAGCTGGCTGCAAGGTCTGGGTGTTCAGAAATGTGTTTCCTTCTTGCTTTGGGAGGCTTTTTTGGTAGCCTGGTGACTAAAAGACGTTGGAGGGGGGAAAAAAATCTGGGCTGATGTGTGGAGCAGAGCTGGAGCTGGCGGTGATGTAGTTGTAGTGTGTTTTGGGGGGACCTGTGCTCCCTGGGAAGCTGTGTGAGAAAGGGGGTGACCCTGCTTTGCTGTTTGTATTTAATCCCAGGGTTTAAATTTCCATTTAATCTCAGCACCGGGTGGGTTGAAGGGCTCAGGGTTGGTGCAAAACTGTGCATCTCCACCTCCTGTGTGTCCATAGGAGAGAACTTTGGCCCTGTTTGAATGTGACGGGGAGTTTTTTTCCAGCTGATAAAATGTATTCGATGTCACAAAAAGACCTAATAAGCGCTTTATGGGTGTGCTCTGCCAACACACGGAGGGTGGTTAGTGGGACAAGCCCTCCTCGGTGGGCGATGCTGAGGGAGCGATTCCTGCAGGGAAGATGGGGCTGGGAATCTCCTCCCTGGGGCCTGATCCCCTGACGGCTGCCTCGGAGGGTCCCCCCGGGGTGCTTGGGGGGCCGAGCCGGCAGCACTGCCCGGGGTGGGGGGATGCGGGGCTTCCCCGCCTGCCCCAGCTTTGGCGTGTGCGAGTGAGTGGAAATGAGAAAAGGTGATCTCGAGGGCTTTGGGAAGGGACCAGCCCGGGGAGCAGCAGCCGAGGGGGGTCCCGAGGGTGCAATACCCCCTTTGGAGGCTGAAAATAGCGTCTGCCGGGCCCGGGACTGGGGCGGCGGCTGTGGGCAAATGACCAATTAGGGAATCTTTGTCAGATTCGGGAAAACCGAGATAAGTCTCTTTTATCAGCCTATAAAAATACCACTTTCACTTATCTGGAGCTACCTACGCCGCCCAGCTGCGGGAGCTGGGAGGGGGGAGCGGAGCCGCTCCGCAGACAGAGGAGGAGTTAGGGATGTGCCTGACAGCGAGGGGGTTTGGAAAACCATTTTCTGCTGGAGAACGAGCCCTTCCCTCTCTTCCCCCCTCCCGCCACCACCACCCCCAACCCCCCCCGCGGAGTCCACCCGCTCCCCCTGCCGCAGCCTGCGCAGGGCGGGAGGCCCCTCCACCCGCTCCTTCCCAAAATCTTGTTGCTTCTTTTGATTTTTCCACCCTTTTCCTCGGCATCATGCCGAGGGGGGCTCGGCCAGGCGGCAGGGAAGCCGGAGAGTTATGAGGTCAACGCCGGTGGCCTGAGTGGGGACGGAGCACCCACGGGCTGCAGGAAAATACACGGGCGCGGGTGGGTAGAAGCTGGCTCTGTGCCCACTCGTGCCTATAGCTTCCCGTGTTTACATCGAAATACTCAGATCCACGCAGCCACCCTCACCCCCAGGCCGTGGGGCTGATGCGTCCGTGGGTCCCGGTGTTTTCTGGACACCCCAACTGCATTCTGCATCTGTGCGTCTGCATCTGAAGGCATCTCCTTATGGATATCCACACGCAAACAAGGGATCAAGACGTGGAGAGAGTGCTAACATGCATTCCTACTGTGGGAAAACATGCTGCACTTTGATTATTTTCTCTGTGGTTTCCAGTCTTTGGGCTGTAGGAAAACGAGCAGATAGAGCGTGGAGGGGGAAAAGAAACCCATCAGGCAACCCAAATCTCAGATCGGTGCTTTCTAGGGTTTTGAGGGAGTGCGGGTGGGGTGAAAAAATCGGGGGGAAACACAGTTTTCGTTAAAATACCCCAAGCAGGTTTGCTCGCGTGGGAGGAGGGCAGAGAGGCAGCGGCTCTACCTCGCCCCTCGTCCCTCCAAGGTCCAGGCCCACAGGACACCCCCCTGATTATTTTTTTTTAGGGCAGAACAAACATTTTTTTTTTAAGGCAGAACTTTGGCTGGCACAGACAAAGTTAGAGCCTCCCCGCAAAACCTTAACCCACAGGAGGTTGTGGGGGCATTTGCCAAACCGTGGCTGTCGCGGGTGGGGATGGAGCAGGGTGAAGTTGCCTCTCTTCGGGCTTGGGCAGGCAAAGGTTTGAGTTTGGTTTTGGGGTTTGGGTTTTTTTGCATCGTTTCTCTTTCGAGTAATAAGACACGCGGGTGGGGAGCAGGATGCTGCCACCGGGGCGGCCCCGGAGCGTGGGGCGGCCCTTGCAGGGGGGGTCGGGAAGGAGCAGCCCCCGGGGCAGCCTCTCCCATCGGGCCGGTACCTTTCGCACAGATTTGCTGGAAGGGCATCCAAATTCTTTTCCAAATATAGCCCCGGGACGGCCGTCTGCCTCCCGCCTCCCCCGTGTGCCCTTCACAGCTCCGAGCCGCACCGGGGGACCGCCGCGACTTCCCGCCCCCCCCCCCCCCCCCCCCCGCCCCGCCCCGCCGTGCCCAAACCCGGGGCGGGGAGCGGGGGTTGGTTCCACGCAAAACACGCGTGGAAGCTGCGGATCCCCGCCGCCCTCGGCTTCCCCCGGTTTTCAACAGACTTTTTGGGGAGGCAATAGGATGTTTTGGTCCCTTGTCCCTTGCTGTCACCTCTAGACCCTTCCCGAAGGAGGGGACCTTCCCTGCTGTCCTGTCCTGGAGAAGGGCCAAGAATTTCTTCTCCTACCCACGCGGTCTAACCCAAACCTGGGCATTCCCATCCAAACCGCCTTGGCAGAAGGCAGGGGCACTGCTGGTGAGTCGGGAAGAGCCCGAAGCAAGCGCTCAGCTCTCGTGGGGCATACACGCAGCTTTTGGATAAGACACACCACCCCCACTTCCCCCCCCACCCCATCATTCCCGTCCTCCAGTGGAACCTAGGCCGGGGGGCTGGATACCACGACCAGCATCTGGGGTAGGGGGACCCCTCCCCAACGGGCCCTTACCCTGGGAGCCTTCAAAGATCATTTTAACAACCATAAATGTGACTTCCCCCCCACCTTCCATTTATAAAAGGCTCCGCCTGGGATGTTTCTCCCCCATCACGTTTTTATAGCGAGATCAAGGACGAACTTGTTGCGTTGCATTGTGGTGGCGGGTCCTTGGAGTTTGGGGGATTTTTTCTTTCCTTTTTTTTTTTTTCTTTTTCTTTTCCAAATGCTCTTCGGGGTAAAGCTCGGAGAAGTTTGCAGTTCTCCTGCTGCAATTAAGAGGGAGAGGGAGCGAGATCTTGATTGCTTCTGCTCGTTCTGATCGCTTCGGGGGGGGCGGGGGCGGGGGGGGCGGGCGGGAATTGATTTTAGATTTCTCTTTTATGTCGGGTCTGGTTTCTGGTGATTAAATTTCTCTCTTATGTGGACTGAACCTAGGGATAACTGATTAATAACATGCCACTTGGCGCCAACACGGGGTCTCGAGGCCTTTAATCGGCAAGATGCACAAGAGAACAGAGAGAAACACAGAGCAGGACAAAACTCCACCAACTATTTTAGCCTGCTGGTCTCTGCCTCGGTGGATTTTTTTTCTTCATCTTTTCAGTATTTCCTGCTAAACTCGTAAACTTTATTTGATTTACAGCTATTTCATGAACCTGCTTAAACTAACATGTGTTCCGTCTTGTCCAACTGAATCATAAAAAACAATCTTGGATCCAAACGAGATTTTTTTTTTTTCAAAGAAACGAGTTATTAATGACAGAAAATAGGCATTGTCTTGAACGGCGGCCGCTCCGGCCCCCGGAGCGGGGAGGTTGGCAGCTCCTGAGCCCGGCGCCGGGGCGGGGGAAACTGGGCTCGGCTCCGCAGGTACCGCCCGGGCTCCGGGCTTTGCCCAGGGAGGGTTTTGCGCGGAGATTTGACGGCTCCTTTCCCCTAAAAAGGATTGTTCGTTGGAAACGAACGATTTCCAAGCGTACAGTACCCAAAACATGCTCGCAAAGGCATTAACCCACAGCCCCTGTGTTGGCTGCCTGCAGAGACGCACCGGAGCAGGTAAACACGCTTGTCTGTGCCCAAAAAAAACCCCAAACAAACAAAAAAAACCAGTCAGGCACGACACGAACTCCTAATTTTTCTCAATTGCGTGAACAACAGCGTTTTCTGTGCCCCCAACCACTTCTACATCTAGACTAAAATAGACAAGCACGTATCCGCCGTGAACACTTTATATACGTGGAACAGGTATAAATCTGTGGCGATGTATAGGTGGAGGCGCACGTGGGCTTAGAGAAAACCGGGTTCGCCAGACCGGTTGCCAACACCGGCATCTATTCGCAGCCAAATCCTCAGCCCCGTTCCCCACTTCTGTTGGCGTGGAAAAATACTCCGGGAAAGCTACCTGCATCCCTGCGAGTCCGAGCCCTTGCGCGCCGGGCAGCAGGATGCGGCCGAGCCCCACGGCTCGCGGATGCCGTTGGCACACCCGTGGGTCTCTGCCCCTCGGGGACCCATTTCTGTCCGCGCAGGGCGCTGAGATTCACAGCAGGCAGGGCAAGTCCCTATAAAGGGGAAAATACGCTCCCCACACACACTTTCCCTCCTGTAAATATTTTTTCTTGCACCTAATGTTTGCTGAAGGCAACAAAAAAAAAAAACTTGCCACAGAACCGTTTAGGTGATTCACATAATCTGTATTTTCTCCGTGCTGATAAAAAATGGTTTTAGGGAAAAGATGTTTGTTGGGGAAAGATGGTTTTTGGGGTGCCTGTGATAGCCGCGTGAACCCGGGTTAACACCGTTCCCGTCCGCGGAGCGGGATGGGGGGCCGCAGCCGTCCCCCCGCCTCCCTGGGAGCTGCTCTGGCTCCCGAAATTTGTGGGATGCTGTGAAAACGAAGGATAATGTGGTCATCACGGATCGGCCGGGCTCGGCTGCGCTTCGCTCTGCGGTATTTAGGGCAGGGGAGAGAAAGCGAACGGGGGCGAGAAAAGGGGGGAGAAACGGAGGAGAGGAAGAAAGAATGCGAGATGGATCGGAAGAAGGAAAGAAAGAAGGAAAGGGAGGAAGCCAGTCTGCCGGGGTGAGGGGACTGTGCGGTGCCCGGGCTGTCCCCCCCCCCGCTCAGGGCTCGTCTCCCCGGCCCTACCGCCGCGGGGGCAATGGCAGGACCAATTGCAGGTGTCGCTTGTGCCGCCTGCCTTCAGCGAGGGGTTTCAGGCTTTTCAGTTCGGGCTCCTCTCCCCATCCCCCCCCCCCCGCCCCCCCTTCAAGGTCATTGCAAGATCACTTTCAGGGAAAGGCACGGGGCGCTGAAGACTTTCCCCCTCTTGCCCCATTAGCTTTCTTCCCAGGGCGAGAGCCGAAGGCCTTATCTGCTTTTATTTTCTCCTTCGGGCCGAGATAACGCCCTGATTGACACCCTGTTTGGCAAGAGCGGATTAGCCTTTCCATTCTGCCATCGATAACGCGCCCCCCTCCATCGGGAGCATCAGTCATTGATCGAGGCGGGGAGGGGGAGCCGATGGGCACCCCGTGCCAAAAGATCACCCCGACTGCCTCTCTTGGGGGTGAGGAGGGGAGAAATGCAGCCTAACTCCCCCTTATCCAGCGCAGCACTGTGCCCACGGGCAAACTTGGGGAGGGGGCCGAGCCCCTGCTCCCCCGGGCTGTGAGTAATTCCGGGACAGCTGCTTTTTTTTTTTTTTTAGGCAGACAGTGGAGAGGGGCTAGATCCCCCTTGCTCCAGGGATGCTTCTAGCTTGACTTTGGGATCTCTCGCCCCCCTCCCCGCTTGCCATTTGGGAGAAAAAGGGACTTCCATCCCACGGGCACGCGTGGGAGGCTGCGCAGGACAGCGCTGCAGCCGCGCCACGCGAGGCTCTGCACCCCTCCTTTGCCCGGCTGCTTATTTTTCATTTTCGTCACCGTTTTAAAGTCTGGAGTTCGCCTGGGAAATTAATGGGCTGAAGGGAGGGGGGGGAATGGTTTTTAATTGCAAACTTTTTTTTAAGCAGCCAGAAGGGCGGGAAAAAAAAAAAAAAAGAACCCCAAACCCACAAACTTTAAATGAAAAAATGCTGTTCACCTGTAATTATACAAAAATAAAACAAAGCTCGACCCAGGTATCTACCCCCGAAGGGTAGATTTGTCTAAGCGGACAAATTCTAGACCACTAAATGCAGGATTTTGTAATGGAAATACTGACACGAGGAGAACGGTATTGGCGTTGCTTTGACACAAAGATCTCACTGATAAACCCTCCATCAATGCCGTCAGTCACTGCCCCCGTAATTTAGAAAAAAGAAACCAAGTGAATGGACCAAAAACGCTTCCAGGGAGGATGATCATTTTAAATACTTGCTTACGCCCAGGTGCGTGTTTCGCCAAAGCGGGTATGCGGTCAACAAAAGGGAATAAAAGGGGAACTAGCGGGAGTGGGGAAGTAAAGTACCTAAAAAAGGAAAGGGGGGGGGGGGGGGGGGAAATCCCTGCTATGGGGTAGTTAAATCTAGGGGGGGACAAAAAGAAGAAAAAAAGAGCGTTAGAAATCAAAAAATGCCGAGGTGTGTATATATGTGTGTGTGTATATATATGCGTATCTCTCTGTTGTGCAAGGCGGGGGCGGCCGGCGGCGCGCTGCCCTGTTCCGGGCAGGGTGGCTGCGCGGAGCCGCAGGCTGCGGGCGGAATGCAAAAGGCTTTTCCATGTGGTTAAGCCGCCCCAAGAAGTGATTTTAAAGCCGGGGGTGGGGTGGGGGGGGCGGGGGGAGCGAGTTCATGCTCGGCACTATTTCTTACTGCTGACACCTCGACCCCACTGCAAGCCAGCACCCCGGCCATCCCCCCCCTCCCTCCACCTCTCCAGGGTAAAATCCGAAAGGAGAAACCTCCAGGGCGAGTGACACCCTCCAAAGGTAGCAGGAGGGCAGAGGGGCTGCGCAGGGCTCCGGCCATGCGGCCCCCAAAACCGGGGGCTCCCAGCGGCCTGAGGCCCCCGCGAGGGGCAGTGGGGCCCGGGCTGCGCGGGCCTGATCCTGCGCTCCTGACTGCGCCGAGGAGCTGAGCACCAGGGATCGAGGCCCGGGGGGAGGGACACTGCTGAGGGCTCGGGGAGACCCCCGCCCAGCCACGCACTCCCACACCCACGTAGGTAAGTGCCCATGGTGTGGGTGTTTGGGTTCGTGGATGCTGATGGACGCTCCAGTATTTCCATGCATGCAGGAGCTTATATATATATAAAAAATATTTTTCTTTATATATACAAATTATATATATATATGTATGCGGTAAGACATATGGGCGATGTGCACACATCTATCCGCTCGCCCGGGCTCTGGGTGTGTGCAGGCTTGCACACACAGGCACTGAGCTGTGCAGGGGATGAGGGCAGATGGATGCTTGTGCGCACACAAAACCTGCGGGTAATCCATAGGTGAAATGTATATATTCACGCGCCTGTATAAGGGACGGGGCACTGCTGGCTTGCACTTGCAGAGGTGCTGTTGTGCAAGCGTGCATAACGGTCTCGTTATCCGCAGCCCCACGCACGTACGATTTTGGGATGTGAGCGTGTGTCTGTGTCTGTATACGTATATAAACAGACATATATTCACGCATAGCCACGTATCTCTGCACTCACGCGTTTATGTTGCACGTTGAATCTAAAGAGAGAAAATTTGCGTCAACACTTGGGTAAGGGGAAGGGATGGTGTGCGTCTGCAAACTGTTTGCATGTCCAGACTCATATATGCGTGTACACCTATAGGGATATCTATATATCTGCATACATACGTGTGCAAGCTTTCCTACTGCTCTTTTTGCGGCGGGGTGTCGGGCCCCCCAGCAGCGGGACCCCGGCGGGTCGGGGCCCAGCACCTCTGGGTAGGCAGTGCCAGCCCTGCTCCCCGCAAGAGAATCACCCTCCGAGGAGTTTTCCCCTCCATCTGGGTTATTTGGAAGGACCCCGAGCTGAGGAGCGTGGCCAGATCCAGCGCTGCACTGGGGCATATCGGGGCAAGAGGGGGCCTTTTCCCCCCCGACCCCCCCCTCCCTTCTTTCCCCCCCCTCCCTTCTTTCCCCCCCCCTCCCTTTTTTCCCTATCATTGCTGGTGGTTTCAGCTAAGGGCCTGGCTTCCCCCGAGTGTCTGTAGAGCTTGGTGTTAGTGGGGAGAGCTCAGCCTGGGGAACCCGGGTAAATCCAGCAGGATTTTGCTGGCCGGGAGGGGACGGCTGCCTGCAGCCCCCTTGGCAGGAGCAGGGCTGGGGGTCTCTGCCTGGGAACACTCACCCTCTGCAGTGTCCAGCTCCTGCAGGAACTTCTCTCTCTTCCTTAGCTGTTGCTCTTTATTTTCTTTCTCCCTACTTCTCCCCCTTTCTCTTTCTGTTGGAGGAAACAACGGTTTAGCATCTTTTTTTGAGTGAAATCTTTCTGCAGGACCCACGAGTGCATCCCAAAATCCCTCCAGGCTGAGGGACAGCTGGGACGCAGGGAAGCGCCGGCAGCTCCTCTGCAGCCACTGGCTGCACTTGGAGAGATTTTTGGGGGTTTGGGTGGTTGTTTTTTTTTTTTCTTCCCTTGTCAATCTCATTTGGCAAAAAATCGCCTTGATTTGCTACTTTTTTTTTTTTTTTAATCAGGGCAAATAATTGGTTCCCGAAGCACACTTGAATCTGTGCAAATAACCAGGTTATCATTTACTATATATAGCCCAGCGTGCTTGCTTTCAGAGGCGCCTGAGCTTTCATTTGACAAGTTTCCTGCCCGCTCTAATAATATTAAAATTTAAAATAATTAAGCTGAATAACACCGATACCGTTGGATTAACTGGGCTGTTCCTGGTAAAGCGGGAGCTTTGCTACTGGTTTATTCCTTTTTCATTCCAAGAAAGAGCAGGTTTTCATGGAGTTCCCAGTGACTCCCTGCCTGCTTGGGTGATGCACACTCACGTATGATATATACCCCCCTCACACCCACATATATACGTGTCTTGGCCTGTGAAAATACATATATACATATTTCTGTGTATATATACACATACGCGTTTATAGAGAGAGGCTGCAGGCACACAGCCTCTCTGTATTTGGCGTTGCACCGAATAGATTTTTTTTGGGGGGGGGGGGGCGGGGAAAGGCAGGAATTTCACTGATAGAGCTTTAAAAAGGGGAGAATAATACAAATTAACCTTCCATTACTGCTGCAGTCAACCATGACAGAATAGGCCAGTTGCGTGGCTGGTGACGTCTCCGTGTCCTATAGGAGCAAAGCTCGTGAGATAGCAGCTATCGCCTTGAACTCTCTTTATTTTATCGGAGTATGGCTTGTAATAAACAGTAATATTTAATTTGTCTGAGACCACAAATCGGCTTCTAGCTGGACGGCTCCTTCGCCTTGACGTTACGGTCCTAGGGAGCCTGGACTTGCTGTCCTTTTCCCAGCTGCCTTTTTTTTTTTTTTTTTTTTTTTACCCCTTCTTCACCCCCCACCCCCCCACCCCCCCCAACCTGCAGACGGAAATAAATTCGATTTATTTGCATCGTTTTCAACTTGTCTTCAAGGTGTTTGAGAGCTAGTTTGGCACTGGAGAGGTGAGTGCTTTCCCAGGCAGCGGCCGTGCTCGGGTTCCCTCTTCCAAACTTCAGGGATTTTCACTTTTGCCTTTCTTTCTGGCGAGGGGAGGGGAGCTGGTGTTCTCTATCACTAGCAGCTGCGAGAACCCTTTCTTCCCACTGCTTTCATTTATATATATATATTTTTTTTTTTTTAAGAGAAAAAGCTTTTCTTTCGGGCGAGATGAATGCCTCGGGGGATGCTCCCAGCACCCGGGCGCTGCGGGGCCGGCTGCAGCCGCCGCTTCCTCCCCGGCTTCCCCGCAGCGCCCAGCACCAGCAGCACGGTGGTCTCCTCCTTTATTATGTTTTTTTCCCCTTCGCCCCTCGCCCCACGACGTGCACCCTCCCCGGCAGCGCCCGTGCGGTGGGAAGGGCTCCGCGGGAGCTGCCCGCTCGCCCCAAGGCCGGGGCTGCTGCTGCCGCCCCCCCTCCCCGGGGAAACACCGCCCGCTTTGCTCGCTCGTTTATTTGTGTTTGGAAGGGCTCCACGGCTCCTTTCCCCTCTAAAAATAATGAAATATGGGGCAAGCTTTGTTCTGTTTGTTTAAGTAGCGTTCTCTGGCTTATTCTCTGCGGCTACAAGTGCAGTTATTTTATTATTCTGATTTGCAACCGTTTACTGTTGGCTGTTTCTTCTCCAGTAGCTGTTTGAACTGGCGTGCACATGGAAAGGGTTTGGGAGATGCCAAACTAACCCCCCTTCCCCGCACCCCCTCCCCAATAGCCGCTCACCCCCAGACTTTTCGCTTCCTCACCTCAAACTTTCAGAGGGCTCCGGTGTTATCGCGCCCTGCGAGAGCTGGGAGCGAGGGTGGATTTGCTGAAAACTTCCGCGAAATGCAAAAGAAATGACCGAGAGGCAGAAAAAAGTGAAGGATTTTTTTTTTTTTTTTTTGGGGGGGGGGGGGGGGGGCTGGGACACACCGAGGAGAAGAGGGTGGGGGCAGGAGGAGGAGGGTGGGCAGATCTAAACCATGCCATTTATTCCGAGTCTTATCAAAAATCCGCCTCGCCAATCTGGTTCTCTTCAGCCTGCAGAATGCGACAGGGAGGCTGTTTACCCTGCGCTGACCTATTCAACTTTACCCTCCAAATAATACATTAAAAAAAGGGAGCGAGAGGGAGCGAAGGAAGATGCAGATAAACCCACCTCCCCGCTCCTCGCTGACGGTTTGATTATTTGAGCACGGCAAAGAGCTCCGGGGGGCTGCGGGGCAGCCGAGCCGCGGCCGGGCAGCGCGGCGTGGGGTGAGGAAGAGGATGGGGAAGGGCAGGGGAAGGATCCAGATGCCTCAGAAGGGAGGACAAGGGCCACAACCCCACGCACATCCCCCGGGATCCACCTTCGCTGGGTTTCAGTCCCACTCCCACGCGTTTCACCCCACTACCCCCTTTTCTTCGCCCCCCCCCCCCCCCCCCGGTTATATCCATTAGGCAAGTCCATTTAGGGGGATTCTCCACACCCCACCCCCCCCCAATAAAAGGCCTTTGTGAGCACTAGCAAATACAGAGTTGGGTTTAAATCCACACCTCTAGGCTGCCTTTGGGGGCGGGGGGGGGGGGTGGCGGGTGGCGGGGGTGGCGCGAGGTTAGCGGAGCCAGCGATTTATTCAAAGGGGTGTGGGGGGATATTCCCAGGCGCTGAATTTTCTCTTTGGTTGGGAGAGATGGATGAAGGAGGGAGGGAGGGAGGGAGGGAGGGAGCGGGGAAGGAGGTAAGGGAGAGGGGGAGGGTTGCTGGGGAGTTTGATGATTGTCTTTGTGCCTTGTTCTTGTTTGCCGGCCAGAAAAATAGGCTGGAAAAGGAGGTTTGGGGGGTGGGGGCGGGGGGGGAGGGCTGTGTGAGAGTCAGTCTCTCCGGAGCAGGATCCCAGCTGGTTGGGCAGTGGGTCCCGGCACTTGGCGAACGGAGCTGGACGAGCCCACGTCACCTCCGCGCTCTGCTCCGCGCCCGGCTCCGCGCAGCCCCGGCGGCAGCGCCGCGAACCTGCCCGGAGGGGCGGCGATTGCCAGCCCGCCCGAAACTTTCTCTTTTTTCTTCCTTTTTTTTTTTTTTTTTTTTTTTTCCCCAAGGGGGTGCTGCTTTCTTTTCCTTTTCTTTCGTCCTCTCCCTCTTTTTTATTACTATTTTTATTTTTAAAATTATTTTTAGCTGGGGAGTAGAAAGAGTGGGGTGAGGAAAACTGTATCTTCCAGATCAGGCTGAGAAAGGGGTGGGGGCTTTATCTCGGTCTCAGGATCCTTTCTAGTGCGTCTGACAACCTGGAAGTGTTTGGAGAGAGCAGGGGAGAGAGGGAGAGAGAAGCAGGCAAGCAGGCTTGCATTGGATAGATTTTTTTCTTCCAGGCTGGGTTTTCACATGCTGATCCGCAAATAAATAAATAAAAGGAAATATGCACACGAGAAGCCTGATCCCATTGTAATTTCCATTGCAAAGGGGAAAATATACACATACATTATATATATGGAGATGCATTGATTGCATGGAATTCAACAAGCAAGGTAACAGCTCTTCCATTGCCATGTATGTCCGTCGGTGTCTGTAATCTGTGTGTGCTTGTGTGTGACCGAGGGAGAGCGAAAGTGGCTGGCTGGGGGCTTTGTTAGCCACAAATTGTCTGTGCCGAGGAGCTGCGAGGCCTCGGGAGATGTGGGGTGCAGGGGAAGGCAGGGGGCTGCTCTCCCCAGGGCTCCCGCGACGGTGTGTGGGGCTGGGGGGGCCGGGGCGAAGCTGGAACAAAAGCAGAAGGTGGATATTCTTTTTTCTCCCCCCTCCCTTTTTTTTTTTTCCTTCCTGCAAACCCACTTGGTGCTACTTTAGCAAGGCAAGATGCATTTTTTATACAGCCATCGCGGCCTGGTTCTGTCAAGCTCCATTTCTTCTCAGAAGCTCTTTAAAGGGGAAAAAAAAATTAGAAGCCACCGATCGCCAATTGCTCTTAATTGTTGGGCTATTCTTTGCCGTCCCTCCCCCCCTCCTTGTTTTTTTAAATTATTATTTTTATATCTGCTTAATTATGCCTGGACGCGGAGAGCATCGGGGAGGCTGGCTGGAGCCGAGCTGCCCGGCGCTGCCATGGCTGGGTCCCTCTTTGTTTTAATAAACATGCCTTTTTTTTTTTTTTTTTTGCCTTCCTCCCCCGAAAGTTTGCCAGCTCAGGGGCAATAATAGCTCCAAGCTGGAGGGAAATCGATTAAAAAATAGATAACCGGCACTTCCCAAGCTGCAGTAAGGAGAAAAAAAAAAAAAAAACCAACCACAACAAACCCAACCAACACAACAGTCCAGGGAAAAAAAAAAAAGAAAAAAAAAAGAAAGAAGAGGAGGGGAAGAGAAAAGCCTTAAATGGTCCCTGGAGCTGCGGCTCTGCCCCTGCGGGCCAGGCCCGGGGCAGCGGCCCCCGCGGTGTCCCTCGGCCCCGCGTCTCTCCGCGCACTTTCCGCGCTCGCAGCGGTTTTGCTTCGCCCTTCAGCCAGTGACTGCCAGGCGCCCAGCTGGTGTGCGGTGGGAAAACAGCGCTGGGGGAGGGAGGGAGGGGGCACGGGCCGCTGCTGTACATGATCTTTAGCTCCAGAGGTGTGGACCTGGAGTCCCTTTGCTTTTTGTCCTTTTAAATTATATATACTTTATGTATATATTACCCACCACTAGCAGGGAAGATCGTTTCTCCCCCCTCCTTTCCATTCCCAATTTTCCTCTGCATTTAAAGGAGAATTGCCTTTTTTCCTTTTTTTTTTTTTTTTTTTTTTTTTTTATAAACGGCTTTTAAATATTGTTGCAGGGAGAAGAACTCATTTCAAAACATTCTCATGTACTTAAAACCAATATTGTCTCCATATGGCTGGCCTTTCAAAAATGAATCCTCTTCTTTGAAACATGCAAGAGTTATTTTTTTAAAGCTACTAAAACTCTAAACTCCTTAAGAACAAAAAACCTAACAGATAATTCAATTGCTTTTATCTTTTTTTTTTTCTTTTGGTGCTGCTTTGAAACTTTTACCATTCCTGATAGAGCCTTTAAAGCTACGTCAAAATACTGCTTTTAAAAATCACTGTGGTTATACTCGCATCAGATGTGAACCGTGTATTTTTTAAGCTCGTTTTCTCTGCTGGTGCAGTTTTACTCTAAATGTTATGGTTTAGTTCAGCCCCAATTCCGCCCCGTGTTCACCAGCCCGAGTGCGCGTTACCTTGCACAGTGTCTCGATGATTGATTTATTTGTACTTTTATATTTTATATTATCTCCTCCATCCTTTGCTTTGCTTGCAACTGTACGGGGTGAGGGAAGAAGAGGCTCCCCCCCCCCCTTTTTTTTTTATCCGTAGGAGTGCCAAAAGTTGAATTTTCTTTGAAAATGGGGTTAAACAAGGGGCTTCGCATGTCGATGGCATTTGCCTGGTTGAAACTGGAGTGGGGTGAAAGCTCCCACTTCCCTGGGAGGAAAGTGGGGGCTTTCAGCCCCCTCGGCCGCAGTGAGCCCAGGGGAATTGGAGGTGTTCAAGGCTTGGGGGACACTACCCCCCCCAGCTCTGCCCTCCAACCTCTGGAGTCACTTATGTGATGAGTTGGCCAGTCCACGGCCCCCCGATTCCTTGCTCCCTGTGTCCTGCCAGACAGAGCTAAAATACGCTGTTTACCTTTTCCAAAAGATGCATTTAATAATACCGCCTCCCCCTTCCCCTCCCTCCTCCCCCCCCTCCCCAAATCCTATCATCCCTTGCGGGCTGCGATAATAAATAAAAGTCTTTATTTCTCCCTCTCCCAAAGTTAAAGGGCCTTGTTCCCTCCCCGGGCAGCTGGAAGTGAGTTGTGGGCAGAGCGGGTTTGCCGGGTAGCCCTGCCTAGCGCTTTGGCTCGCTCTCCATCTCCTCTGTATGTGTGTATATATATATATATATATATTTTATTAAACGTCAGCATTAACTTATGCGTTTCTTATCTCTGCTCTCTCCTCGATGTGTGCCTGCAGTGGGGGATTCAGCGAAGGAAGCTCGTAACATGGCGGATAGCGAGGAAGGCTTTGGGCTCCCGACCACGCCGGCTGACTCGGAGGCCAAGGAGCTCCAGGCTGAAGCCAAGCAGGACACTCAGCTGGGGGCCACCAGCAAGTCCCCCACCTCGCCCCAAGCAGCCTTCACCCAGCAGGTAAGGCCCCACAATCTTCTCACCCCCCCCCCCCCCGATATTTTTTTTCCTCCCTTTTCTCTGCGTTTTTTCCCCCAAATACCAGCTCAGCTGGGTGGCTGCTGCAGCTCTGGGCGGCAAAGGGTCGTTTTAGGCCCCACGGGAGTGGGAAATCTCACCTGATCGTGGGCCTCATCCTGCTTTAGTGCGATTTGGGGGGCGGTCAAGCACCAAACCGGCGTGGAAGGGCACGCGTGGATGTTGGGGTGTGTGGAGGGGCACCCACGGAAAAGCACCCGCAATACCAGAGCGAGAAACCCGCTGATGCAGCAGCAGGCGCACACCCACTGGTGTCCACGCCTGAGTGTATAGGTGCACACGCACGGACAGCTGCCTGTGTGCATTTGCTATGCCCGTGCATATTTGTGTAGGAGATAAACATATATATATGCACCCCTCGTACACCCAGGCGTAGGCACACACCTCCAGATACAGCTGCACTCAACGCACACACAGCTCTGCCCGCATCCACCCAATGGGCCCTAAGGGCAGGGGGTGTCACGCGTGGGCCCCCCATAACGACCCTGGGGCCAGGCATACCCTGGGGTGCCCCTCGTACCCTCCATCAGCCCTCGCCCCCCGGGTGCCACGTGTTGCTAGGACACGCGTGGGCTCCCAGGCGGGCCCCGGCGCCCCCTGCGCTGCCCGGCAGAGCCGGCCGAGGCGCAGCGGCCAGCCCCCTCCCCGCTTCGCCCTCCTCGGCCGAGCGGCGCTGGGAGCCGTCCCACGGGCAGCCCCGGGCCGGGGCGGGGGGGGGGGCAACGCTGGGAGAGGGGCTTTTCCACCGAGGTCTCCTCGCCTTCAGCGGCTGCCGAGCCCCTCTGGAGAGCCCCCGCCGGTCCCCTGGCAGGTAAAGCCCCACGGCAGACCTCCGCCGCAGTGGATGCCGCCCACGGGAGGTGGCGGTGGGGCCGGAGCGGCCGCGGCTACCGGGGCCACCGGGCGCGTTTGGAAACCGACCCCTGACGGGGTTTGGTGGGGCGCTTGGGCGCCGTGTTCAGTGGGGGCAATACGTGCTTGGCTTAGGGGAGGGGGTGGGCTGTGCCTCCCACCCCACGGTAGAGGGATGTATTGGCCCTGCGGTGCTAGCCGTGGGGCTCGCAGGGCTCCCACGCCAGCAGCCCTGGGGGGAGGTGGGCTGGGGGGGGGGGAGGTGTTTAAAATTAACGGGAGAGGGGAGAAGAGGTGGCCCCCCAGGGTGCTCCAGCCCGCAGAAGTGGAGCTGGCGGGTGTAAATCACCCGTCGGAGGGGTGTAAATCTCGGGCTGGCAGCCGGGCCGAAGCACCGGGGTGTTGTCCCCACGGCGGGCTGGGCTGGGGGCCGGCTCCGGGGGCTCCCTGCCCCCTTCCCCCCTCCCCGGCAGCACCGAGGCCCGCAGGATCCTGCCCCACGCCCCCCTGGACCAGCATCACCGCGCTCCGGCCTGAAGCCCTGTTCTCCCCGGTTTCGCAAAGGCGCAAGCGGGCCGGGTTTTCTCGGGAATGCCCCGCGCTCCGATCCCCATCGCCCGGCCTTTTCCCTCCGAGCTTCCCGCCGGGGCCGTGGGGGCCCGGTCGCCCCCTCCCCTGCCGGGGGTCTCCCCGCACCGCCCGGCCTGACGGTCTGTGCCTTCCTCCCACGCAGGGCATGGAGGGGATCAAAGTGTTTTTGCACGAACGGGAGCTGTGGCTGAAATTTCACGAAGTGGGGACGGAGATGATCATAACAAAGGCCGGGAGGTAGGGGGTGGGGGGGTGTGCGCGTTCCCCTTCGTGTCTGCGTGGTTGAATCTGCCTTCTGTCGTGCGTGGGTCCGGGGAGGGGGATTGCCTGTGGGGGGTGGCGTGTGGCCGTAGCCCCGCTCTCCCTGGCATTGGTAGGGTCACGTCGCTCGTGTACGAGACCCCCCCCCCGCCCCCCCCCCCCCACGCGTGTGTGTGTGTGCTACGGCCCCCGAGCGCCCGCAGAGCCCTGCCCGGCCATGCCCCCCCGGGGCGGGCGGAGAGCCCTCCCTGCGAGGTTATATTCAGAAGAAATTGTTTCTTCTGGCTTCTTTTTTAACCAGAACAGTTGGATCGTTAATCCCAAATTCAGGCCTTTGGAAGCTTTCCAGGCGAACGCGAGTTGCCAACTACTTGGCCAAAAGCTAACCTTGTTTAGAGCAGCTCTCTCGGCGATTTCGTTATTATTATTAATTAAAGGAGCTGCTCGGCCCTTTCTGCGATTTTGCAACGCCTTACGCTGTTTACAGAAGTTTCTTACTTACTTTGCACACGCTGAGGCGAACGTATCCCGAACACCCACACCACCCCATTGAAAAATATATGTGGTCTTAAGCTACTGTTTATATACTGATAGCAAAGCTGTTTAGATGCATAGATAGATGTGTCCGCAAATAAATAGCATGCGGATATAACTGCGTCCAGATACGCGTTTCTATATGTGTATGTTTGTCTGCGTGGGGCGTGTAGAAAAATATACAGCCTTGCAAATCCAACTTTATTGGGATTCGCGTAATCGATTCCATCACCGGCTTAGTAAACCTGATTCATAGATACTTGTATGTGTACGCGTGTGTATTTGAGTGCGTTTGAGGCGATTTAATATTATTCTTAATATCAATGTGCTGGAGGACTGTTAAATTGAAGAGTGCCTAAGCCAGCGAGACCCAGGGAAGTAGTCTCTCCAGTCCCACGGCAAACTGGGGGCAGCCCGAGAGAGGCTCTTTTCGTTGTGATTTTAAATTATAATACTCGGAGGAAGTGGGGTGGAAAATAGTAGTAGCTTTAGATTGCAAGGGCACAATAAACAACACAGAGTCAAACTTTCATTTTGCTCTGTCATCTGGCATTTGTTGTGGTCTTCCAAAATTTGCCTGAAGAGGGAGGAGAAAAAAATATAATAGAGCTGGTTGTATAAAATTTTAGCGAATAGATCAGTCTTACGGCTCGTCTTCCTTTTGAACCTCGCTGCTACTGGAAAAATCGGTTTTAAAGAAGGGTCTTGTGTCCAAGGGGAGGGGGGAAACTGCCGGGGGCCGAGGTCCTGCCGCCCCCCTGTGCCGGGCCAGGGGCTGGGGGAGCAGAGGGACTTCTCGAAAAAGCCGAATTCACAGGAAAAAAAAAAAAAAAGCAGCGCAGGGAGGGGAGACATAAACCACCTTGCAGAAATTTCAAACAAATATGGCAGCAGACAGAAATCTCATCTGGAGAGTAATAAAATAGACATTTACAGTGCGGGGGCTTGAGGGGAGATACGGGATAAGTTTCCTCATTTATATATTTCCCCATATTTATTGTTGGAAATCTGTGTTCTTGCTGGTCAGGTGTTTTCGACGGGGTTACAGATCATTCTTCAGGTGGAATTTAGTAGTTTCTTCACCCGTAAAGCGTTAAAGCTAAATCCCCGTTAATAGCACACCACCCCCCCCGCCCCAGCTTTTTTTACAACGGAATTAAACCCCAGCCCCGATGCTCTATCGCAGAGATATAAGCCCCAGCCTGGGAGAAGAGTGCAGTATTTTTAGAGGTGTGGGGGTTTTGTTTATGTGTGTTTTAAGTCCAGGGATACGTTTTCAACTGCTTTATTTTTAAATATTTGGAAAGCTCAAACTAAAATAACACCAGTGTTTTAAGTCCCTGCCTTGCAGTAATGGAAAATATTTCGAAAAGCCCCTGTCTTCAGTGTGTACCCGAGGGCTTCCAAGTATTTGTCAGGTGTGTTTGCTGATGTCTGTGTACGGGCAGATTTGGTGCTACACCTGAGTGCGTGTAGGGTTTGGTTTTTTTTTTTTTTTTTTTTTTTTTCTCGCATCTGCACATAGACCAGTTGACACACACACGGGTGGTTGAAATATACATATTTTTAAATATATATATTTATAGAAATATATATACACTTTTTTTTTTCTTTCCGGAAATCTCCCCTCCTCTTCCAGCGGTTTATGTATAGAGGGGAAGTAACTTGCTTCCAAAAGTTCTGACGATCAGATTTGTTCAAGGAAGGGAGAGTCGAAGTTTTGGCGAAGCAAGTAATTAATAAAAATACGAATAGGCGAGCAGGCATATGAGTTGGTGAATAAACCAGCCCCCAGTCTCTTAATTACAATTCTGCCTGGATAAATCGCCTGTTTCTCCGGAGTGGGGACCTGGAGCGGTACCCGAGCATCGCCCGCAGCCGGGGGGGAGGGAGCACCCCTCCTCTGCCCCAGCCTCTCGGGCAGGACCGGCTGGGAGTGTGGCCTTGTTCTTTTGCTAAACGAGCCCCCCTGCTTCCTCCTTGCAAACACACACACGAAACCACCTCGGAAAAATTTCCCTTCTCCGCTTTTATACTTACTTAATTTTTTTTTTTTTTAATAGGCGTATGTTTCCCAGTTACAAAGTGAAGGTCACTGGGCTTAATCCAAAAACTAAGTACATACTGTTGATGGATATTGTACCAGCGGATGACCACAGATACAAATTTGCAGATAATAAATGGTATGCATGCGTGGGGGAAAGGGGAGGGAGGAGACCTCTGTGTCGGGCTTTCTGGGCTGGCCAAACCTAGGCAGCGCAGGTTGGGGGATGCCCTTGAATCAGCAGCTCATTCTTCTTTTTCCCCTGCAAAGGAGGGATGTTGAGCTGCAGGGGCTTCACCTGAGCCATTCGGGATGCTCCCACACCCCTTGGGAGAGAAATGTTTTTTTTTTAAAAAAAAGAGAAAAGTCCGTCGCAATTAGCTAACGATAGCTGTAATCCTGTTTGACGATGAGATTGTTGGCGGTTGTGGAGCCGATAGTTTAATTATATTAAGGAAATGAATATCTCTGGGTAGGAAAATCTTTAAGGGATAGGTACACGGTCCGTCCTTTGCTCCTGGCTTTGTGTGCCAGGAATTCGGGAAGGGAGAAGGATGGGTTAAACGGGGAAACGGCGAGAGCCATCTCCGACGGGAAAGGTGCCAAAGAGCTCAATTAATTCCCCGAGCAGTGTTTGTAAATGCCTTTTCTCCCCAAGCACGGCATGACTGTCCGGCACCGCTCTGCCTCCGCGTACGGGGACACCTGCGTGGGAGGGAACCCACAGGGGGGAGCAGGAGCGCACGGGAGGGACCCCGCCGGAGGGGATGGATAGGGAGCCCACGGGAGGGACCCCGCCGGAGGGGATGGATGGGGAGCAGGAGCCCACGGGAGGCACCCCCCCTCCGGCTGCAGCTCAGTGCCTGTGTCCCCACGCAGGTCGGTGACGGGGAAGGCAGAGCCGGCCATGCCCGGGCGGCTGTACGTGCACCCCGACTCCCCGGCCACCGGCGCCCACTGGATGAGGCAGCTGGTTTCTTTCCAGAAGCTCAAACTCACCAACAACCACCTCGACCCCTTCGGACATGTAAGTACCGGGGGTGGGAGGAGGGCACCGTGCCTATGGGGGGCTACCGGGGGCCCCACGCGTGCTCACGGCACCCACACGTGGTCTCCCCCGCCACTGCCAGTGCCACCGAGGTCACGCGATGTCACCCACCCCCAAATCCATTGCGTTACTGGGCTGTTATTTTCTTCCCTGGGAGGGGGGAGGAACCCCGGTGAAGGTCCCCCCCCAGATGCAAGCATAAAACTTAAAAATGAACTGTTCCGCAGCACTGTGTGGGAATTGATTACGGACCGTGGGGGCTGGAGTCCACGAGTGGGTGAAACTCGCCCGGCTTAATTGAGTATTTAGCTACCTGGATTTAATCTCATGGGGAGTCCTGGAGCGTTCAAATCTGCTCACTGCCTCCATGGATTTGCCTAACAGGTAAAATCAATCAGGCATAATTATTCGAGGAAATAGGACATAAAACCACGCGAATCCCTCGATCCAAAAAAATTGCAACAATAATTAAAGACAATAATAATAAAAAATTGAAATCCCGCTAGAGCTTTTTGGACATGTAAAGGTCTTTGCTAGACTCGTGGGGCTGTGAAAGCTTGTGTGAATTCTGCAGCCAGAAACAGCCCTCCTTCGGAGGTCTCCAAAGATGCGTGTTCCTCTGAGCAAATATATATGTGCAATATGAATAATATATATATCTATAAAAAAAATATATAATTACTTAAGCGGGTATGCGAATCCAGATCCTGCCATCCCTTCCAAAAGCGTATTTTTCTCCAGTCTCTTTTCAACACTTCGGCTTCATTTTTTTCCCCCAAGTTTTTTATTTCTTCGCTTTTTAATGATAAATCTTGTGCTATTAAATCCTCGCTCACGTGGTCGCTGAGAAGCGATGGGGGGATGCTGCTGGGCAAAGCAGCCAGACGGAGTCCCCTGCCCACCGAAGTGCTGAACATCTTTTTACAGCACTCCTTTCCACCTCCAGTTGGGGGGGTGTCGATTTTTTTTTTCTTTTGATTATTTCATTTTTGCTTTGAGCTGGGGGCAAAGCCCTTTGCAAGAGCTGCTTTCCAGGGATCAGGACCTTTCCCGCTCCCCCCCCAGGAAGAGGGAGGGGAGGGCAGGGACTCCGCAGCAGCTCAGCTGGGGGGACCTTGCCCACCCCCGGGATGGTTTTGGGGATCCGGCCTGGGGGGGGGGCCGGGGCCAGGCACTCCCTGCTGCGAGCAGGCGGCTCTGGGGAAAAGTCCCTCTAAAGAAACCGAAGGCGCAGAGAGGACAATAAGGGACTTCAGAGGAGGAGCTGCACCAGGAGTCTCTCAATTAGAGTCGCTGTAATGAAATTAAAAACCATTAGATCGTTCACCGTTGATGTCTACGACTTTCCTGGATGTCAAAGCAATTTGCTTAAACCCCCAGGACGGGGGAGGCGGCGGCGGGGCGCGCTGCGTCTCGCTGTCGCCAGGGTCCGGCAGTCATTATCGTGACCTAGCGGCCCCCCGCCGCCCCCCCCCCCCCCACCCGCCGCCCCCTTCCCCCGAGATTAACCCGGTTCCGAGCAGGGACCGCGTTTTATCTTGAACACAGCGCTGTCCCTGTCGTGTCCCCCGCCCTTTGCCACCCTCCTCTCCCATCCTCTGTGGGTGGCTGGCAGGGGGACACGATAAATCCCTCCAGCCCTCCGCTTCCCTTCCCCCTCCCTGCCTTTTTGCCATCCCGGTGGGGGGCCGGGGGGGCTTGTGGTGCCCAGGTCGTCGTGGTGGTGGGCTGGGAGGTCTGGGGGGCTGTGAAGGGCCTGGAAAGGTGGCAGGCTCCCCCCCCCCCCCAGCAGCAGCAGGTTCAGGATGCTAACACATGTTGGGGGGGCAGCTCCGGCTCCCCACCTGCCCCCCACCCCTCAGAGGGTGTTGGGGGGACAGCAGCACAGCCCAGTGCTGGCAGAGGGGCAGCAGGTAAGGAGCAGCATCACCTGGCCCTGATGGGCTCCTTAGTCAGGATGTGTGTGAGTGTGTGGGGTGTCCTTGAAAGGTATGTCCCCCCACCCCAGCACCTACATCAGCCCTCTGGGGGAGCCCTGAAGAAGGAGATTTTGGGGAAAGGGATGCAAGGACATGTGGGCCCTGCTTCTCTTCTTCCCCCTCCCTGGGTAGTGGGTGGTTGTACCGGGCTGTGCCCCCTCCATTCCCACGGGGTGTCCTCTCCTTCTCCCCTTGCCCAGATCATCCTCAACTCCATGCACAAATACCAGCCCCGGCTCCACATCGTGAAAGCAGACGAGAACAACGGGTTCGGCTCCAAGAATACTGCCTTCTGCACCCACGTCTTCCCGGAGACTGCCTTCATCGCTGTCACCTCCTACCAAAACCACAAGGTGAGTGGCTGGGCTGCCCTCGCGAACAACGTCCCCTCTCCTTCCCTGCTCCCGGGGCTCTTCCTGAGGGCCTCAGCTCCCCTTTTTCCTCCATCCACCCCCACCTTCTTCTTTTTCTTTCCCCCTTCTTCTTTGCCCTGTCTCCTTTCTCCTTGCCCTGTCTCCTTTCTCCTTGCCCCATCTTTTTCCACCCCTTCTCCTTTTTTTCTTTTTCTCCTTCTCCTCCCCCCTTTCTCCTTTTTTCCCCTTCCCTCTCACCACACACCCATCCCATCCCCTCTGTTATTCCTGGCCACACAAAGCATCCAAAGACAGGGCTGAGGGTGAGCTGAGGGGGAATTAGCTCAACAGGATGGTTTGCTCAGAGAGGAGACGACCAAGCGAGGAAGTTGGCTTTATCTTCTCCCCACCCCGGCATCGGTCAAAGCCTTGTAATCTGGTGGGGGGAGCCTGGCGCTCCCCTCCGCAGCCGGGGCGCTGATAACCCGGGCTGGCCGCGCTCCGGCCCTTTGTTCGGGAAGGAGTCCTGCCCTGGCTGCCCCCCCCCTGCGGGGAGGTCGGTGGGGGGCTGCGGGGTTGGCAGTGAGGAGGCCCTGGAAGGAAAGGGAGGCTCTCTCCCTGAAATCAGCTCCCTCCCTGCCCAAGCAAAACAAAGCGCAAAAAAAGAAACAAACAAAAAAAAGATGAGGGTTTTATTGGGGTGCTAATGGGCAGACATGTGTGGGTTCCTGCTGCCACCCCCGCCATCTGCCCCTGCAGGGGGACCCTGCTGCCCTCTCTCCTTCCCCTGCTCAGCTTTTGGCCTTCCTCACCCAGCGAGGAAGGAGGAGGAGGAAGGTGCAGGGCTGGGGAGGAAGATTTAGGCATGGGGTAGTTCTCAGCCAGACTTAGGGATGCCTTTCACCAACTGTCCTTCACTGCTGCCCGCAGACACTCTCTAGGGCCAAGCCCCATGAAAAGCCAATTTTCCTTCATAAAACCCCAAAATTCCTCCCCCAGTTGCATAGAAAGCAATTATTACAAGCTTTTCCTTGTACTTAGGGCGGGTAGGGTGGCTCCTTTGCACTTGACAGAGCAAAATCATTGTTTTTCAAATGGAGAAAGATTATTTAACACCCTGGATAAATCCTGGATGCTTTCCTGGAGATGTAAGTAGGAAGCTCCTAAACCTGCGTGAAATGATTGCATTTCCTCCGTTCATCAGCTGGCAAGGGAGATGCAGAGAGCAGAGGCAGGCTGGGGAAGAAAGAGTGTTTCACCGTAACTAGGGAGAAAAGAAAATACTTCCCTGCCCTTTAAAATAGGAGCTGTTGGCACGACCAGGACAAGCAAACTGAATCCAAATTGAGTCCTCGCCAAATTATGCCTTAAATTATAACTCCACTGTGGATGCTATAAAATCAAGTTTAACTTCTGCTTGATGGATTCAGAGAAAGAATATAATATTAATAGAACTGGGAGTTAATAAAACAGGACACACTGCTTGCTTTAAAGGCATTTCCCTGTGAGAAAACAGGCCTGAATTTAACTGCTTTCCTTTGAAGAAAAATAGGACTGTTTTATAGAAAAAGAAATTATCATGCAAATAAAACAAAAGCAAAGCAGAAGCATGTCAGTACAGTAGTTTGGGAAAACTGCCATATTAGGAGGAGCAAGAATATTTGATTGTAAATCAGCAACATCTGGTTGATAAGAAATGACATCTGCGTATCCGTCTCTGTCAAAACATACACACTGACAAATGCATGAATCCCTACAGACACACACGCGCTCGCATCCCAGCAGACGCATGCACCCGCGCACAGACACCACTACATATTTTACACACCCCTCTACACATCTTACATACACTTACATCTCTCCCGCCCCCCCCCAGCACACGCATTCCTCCTCTTGCTGCACTGAATCACTGGGGGAACAACCAAAGAGTGGCTGTAGCCCCAAGTTAAAGACTCAACTGAGAAAGATAGAGCCATAAAAATAAACCAGGGAATGATCTACCCTAAATGGCATCTCCCTCCAGGGAAGGGAATAGAATTTGTAGCTTGCCCCACTGCAGATGGAGAATAATATTGGGGCCGAGGCGGCGCGCAGCTGATGCTGTTGCAGATGCTGGCTGTGTGCAAGGGGTGAGATCCTTCAGCTGAGTTGAGTGGCTAAGTGGGGTCTTTTCCACAGGCAGAAACCTGAGTTTTCTCAGCTTTCACAGCTGAGATGTTGCTGGGCAAAACATGTTTTCATGTTGCAATGCAGGCTGTTATTTCCTGTGGCCCTCAATGATTGCAGTACCACCCGTCTGCATTGAGGCCCCCCAGGAGGGTCTGCTTCTCCGTCCCCACGTCATTTTTTCAGTGCACTATTTTTTCCCATTTACAGCCACGTCTCACTTCCACCCATTACCTGCAGCGCATCCTTCATACAAACTTTCTTGTCCACGCAATCACACACAGCTTGTATACACCAACACATTTTACACGTAGTTTTTATACACCCATGTATTTTACACACACGTGTAGATCTGCACAAATTTATACGTGCATGTGCTTTAGGTTTCCAGAGCTACGTTATAGGTGAATTATACTAGCTTGTATTAATTGTATGACTTGCCCACAAATGCATTTGAGTCTATGCTTACACAGCTTATAGAAATACCTGCCTGATTTCAGATCCATCAATTTATTTCAATAGCACAGCTGCAATCCCAGTGTAGGGCTTGTGCTTATTTCCCCTGATATTTTAGACAGCCTGAAATGATATTTAAGCACACGGGGATCTCCCCCTCCCCAGCTCTACTCCCAAAAAGAGGGCTTAAGCTACGAAGAAAGTCTTGGTAAAGTTTTCAGTGCAGTTGTCAGCAGCTTGCTTGACCACCTCCTCCCTCTCTGCAACCTTGAAAAAATACCCCAGAAATATTGAGGTGTTAAAATAGGTCACATGCACATTTCATTTCCTTGCAATTTACACAATGGGTGCTTGCAATCAGGTTGATTCTTAAATATTAACTTCCCCTGCAGTTAAGTACCATTTTGCTGTAGCTTAAATCATTGAGTTACTAGCTTGTATTTATTAGGTACTAGCTCTCTGCTTAGGACCAGGAAATGAACCCTAATAGACAGAAATAATTAAGGTTCTGCCCTCATGAGGGTTCTTTCAAAAGCAAGAATTCACAACAATTATTCTCATTAATTTTTACAACCTACTTTCCCTGTTAGCTGGACTTGGGCTTTATATTGGTTTCCCCCCCTCAGGATATCCAGTTTTATGCTGATTTTTTTCCCCCCTAAGTTATTTAACATTCTTGGTAGCCCAAATTCTTTTGAGGAAACATTAGCCCCAGCTGGGATGCTATAGGCATCCAGAAATGCTATGTGCACTATAGCAAAGCAGAGGACCAGGGAAGGGCCTGGCTCAAGACTAATTTGATGCGCTCCCAGGTAGCTGGTGGGCTTTCTGAATATATAGGTTCATCCCACCCCCGGAAAGACCTCTGTATTAAAAGAGTGGTGTTAAGTTGGCCAGGTTGACTGGTGCTTCATCCTGCCAGATTTTGGAGAGCTGCCTGCGTGGCTCCTCTGAGCACGTGGCCCTGTGCCACTCTGTTGAGGCATCTCGCAAGGTTGAGTAGGTGTAGCCACTGCTGGAGGTGGGCAGGCCCTTGGGCTGGGATGTTTTGCCGTGAGAACTCAGTTCCTCTTGGCTTTGGTTGCAGGCGGCCACCTCTGTCACTTCAGTAGAGGCCACCTGGCTGGCATCCCATGGAGTGCCTTTGTGCAGAGACTGGACCCAGTCCGGTCCCCCGAAGAAGCCCGGCAGAGCTGTCCCCCTCACACTCACCCTGCTCCGCCTGGGGCCAGTGGCCCTGTGTCTTTCCACCTCCATGGCAAGAAGCGGCAGCCCCTCTCCTTACTCAGGGCAGGCTTTTCTCCGAAGGGGGGTCCTTCAAGAGCTGAGAGAGGCAGGGCTCCCTGGGGTTAAGTGAGGTGAGACCATGTATCTCCTCTTCATTGCCAGGACTGGTGGCTTCTGTGCAGCCCTTGGTTGCTCAGGGACCACAGTGAGCTCCTCTCCTCCCGCTGACCCTCTCTGGGGCTCCTCACATCTCTGCTCTCAAGTGCTTTGTCCTGTCCCAGACTTTGGTAGGAGAGTGCTTCCTTCCAGTGGTCCTCTGTCCTTCACAACCTGTGTCTGAACCAGCCCTGTCTCCCTCTACCCTTTTGTTCTCAGTCTTGTCCCTGTCTCCCTGCCAGCCCCAAGACAGGGTGCTCAGCCAGTCCCGAGCCCCTGGGCCCTTTTGATACTCAGTCCAGACCCCCTCCCAAAGCTCTGCAAAGGCACCCTATCTCTCTCCAGTCCCATTCCTGCCTCCCGACCCCCCTCCTTCCCCCGCAACCCAACACTGTGCAAGGTCTGTCTCTTTTCATCCTCCTCCTTGTCTCCCAGTTCAGCCAACAGCCTCCTCAATGAGCCCCTCTGTCTCTCACCAGTACCTCTGACCAGCCTTTGGCTCTCAGTCCTTCCCATTTCCTTCACTGGCTTCTGGGTTCAGCATCTTCTCCCTCCAGCCTGCAGCCCCTCCTTCCCCTGGCCTTTACTTCGGGCTCCGAGTCCCAGCTCCCTGTCCAGCTCCTGTCTTTGTCCCGGCCAGATGTACGTAGTCTCAGCAGGCACCTTGTCTTCATCAACTTCTTTCCTTCCCACTGCTCTGGTTTGGCTTCCTCCTCCACGCTGACTTGGTTTCCACCTGGGATATGTATGCAAGAGTGCAAAAGAAAAAGGCTCTATGCTTTCAAGCCCAAAGCCCGGCCTCCCAGTCGCTCCCAGTATAGACGGCTGGAGTGGTGGCAGTGATGGTCCTGGACTATGGTTACTGCAGGGCAGGGACAGCATGTATCCCCAAAGCACGGGGAGGTCCGTGCATGTTCAGCTCAAAGGGTAGTCACCTCAACCTCTTCAGCACTAAATGGGGAGACCTGAATGGTGATATTTTTTTTCCCACTCAGGCTTTTAAGTTGTCCAAGTGGGGCAGATGTTCACAAGGAGAGAGCTCAGAAACTAAAGATCCCCATCCCACGCAGAATGTGAAGTCCCTCTCCCAGAATGCCCAGCCTTTTGGGCAGTTTCAGGAGCTTCCAGAAGAGCCCAAGGGGGTCAGGGTGTGTGTTTTCCCTCAGCTGAAGGGCTCAAAAAACCCTGGGACTAGTTTGGTTTATAGAAAAATAAGTAAATAGAATGGAACCTGGGGCATGTACCTGGTATGGAACATTTCAGCCCTATGAATATTTTGTCAAGTTAGTAGAAGCAATTCAGAAAAAGCTTATTATGGCAAGTGTTTGATAAAAAGTAGTACTAAGTGGTAGTTTTGACCCTGGCCATACCAATATTTGTGAGCCCGTAGACACAAATACCCATATAAATACATGTCCATATGGGAGTAAAAAAGGAAAAAAAAAATCTTTCCTCAACTTAACTAGATGCAGAGTTAAATTTTACCACGCTGTAGCTAAGGATGCCATTGGAAATGTCTCAGCAGAAGTGCTTTGTTGTCAGTTAGCCCAGAGAAAAGAATGCAGAGGAGCGGTGCTGAGATGTCATTGGAGCTGTCGCTTCCTGTTAAAGTGAAGATGAACCCATGGGTCAGACAAGCCCTGAAAAGTGTAAATCTGGGAGGCTTCACCCTGGAAAGCTCTTGTCTCAGAAGGGTCCACAGGAGCTTTAGAAATCAGTGGTCAGAAACAAATTTTGCCATCAGTTTCTTTCAGTAACAGATACACAAAGCCCTACAGTTTTATTGAATCTGTGCTATGTAATTTGGCCCTGGGCACTCTGTCTTAATGACCTTGCAGGACATTGTAGTTTTTTATTTTTCATGATGTAATTGTCATTTGACTTTCTGACAGCTTTTTCTTTCCCTCCTCAATGAGTTAGTGTCAATTAAACAAGAGTTTTGCTATGGCATAGTTGATCTAGAGAAGGTTATTTCCATCCATTTCTTTGCTTTTCCACCTCTGAAATAGTTTGTAAGTCAGACAAAACCAGGCCAAACAAAATATCTTCCACAGGCTGTTTTCTAAAGCAGGGATTCACCAACTTTTTCTCTGTTTTCTATTTTGTTGTGTACGGTTTCGGTAGATCTGGCTTGGATTCTCCTGGCTTAGTGCTAGGGCTGATGCCACAAGTTATCATCTAGGGAAAGTGTTCTGAAAGCTGCTGAAATCCATCTGAAGCACACTAAAGAGCTGAGACCTAATATAAAACCTTCTGTAGTCCCTGGTTTCTAGATGCCTTCAATCTAGCAGATCTCTCATTTTAAGGAGGCTGAAGTCAGCCATGCTTTGCTTGGGGCTTTCTGCTGCCAACACGTACCTTAACACCTTTGCTTGCAAGTGTGTTCCTGATGCGGGTTAGGGGACTTCTCTACTTATGAAGCAATATATTTGCAAGATCGAGGTCCCATATGATATTTTGTCCATTTTGTGGGTGACTAAAGGTTTGATTCATCAAACAGGGCATTCATCTTAAATCAGGGGCTAGTGTGTTGACGGCTGCTTCTTTGGTGAATGGAGAGTGTTGGGGACCTGTGAAGGCAATGCTACCCACCTCAGAGCCCCAGTGCCCTCTGGCAGTCCCCATCTCTCTCCATTGATTCCAGCAGGAACACCGGGAGACGAGGTTCCCAGTTGCAGGCGCCTTGGTTAAAATGCCTTCGGTTAGGTTGGGATGAATCTGGCCCTTTGTACATTTGTGTGCTGGTGCCAATACTGTAAATCCTCGCTCAGTGAAGGACTTCACTTATGCGAGCAAATATTGCCATTGGGTTCGGCAAGTGAGGACAACTCGTACATTTAGTGTGCTGCAGAACGCAAATTGCATAGAAACATTCAAAAAGTTGAATAATGCCTATTATTCATTATAAAAGTGCCACCACCACTCTCGTGGAAATTGATAGGCAGTTTCTTTGCAAAATACACAGCTGGTTGTCTAATTATTCAGGGGTTTTAATTACAAAATGCGCCCCTGTTTTACTGCTAGAGAACAGCTCAAATGGCAAATTGGACCAAATAGATTGTTTGTTTACCCTTCTCTTTGAAATCTGAAATGTGTGACAAAAAAAAGTGCAATGCCCTGTTTATGTACTAAATTAGGTCCTGATTTAATGGAAATGCCCATAGGGAAAAGTGTAGGGGTGATGGGGTCTTTGTGTGAGATTGGGGCTGCGTTAGGCAAAAATGGCAAATAAACAAATGGCCTTTGGAAAAAAATATGCTATAAGATGAGAAAATAGCAAAATCATCTGGTCATGCAGACACCTGGCGAGGTTTGCTATTGACACTAACTGGGCCAGATTTTTCTCTTTGAATTTTGGCAAGGAGGTGGGTCCAGTTGTGTGTGCTTGACTTGGTGAACATGAACCTCTCTCTGTTCTCCCGCCATTAATCTTGGACTTTTTCCTTCCTGTTGGCCAACTTTCAATAGGAAGGAGGGACAGTGTTTCCATAAAATGTGGTGAGTGCATCAAGTTCCTCCGATGGCAAACACAGGGTTGTCTCTCCTCCTGGGCAAGTGGCTCTCCCAATTCCTGGCTGAGGGCTTGCACTGCTAGGTGGTGATGGAGAAAGAAAAGAAGGGGAAGTGTTGCCTCTTCTGCCTGTTAGGGTATCACAGCTAGGTCACACCTGGTCCAGACTCTGTCCTGCTCTGCAGACACCAAAGCATTTGCATCAAATTTGGCATGGCAGAGTGAGTTCGTACAAGATTAGCAGGGCATTTGAGGGCGTTGCCGGTTAATATTTGCTTAAATGACAACCCCTGGCTTGAGAAAACCTGCTCACCTAAGCCCTCAGGAGAGGTATGTGAAGGGGGGAATTGCATCTCTTTGAGCTGCACAGTTGCTTTGGATACGGGTGTGTTCGGTACAGCAGCTATTTAACTAAGATGTTATAAGAGAACCAAAGTTAAGAGACTGAGAGGGGTTCATCCCAGCAAGTCTCAGATGCTGAAGGTAGCCAACTAAGCGAGCAAACTAGTCCCTCTTGATTCCTGCCAGAATTAATGGGGCAACAAATATTCCTCCCAGACATGATGGACAGAGGTGGAGTTGCCCTCCAAGTCGTAGCCCATGCAGTGCTTACAGGTGTGGGGCTTCTTGGGGAAGGATTTCAGATGCAAAGCACCTAGGGTGCATTTAGCTGGTCTGAAACGCAGAAAAGGATGAGCCTCACCAGTCTGTGAGATAAGGTTTTGGTCATGGCTGCATACTGACAAGAAAATACTTGTTGGTGTCAGTGGGATTTGTTCAAGCAGTATGACTTCCACCCCGGTTGCGTGGTTAGTGCAGCCCTTTCTGTCCCCAAGCAAAAAGAAAGTAACACTAAGAAAGCAGATTTCCCCCAGAGAGAAATCTCTGTGTGTGTGCAGTTCCACGTGTTAGTTATGGGACAAGCTTGAGAGAAGCGAGAGGTTGTTGACAGGAGGTATTTTTCCAGTGGAGTGATCTAGGGGAAGGCCCATGTGGAACGGTCAATGCCTGAGCTGAAGGATGACTTGAGTTCCTGAAAGCTGTTTCCCCCCACATCCCTATTGACTTGGGTTTAATAAACAATATCCCCTCTCTCCCAGGCCATGCCTTGGACTTGCAATGAACTCGTTGCATTTCCTCCCTTTCAGATCACCCAGTTAAAGATTGAGAACAACCCCTTTGCCAAAGGCTTCCGCGGCAGCGACGACATGGAGCTCCACAGGATGTCCAGGATGCAGAGGTAACGCGTGCCTCTGGCGTGGCGCTCAGGACCATGAGAGCTGCCTGGGCTTTGCTTTGCATGTCACTTGTGGCTTGAGCTAAGCCAAGACTTGGTGGCAGTCCCCTCTCTGGCATCTGCATATGCGTTTTACGTCAAGCTGTTGAAATATCATCAGGATGTGGGGCCAAAATCCAGGACTTCCCACCCAGAGATGAATGCCTTAGCTGCTGGGTTAGAGAGGCAGGCTCCCACGTGCGGGTTGTTCTCTTGGCCACAGGGACCTTGTATTTCTTTCTGACACATCCTCAATCAGAACAACCTCTAGCTTTGTGCTAAACAGATGTCTCTGCAGCCACATGTGGCCTTGAACCTGTTGAAAGCAACAAGAGACTTGGACTAGCTCGGAGAAGCTCTGGTCATCAGGCTGTGGCAGCAGAGCCGTTGGGTGTTTTTGCCCCAGGTGGCAGTGCTTTAAAGACAAAGCTCACAGCCTTGTTCAGTGAGCGGGTTCGTTAAAGATGCTCGAGATGCCTCTAGAGATCTTGGTGTGGAGACCTGTGTTGTGCTGGTTTTTGGCTTTCAGAGGGTCTTTGGCAGGAGGGGCATGTTTGCCTGGTCGGTTCTGGATCTGCAGGGCAGGAGTGTAGACGTGATGGTTTCAGGTTGAAGAAGGCGGGTGTTAGAAAACGTTGGGATCTCCAGGGCCAGGTGGCTGAAGAGGTCTTTTTGAATCTCAGTTTTGGATGCAAGTACTTAAGCTGAAAATCAAACCTAAATCCTGTTTAAAAATCCTGTTTAAAGCCCTTTTCTAAATATCAGGTCCTGCTGGTAATTAACTTCATGCCTTTCACTTCACTGAGAACTTTGTCCATGTGTCAAGTTGCTTCCTGGTGCAAATGTTTTGCAGGAATGGTGCCACACCCATGATGATAGCTAAGACAGATGTAGATGCTCAGTATAGCATTTTCCGTCCGGGAGGGCACGCGTGACTCAGCTCCCTTGTTCTCCGGGACCAGCAGAGCTGGCTCTCGGTGGAGGGCTGTAGGGACCTGCGTTGTGACCTTCTGTTGGGTGGGCTCTCTCCACAGCCTGCCTGGGAGCTGGCTGTAGGTGGTCACTGCAGGCTGGAGTACAGATGCCGGAGTCTCTTCTGGTTGCCATACCTGGTGACCTGCGCGTGGCTCTCTGTAGCTGTGCAAACTGCACTGGCAGGCAACAAATATTGCCTGTAATCCTGCGAACGCTTGCGCCTGTAACCCTACTCAAATGTGCAAATGTACCCCTGTGTACAAACATTTTTCAGGCTCAGACCCAGAAAAGCCAAAAACCATATATTTTTATATATATATATATATATAAAATTGTATGTATAACACTTACTCTTCTCAATCTAAATCATCTCTGTGGTCTTCTGAATGTGTCCTGTGTTCCCTGCCTGCTCTTTCCAACGACAGCACAGATCCTGGCATAATATGTCAATATTTATTTATTTATGGGTGCACTTCCACTTGAAATAGCTTTCCCTCCCTGCCCCCCCCCTCCCGTGCCAGCCTCCCAACCTCTACTGGAACCTAAGTGACGATGTCCCCCGCGCATTTTTGCTGCTAAACTACCCTTTCATTACGATCGATGGAAAGATGTGAAGGTTTACATTCATCGTGGGTTTTTTTTGGAGGAGAAGGGAGGAGGTAGAACAGTGAGGACTATTAGAAGGGCTTCGTGCCATATGAAGAGCATGGCATCTAGCCATGCTGAGCTTGTGCTAAAAATTGCTTGGCATTTTTATGCTGGCCTGCGGTCATAGTTGGTGATACAGTGAACAGAAACACTTGGAATATATAAATATACCCACTCAGAGCTGGCAGGGTCGAAAGGGTTAAAGTCGACAGCGTAGACTTTACAGGATGATTTCTGATGCTCACTTCCTTAATAACTTGTCCTCTGTACCGATAGCGTAGGAACGACTGAGCACATTTACAACAATGTCATTTTTTTTTAAGGGAGAGCGGGATAGATTGTTCTAGTAAAATAAAGACCCATTCAAAGTTGAAAATATTAGACAAATATGCACCCACCTTTGTGGTTTTTTATGTATATCTGAATATATACAAAACGATATATAAAAATATATGAAAACATATATAAAATAAATTATATACATAAAAATAAATTGCATATATAGCATAAAGAACCATTCAGGATTGAGCATGTTGGAGAAATCTGACCTGCCTTTGTGGGTTTATATAGGTTTAACATATAAATAATATTAAAATATAATTAAATATAAAATATATATTTTAATATATAAATGTGTGCGTGCGTATGTAGTGAAGTTGCTTCCCAGTGAGGGACCCACTCCCCACCAGGCAGGTATAAGTAAGTCTATCTTGGCTTTAGGGGAGTGCTGTCTATTTATGCCCTTGGAGAATATGGTGGGATGTATTTTTAGTGCTATTCCTTCATTATAGAAAAGAAGTAGCTGGAAAACCCCCACTTTTTTTAAACAATGCACAGCCTTTTGTACTGGAAACTGGTGACCTGACATTCATCAGGTCCCTGCTCATCTCCTTAAGGGGGTTACCCATGGAAGGAATAAGGGAATTAATTTTTCATGCTGAGGAAAGCCTCGGCACCTCTAGGTTTTCTTTATTTAAATCTCAAAAGTTTCTTCATCCCCTGTGTAGGGCTGTTGCAGAGGGGTGTCTCCTAGCTGAAAGCAGCCCTGGGAGAAGCAAAGCCCAGCAGACATCGCTGGTGATGCTGCATGGGTTGCTTTGTGGAAGGCTGGCCCCAGCTATGGCCAAAGCATGTCCCTCTGCTCACCCCGCGATGCTTGCCCACCTCGGAGCAGCCTTGGAGGCATGAGTCCTGGGGAAGATGTGCTTCCAGCCCTAAACCTTGAGGCCCTCGTGTGTTGCGTGGGGCTTGGATCAGGTGCATGGTGGTTGAAGATGCTGTCTGGAAGCAGCATCCTTGGGCTGGGCTGGTGCCTGGGCTCCCTCTGTGCAAAGCAGAGCGTGATGGGCACTTTCAGAGGGCAAAGCTGCTGCCCTGAGAGCTCACCCCATGGATGGCAGGGTGGGCGAGGAGCCCTCCCTCTGCCTGTCTTGCCTGCAGACTCCGAATGTTTTGTGTAGAGTAGATGCCTGCTTTTGAACAGCTAAAACTGCATGAGATAAAGCCCACCCTAACAGAAAGAATTGCCATCTGGCCGGCTCTGGTGGTCTCCTTGCACCTTCGGCTGTCAGAGGATGGGAGGGAGACCAGTTTGCTGGGTCCCAACTGATTTCACTGACCTCAGAGCAGGTCTTGCAGTGGGGTAGGGGTAGGTCTAGGTGCTGGTGAAGGCTTGGCCTGATAATTCATCCACTGAACATCCACACTTAGCAAATGGTAGGGGCTGGGAGGAAGGAAGAGGAAGCAGGGAAGACAGACAACTTCCAGTGCCGAGAGCGAGGTCTCGGGTGCCTTGCTGAGGACTGTCCCTCCATCTCTGCTTGCCTCTGTGTGCTCTGGCCAAGCAAGAGCAATGTGTTGGCCTGGGTGGCCTCGGGGGACAGGAGCTTTGCAGGGTGGATGGGGATGTCTTTGCAAGTCCATCCCTCTCCCTGGCTTTCTCCTTTGCAAGGTCTCTGGGTCGTTTTTTTCTCCTCCTATCTCCCAGAAGAAAAGTTAGTAAGTCTGTCCAGGCAGAAAACTTCATTCAGTGGTGATATTAAGCCTTTCAGCAGCAGCAGACAACTTCATTCAGAAAGAATAGCCATGAGCTCCAGAGAGATCCAAATTCCAGTGAACACAGACTTCCGATACATGTTCATTTTTCCCCTACTGCCTTTCTTTCCCGAGACACACAGGAGCCCTTTAGCAGTTTCTCTGACAGGATGAGTGCTTTGGGAGAACGGGTTTTCAAAAATTTGTAAGTTTCTGAGCATGAGATCAAGTTTGTTATTTCCTTGATTAAATAAATAAATAAATAAAGGAAAACACACTAGAGGAAAATGTGTAGAGTAATGTGAGTTATACTGCATCTGTATCCTGTGGTTCTGCTGCAATTGAAAAGCATAAATCAGGTAAAAATTACGTAGTTGTGATGCTGGGAATTTTAGGCAAAGTATTCCTTTAGGATGTCTTGCCCCTCTGTACTGTAAAAATTCCTTTTGTCTCCGCTTGGAACATCTGCCTGTGCCAAGGGGAATTTGGTGTGGAGAGCAAGAGCAAAACACGTGGCAGAAATCCACAGAGGGTGAAGCTTATGCAGAGAGATGATGGGATCTGCATTGCAGATGCCAGTGTAGGACTTCGCCCTTAAAATTCCCCATGCATGAGAGTCACTGGAACTGTACTAATGAACTATAGCTACTGAGTGATTTGGGGGGGGCTGCATGCAAGTCATCGCTTTTGGGTTTTTTGTTTGTTTTTTCTTTTTAATCTGTGACTGCCAAAAGACAGCAGGGGAGAAGTGTTTGTGGGTCTGGGGCTAGAGCACTGTAAAAGAGCAATACTGTTAAACTATTTAACCAATTTTTGCTGATCATCTGTAGCTCCCATTGTCTTCAGTGTTATTATGGGTGCAGAAGAGCTTCTGGAAATCTTGGGCCCTAGTTACTGTTCATTGAAATTAATGCAATTTAGTCCTTGAAGCTTCTTATTGGGAAAGCTATTGAGAGCAAAGATGATTACATGAAAGGGTAGCTTTTAGCTCTCTTGATGGGTATCCTGGGCCCTTTCAAAGAAAGAAAAAGATCCAGAATGATCCACTTGACAAAGAAGAGTGGCAGTGTAGTTTGATGTTATGTATGTGTTTTCTCTGTCAAAGATCATGAGCCACAGTTCGCTGCCTTTTGGCATTAATCCACAGTAATCTTCCTGGCTCCAAAGGAATTATTCCAAGGATTCCCTGGTGTAGCTGAGAACAGAAACTGGGCCAGACACGAAGGACATAAAATCAATACCACGATTTGGAGCTGGCATAATGGAGAAGAGAGTGTCTTTTGGGATGCCTGTAGAATAAACAGACGAGCCTCTAGGCTTCCAAAAGGGTTGTCTGCACTGGCATGCTAACACCGTGTTGGACTGATAGGTACCAGGCTGGTTAATGCAAGTAGGTCTTGGTCCACTGCAGATGGCCTTGCTCTTCTTGCACCTTCTCATTGCATCTTTACATTTCCACTTTTGTTTCCCATGTTCTGTCACTGAAATCTCCCAAGAGCCATGTGTTGTCTGAAACATTTTCAGTGTGAGACATAGAGTTATAACATCTGCTGAAGAGATGATGCTTTCCTCCAGCAAATGTCCCCAAGGGAATTTTCCTGGTCAAAGCCCCAGTGGAAACTGTAGGCTTGAACTGTATTCTAGGGAATCTGATGGAATTCAGAGGAAATCCAAACCAAGGCTCTACAGTCTTCACTGGAGGGTATCTGCAGCTCTTTTAAAGTGAGAAAGTCAGCTCAAGAAGCACAGGGTAGCTGCAGTTTCCTCCTTTTCCCCATCTTTGGGGGATCTGCCCAGTAGGACCTGATCTGCAGAAGCTCAGCCCAGCATGAAGGGATGCTGCCGCTGTTGGCCAACAGCCGTTCTTCGTCTCCTCTCGTATTCCTTTTACTCCCACATGAACAGTGGGATTTGTCTGCAGGAATCTAGCTTTTTATTTGTCTGATAATGACGGCTCTAGATCTCTAGCTGGTTCTTTTCACGGCTGGTTCTTGGGTTTGTTGCAGTGATCTCTTTGGGCTGCATTGCTCAGGTGAGTGATGGAAGCACTGGTTGTTAACATACCATGCACCCAAACCAGGGTTATTGGACCCCTTCACATTCTGGCAAGAAGTCAGGACATCTGATATGTTGGTGGAGAATGCTGCAGTGAACAGCCTTCCATATTTCTCAGTGATCATTCTGACTTGCATTACCAGACATCCAGCCTAGGGTATTATTTTCTGTGGGGCTGGCCTGCAGTCCCCATGCAGAGAGAGCTCGTACTTGAGGTTAAGACTGAAGGAAGTACTCAGCAGTTCCTCTTCTACCAAGACCCTTCCTGCTGTAGTTTGTCCACTTCAGACTCTCCAGACAGTCTCTTGAGGGTGGTTCAATTTTATTTCAACATGCTGGAAATAAGCTGTAATGAATGCACATTGACAATTGTTCTCTGGTTTATTATTTTTCTTGTGAGATGGTATATTTATTCCAGTCAGTTTTTTTTTTTTTTTTTTTTTTTCCCTCATTCCTCTTTCTATATCTGCTGTGGCTGACTTCCATTTCTTTCCTACTCTCGAGTCTCAGCAGGAAGGACCAACAGCTGGTGGCCTGGGAAATATAAACCCAAATGCCTTTGAGTTATATTTGCACATCTGGAATTGGGGTCTGATTCTGCACCATTGTATCCATGGGTGCTGGGTGAGTGGATGGAACAGTACTGTTAGGATGGATGGCAAACATTTGTCCTTTTGCAGTGACTGACCAAGGAGGTGTTAAAATCTCCTGGCAATTTGGAAAGAGTGGAGGGGAATCACCGTGTTTGGCCACTGCTATACCTTCTGTCAGATTTTAGGTTGGGAATTGTCATTGTGAACAAGACCTAGACAGTGCTTAGCTCAGGAGCTTCAAAGGATGCTGTAAGAACCTGGTGGCAGCTAACCATGAGGAAATCTGTATCATGCCTCGTCTTGACCTTGAACAGGTATCAAATGTCAGGTCACAAGGATCATACAAGTTTTTTGAAGTCTTGTTCCTGTAAGCTGCAGCAGCTCTGGAAGGCCTTGGTATATAACGCTTTGTTGCAGAAGTAGCAGAAGCATCTTCATCACAAATAATCTGCTTAGGGCCAGTAGGGTTGGATGCTTCAGTGCAGAAGCTTCCTGGTTATAAACTGTGGAGCTTCAAGGAGATTTTTAACAAGGTTTTTGGCTGGTAGCTGTGTTTACTATGCATTGGCTGATACATTAGGAAGCATCAAGTCTGCACATGAAAATAGATTGAAAAGTATTAATTTCTTACAGCATAGTGATAAGCAAGAAAGTGGACTGGATGTCACTCTGTGATGGTTTATATTTATAATTAAATTTATAATTTTTCCACAAGTTGTATTAGATTGCAGAAGCAAAAATGGTTTCCAGCTCTGAGATTACAAAACCTTCTTGAATTTGCTCCTTTGACTTCTTTGCTAGATATGAATTTGTGGCATAAGTGATCTTATGGAGCTCCTGAGTCTGTCGTGGCGAGGGCATCGTTTGGCTGGGGGAGGGGGAAGATACTATGAGAGAAAAGGAGACTGAGTTTGCTAATTCCACCTGGCAGAGGTCTGATTTGGGTGGAAGTGTTCGGGAAGTGCAGGAAGAATTTACTTGTAAGGCCTGATCCGTAGGGCCAGGGTTATACACTGAACTCTAAAGAGGAATGTGTGCGCGCTACTAGGAGGCAGTTATGTGGAGCTGGTGTCTGATCCCACGAGTCTGGGAAACATCTATCCTCATCCCTGATTTCTTCCCTCAAGCTCTAATGAAAATCCAGGTAACGTTCTCTCCTGGTGGCCCTTCAGCTGGAAGCCTGGTGGTGCAGAGCTGCACAGCACCTTGCACGATGTGGCTCCCCCCTTCCTCCCTGTCCCCCTCTGCTATGGTAATACACCGACCACGCTAACAGTGTTCATCATTAGCCTCCAACAGACTTTAAATAGACCAGTGACAGCTTCCTTCCTTGTAAATTCTTTCCCCAACCAACTTTGATTTTTTTCTTTTGAATTTTATAATTTTTGACGCAAAAAAAAAAAAAAAGTAGCCCATTAACACCCCTGTGTAAAACTCACATTCTGGCCCATGAACAAACAGTCTCTGCCTTGCTGTGTGGACAATTTCCTATATTGCCTGTCTGAGTCAGGCTTTAGTGCTTTTTTCCCCTACCTACCTTGCTACAATTTTTTTTGAGAGCAAAATTTCTGGACACAACAGTCATTTTGTGCCAGCAGTGAACAAAACCTTTCATTCCATTAAACTGTGGCTCAGGATTACAACCAGCTATTTTGGAAATGGTGACTTTTAGGTACTGGGGGGGAAAAAAAGAAGATGCATTTTTAAAGACCAAAAATGGTAGCTGTGCACACTGCATATTGAGTGGGCTCAGGGAACAGTATAAATGTCAAGATGACTGTTGCTTTACAAGGTACCAAAGACACCTTTTTATTAAAGCTTGGTTCCTATAAGGAAGAAAAAAGTAGAAATACAGAGATAACTGCCTTTGTGTATAGAAAAACAGCAAAGTGAAGAGAATATTTTAGATATTCAGTTAAAAAATACTTTCCTTCCTCTCCCTCCTCAAATAGTTGATTTTTTGGCAAAAATAACACGCAACATGTTTTGACTGAAATGGAAACATTTCAGTCTGGAGAGAAGTCATGGTGATACCTCCTGGGAACTGCTGTTTGGAAACTTGGTGTCTCCAACCTGTTCCCTCTCCAGCGTGACTCCCTGCTCCTGCCATGTCTCCGGCAGAACATAATGGTCCTCTCTTATGGCCCTGGAGGCTGCCGTGTCCCCTGGGAAGTGCAGTCTGAAAGGGATTTGGTCCCCAGTGCACAACAGTAGCGTGGGATCCTGACACCACCTGTGCTGGCACTCAGGGTAAAAATATTGCTGTTCTGGGCATACAGCTCCTTAATGGAAAGAAAATACTTTTTTATCAAGAGAAAACAATTGAGTTTTTAAAATTTTCCCCTCTCAGCTCTCCATTGAGACAGAGAAAGGGTTGATTTAGGTAAGAAGTATCTGGGATGGGGATGGCTTCTTAGTGTTTGTGTGGTGCTTCAGACAGTGAGGGTCTGATGTGGTGGGATACCTGTGAGCTACTGTGAGGATTTACTGCAAGAAACCCCCATCCAGATCTAATCCATGTCCCACAGAGACATCCCATCCAGAGTGCATCCTCCAAAAAAGTCAAAGAGAACATGATGTACATCCTCCAAAAAAGTCAAAGAGAACATGATGTAGCATCACGCCATGTTATGTCTCTCCTTCTCCGCCACTGGTAGCTCACAGGTATCCCACTGAAACACGCCCGCCCCCCCCCCCCCCCCCCCCCCCCAAGGCTCTGTCTTTTCTTGGGGGATTGAGTGGTGGTGGTGGTGGAGCTGAGGAATAAGGAAGCAGCCAATCCAGGCAGCATCTTCTCATTAGGGAGGAGAGCTAAGGGCAAGGCCCATGTGTCACCTCCTTATGGATTGTCTCTTGGAAGGGAAACATGGTGGGCATGCAGCTCTGGGGTGTCCTGCTGGTACTATTTCCATGGAGTTTGCTGTGTGAAGGTAGAGCACGACAGGAGCAGGCAGCTCAGCACCGTGACCTGGTAGGGCTGGGAGAGCCTCTAGAACCTAGAAGATTTGAAGGTCACCCATGAGGTTTGGAGACCCTGACCTTCCTGAAGAGCCACCAAAGCTGCCCTCTAGCAAGAGCCTCTGTGGTGGAAGTGCTAGTGCTGGGTGTCCATAGGCAAAGAGGTCCTCTGCAGCCCACCGCATACGCAAGACAGCCATGGATGCCAGGGTATCTTGAGGCATAAATCTCTGCTTCCTCCCCATCCGTCTCTCTCTTGTTCCTCACGCACAGCCTGGATTTCAGTTCTGGGAAAAAGCTGCCTGGTAAGCCAGCCCAAGTGGGTGGAAAGCCATGCTCCTGACAGCCCTGTGGGGAGGAGCTGCTGGGCTTCAGGGGAAGAACCCCCACTTTTGGAATAGGCTCTCCGCAGCAAGCCACCAGTGCCAGGGTTTGGAAAGGTTTCATGGCACAATAAGAGACACATTTATTTGGTTTTGAGCTCCTGGGTGAGTTTCCCCTCCACTGCAGCTCAGTTGCTGATGTTTCTGGCAGCCACCACAGCAGTGGTTTGGATGAAAGCTTCCTGCTGTGAGTAGGTTTATATAATTGGTATTGTTAAAGTTTGTAAATAAGTTCTGAGTTGCTACAGTGATAGGTTCTCTCTAAGGGGCATAACTGGAGATTCAAGGCTCCTCCTCCACATGTAAGTGGCCAGGTGAGCCTGCTTATGGCATTTAAGGATCTGTCCTTGCTCCAGCATAATGATTTGGGGCAGGTGAGTAGGGTACCTCAAAGCCAGCTTGGTCCTCAAAGAAGAAAGCCTGTGTTGGGACCCAGGCTCTGGCTGCTCTGAGCCTGGTGGCACTTCACAAGATGGTGCTGAACCACCTGATCTTTATGCATTTTGACGAGTCCTTGGGTGCAGGGAGCACCCAGCTGCCTCGGAGACAGCCCAGGAGGAGGCTTGCACCTCGCTGGAGTTCTCTGGGACACCTTACTGAGCTTCAGTTCTTCCCCCTGCAGAGCAGGAATAATCTTGTCCAGCCACGTTGCAGATGTGCTTAGAGAAATGTCTCCAAAACACACTGTAGGGTCTCATAGGAGAGGGGATTTTCAGCCAGTGTTGGCAAAGCATCTCTGCTTCAAACCAGATTTCAGCAAGGGAACGAACCAGACTTTCCGTTAGTGCTCACCCTCTAGCCTGGCTCCACTGAGACGTGTGGCTCTGGCATGCATCAGGTCTTGGTGATTTATTTATTTCTCTTTTCTGAGCGCTCTGGAGCAGAGCTTGTTCCCTGGTCCAGGGATCCCCCATCCAGGACAACCAGGCTGGCAGACCCTGAGGAAAAGGAATGGGGACAGCTACCATATGGTAGAAAAAGTAGACCTAAATATTTAATCCACCTCCAAGTCAGCTTGGCAGAAATGAAGTTTTTAATTACAGGCATGTGCATGTCCACATATACAATATAAATAAAATATAGTTTAGAAATGCTATCATAATATGTAAATACTGATCTTGTGTATTTTGCTATAAATGCATATATCTATTTTGTCTATGGGTGTAAAATAGCAGTTGTGGTGGAGAGGCACAAATCTAAAGGGAGAGATACTAAAAGGAAAGGGAAATAGAAAAGTGCTGCATGGATAAAGTGTGACGGGGCTGCAGTCTCCCGGGAGGCACGTCTCTATTTCTCTGAAAGTCTAAACAAACACCATGACACTAATGTGCTGCCTTCATTTATTAATCCACTGATTTATTTATTAATTGATTCCTTTTCTGCCTTTTTTTTTTGTTGTTGTTTTGTTTCTTTGTTTTTAGTAAAGAGTACCCGGTTGTTCCCAGGAGCACAGTGAGACAAAAAGTGTCCTCGAATCACAGCCCCTTCAGTGGTGAGACCAGGGTCCTTTCTGCCTCCTCCAACCTGGGCTCCCAGTACCAGTGTGAGAATGGGGTGTCGAGCACCTCCCAGGACCTGCTACCGCCTGCCAACCCCTACCCGATCTCCCAGGAGCACAGCCAGATCTACCACTGCACCAAGAGAAAAGGTCAGACCTTGGCTGCTCCCCGCTCGCTTCTTTCCCCTTCCTAACATGACTGTCAGCGTGGTTTTCTGATGTTTCCCCTTGTCCACAGGCTGGACAGCCCCAGCCTGCTTTATGGTGACACTTGAGGATGAGTAAGGGATGAAGGCTGTGCTCTGGAGGTGGGCAGCTCCCCCCGATGGGCTGGGTGGCTCCTCTCTCTCACCAGCACTAGCCTAAAATTCCATCTCTGCTGCTAGGCTGGGAGTGAGTGGTTTGGAGGGGTGGCTGTACCTTTCACCCACGTTGAATCCACATTCAGTATGATAGCTGGTGCTGGAGATAACGATGACTTATCTGCCTCCATAGCCCCTCAGACAGGCTTAATCTCCAAGTGGAGATACCTTGACAGCTTGGATTTTGCACAGTTTTCCACTAAGAGTCTCACAGTTGGGAGACAGTTGCCTGTCTGCAGAAAGCAATTCCACTTAAATGCTCGGTCTAATGAATGGGGCGTGGGATTGAAAATCATGATATCCATGTTCGTTCCCCTCTGGTGCGACTGACCTGCTTTGACAGAGCTTGAGGGATCAAACTGTGAGGGCTTTACACTGACTGCTCAGCTCGTCCTGGCGTGAAGAGCCCCATGATATCGATGGGATAATTGTTCTCGGGCAGGAGCGAGCACTTTGCAGTCTCTCCCTTCCTCTCCCAAAGCAATGGGAATGCTTAGATGCAGAAACATTTGCACGACTGAGATAGCAAAAGCCTCAGATCAGCTCCACCACAGGCCTACAGAAAAAAATAGGGAATTTCCAGAGCTGAATGCAACCCTGTGAGGTGGGCAGGGGATGGTTGCTGCCTAGCCGTGTTGCCCTTTCTCAGGATTTAGTCTACATTGCATGGGAAAAGCTCACAGGAGTCAGCATGCATCATGGCATTTGCATGCACCAAGAATTTCTCCAGCCCACTAGCCTCTCTCCACTGCAGATCCCTTCCTGCTTCCCTGCATGGTCCTATCAGTCAGCCACATGTCATTATTTTTAGTAACGTAACCCCTGGGGTGCTGGGATGTGCGCTGTAGACACACAGTCTAAGGTGGCGGATGCTGGGAAGTGCTGGCAGATGCGGCAGGAGGGCAGTGGAAATCTCTGTCACCTCCTTGGTGAATCCCCTGAATGTTGTAAAAGCACACGTGTGGTGTACAAGTATATATATATACATAAAACTAATTGACAAATCTTAATAGTTTCCTGAGAATAAGCTAAACAGTGGAAAACAGAGGCATCGTTTCCTGACCCCTACAGCTGACCAGGTGATCCTTGTGCTCGTATAGAGTGTATCAAAGCTGTGATTGGAAATGGTGATGCTGGACTTGAGCTGGCTGTAAGGTAGGGAATAAGGAGTTGCAGCGGCCTCCCAGAGTGTCCCCTAAGGTCAGAGGTGGCGCGTGTGGCCCTTGCTACCCCCGTGCTGGTGTGGGACTGTGGGTGCGAGGTGCTGGGACACCACTGGGTTGCTGCAGAGCCCCACTGTCAGCCATGGAAAGGCAGGTCCCGTTCACCGTTGGCATCCCTCAGCCTGCAATCCATCCTCAGTGTTCCTTTGCCCTGGGAGCCAAGCTTTCACCGCTCCTCTTCCCCTTTGCAAAAACTAACCAAAACAAGCTGGCCCAAATGGCAACAACCCCTTTGGACAATCTCCGACTGCTGCGTGTCCCCACACCGCAGGGCAATTCATCATTCGCCTCCACATTGTAACGTGATAAGGAATCAACAGAGGTTTCCTTCCAGTTTTGGGATTCTCGCTAAGTGGTGTCTCCATGGGTGGTTTCCCTCAATCCCCCAATTATCTCACTTCCTCTTATTGTCACAAAAGAGACGACTATCTGCCCTGTAATAAGCTCCCCGGCCCCTTTTGGCCTGCGTGGCCCTTGCGAAAGTGCTGGAGACTGGCAAAGGGAGCCCTTGTGTGTACGGCCGATGGCCCCTCATTATCTCTCCGATGGCTTGAGTGGCACAAGCAGTTAAGGGCCTTTTATCGAAGCCGCCAAATGCTTTAATCAAAGAGAAGCAGTGTCCTGTGCGATACCACCGGCTTCTTCCGCGAAGCCGTACGTCTCAGGAGCCTGAGTCTCTGCTTTCCTCTCTGTGCCTATTTCCCCCTCCCCACACATCTAGTAAATCGAAAACAGCCACCAGGGCTTAAAGAAAAGAAACACAAAGTTAATGGGAAACAGAGAGCCAACGTAAGCTGCCAAGCAGCTTTTTGCAAAGTGAAATTAATTAAAAAAAAAAAAAAAGTCACTAGAGATGAGCAATTCTGTTCAGATAAATCAGAAAGTGATCCAAGGTTTCATCCCAAACTCAAACTGAGCGTGGCACTTTCTTCTAGCACTGAGTGAGGATCTTTACTGAACTTGGGAAAATAACCTTACCTGTAATATTTGTCTTTTTCTTCCTTTTCCAACCTCTCCTTTCTAAGTGTAATATTAAGCTTTCCCTCACAGCTCGCCTGCTTTCCTACTTTTCTGCGTAAGCCAAGCCTCACCATCTAAGAAAAAATGTAAGCAGGAGCGTGTTTACTCCTAATGCACCCCTGTCCCCATTTCTGGACTGGAAGTTTTATTGATTTTGTTGGACAACAGCTCCCCAAACATGGACTCCTCTTCAGTCAGTGTAGGATTTATCTCAAGCAGATTATTTCCTTTTCCTAAGGCTGTGGTAAAGGATAAGTGCTTGCAAGGGCAGCTGGGTTTGAGTCCAGCTGGCGTCTGTATCTTCTGTAGCAAATGCCACCACTGTTTTCCAAGATAGTCTCTCAGATACGGCTCCTTCCAGCTTTGACATCTCATGGTAGTTCTCTGTATCCTTTTTAATCAGGAGGTCAAGTCTTGGTTTAGGCTCAGTTAAGAATAGGTCTGTGTTCAAGCGACTCGAAGGCACCTTATTCGACTTCTACTTCCTTGGTGACCTAAGACAAAGATTTAGCTCTGTGGTTGACAGTGTTGTTCTTAGCTGTCAAGGCAAAGATGGATTCGCTCAGGAGATCTGATATGCGGTTACATTAGGGGAGAGCAGCAGGGCTGCGAGGGGGTGTTATCTCTGAAGGGTCCTCTGTTTCAGGGAGGTGATGCTCTTCTGGGTGAGGAAGGAAGGAAGGAAGGACACATCCCAGACCTCCAAATCTGGCAATTCCTGGTGTGCAGGTGGGACTGCGAGGTCGCAGCATTGGGAATGACCCCAGTGTGGTGCAGTGGGGTTGCTGCTCCAGCATGTTCTGAGTGTGCTGAACACTGGGGAATGGCAATCCTCAAGGCAAGAATCATCCTGCATTGTATCCCAGCTCCACACTGAGATTGATTATGGCATTTCACTGAGCCACTGGTCTTGAGCGGATGGATTAACTCCAATCCTGTATTCTACCAAGGAGTGGCTTCAGTTCTTGATGTGGATTTTTAGGCTGCAACAAAGACCAGTTAGAGCTTTGCCTTTTTTCTGGTTGTTCTCCATCTCTCCCTCTCTCATTGTTGTGCTCAGAGAAGCCCAAAAGGACTTACCAGCAGGCAGCTTGCTTTCTGTCTTTCATTTTAGCCCCACGTCCCAATTAAGGCATTGGGGCTTGTTTTCCCTTGTGTTATCCTCTCCCTCAGATTTCCTGTGAACTAAAAAGCCATCCCTCTAAACCTCTGCTCCCTCCCAGCCTTACACAATCTCAACCACTTGGCAGATTTCTGGGATGCTTGTGATGCTGAACAGGAGGCGACTGGAACAGCCTCTCCCTGGGGAGGTTATAAAAGTTGTCATGTTGGCACTCTGAGGGAGAAGAGGAACGTGGCAGAATCCACTGGCTCCAACCAGCGAGGACCGTATCCTTCAGCCACCTAGCTCGGACATGACCCTGACCGGGAAAAAGAATGTATTTTTCATCTCCTTCTTGCTCTGATGAGGTCGGTGGAGATACAGCAATGCCTTTCCCTCTTCTCCCCAAGAACAGGCACTGTTAGGGTGGAGACACTGAACTGATTTCTCCCTCATCCCACCCAGCCTTCTTTCACTCAAAGACTCTGTGGGACAAAAGTCAGGTATGAGATATCTTCTTGGAGGACATGCTGTTTGTCCTCCTGATGTTAGGGGATGCAACGAGTTGGCCAAGACTTGAACTGTGCTGCAGCTTGGGTAGATGCAGTGGAGCCCAGGGCAAGGTGGCTGCTGGGACACAGGGTGAAGAAGAGCCTGCCTACAAGGTGGGGAGATATTCAGGGGGCTGGTGTGCACCCATCTTTTGCTGTGCAGCCACGGTGCTTGCAGTCCTGTAGTTTCAGCAGCACCATGTAAGCATCCTGCCCTCCTCTGCAGGCAGTGCCAGCAGCTCGCTGCCTCTGGAAGGGGTTCCAGCTTTTTGGGTCGGATTGTCTCTGCCCCACCACCCTTTCTGTTGTGTTCCCCTGCAATGCAACGCAGCTGTATCACAAACTGTGCGACTGCTGAAATAATTACTGTGTCTTAACTCTCATGTCCTGGGATGTATATCTTATTTGCCCTCTAGGGATGTTCATTTTGGTTGAATCTGCCTTTTTTTCTTCTTTGACAATCGTTGACAGTCAGTCTTGCACACCAGTATTGGCTGTTCAGGCTCATGCTAGATTCACACTAGAAACCAGACTGGATAAAACAACCGTGTTGGTGATAATCACCCTTTGTGTCTCCCTCATAAAGTCAGAAGGAACCTGCTGTAGTGCCCTGGAAGTGTGGGTGAGCTTTAAAAACTAAACCAGTTGGGTCCCATTCTTCATTGTCTTCCGTCCCAGGGAGCTGACTGTCATGAATGGGAAAGGAGCTCTCCTGATTTACACCAGGGGAAGCGGTGGGCCCAGTGCACCCTGAAGTCCAGAGATTTTACATGTTTGCATTTTATTCTGGATGGCCCTAATCCTGGAATTGGGAAAATTCCATTTAAAAAGCCATTTGTGTGGTATTTACAACCCAGCTGGAAGTAGTAAATACCGGAAATCTTGGAACTGCTTATGCTCTCGCTCAAGCTCCTTCATTAGATAGAACATCAAATTCCTTGTGAGGAAGCCAGTTTCCATCCCATTCTGCAGGCTCCGTTTTCCTTGGATCCACTTTGGAGCAGCTTCTCCCAAGTGCTGGCAGCTTCCCCTGCTTGGCAGAACCTTTTGCTTTTTGAGGTTTGTGCAGTATCGAGGGGCTGGTCACAAGAGCTGATCACCACCCTTGGCTTCCAAGAATAGCAACAAAAGCAAAGGATGGTCAGCATCTCCTGGAAGTGCCCAGAACCTCCTAGGGCTCAGTGGCAACAGGAAAAGGACAATGAAGTGCTATCAGGGAACCAACATCAAGAATCAAACCCAGGGCAGACCGGTCAGTTGTGTCATATGTTCTGCTTATGCTGATGCTGAGGAGGTGAGAGGACCTTCAAAGAGAGGATTAAGGTCTTGAGAAAGACTGTCCAGGCTCCAGAGCAAGTGGGGATGAATTTAAACTGCAGCCTTCAGCATTGTGTGAGAGCTCTGTTTGACTTGTCCTCCTTTTGCTGTTCTCTTACTTGAGAATGTCCTCTTTCCACTCCCAGATCTGCTCCATGCACCATGGGGATGCCCTTTGCCTGCTCTGTGCTGGCTCTGGTTGCCTCTGTGAGGAGCTATGGGATGATGCCAGATCAGACTAGAGAGTCTGGACCAGTGTAAATTCATCAGCTGGTGCCAGCTGAGGATCTCTGGTCTGCATCATCCCATCTGATGATGAACACGGACTGTTCTCTTCCCTCTCCAGCACTTTGAGATGACATAGATGGGAAAATCATCAGGAAGAGGGGCCAGAGGGCAGGCAGATGCTGTTAGGGTGTGCAGTAATCCTTCGTTAGTGACAATGTCCTCTTTGGAGATGCGTGCAGTGTCCTTACACATCTTAAAATCAGGAGCGATGGTGCCCTTTCCACATATGGCATTGGTGAGCCTGGCTCTAGAGAGACCAGCAGAGCGCCCGCGAGAGCTTACAGAAGAAGAGAGAAGCCTATAGGGTTTCCACTGAAATCCAAGTTGTTTTTGTTTTTCTCTCTTCACCTGTGATGAATTCTGGAAGCGGATCCATAGTGCTGTGGCTCTGCCTGGCTGGGCTGTGGCAGACGGTGAAATGTCTGGGCTAAATGGAAAAATCAGCAACCACAGGTTGTAAGTCAGGCACATTTTTACACAACGGAAAAACAGAGTTTGACTGTTTTGTGTTGTATATTTAAAAAAATAAAAATAAAATAAACAGTCAAACCCCAAGCCAATGATTCCTAATGCCAGCAGAGTAATGCGGTTTAATGCTGAAAACTTTATTAGCAGAACAATGCTTTATTTTACAAGACATTGTTTTTCCACCGTAGTGTTCTTATTACTCAGTAGTGGGTTAGGGATCCAAAACTTTTGAGCTGTCTGTAAAAGCTAGAGCTCAGGCTGTTCTCCCAGATGTACCTCCTGTGACAGCCCCGTGTTCAGGAGGGAGCTCGGACCCGTGCGTCCAGCTTTTGCCTTTCAGGGGACGGCATCCTCTCTGCCACTCCTATATAAAATGAACCTGATCAGGATTGAGGAGGGTGACACACTTTTGTGCCTCTCTGCTGACCATTGCAGCTGTTGGAAAGGTGCGATTGTGTTGCTCGCTCACCCCATCCTGCTTTCTGTCCTGGTGTAAGAGGAGGCAGAGGAGGAAGGTAACGTTATTGTCAGGGCTTCTGCATCGCTGGGACTAAGGAGCCACATTTTGCTGCCGTCAGGAAGAAAGGATGAAATGGGACTGCAGCTTTCCAGCTGGATTTACGGGCAGCTGCTAACAAAGGACACCAAGGGGAAAGTCTCGGAGGTGTGTTACCTCAGTACCTGAGGTTTTCTGGGGTTGTCAGGCCGAGAAGACTAACGGCAGCTGGACTTGGTAGACACCTGAGTTGGAGTAATGGGTTGTATTACAAGTGGAGTGGGTGCAGCTTCCAGGAGAAAGCATGGTGCTGTTTATAGCAATAAGGGTGTGCGCTGTGCGTGCTTACAAGAAACAAAAGGTGCCTGCACTGCCCATCTGCACCTCCTGAAGGGGAGACCTGGGCATTCACCTTGGAGCAGCCCCGAAACAGCACCTGTGTTTTTGCAAGTGCTTCTTGGGGGACAGATGCTTGTAGTCCTCTTCTTTTGTGGAACTGGTTTGGTTTTTTTTTTTTTTTTTTTTCCTTTGTAGTTTGGAGGTAAAAAGATTATGGCTCAAAACATGTTGGCTGAAAAAATTTGAAAAGGGCCATTTCTTGCAGTATTCTTTGAAATTTTTACCCTTGTTGAAAGGGTGCAGCCAAGAAGGCTGTAAGCAAAGTGGGATGTTTCTCTGCCAGCACCAGAAATCTTGTTCTTGAAGCAACCGCAAAGTTAATCTGGGTCAGAACAAGCTCCCCTTCCATTGCTTTGCTGTCCTTAAAATCTCTTGGTGAAGTGCTCGTCCCTGGGAACTTTGCCATCCATTCCAGCAGAGCTGGATTTCATTTGATGACCCTGTGAATGAATAAATAAGTGCATATTTATTTATTCATTTTGCTTCACCCTAGAGGTTTCACCTAAATTGTTTATCTCCTTCCCTCTGTTGGCCTGGGATGCTCCAGGAAACAAAGGGCTCTGCAAGCTGTGCCTTGTTGTTTCTAGCTGTGAAATTTACTTTTCTTTCTTGTTACACTTGGCTCCAGCACACAGCCCTGTGTGGATTTATGTGCCCAGCTCCCTTGGCACAGCTAAAGACTGGAGCTGTAAAACGCCAAGTCTGATTGTCTCAACTATGCGATCGCTGATGCTCTCCTGGGGGGATTTTTATTGTGATCTCCATTTTTGTCTCATTTATCACGAAAATATATCATTGTAAAGGCTTTGGGTTTGCAGCTCTGAGGCTCGCAGCTGGGAGTGGGGATCTCTGTTAGGTGCGCTGTATCTGGAGGCAGATGTTACTCCTCTGGTCAAAGTGCTGGCAGCAGAAAGGAGACAAGGAACATGGGGGTGTGGGGGTGTGCATGGGGTATCACCAAGCAAGCTAAGCCTCAGGATCCCTCCAGCATCTTAGAGCCTTAATTTTCCTCCCGGAGCTTCTAACTAATCCCTGCCCCAGTCCAGCAGACAGGACCAAGTGCAAGACTTGGTTTCAGCAGGATTGATCCAGATCGATTCCAAGGAAGGCATCTGGATTTACACTGATATAACTGAGAGAAGTGCCTGGATCAGCCCTGTGCGGGCTGTGTCCTTGGGAAAATGAGGATTGTGGAGACGGAGGTTCAGTCGAGGGCATGGTATTGTTGTCCGCTACCAGGAGTTTTCTCTCCCAACAGATGAGGAATGTTCCACCACCGAGCATCCCTACAAGAAGCCCTACATGGAAACTTCTCCGGCAGACGAGGATCCTTTCTACAGGTCCAGTTACCCCCAGCAGCAGGGACTGAACACTTCATACAGGACTGAATCAGCCCAGCGCCAAGCATGTATGTATGCCAGCTCCGCTCCCCCCACGGACCCTGTGCCCAGCCTGGAAGACATCAGCTGTAACACTTGGCCGAGCGTGCCATCCTACAGCAGTTGCACAGTGTCTGCCATGCAGCCGATGGACAGGTTACCCTACCAGCATTTCTCTGCCCACTTCACCTCGGGGCCGCTGATGCCCCGGCTCAGCAGCGTGGCCAATCATACCTCCCCCCAAATAGGAGATACCCATAGCATGTTTCAGCACCAAACCTCGGTTTCTCACCAACCCATCGTCCGGCAGTGTGGACCTCAAACTGGCATCCAGTCCCCCCCCAGCAGCTTACAGCCCGCAGAATTCCTGTATTCCCACGGCGTGCCTCGAACCCTTTCGCCTCACCAGTACCACTCGGTCCACGGCGTGGGCATGGTGCCAGAGTGGAGCGAGAACAGCTAACGAGGCGGTCAGGAAAGTGCAAGAGCATTAGCCACGGGGGAAAAAAAATAAATATGGGAAAAGAAAAAGGAAAAAAATACCCTGTCGATAATAAAAGTGAAAGTATTTTGCAAGACTGTTTTAACTGAATGTTCACCGATAGCACTCGAGAGGGACGGACACTGATTGAAACCACAGATGAAATAGTCATCGGCCTCGGTGTGACTTACCCCCCCCCCTCCTTTTTCTTTTGTTTCAAAAGAAAAAATCAACAAATCGGCACACTTCTCCCCTGCCACCATCCCCACCCAGTTTGTGTTGCAGCCACCGCCAGCCCTGTGCCCTCGTCCCCCCCACCCTCCTGCTCTTTTTGTTCTCCAAGGGACACCAAACTCCTGCTGCCTTTCTCAACACAGTCAGAATGCTTGAACGAAAACAACTAGGATGTTACTTTTTTTTTTTTGTGGTGTTGATGTTGACAATGTTATATAATAAATAATAATATATATATTTTTTTCTTTCCATTTTCTCAAAAAAAAGAAAAAGACACCGGCACACCAGCCCTTTTTACCAAGGGTGGATTTTGGAGTGGTGTTTCTTTTTTTTTTTGTTAGTGTTATCCTTGTTAACCCACAAATAAGAAAAGCAGGTACCTACCTCGCCCAGACATTGTACCACGATGGAATTGCTCCTTGCAGGGTGCCATGTGTCCTTAAAGACGCCCCAAAACGTGTCCCTGCAGGAGCCAGCCCCATAAACTTATCTCCTTTCCCACTTGTGTGTAATTCTCTCACTGTTCTTTCCTTCCCATCTCCCGGTCTTTCCTGATCCATCAGCTGTTTCTGACAGAAGCGTGGGGTATCTTTCAAAGTTGAAAACATCCGCAGCTTGTCTCCTGCCGAATTTTTACCGGCATGCGGAAAGCGAGGCTCTGAGCCAGCGGCAGCGGGGGGAGAGTGGGGGGGGGAGCATGCAGACAGCGAAAGGAAAAAGTTTGCTCATAAAAATGATGATGATGCTTGTTTGCAATCCTGGACTTTCGTTTTATCATGAGTTCTTTTTCTTCCTTTCCGGAAAAAAAAAAAAAAAAAGGGATACTGGTCTGAGTATGTTAAGTGAGATATTAAGTAAATGTGTTTAAAAGGAGCAGGCTGTGATCGTGAGAGGCTGGGAGTGGGGGGAGGCAAGAAGAGAAGAAAAAGCAAATGTGTGTAAGTAAAAATGTCTACTGCAAAAATTTTCAGGTGTAAAATTTCCTGGTACTATTTATTTATACATGGGAGTTCAAGTAACTCATAGTATGTCACAAAGCCAGCAAAGCAGCTGATTCAAAGGGGTTAAAATTTTTATTGAAACCAAAGTTTGCTTTCTTTTCTTCTTTTTTTTTTCTCTCCAAGCTGTGCACACTATATAATTTACATATATTTTTAATTAAAAGTAATTCTAATTAACAAAAGAGGTATACCTGTGTGTCAGCAACTGAGAACGTGGGTGTGAACGTGCAGTAATGCCGGTATGCGCGTGGAAGGGATTATAGGCAGGTATCCAAAGCCATGTAGCTAAGAAGAAGAAAATAATCCCTACCTGGCTATGCTTTCCTGTTCTTGTGTGCCAATTTATGTCTAATAAATGTCACGCACTCTCAACGGCAAGGGACCTGCCCACTTTTTTTTTTTTTTTTTTTTTGGTGTGTTTTTTTTTTTTGGTTCTTTCTGCTTAATGCCCATGAGCGTGACTTCTGTTTATTTCTGGTGTGCCACAACAGGTACATCATCCCTATGAGGATGGCTGTTAGGCAGTGATGGGCGGAGCTTGAGGCTGCTGTGTCTGGGGCTGTTGCTTGTCCGTTGAAGAACTGCCTGGGTCCCACAGGTCCTTCCCACCCAGCCCGTCCCCAAGGGATGTGCTCTCCTGGGGTCACTTTCCCATCAAGGCAGATTTAGAAGCGACCTTGGGAATCTGGGTGGGTGCTGGGGTGACATGGGGAAGCCCTTGTGGAGATAGAGCTGCCCTCCATTCCCATGTTGGTGGGGTCGGTGGGGGACATCTGGCCCAGGGGAGGTGTGGGGCCGTGTCCCAACCTCAGCAAAGGAGGAGAGGATGTTAGGTGCTTCGTGGGTTGGAAACAAGATGGGAAAATCAGCTCGACAGAATTAAAGAGATTGCAACTGAGAAGCCCAGCAGAGAAGTCGTCTCTTCCGTGTGGCTGGTGTGCCATGGCCACCCCAGGGAGCAGCATGGCCAGGTCAAGGGAACGAACAGAGGAGGTGTCCCCAGCCTGCCCACTGGCAGCAGCTCGTGCGCCTGCAGCAGTGGCACTGCCAATGCGTGGCTGGCAGCCTTGGTGGCCTCTGGGCACCAGACATCTAGGGACACCTTGCAAAGGGACAGAAGGTGAGTAGGATTAGTAAAGCCCTTTCACAGGTGATGCTCCCACCTAAGTGTCCCATGGCAGAGGGGACCTAGGGGGTGGTGTCTGCTGGGGCTATCCCAGCGCTGGCTACAACGCAGCTTTCTTCCTTCAGCTGTCTCTGCTTCTACAGGCTTCTGCTTGCAGCAACTGGGTTTCATAAATGTTGGGTCAGACACAGTCAAAATGCGATGCTGCGCTACCCTGGGAGCTTGCTCTGGGTATCGGCCACATCTGCAGGCAGAAGGAGACGCAGGCATCATGTAACCCTTCTGTGGGCATGGCTGGGACCTCAAGTTATACTTCAGCTTCGTGAAGCCACCTCCCAGGGAATTACTGAAACGTTGCATTGCTCAGTAAATCACATGCTGTGCCTCCAGAATGTGAAGTTGTCCCAGATTAATGACTGAGTTAAGTTGCATTTTGAGTTAAGGAATAAAAAAATTACACTGCATTTAGCTGTCAATTACATTGTACTTTCCAGGCTTTGTTACCCCACTGCTAATCATGTAATCATCTTATCACTATATGGTAATTTACATGTAATTAAATGGCCAGCAGTTACTCTGTAAGTAAAGAAGTCTTAGCAGAAATGTGTGCCATGCATCTCAAAGAGTATTAAGGAAGCCAAACTCACGTGGTACATTCCTTCTCAAGCTTTGGAAGGAAAGCCTCAAGCTTTCAACGTGCCTAATTTCCTCTGAGCTGTTTTGGGTCTTCAGGGAAGCGCCGGGGCTCTTTGGTGGAGTCTGCGGTGGCACAGTGGGCTCTCATCGCTGGGTTTTGGCTGCTGAAAAGCCAGGTGGCTCCCTGAGGACACAGCCTTGTGCTGCCAAGTTGGCATGAGGAGCAAGGAGGCCATCAGCGGCAGGAGGATGGACCTGTCACACCAGCAAAATCTGGGATGAAGGCAAAGGTGGGTGGGAGGATGTGACATAGCCTTTTCCTTTTCTTAAAAGAGTTTGTTACTGGCTACTGCTTCAATATAGCACTTCTGGGCTTTAGCCTTGGTGGAGCCCAGTTGTGCTGCATGAGCGCAGCCCGCTGTGCCATTTGAATGAGCAGGAGAACTCTGAGGAGGTGGCTAGGAGATGAAAGACAAAGGTGACTTGTTCAAAGACCCATGGTGAATCCCACCGTGGATGTGAGCATGTCTGGTCTATGTTGAGCCTTGAGGAACAGCTTGTACTTCTTCCCAGCTGTCCCAGAACAATACTGGGAGCTGTCAAGGAGGAGAGTGTGATTGGTTGGTGATTTTATGTTACAAAAAGCCTGAAGCAATTTCCTTCATTTCTCTTCTTACAGACTTATTCCTTGGCAGAGTATGATAATGATGACGATAACAATAAGCAAACCAACAAAAAAAAAAAAAAAAGGGAAAAAATTATATAGGAGTTACTGTCATTGGAAGAATTGGACAAAAGAGGTTGCAAAATTCACCCTACTCAGAGCTAAACTGGCAATTGATCCATAAGAGGCCTTGAAACTTGAGGAAGACCGTGGTACAGGGGAACAAGCATGGCCACCACTAGCCTTTCCCTTCTTGCCTACAAGTCCCAGGAGCCACAAAACAATCCTCAGCATTGCTTGGTGGTTTCCCATAAGTGCCACTGAGGGTGTCAGAGGTGGGCTGGACCTGAGGTGCTTCTGCCATGGGTGACAGGAATGGTGGAGAAGCCCAGGAGAGCTGGACTTGCTGGAGGGCGAGCTGTGTTGCTGGTGAGGAGGGAGCTGGGCTCCAAAGGGAACCCTGCAAAGCCAGTGGAGGAGGGCTGCTGGTCTGGTGGGTAGGGGAAGCAATGGTGGCCTGTCCTCCTCCTCATGGGCAGGGGACCTCCTTGCCTCAAACCTCTCCCTTTTGGTGAGGAGCCTTGGAGCAAGCTTGGTGCTCTGGCAGCATGGAAAGTGGCCATGAAACATCACCAGGCAGAAGAAAAACAGGGCTTTATAGATGAACTGTAATAAATAAGTGCAGGCTGCACAATTCCTTCAAGTGGAGAAGGAGAGAAAGAAACCCAGCCTCAGCTAAAAACATCTTTTAAAGAGCGAACGCGAATTCCTGGGCTGTGGTCACAATGCTGTTTTCTCAGCTGCCTTCCTGGGCTAAAATACTCCCTGCAGTTACTGTGGCTGGTACCTGGAGAGGCTGCAGATGCCCTGCGCAGGCACACAGAGAGCTCTTTGTCTGCCCCTATCAGCTCCCCTCCGCATTTCAGGTTTCAACGGCTGGGATGCTGAGTGATTCTGGGAGGTGGCTTTTCCCCACTCTGGTACCTGCTGGGGTCAGCAGCTACCAAATCTGCACTGGTGAGATTTTCCCTAGGGACAAGGATGCTTGAGAGGGGCAGTAACCCTTCTGCTGCTCGGTGCTGTGCTGCCAGGGCAGAGCCGACCTCCCAAAAACTACCTTTGTGCCTTGAGGGCTGAGGGAAAAAATATCCCAAAGCCTCAGGATTCTTGGTCATAAATCCAGGCCACAATATCATAGATTTTATGGTGCTGCCAACTCTGACAATTTTATGATGGATCTCATGCGATTTGCAAAACTGTTGTTTTTTGTGTTTTTTTGTTTTTTCTTCTCTTAAAGTTTCCAGTTTCTGGAGTCCTGTGATTATATGAGACTCTCAGGGGATTCTGAGTCTTTCCCCCCCACCCCATTTTTTCCTTCTTTGTTGGGTTTTAGGATACGTAGAGAAGTTGGAAATTTTACTGGAAAGTGAGGCAGAGAAAAGAAATGACTTGTCTGGAGGCGGGACTAGAACTCATCACCAGACAAAAAATAATTTGGTGGTTTTTTTTTTTTTTTTTTTGAGTTCTCTCTGGAAAACTGAATGCTTTTGCTGCATTTTTCTGAGTCATAAAAATTTCCAAGTTTTAAGCGAACGGAAAACATTCAGAAAGTGGCTTGAATAAATTCCCACCCCCCCCAAAAAAGGAGAAATAGTTTGTTTACATTTAGAAGATTTTACTCTCTTGAAATTTCAAAGGAAATTGTTCAACCTGAAGTCCTTTCCGAGCAGAATACTGACGTGTTTCACTCGGAGCCCACCGCACCCAGTGGCTCTGATGTCTTCTGCTTCCCTTGTTGAAACCAACCCTCCAGCCCCAGTGGCTGGTTCTGCCTGCGCTTGGCAGTGGGTTTTGCAGGCTTTGCCCTGCACCTGGGAGGGCTCAGCTGCAGTAAAGGATAGTTAAGGGTCAGCAAGTGCCTGCCGTGTTTCCCCTATGGGACAAATACAGACGTTTAGGTGTGACAGCTCCTACTGACAGTCAGAAGGGCTGGTGGTGGGACACTGCTGCTTGTCTGAGCATCCCAGGCGGCTGTGCTGTTGGCATCACCCCGCTCCTGGGAATACTTGGGCAATGCCCATTGCTGCCCATCAGCAGGGGGAAAGTCCTGTGGGACCTGCAGCTGCCCTAAGTTAGGCAGCAGCAGCTGGAGATGCTCCCCAGGGCTTGCCCCCAGCTTCATTTCCACTTGGATGAGCCCTCCCACCACAGGGGTTAAAGGCAGAGACAAGAGCAGGGTTGGGCTTTGCCACAGAAGTTTTGCATCCGCAGTTCCTAGTGATGCTGTCAGCTCCACAGCCCTGCTGCTCTCAGGAACACATTTAAGCACAAGTAAGTGAAAAATGGGGATGTGATGAGGAGGTGGAAATTGGTCCCTATGAATGGGTTTTTATGTAACCCATGCAGTGCTCTTGCTCAGGAGCATATGATGTGCTACAAGTCAGGAGGGTTTTGGCCTCTGCTTAGGACCTAACAAATGAATTGTAACCTGCCTCAAGGCAAAAAAACGTTGCTTGAGTTATGAACAGAAAATACAGCCCTAAATTGGAGGGGGGAAGGGGCAGAAACCTGCTGCAGCACATAGTGAGCCCTTTAATAAGGGACTGAGGGCTCCTGTGGTACTTACGTCTGTGAAGGGTGGTGTTGAGATGTTTTTCTTGCATAAGTCCAAACAAATGTATTACTGTTTTTATTATGATTATGATAATACGCTGCTTTTCCTCTACTTTGTGTGATCTGGCATGTGGAGAATGCCATTACTAATGTGTGCCTGTATCACTGCAGGGTTTCCTCATTGCTCGTTATGATATCCTCCTTGCTAGCTCCAGGGATCCCCAAGTCATCAATATTTCACTCCAGTTTTTACTTAGACCTCGGCTGTGATGAATCAGAAATTTGTTTGTTGTCCCTGGGGTTTTCAGGGGAACATTCTCATCAAAAGGTAATGAGGTGGTCATGATGAAGTACTATTTCCTCTTTTCCTGCTTTTGGTGTCTGGACTTCCAATACATCCTTTATGATCCCATCCCTGGACCTGCTGGCTATGTTTCTGCTCATATAGATTTAGGGTGCAGCTGATCTTTGCTGCAAGGTTCCATGGTTGGCTCCTGTTCAACCTGTTGTTCACCAGGACCCCCAGGTCCTCTTCTGCAGAGCTGCTCTCTAGCCCCAGCTATGGGGTTGGCCATGCCAGAGGCAGGGCTTGGCCTTTGAACCTTTGAACTTCATGGGGCTCCTGCCATTCCACGTCCCCAGCTTGTTGATGCCTGTCAGAGTAGCAGCTCTGCCTTCCAGTCTGTTGGTGGCTCTCCCAGTTTGGTATCATCTGTGAACTTGGTGAGTGTTCTGTCCCATCACCCCAGTCATTAATATATGAATACATTAACAAACATTGGTGTCAATACTGACCCTTGAGGGATGCTGCTAGTAGCCAACCACCAACTGGGCTTTTTGCTGCTAATGCTCACCCTTTGCACCTGATGGTCCAGCCAATATTCCACACACCTTGTTGTCTACTTAACCAGTCTGTACCTTGCCAGTTTGGACTCGGAGAACACTATGGGAAATTGTCAAAGGCAGTTACAGGTCCCAGTGTTCAGTAGAAACTTAGGCTGGGAGTCCCCCAGCATTTTCTATCTCAAGATTGTTGTAAACCTGAGGATGTCTGCATGTACCTTCTTCATCAGAGCTTTTAATTAGAAACACTGCAGCCCGCTAAATCACAGGATGGTTTTTGTGGGGTACAAACCTGTGGAAAGCAAGCCTAGCCGAAGCCTATTTGAGCAGCTAAGTTAGCATGATCTATTTGCTGCTGTTCAAGTAGTGTTGGCTACCCTGCCTGAGCCTGGCGTTTGGGCTGCCTGGGCAGGGAAGGAGAAGTAATTGCAAACTCAGAGAGCTTTTAATTTAAGGCAGAAGGTCAATGGACCACGGATGGTCCATGATGCTGTAAGCAGTCTGGAGCTGGTCAGTGAGTTATGAGAGCGTGTGCCTGTACACAGACACTTTAACAGCCTCGCTGAGTGACAGGCACCAATATTACTGTTGGGTCGATGCCAGTCAAGGTGGTGATGACGAACCCAGCTTGGCAGTGGCTGCAGCACTTGCCTACGTGGGGAGCAAATAATAAAATTCTATTCTGGTTCATTTCCAAGTGTCCTACACTGAGATGGTGTAGCAAGGGAAGGAGGCAGCACTGCATAGCCAGGGTCACAGGCCACAGGTGAGGCAGCCTTGCGTGGCTGGGTGACCTTCAAAGCCTCCAGAAATGGTTTGCAAAGGAAATTAAATACCAATATTAGGACAAATGTGGATAACTGCTTTTTTTGGGTGTATTTAACCAGCACCAAAACACTGCTTAGGCTTGAATGACATCATTTGCTAAGCTCACAAAGAAATAGTTGTACTTTTCCCTCCATTTTTAAACAAATCACCTGAAACAATAAAATATCTGTCTATGTAAAGCATCTCCTAGAATTGGAAACATCAAAGCTGCTTAAACTTTCACATAAAACGTTGCTTCTGGGTTGGGAGGTAAAAGTAGTTCTCATGGTGGTTGTTGAATGTTTATGTAAAGGCAATTTGATGTAATCTGCTTTTTTTTTTTTTTTTTTTTTGGTGGAAAAAAGACAATTCTCACCTCATGCCACCCCACCATCCCAAAATATTGCTCAGCTCTAATCAGTATTCAAAAGAAAAAATGAAACATAGCAAAGTCAGGACTAGGAACCAAGAAGATGACTACCTCATGCTTAGTTTTGCTATAGCATTAAAAAAAAAAAAAAGTCTTAAGTATTTTCGTAATGCCTGTCTTCCAGACATCGTGGTTCAGTCTATACCAATATTTGGAGACTCTTGCCTGTAAGGAAGTGAGCTGTTGGTCTGCGCAGGATTATCACCATCCCAGGGTATTGCTGATCCTTATATGGGTTTATTTTTAATGCTGGTTGCTTGGATTTTGCTCATATTTACACAGCTGTTAATAAAGTACAGGAAAGCTGTGTGTGATATCTCCTTTCTCATCTGGTTGTGGCAGCTTTTAGGACAACTCAATTTGGTATTGATGGATGGGACATGAACCCCCTCAGTTCGTTAGCTGGGTCCAGGCTGTAGTGCTGTCTCCTGTTCCCACTGGTTGGCAGGAGGCTGCTGCTCTGGCCAGGACTGACTTCCAAGAACTGGAGAGGTGGCCCTGTTCCTGTGAGGTGCAGCTAGCTGAGATGTAACGGTAGCTATATATAACCTAAATGAGCACCTACTCTGAAGCCAAACCTTGGAGGCTTTGTGAGCCAGGAAAAGTTTAACAGGTACTATTTAAAAAGTGAATTAGCTTGAAAAACTCCTCAAGCTCAAGAGCTTCTTACTGAGGACCCTTGACAATATTTAACTTGAAATTTTTAATTGTCTTTCTGTTGAAGGTGGTTGAATTTTGCTGGGGAATGTGAAAAGCTCCCAAGAGACAGCTGCAGTGATTTGATTAGGCTCATTTCTTTAGGAAATGAAGCTACAACATAGTCTCTGGACCATCTAACCCCTAACCAAAAGGCTTTATCCATCAGTCTTGTCTGCAGTGGGGCTTGTTACTGCGATTCAGTAGGAATGCTCCTGTAGACAGGTTACATATGTGCCCATGCAGGGTTAAGCTGGAAAAAAGGTCTTGTGGTTGTGGTTTGTTTTTTTTTTTTTTTTTTTGAATCTGAGCCATCCTGATGAAGTTCAGTGTGGTGGAAATATATTAATTAAATCCTGTGCTATTGGGAGCCTGTCCTCCTGCAGGACAGATGAGTGGGATAACTAGGGGATAAGTTATTTGTACATTAATGATAATAGAAAGCGCAGCCACTGTCCAGACGTGGCTTGTGCAACTCATTGCCTGTACCACTTGGGATTCAGACGGGGACATGGTACTTGCCTGGAGAAGAGGGATTAAATGACAGCATAAAAAGAGTAAAGTAGAAACCCAGGAAACTTCCCCCACTGCCCCAGGCTCTAGTAAAAGCCAAGCAAACACTGCTTTAATCTCACACTTCGGAGTGACCCCAGCAGTGCCGGCAGGGAGATGCTCCCTTGTGTCTCAACCCTTCCAAAGTGCTTAGTGCTGCCGTTTGTAGCAAGCAAGCAGCTTCTTGGTGACACAACCCTGAGCTGTTCTCTGCTCCCATTGCTCATGCTAGTGCTGAAGGGCCTCTTTATTAGTGTCATTGATGACCATGACCTTTCCGTTCAGTCTCTGCTAGAGTTCATGGTGCTCTCCTGTGCTGGGGAGGAATCAGGCTGGGAGACCTGGCAGTGCTTCCTACCCATCTGCCTCCTGGCTTTAGGTGGGATGGAAAAATCTTCAGGCTACCTGCCTCCATTTCTTGAAGTGAACGAGATGAGGGGAAATGGAGGAAACCCACTTATATCACTGTAGTTTTTGAGACATAAAAGCTTTTCTTTGAGAGCAAATCTTTTTTTTTTTTTCTTTCTTTCTTCCCCCCCTTCCTCATGGCATTAGGGCTCAAGAAATTCCTTGGAAAATAATTTGTCAAGGCCCTGACTGATCAAAGACATATATAAAAGGACCCTTTTTTTTAAAGGGGAAAAAATCCCCCTCCGAGCTCAGAATGAATTGGCAATTCATTTACCAACTGTCAGATAAAGTAGCTCAATCCCTATCACGTCTTTAGCTGGAGCTGTGGCCAGAAGGAAGCAATTCTCGGCCCACTGTGTGTACATGTTTTGGGTATGTTAGTGATTAGAGTATTCCTGCCTGGGGGATGCAGAAAGATATGACTCAGATTCGCAAAAGAGCCATAAATCTCCTTCCTTTTATTCAAAATGTGTGTTTTATAGCCATTTCCTGGCCAATTTCTGCCTTGAATAAATATGTAACATATCTGTGTGTGTACAGTATTTTAGGTCCAAGTGTTGGGCTCTCTCTCAAGAGTGAACTGTCTGCTCAGTAGAAGTTTGGATGGGGTTCTCTGCTGTTCTTTCATTCCCAGAAAAAATCCTCATTGAACCTTAATTGGCTGAGCAGTGACCCGGTGGCACCTGCTCCTGTTCTCCATCTGCAGTGGGGTGACCTGGAAAGGGACTAGGTGGGAGACAGGATCTGAAGGACTCCAAAAGGTCATCCAGGCCCTAAGGCAGGATCACCTAGATTGAAAACTAGGATTTTTGCTCCAAAGGCTCAGGCAGGATTTTGGTAATCCTAGCTATGAGCCAGGCCTCACACAGCACTGGATTTGAATGTCAACAGCAAGTGATGCTCAAAAGCTCAGTAGGTGCTCTGCTAACATCCCATGATTGGGCTAATGCTCATCTAGGAGCTGGGCTTATGGTAGTGTTGGAGCCCTCCTGTCTCCGCAGCTGGAATCACATCTAGTTCCCAATTTGTAGGTGACAATATATCTCCAGCCCATGGAACCTGTTGGACTGCCTTTCCCCATCTCAAAAGCAGCATCACTCATGCAGCTTTCCCCTCCTTACCCTCCCACTCCACACCCCTTCCAACCAGCTTGGTCCCCCAGTTCACTGCTCCCACACCCTCTTTTCCACCCCTGTTTCCTGAGTGTCATCTCTGCCTGGATGATACAGAAAGGACAATGTAGACCTGAAGGAAAAAGCAGGGGGAGATGGGCAGCAATCCAGGAGGAAGTAAAGGCAGGAGTATTTCTCTGTTCTTAGGTCCCCATCACAAGCCATGCTAGTAGAAATGCCCAATGTCCCTTAATTGTGTTATCTTTTGGCACTGATGGGCTGTTGTGCCTGAGAAATGCTCACCAGGAAGGAGTTGAATCATATGCTCTTCTCCACGTTTAGGCAGAGGATGAGTCCTCAGGAAGAGCAACAGGAACAAGTCTGCTCTTGGAGAGTAATATCACCAAGTTTTCAATCAGTGTCTTGCTCTTCCAAGTCATGCAGATGCTGATTCCCCTTGGTAAAACAACAGGAAAACCCATCCTCTATGCAAGTAAAGCAGTAAATGTTGGGGTCTGGCATTGCTGGTACTTTATTTTTAGATCTTCCTTCTAATCCTTTAAGCCTGTAGTTCCTTTCTGTTTCCTTTTCCACTAAACCAGGAGCTGCAATCATTTGGCCCTGATTCAAAGTCTCAAAGCCAACGGCAAACCTCCCAGATCCCATGCCAGAGAAGTCTGGTAGGGGCCTAAGGTTTATCTTGTAGAGTGCTTGATCTGAAAGCTGCTAAAGTTGGTGGGAATCTTACCGCTAACCCTGAGGACTTTTTTTTACCGTGCCCTTAAACATACCCTGCCTATCTGGCAGTACTCTGAGTGCGCACATTATATAAAAATAACACATGTGGTTGCAAGAAACAGTCCCCAAAAAATTCCTAAACTTTAGTCTAAGACTAGAATTGATATTGCATACATGATGTGATACCTTAAGTAAAGGATAAACTAAGGAAGATGTAGCAGATTAATGACTGGGGGATGGCAGGAAGTTGTTCTGAAGGTAGATGGCAGAGAGCAACATCATCCACTGGAGTGAAATAAGTGTGTGTACATGTGTTTCGGATGCTCCTCAGGGGAAAGGCACTGTCAGGCTGCCCTTTGCTGCTTCTAGTGATCTCTTTTTGGATGGACGCAGGCTTCTTGTTGCAGGGTTAGACCCTTTCACGAGCCATTCCCACCATGTGAATAGTCCTGTGACTCCTAGTGCCGGGACACGTTTATTCCCTTGAATTACTCATCCCTTTACTATTGCTATTACTTCTGCATCAGGCACTACTGTTACTGGTGTCGTTTGTTAGCAAAGGAAATTACTTCTGGGGATCTCCTAAGTGCTGAGATTAGTAATTCTGTACCTGGGGGCATGGTTTGATGTCAAATCAAGAAACAGCAGATCTGAAACCCTCCAGACGAGTGTCTTTCAGCTCTGGCTGCAGCTTTTCACTTAATTCCACACCCTGCCTGCGATGGTATCTCCATTTAAGGCCCACTCATGTAAACATTTATAAGCACATGATGGTTTTAACAATGATTCATCCTATTAAAGTCCAAGTGGCTACTCACAGGAAGGTTTCCAGAACTAGGTAATAGATATAAAAAGGGCAGTGACCATGACTTTTCTGTGCTATCTCAAGTGGCTAACACTTTAGACACAACAGGCTCAGTTTCAGAGGAGCTGGTCTCCCATGGCTGTATAGTGCTTAGAAACTTGATTTTTTTTCCCCTGCCTCTATGAAATCCTTTCTGTTCAAACATCCCAAATAGGGTCAGGTTGTTGGGACAGTCCAAGGTTTTCAGGTAGTTCCAGTGATGGTTTCAAGCAGAGGTCTTATGTAAATGGTCCTGGGAGAAGGAGAGTGGGATGCGACATTTTACTACCAGGCAGGGAAAAAAATAAAAAAAAAGCTGAAACATGACAACTTTTCATCTTTTGATCCAAACAGAGGGATTCAGGGCAGCAATAGAGAGACACCACTCTGAAAAGCTTTTTTTTTTTTTTCCCCTGACTTGTGACACTTGCTGAGCCTGATGCAGCCCCAGAGTGCAGCTGGTGGAAGGGCTGTGAGGGATGCGCCTGGTACCCAGCTCAGCATGGGCGCTGGGGAAGCCACTGGCGTGCACGTCGGAAGCAGCGTCCGACAGCAGCTCCTGGCTCTGTGTGGGGACAGCCTGCTGCCCCGGAGAAGGCACTTAGCTCTCGGGGCTACGCTCAAGCACTTCACATACCGCTGTGAAGTGGCCTGTGTACCCAGGGTGGCTCTGGGGACCCCTGCTCTGGCCGGCTGAGGAGGGTTAAACTAGCTCTGTGCTGCTGCAGGCACGTTGACAGCGACGTCCCTACCTGGTGGTGTCACACAGCACGTCCCACCACCGCAAGCATTCTCTGGGAGCCTGACAGGGGCTAGGAAAAGGCCAGGGAGGATGGAGAAGGGTGAACCTGGGACTATTTCTTAACTCCTGTTTGTGAAAGATGATAAAAACTGTCTCAGGAATGGGGCTTGCTTTTTTTTTTTTTTTTTTTTGATGCCACCTTGTGTGTTTAGGCAGAGAACCTCAGGAATTTCAGGGGATGTCTATGTGGTCCTTTGCAAGCAGACGTGACCTTCGCTGCCCGTACCTTCAGCTGGCTGGATGTCAGCCAGCTCCGCACTAGAAGGCATGTAGCTTTGTCAGTGGGGTGCTAAGCCTGAGCTATTACCAAAAATAGGAATTAAAAATGCATTCACTGCTTTTTAAAATGCTTTTTTTAAGATTAAAAGTAGGAGAGGTTTTTACCAGCAAAGAGTATGTTTTTCATGTGAGGCTTAGATGAAAGCCAAAAAAAAAGAAGTCCAAACCTGAAGCTATGGCAAAATTAATCTTTTTCATTACAAGATCATTCAATGCAGAGAAATGTTTCATTTTTTAAATGATTTATCAACTGTCTTCAAATACACCAGGTAATTTGAACTTAAAAAATTATTGTTCTGTTGAAAAATTACATTTTCTCTCTCAAAAAAAAAAAAATGTTTCAAGGGAAAAATCTTTCTCTGGGTACCAGGGAAGGGCTCCTGGAGATATGTAACTTCATGCTGTGGTGATAGGAAAAAGGAATGAAGCAGGCTGATTAAATATATATATATATGGTATTTGTAAAATGTCTATAAAGTATTTTAAATCTGCTTGATTGGTGGGCAAGCAAACACTGAGGTAGGGATGCCAGCATAATATCTTTGTGGGAGATATCTATGGAACATTGTGTCTTCTGCAGAAAGAAAAGAAGGATGTTACCAGGGAGAAAACACAAAAGCCAAAGACCCTGAACACAGTCAGGCAGTTGCTTTAGGGGAAAAAAAAAAAAAAAATCAGAGTTGCCAGGAAAACCTCAAGATGATCGTGGTAAGGTTGAGTGAGGGAACACCTGGGGAAGATTGATTAAGAGACGGCCAATGTGTGTGTGTGATTTACGAGGAGTGGTCCTGGCTTTAGTAGGAGTTCTTTGGAGATATTGCTGCTATGGTGCAGGACAAAAGACTCCTGGATGCAATCTAGTTACTGGATTGTCAAACATCACTTGATAAGGTTCCGCAAGTGAGATTATTAGCTTAGCGAGGGAGAAATGGAATATGAGGTCAAATAAGCTCTGGGCCAGAAACTGGCTTCAAGAAACTGTGATTCTCTATGCATCCAAATCAATGTGTATGTATATATTTGTGTATACACATTGCTCTATATGTAGACCTGTCTGTCTGTCCATCTAGCTATTTATGCTGACATCAGTCACTCCTGTTCTTCCTGGCAGCTGGGGGCAATTCAGTGTGGTGGAGGGTTATCTGCTTCAGCTGGGAGAAGATTATGTCAGGGGCTCCCAGGATGCCCCTTTGGACTGGAGTTTTCTTGTGCAAGGAGAGTGATCGTTCTCCTGTGTGTTGGCTGATGGAGTTGAAATCAGGGGATGGTGTTTTGAGGTACAGCAGCTGATGAGTAGTCCTTTGGGCAGTGGGCACAATGGTGGGAATCATGCAGCAAGGCTGGGTGCAACCGGTGAGTTCAGAGTCTCTCTTCTCCAGTCCACCGCAGCTTTGTAGGTCTCCCCTGGTGCCCATCCAGGCTGGCTCCCCTTGGAGTAAATGCAGTGGCAGAAATTACATTAGAAATGAAAGAAAATAAAGCTGGGCTGTACTTTCATCCCATCTCTGCTTCTCTCCAACTCCTAGGAGGCTTTCACCCCTCCTTTTTCTCTTCAACTACCATAATTTTGATCAGCTGTCTGTCCGGAGTCTCGGAAAAGTTTCCCAATGCAGGGATGAGCATCAAGCCCTCTGGCACCAACCCTTCCCTTTGAATGTAAGCCACAGAGCCCTTGGGGAACAATAGCCACAAGTCACAAACCATGGCTCTGATAAATCCATCCCTCCTCTTTTAAGTGCTCATGCTCTGTCCAAGGCAGCGAAACCTCCATTTTAAGATCTGATAAACAACTTGATGGTGTCTGAAAGATGGCTAAATGAATACACAGTGTTTTCCAGCTGGGTGAAGACAGGGGAGCAGATAAGAGAAGCTGGATAACTTTCGCTTTTGGTATGAGCATTGACCTCAAGCTATGTCTTATTAATGTTGGCAAAATGAAGGTGTTTGAGCATCCCTGGAGCTTGCAATGCCTGAGGGTCTGGAATATGCAGCCCTATATATACTGTCTTTCAAATGCATCAGTAGAGTTTTCTGTAATGTAATATCTGGGTTTATTTGTTTTTATGTCATTTTGAATTCTCTAAAGAATAACAGTGGCCGGGCTGTGTTCCCCCTATTTGATAAGGTTGTAGCTTTCGGAATTTCACATTTGGAGGTGAAGCTTTGAAAAAATGTGTCCAAAAGGGAGTGAGGCAGACAGCTTTATAGACTTTGCTTCTGCTCTTACTCAAGGCAAGGTACCAAGCTGCTTCTTTCTGTTCTGCTCTCCAGAGACTAAATAACAAGATCTCTTTCATTCCCAGTCAATAATCACTCTTCTTGGCACGAAAATGTGCACTGCTGAATCCTATGATGAGACATCAGAATTGCTTTCAAGGTCATATTGGGAAGCCAGACTATCAGAACAAAAGAGAAAGGAGGGAAGGCATAAAGCCTTCTCATTAATCACAGAAATCTTTTGATGTCTTCAGCTCTAAAGCTACAATGGGGTAAAAACCACAGCTAGAAAAAGAATATGGGACACTGGGGTTCCCTATAGCAAGGAACCAGCTGGGAACTTAGACAAGATAAAGTGATGGCATCACCTTAGGAGAGTGACCACGCTCAAAACGATGACTGCTTTTGCTTGTGGTTGTAGGGAAGGATGTTACTGTCCTATGGGCTGGGGCAATTAGGATGAGCTCTTGTCCAAAGTGTACTTTTTTGGGGGGGAAAGCTAAACCCCTAAACTGAGGTTTTCCAATTTAGGAAGGGACTGAGCAGGGTAAATGGCTCATACTGGTATTGGGGAGGAGGTTCAAAATCAGCGGAGCTACTGCCTGGCCATTAGTAAAAAGAGAATTCTAGGCAAAGCTCTTCCCTGACAGGGCAGTAGCATGATGGAGGCAGTTGCCGAGAAGACCACTAAGGCCTTATGTGCTTTTAAGACCCAGCTAGATGTTTTTATAGAAAAAGAACTGTGTGCAGGCAGCTTAGAGGGAAAAGAGTGAGAATAAGTGGGGAAGGGGATGGGGGGCGATAAATAGGCACAGGGATGTGGTTTGGGGCTCACAGCTCTTTTTGAGAACTGTCTGCAGGGCTGTCTGCTGTGATCTGTGTCCTGACCTCCCTAATGCCAACCTGAAAGGGTTTTTTTTTTTTCCAGCAAATTCTCACTCTGTCTTGTGTATGAGGCTGCCTTGAACCAAGACTCAAGGAGAGCAGGTCCAAATGGAGCTGAGCCCATAAGCTTTTTTTGGGAACACGCCTGTGAGCTGCATCTTGTACTTGACTCCAGCTGATGCATGTTCCTACAAGCATCGTAATCATCAACCTGCTGAAAAAAACCCCTCAACTACTAAAATATACTGGAGAGCTTTTACCTTAAGTAGACTGTACCAGCATTTGCAATACCTTGGCAAGTGCAGTATCTGTCATTCCTCCAGGGCATGGCTGGCAGTGTAACCCCATCCCCACTTATGCTTTCCTTGACAATTAACTCTATCCCTGCCAAAACCAGCACAGAGACATCAGCTGTTCTTGCAGTCAGGGCTGGGAGTCCTCGTCATCTGATTTTAGCAACTTAAAGTGTAGGCATTGAATTTAAGCTACCTGTCCAGGCTTTTCTTGAAGCAACATGCATGTCCTTTGGCTCCTAGAGATGCTGCAGGTCAGCACCGCAGCAAAAGTACAGAAAAAGCTCATGGCTGTAGGGATGCCCCAGCGGTGTGAGATGATGCACTGGCTTTGGGTGAGGACGTGGAGTTGGCACAGAGTCAGATTTCTGTTCTGAGCCTCTCGTATGCCTAGACAGAAAGATAAACAGAAATGGGAAACTGGCTGGATCAACAGAAATGCAGCTTCTATTCTGATATTTGCTCTTGGTAGTGGTTACATTCTTTTAAAGCTGAGACAAAGTCAACAACAACACTATAATGATCATAGCAACAACAACCAAAAATCCCCACTAGGCCTGTTTCCTAACTCATGCTTTGGCATGGGCTGTCTGCTGCTTGCTTCTTGTGTTATAGCACTGCTTGGAAGCGATAAGGAGCACACAACCTCCTGTACTTTAAAGTGCACTAGAAATAGAAAGAGAGATACAGTGCTACAAAAGGAAACTGACTGGCTTCAGGCTTTCCCCAGGGCTGACTTGGTAGTTCAACACCCAGGAGCCCGATGCAGCACTGCAAGTCAAGAACAAATTTTCTGTTCTGTCGGGCAGTAGGTCAATCTGCTAGTCAAAACCAAAATATCTCTCCTTTAGCCAAATTTGCTGGGATCGAGGCATTGGTGAGGTAAATGGCACATGGACTATTGACTCAACCATGCTTTGGCTGAAGCCTGTTGGTCCAGGACTTCCTTCTTGGTTTAGGTATAAGGTAGCTGTGGACTTACTAGTGTTAGAAAAATGATGGCTTCTTTAGCAGAGAGTTCCATGGATTGCTCAAGCATGATGATAAAAAAAGACAACAGCCACTGCCTGCTATTGGGAAGGGGTCAGAGTTTTGGGTGGCTTTTGGCTCATCAGATGTTGCCCCTCTTGGGCTCCTGTAGTCCTTTACTGAGTCTGTTGCCTTTTCTTACAGAAGTACGTCCACTGATGGCAAATCCCTTGCAGACCAAGGGGTTTGGAATGCAAACAGTCCCAACAGGCACTGGCAAGCCTGCTGTGTGGTGGAGTGGGGAACTTTTCTAGCAGATGTGGGCTTGGGCTTGCAAAATCAATGGCCAGTGTCAGACTCTCTGGTTTCCCTGTACTTGGCAAGGTATGGAGGCAGGCGAGATGGCCTCTGTAAAGCCAAGAACTTTGCCTAAAGATGACCTTAGGGCACACTGTATTTCACCAAGCCTTAGGTCAGTGAAAACCCATAATATTTAACATCAAATGTGTTTACATCCCTTGACCTTAAGGGACTGTCCAGCCTTTGGCCACAAGATAAGTGAAGGTGAGATGATAGCGTTTGCTTGCACAAGCAGGCAACTAAATGAAAAACATTTCTGAAAAACCACCTCTGATGTTGGGCATGAGCTGAGCTTACACTACTGTGTCTTCACCAGCACTGTTCTCAAGCTTGATGGAACACAGGCTCACCTTGCATTTTCACTTTTTGGCAGAGAATTTAGTTATGCACCTGCTCAACTATTTTACAGAGGTGGACCCAGGAGATCAATAGCTGCATGAGAATACCTAACCCCCATTTTCCACCCCACTGATGCAGATGTTCTTTTACCCTCCAAAGCAAACATTTCAGCATGCAAGAAGATGAGGACTGTTTTCCATGAATAGTTTTGCTCTACTCTTAAAGAAGAGACCTTGGAAAATCTGTGGAAACTTTCTTCCTGGCCCAAGTGAATTGAGAGAAAGAAAACATTGCTTCAGAGTTAAAAAGTGAAATGTTTTTGTTTTTTCTTGCATTCAGAGATGAACATGAAAGGCAATTCATGAGTGAAAGGGGAATGGCTGTCTGTAGAAACCACAAAAAAAGCTTTCTAGGACTTGGCTCCAATCTTGCTGTGCTTGGATTAGTCACTGGTTTACAACCTGGATGTCAACAGTCATGCATGATCAGCTCTGCAAAATGGGCCATATACTGTGGGACAGCAGGAGGGGGTCTATCGGTGAATTTTACTGTTGGACAGTCCAACAAATAGGCAACTGGTACTACAACAGAATTAGTTCATTCTGGTTCTCAGTTTGCTAATCTCTGCTAAAATCCTAGCCTTGTCCTTCCTCTTGCATCCCTCCCCAGCTCAAAGAGGGGGGAATAAAAGGAAGCGGTTGAAGAAGTCTTCAGAGACCAAATTCTTGTCTAATGATAGGTCATGTAGCAGGGGCTGTGTGTTCTGTGTGGGGAGATAGATTATAGAATCTACCATGAATGGAAAAGACATTGGCCATTTTGAATCCAGCACTAAAGACTTCCTCCCATCTGGCCTCAAAAGGAGAAAAAAAATAAATAAAGTGTTTGTACATGGAAAGGGTGGCTCGTTACACGGGAGGAATCATGTCCTGGCTGCCTGGGGAGGCAGGATGTCAGGCTCGGAACGCCAAGGGTTTATTTTGGAAAAGCAAGCTCCAAGTTCCTCATCTAAACATGGACGTGCTTTGCCTTCCTCTCCTCCAGCCCTGTCCTCTTTTGTGCCTTTCCAGCCAGCATTCCTGGGAGGAAGAGGAGCCACTCTCCCAGCCCTCCTGGTGGCCCTGTCCCCCCCGGGGCACAGTGTCACTGTCACCTGTCGGCAGCAAAGCTTCTGGCAGAGGAGGGTGAAGCTGGAGGCTGGTTTCCTCTTCCCAAACTAGCTTTGGTGCTGCCCTGCTGGGAAGCCTTGGCTGCTTTGGTTTCCCATACTTCAGCTCACTTGCTCCTTCCATGATTTCCAAAGCGCTTTGCGAGAAGCCAAAACACCTGCTCTGTGAACTCACATCCTTGCGGGAAGTTGGCAGAGATGCTCCTCCCAGACTGGTATGATTATTTCTTTAAAACGGCAGGTAGGTATGATTCCTTCTTTCTCTCCTGAAGCCTTTGGCTGCTTTATTAGTTGTCTCTCTTCCCACCCCCCACCCCCACCCCCCCCCTCCGCCCTTGCCAACAACATTATCTCCCTCCACCTCTTCCCTTACTGGATTTTAACCGCAGGTGTGGCAGTAGATTACTTGTCTTGGATGTGTTAGCTGGACCCTCTGCCCTGGCTCCACGAGCATGTGCCACCTCACAGCCAGGTCTTGCCTCCGGGAGGTGCCTGCTGCCTACCAGCCAATGTCACTTGCAGAGCTCTGCTCTTCCCTCTGGATGAATAATGGCATCGCTTGGCTGTGCCAGCTCTTATTTCTGCCTAATGCAACTCTCTGAAGTTAGTCCAGGAGTCTGATCTTGAATTAGAGAATGACAGCAAGGACTTAATCTCATGTGCAATTAGTGGTCAAGACCCAGCTCTAGAGATACAAGCAAAGAGACGCAGCTTCTGCTGTTTGCTTTTTCAGCAACAGTCCGATAATTCTCTAAATCCAAACTTTGGATTGCTCGGCTATTATTTTGGAAAGGGGAACAAAAATAACATAACTAAGCCCATTGCAGCCCCTTGAAGTGGACTCAAATGGAAATAAAAGCCCTTTGCGGAGTGAGCTTTGGATTGATTTTTTATTTCATGTCCAAAAATTACTTGGAAAGACCATGTCGGCCAAAGGCCAAGGTCTAGTCTGCGTACCTGTGCTGCTGTCCAGATGGAGAAGAAAAAGAACAGATGCACTGAGATGAAGAGAAGGGTTTCAGAATGTGTTTTCAAAGCCTCCTGTTCGCTGAAAGGGCTGGAAAGCCATTTAGAAAACATATCTAGGGTTTCCTTTGAACATAAGGAAAAAATTGACTTGGACAGTGCTAACATAGTGCCTTTCCAGGTTTACCACAGTGGGGAAATGTCATTTGCTTGCTAGGAACTCAACCCAAACCCTCCCTTGGATCAGCTGCCTCTCTGCATTGAACAGGCTGGTGTGGGAGGAGACAAGCGCATGGGAAGTTGAATAAGACTTCTAAAATATTTGGCCTTCCTATAACGGAGGTTCAAGTTGGCAAGTGGTTTAGTATTTTTTTCCTATGATTTTGCCCAAGTGCCCGAAGAGACCTGTGATCGTAGTGCTCTCACAGGTTCATTAGTTAGAAGCAAAAAAGGAAAATTCGTTGGCTGCCCCCGATATGGCTATTCATGGAGAGGTCTGGCCGAGGCTCCCATCCAAGCAAGGAGGGTGAACGGTGACACACACCTTAGGGCGGTGCTTGTGCTCTGCTGGCTGGTACAAGTGGGCTCTTGCTTTCTAGTTCTTCAGTGAATCCACACCATCTCTACCCAAGCTGTCTTCTGCCAGTAACTTCAGTGTCTCTCTTTGGCCACGGGTGAAAACTGTGCACCCACTGTCCCATCTCACGCATCTCACAGGCAGGAGGTGCAGGGAATCGGCACCTTCCCTCCCTGGTTGCAGCATCAGTGTGGGGCATCAGCTCCTGGCAGCCAGCTACCTTGGACCCCTTGGAAATCAGACTCCCTCCCTCTTCTCAATCTTTTAGATGTATTTGGTTTTCTACCATAATGAGAGAAATTTTGAAAAACAGGGATTCACACGTTTCTTTTTCTACTGTGTTAACTGTAGGCACAAAGAAAGCAGACATCTAGATTAGTATCAGCAGCGATTTCCGTGGAAACCGTGGGGTTTTTTTTTAACAGCTCTGCAGACTGATGTATGTGATGTATGTTCTCTGAAGGTGAAGCCTGGCAGCTGGAGCTAATGCTGAAACCACTGGATCTAACATGGGAATCTGTGTGGGACTAATGTTGAGCTAACTAATGGAAAAACATGGTGCTCACAGTGAAATGCTCTAAGGCCAGCCGTACGGATCAGGTGAAGCCAATATGGAAGAAACTTGACCAAGAATAACCAAATGGAGGGCTAATGTCCAATCTCAGCTATATGGACACCAGACCTTGCTTTCCGTTTATAATATTGCTTTACAACTTTCTGGCAGCATTCCTTAGCCTAAAAGTCGTATTCAATTCCCTTCACACTGAAGGTCTATGTATTGTGTCATTGTGGACTAAGTTTTTGGATAACAGAGAACTAGTTTTAATGTGTTCAGAAACCACATACGATGAGAAAAGCAGAATTGACAAGTGTAGAAAATCTATTTTTACAGAGTCCAATGATGTATTTGAGCTGCAGCAAGTTGTCAAATGCAATAAGGACTGAATTGATCCAGACTCTAGCCTTTGTTGTGGGAAACCATGGAAGTTCCTCACCTCCTTGAAAGAGGCCCTGAGGTCTAAGACCCAGGTCGTGCATCACACTTAGTCTCTAAGTTTTGCTGTGATTCTTCTCTGAATGTGGATTTAGGGACTTCATGTTCTGTTTTCAGCTTACCTAAGATGTGTACGTTAGTATATGCCTGAACTTGTTAAAAAAAAATAAATGTGCCCACCATCATTGATATCATCCAAGAGTTTCTAGACTTGCGTGTCTAATGAGGAAAGACCTACGTCTTGGGTGTAGAGCTGGAAGTGACAGTTGAACAGAAGATAGGAGCGCTGCTGTGGAGAGAACACAGGGGAAGAGAAGGTGGGCTCTTACTCATGGTTTTTGGGGCTCCTCAGCTGAGCTATGGGTGTGTGAATCTGGGCTTGGGGTAGCTGTTCCAGATCTCTGCCCCAGGGCTGGTTTTGGCTGCAGCGTCTCCTGAAGTGCCTTGGCACGTAGTCCTGGCAATGCAAGAGAGCTGCCTTCTGGCATTGTTACTGGTGCCTTGGTGTGACCTGGCTGAGGAACGTGGAGATAGAGTTCTAACAGGTCTTACCATCTTCTGGACTTCCCAGGCTAGTGGTGATCTTGAAGGACAGCACTTCTGTCACCACGAATCTAGAGAGCCTGGCTTTGATGGGCTCACCCTCTGCTTACTATTACTGTGCTACCTGGTAGCCTGTGCTAAAAAGAGGGGCTGGAATAAACCCCGAGTATGATGCATGACTTTGCATGGAACAGAGAAAGAAAAAAATTCCTCAGCTAGATGCATAGCAGTGGCAGACCCATGCATGGAAGGTCTGTGCCTGAAAAATTGTCTGTCTTCAGCTGTCATCTACTTTAATAAAGGCAGGATGGAAAGGGAGTAGCTTTTCTTACCTCTTTAGACCATTGCCGCTACTACAGCAAAACTGGATCAATATGCAGAGAGGGAGAAAAAGTTGTCTCTTTAGAGAGACAAGCAGACAGACAAATAGACAGCTAGCCAGATTCTTCTCTGTTATATGCATGTAACTCCAAAACTATTAAAGGAACTATTTGTAACCAGGAACAGAATCAAACTGCTGGCGTAGTTCACTGTAAAAGATTTTCAGTTCAATCTTTGATGGCATTTTAATAGTAACAGCTACTCATCAGCAATGTCAGGGTTAAATACTCCCAGCATGTGTGCAATTGCAGAAATACCCCAAGAAGAACCAAGGAAATATTTCCATCTTAAACTCTGATAAGGAGTGAAAATGTGCAACTCGTTCCATATGGTGGCTGAAAGCCCTGAGCCAAGCGGAAAGCCGCGGAGTCTGCCAATGCGTAAGAACTTGCAAGCCTGATAAATGAGCGTGTTGCTTTGGGAAAGCCAGAGACGAAGTCACACTAGAAAGAAGAAAACAGAAGAAGAGTAAGGAGTCTTTTTTTTTTTTTTTTTTTTTTTTTAAAAAAAAAAGCAAGTCCTACCCATTTGTCTTGTTGGATGGCAGCAAGAATTTCTGGAAATGTTTTACATGTCAAAGATCTAACCAAGCTGGGATGTTTGTGGACAAGTCATTATGCAATGAATAAATAAATCAGAAAAAAGCAGGGGGAAGAGTCTATCTTCTCTCCTGCTTTACAAAAATGATCCTGGACTGAGACAGCTGCATTCTTCTGGGATACTCTGTGCGAGCCAGGATGAAAGTGCTCACAAACTGGAGGTGGACCATTCCCAGATTTCTCCAGGACTGACATGGAGGACAATGCTGTACTTGGTCATGTGGCAAGGAAGGAAAGGCCACCAGGGGAGAGCCGGAGGACAGCTATGGCCAGAGAAGCATCTGAGCAGCGGGCATCCTCCAGCAGCAGGATGCAGGCTCCCGGCTGCTCTCCAGGACTACGGCCACCCCCAGCACCAGGCATGGGTGCTGGGCCAAACAGAAGGGGGGCTGTGTCTGGCACCCAGGGTCAGGGAGCAGGGAAGAGCCGGGCTGTGCTGGAAGGGAGCAGAGGGTCAGAGCAGATTGCGCGTCTCCTGCTCAGTGCCTGAGATTTGACAGGTCTGCATTCTTGGCTGAAGGGATCTGGCTGTACAATCGATTTCTGGAGAGCAGTGGGTAAATTCACAGCTTGGCTGCCTGGAAGAAAGGCTGTGCCTTTGAAAAAAATATCTTTCAACGGTTAAGCAAGTCACCTTCTACCACCTGAACATACTCCCACATTAAGTCAAATCAGGAATAGAGGAGGAAATCAACCATACAAACAAAATCAACTCCCCTGTTCTTTCTGCAGACATTTTTCATCCAGGACCTGCTTTGAAGCTGCAACCATAGCAGCACTTAAATTCCCTGCAATGGACAGCAATAGGAAATCTTTGCTGGCTCATTTGCCCAAGCAAATTTGTTGTAATGAAATTGTCCTGCTACATCTGCATTTCTCATGAGGAGAAAGCAGGCTGACCTGTGCCAGGTTGGTGACTTCACCCAAACAAGGCATGCAAAGCCAAGAGCATTTTGTTAGGCTAACAAAAGCAACAAAAAGAGAAAACCCTACAGTTTGTAAATTGTGAGGCAAGGTGATAAATGGTACATGAACTGGCCAATATAATCTGTCTGGAAAGTTGAAGAGAGTCCTGCTTTCTCATGAGCCTAAAATATTACTTTTTCTAGAATACCTTATTTTTCCAACTATGTGCCACATTCATTCACTTGCCAAAACGTTTGTTCTCTGGTCTGTGCTTCTGTCTTGCAGCTGCTGACAAAACTGGCCTCTCAAAATCTCCCTGGCAGAAGGGAAATAACTGTGCCCCAAGTGGTGTCTGTGCCGGGGCAGCTGTGCCCTTACAGTGGTGCTCGGCCACCCAGGTTATACTGGTGTTACAAGGAAGGGTGGGTTATTTGCCCAGGTGTGCTGGAGAGGGTTCGGACAGGAGGTAGGTTTGCTGGGATGGAGGGATCAGTGTGGGTCATCGTGGTTGCAGTGGGCTGGGGGGGACCTTTGCGGTGTTGGGTGCCCAGCTAGGTCAGGCTGGGGCAATGTCCTCAGCAGAGGGAAGGTGTCCCAATCCCCACCTGAACATGGAGAAGATGAGGATGCAGTGGAGCAGGGAGGTGAAGGGATTTAGGAAACTTTATTTTCTGATTCAAGGATGATGTCTTGGACTGTGTAGGGTTTCTCATGTCTGTCTATTTGTATATTAGCCAGTATCTTGAATGTGCTTGGCTGTCCTGGGGTACTCTTAAGGTCTTGAAGGTGCTGAGACTTACTGCTCTGTTTGTTGCTAAACCAAAGCAAGACATTAAACCAGCCTGAGCCTGTCCCATCTCCTTTGCCAGCCCTTCTATCCACAGTGTAACTTGTACGTTGTTCCTCCCCACCTTAGCACTGGCGAGATGCTTCACTTTGGCCGTGGCTGGTGTCCATGCACTGGTTCAGCCACCTTCCGCTGCCGCTCCATGCTGTGGTCTCTCCAGGGCTGTCACCTCCCCTTCAGTGTCGCCTGATGTGATGTGCATGCTTCCAGGCTTATGGCAGGGAGGTGCTGTGTAATCCCACCCCTCTGTGCCCGCAAGCCTGGTATTTATTATTGACTAAGGCTTTCTTGAGCCAGCCCAAGACACTGCAGGGAAGTCCTCTCTGGGCCTGGGCTGGCCAAAAATTGTGGGTGGAAAATCTTCAGAGACTAAATGTTGAGACGTCTCAGATAATGATCTCTTTTGATTTGCATTTAAGAACAAGTTAAAGAGCTAATTTTGATTATGACATCTCTCTGTCCTTGCAAAATACCCCCTCATTAAAAGGCATAGACCTGAATCTTGGGGCCAGATTTTCCTTTGTATTTTATTTTGTGTCGTCATTTACAGTTCTGAGAAATGGCTGTAAATGTGCTCAGTTTTACCCTCACTTCTCCTGTGCTGCCTCTACGTGGCTGAAGAGATACTGCCAAAGATCTCAAAGGCTTTTAGGCACTTAATTTTCCCCAGTGGGAGTTAGATGCCTAAGCACCATGAGGTTTGGACCCAGCTTCCTTCACTTCAGCCCCTGGTTTTATTACACAAGAGAATATCTGTAGTGGCTGGAGAAGTCCCTGGGATGAGGTGTGGGAAATTTCAGATGTGCTGTTCTCCAGCTGCTGCTGAACGTTCACCATCGGGTCTGTGCTATGCTGAGGAGCCAGCAGAGATCTGTGCTATCTCCTCCACCAACGCTAATGTTACGCCAACCAAAGGTGACTGCTGAGAAATCAGCCTTGGTTTCCAGCCATGTGTTTTGAGCAGATTCCAGGTTGCTCAAGTACATTTATAGTTTTTTAAAACACTGTTGGGTGTGAATAGCTGGTTCCTCCAGGACTAAGATAGCTATCAGCTCTGCCTACATACATAACCTTTAACTTAAGGTAGATCGCCACCTCCTGCCACCCAGACCCAGCCAGGTGTCATGCCAAGGTTGTTCCCAGCAGGTTTCTAGTTGCTGCATGGATATGTTGCTTTTGTGGGGACGTGGATCCATTCAAAATGTTGCCTGCTTTCTTGTGAAGGTTTGATCTCTTCAAACAGGAATCTCTTTGGCTTGATGAAGTATTATAAACTACTGCTTCATTTCAAGAATAATAGGCCTTTTTTTTTACCATCCCTTGGAGTGACTCTTTGCTACGTGTGATGGGGCTTTAGATCACCTGTGAGAGCAGGGGATGGGACTCCAGCGCCAATCTGGTATCCCATGCTCCTGCAAAAATAACTCAAATTTCTGCCATGCCCTGGGGGTTTCCTGGTAGGTCACAATCACAGGAAAGCAGGTCTGAAGTTTTGCCCTGTTTAATGTACATCCAAGTGTTGCCAACAGTGGAGATGCTTGGAAATAAGTATTCTAGAAGCAGCTCTTCAACTGGTATAAGAAAGCTTTGTTCCCTTGATTTATCCCTGGCTGTTTCAATTTAGGGCAGCAAAGGGCTCAGCTGGATCATTCTTCAGCTACTTTGATTGAAATTGAAGAGATTTCCCCCTAATGTTACATTAAGTTGATGAGCAACTCCGTCATACTGACACCTTCTGACGTGGTGTTTGCTTGGGACAGCCTAAAGACACCACTGCAAGGTAAGACGAAAGTTCCACCAAATTTGTCCTCAAAGGGGAAGTGTTTCATGAATCCTGCAAATGCAGGGGACAGCCCTCACCTGGGAAGGTCGTTTCCCCAGGCTGAAGCACACATCTCTTGCACTTTGGCTGTGCTGACCCCTGCCATCACCACAACTGCAGGAAACTCGGATGCATGTTTTGTGAACTGGCATGATGTTCACGTTCTCCGGATATTTATTTTTTTTAAAGTGTTGCCAACTTAGGCAATCAGAAAACTGTAGCAAACATTGCAACATTTGTTTTTCAAGGTTTTCTTCCCAGTCATAGAAAATTCCTTTAGTGAAAACTCCCTTTTGAAGGACTTCTTGGGACTGAAGCATGGAAGGTGTGCCAATCTCCTGACCTGATATTCTGGCTCAGTCTTCTAGATGGAGGAGGTACAGCTTTTAGGTCAGGTCTATATCTTGCAGGCCTAAACCACAATCTAGACTTGTCCTGGCCTAGTGCCTTTTGGGAAGAACAGATCTGTTAGAGGTCATGCTATGTAGATATTGGAATAGACGTGCTGGCTCAGATCAGAGATGCATCTAGCCCAACAGCCTGTCTTTAATGGTGCCAGCGGCAAATGCTTAGGGCAAGATGTAAAACTATGGCAAAGCCCCTGGTGATACTTCCTATGGCCCTTTCAACTCATGGCAATTTGCAGCTGAAGGACTTCCTGAGCTATTGGTCATATCTGCATCCTTGTGTGTAATCGCCTTTGATGGATCTCTCAATGTCTTTAATTGTTATTTAAACCCATTTATGCTTTTGGCTTCTACATCGTCCTATGACAATGAGTTCTACCACTTAATTATGTGCTGTTTAAAAACATAACCATTAATCATAATAACCTTCAATTATAATAAAAGCCTTGAATTTGGATAAGATTGCCAGCATGGATAAAGTCTACATAATTACATTCATGTATTATGTCTACAGCATTGGGAGGCTCAAACCAAAGTGTGGGGAATACACATGACTAGTTTATGGCAAGACCTTCAAGAAAGACTGGGAATTCAGGATCCTTCAGCTCTCAGCTGCCTGATGGCATGTGCTTTGGCAGGGTCTGGTTTATACAGAGCTGTCCATCTGTTTTCTTTTCCCCAGTGCAGTTAGCAGGAAAGGTTTATCCACCTTTGCAGACTGCTGGGGTTTCTCCTGTTTAAGGAGAAAGGTCAGGGTAGTGGATGCTTTTCCCATGACTTTTGCTCCCCCCATGAATCTGCAAAGGCCTGAGGAGCAGTCTGGCTCTGCACTGCAGTTGTGTTTCGACCCTACCCACAGATTCCCCCCTTACGGCTCAGCCAGAAAGAGCTTCCTTGTGAAAACAAACATAGCCTTCCTTGGGTTTGTTACTCACGGGCCATGGGGGAAAGCCTGGTTCTGCTGGGATATGAATTGCTGGCTAGGTCCTTACTGTAAGGTAAGGGAGATCTTGCACCTGCTTTGAAGACCAACCTCACCCACCACCCTTTTGCCTCTGTGCAAACCTGGGCTAACAAGTGCTTGTTGGAAAAAGAGAACCCAGAGAGGCTGGCTGGGCTCCCCACTCCTTCAGCCATCCAGCTGAGGTACCCTGAGGCATGGGAGACTGCGGTCTGCCTCATCCCCCATCCTGTAGAAGTCTCCCAGGAGGGCTTCCCATCTATCGGAGTGACACAACCAGAAGACCTGCTCTGGAGCTTAGTCTGCATATGGTAAGTGGACATGTCCTGTGCCCTCAAGGCAGCTCTGAGAGCTAGATCTGATCTGCTTCCTGGCTTTCCTTCACAATAATCGATTTTTTTGGGGTGAGCGTGGCAAAGTGCCTGTAATTCTGCAGTGTTTTCTGATTGGAAAACCCCACAACCTTTTGTTTTTCCTCAGGGTGCTGGCAACCTTGGCACCACCAGCTCCTCAGAGTTTCTCTGGGCACTTTTCTGCCACGGGTTTTGGGGGGAAGAAAGGGGGCCCGATTGCTTAATCCTTCCAGCTAAGTAAAATCATCTGCACTGGTAAATTCTCCAGGAGATGTACAGTTCACTGCTTGTCAGACCAGGATATTAAATTAAGCAATTTTCATCAGATAACACATCTTCTGGTTCATGTAAAATGTCCAGCAAATCACTGCACTCATAATTCAGCCTGATTGAAAGTGAGCTGCTAATCCATTTCACTTTGGAGATAGGCAAGAGCATGGCAGAAGGACCATCTCTGCGGGAGACTCCCGTTTGCAGCCGTGCACGTGCATGTGCTCCCCTTGGGCTCTCCTCCCCTCCCTGCATCCCCTGCCAGGGCAGGCAGATAGTGCTCCTCTTGCTTGCCGGTCTTTGCTGACCCTTTCAATGCTACGTAGCCTGACCTGGATTAGCTGTTACGCGGGGAATCCTTTTAAGCGCTGAAACCTGCATTTGGGGAAATCGTTCTGCTTCAGTTCCCTTCTGGTAGGTGTGGATGGTGGAAATCTCCCGTAAGACTCATCTCTGGGTTTCTATCCTAATGCTCTTCTTGGTGGCCCTGAGGTCCTGCTCCATCCAGAGCTTTGCTGTCCTTGCCAGCCCATGGGAAGGTCTTGCCCAGAGCAGCCGACCCATGCTGCCAGCCCTCCATGGCAGCCTGCCCTCCCATTGCAGCCAAACCGGGTACCCAGTATTAGAGAATGAATTTGAACATTCAAAATTTATAACTTGGGATGCATCACGAAAGCATCTGAAAATGTTCTGGTTGTCATTAGCAACGATAATAGCGGTAGTAGGGGAATTTTTTATTTACTGATGCTTTATAGGTTCACATTGTTCCATCCTCCCCAAACAGTACTCCACATTTCTTCTTTTTTAATTAAAGCTGCGTTACCCTGTAACTATGTGAATCCAGAAGCTGGGGCTTGAGGAAAAGCAAAAATGTCTGCTGTTAGGAGGTTCAGGAAAGGAACCCAGGTTCTTTCCCAGGGTAGCCTGTCTCTGAAGGAGCCTTTCTCCTAATAGACTAGAGACAAGTGATTTCGGCTACGTCAGGTGAATTGGGCGTTTTGCCTTTATGGGCATCCGTGGTTCATTGGGGACTACTTGCCATACTACACCTGAGGAGTGGTTGGGCAGTATAAACCATCTAAAGCAATTAATTTCTTTTTAGCCAGGGTGAAAAATACCCATCTTCAGAGCAAGGGACATGAATCAGAGGCAGCTCCACACCTCTCCAACGTGATTAGCAAACCAGGACATGACTTGCTTCATTAAAGCCAAATAACCCTGGACAACATCATTATAAAAGACCCAGGAAATCCTGTAGCCAGGCAGACCAGAGACGTTCCCCCTCCCTCTGTGAGCAGAGCCTTCCTCTTCAAAACCCGGTGACCTTATGCTCGCTTGCTCCCCAACTCCTGCTGCTTTGCTGCGAGGCGAGAGTCCTGTGCAATGCACGGAGGGGTAGGGCTTCATTGCCTCCTTGCCCTCCATGGGGGGCCCATTTTCAAAGCCCAGCAGTCTGTATTCAGCCCTGCCCACTTGTAAAAGGACTTGCAGCAAAATAAAATGACAGGTGAACAATCCCATGTGACCAGCTCCTGTCCGGATGGGATGGTTGGGGCTCGGTGATGAAGAGCCAGGGTTTCTGTCTTGGGCAGAGAGGGACAGAGGTGCTGGGCTGCTGCAAATGAGCCGCAATTCTGCTTGCTATTATTTCTTTGGTATATAGATTGCAGATAAAATGTCTTATGTCTGTACAAAGTCACTCTCTATATTGTTATGGCACTGCAATAATATTATATCTCTCTCTATATTACCAATCTCTGAATGTTGTATATATAAATAATAATAACAAGGGTTTTGCTTTCCTTACTCAGATCTGAGTGCACCATCAGCATTTCCACATTCATTCTGCCTTGGCTTCTTTCCACTCAGCCTCTTGTTACATTTCACTGGTGCATCCTTGCTCCCACTGTCCGGTGCTATGATCATCCTGGCTTCATGCTCTGCTGCTGGGGAAAATCCTGTCCTAAGTCCTTTTTGGGTCCCAGCTCCTTAAAAATTCTTTGCAAATCCCACAAAATTTCATCTGCAAAAAACTAGGAGGAGTTTTGCCTTAACAGAGCTGGATTTAACCTGTTGTTGCCTTTATCAGCTGCTCTGGGAAGAAAACCAGGTTGAAACAGAGTCAGGTGCTTGGCTAATGTTTCCCTTCTCTCCGTATTTCAGCTCTAACATCAATGACTTTGTCTGTTGGTTCAGTCTGTATTAGCTGCATGTGGATTTGCATGCCACTATTAATTGCAGAGCAAATTAACCTTCTTCAGGCCATATGTTGCTGCTGTAATGTATGCAAATATGTTGTGACAGTAAAAAAAAAACCACCATCACCCCCCCCCCCCCAAAAAAAAAAAAAAAAAACCAACCCAAGAAAAAAGCCCAGTTGGACTCATATTATTGCCAAGAGATTAAATGCCGATGTTTAAAAAATTGGCAGCGTTTCCACAATGGGACTTTTGTCGTGTAATGCTGTATCTACTGGGATTATCCTTTTAAAAAATTGGCAGTGTCCTCAGAAAGCGCAGCCTCTAGCTTATGAGTTTTCTTTTATCTTTTTCTGGCAGCAGCTTGAAGAGATCTCTTTGCCATTTCCAGACTGGAGACCTGTTTTTATACAGCGAAGTACCAGTTCTGTAAGCGACAGATTTCTCCACTCAGCATCTTTGGGACACCCATCGATCAATGACAGGGAATTTAAGTAAGAGGAGGGGTGACTTGGAAAATAAACTCTTCACATTCAGCTGACGAAGTGGGAAACATCCGCTGCTGGCCTATCTCCACCAACTCTGATGGAGTTGTGCCAGCACGGAGTTTGGCCCGGCGTCTTTCAAGTCGTTATTCTTTCATTGGCTATTTGCTAGAGTGTATTGAAAGCTTGAGTTTTACATCTGCTTCCTCACGGGCTTGCTTTCCTTCTATGATGAACACACTTTGTTTTCATATTTGGCTTTCGCCAGGCCAGGGTTGCAAACCCCGGTTTAATGGCGAACAGGTTTTTCGGGGGGAATCGTGGGCCTTGTGCACATATAGGTACGTACGAGGCTAATTGTACCTTGCTCATGATTTGCTCATCAGCGATGAGGTATTTTTATGTAGCTGGAAAAAATTAAATGCAGAGAAATCTGTTCTGAAGGAAAATCAGCACGTATGAAATCTTTTGTTTTTCTGCTTTGGTTTTAGTAGAGTCCTATATTTCAGAGCAGAAATTTGCTGTGAAGATGCAGACCTCTTAAGCACTGTCTAGTCTGCCTGTTTAGGCAGACTAGTTTAGATAACAATTTAGGTAATTATCAATTAAACATAAGCAATCAGTGTTAATTATAATAATTAAGTTCATAATAAAAAAGTGATTATAAATAAGTCAATTACTTAGATAACAATTAATTATGTTGCTGCCCTCCCTAGGGCCCCGTTTCCCAACAGCTCTTGAGGACTCGCTCAGCCCTGATGACCCGAGCAGAGCTCCCTCCTTCTCTGAGCTCACCCTCTCCAAGGGAGGTGAGACTGCGAGAGCTTTAACGATGGCTTTTAAAACCTGAAGATTAAGCAAAGCTACTGAAACATCGGTGATTAAAAAGCCTATAAACCTGCATATATATATTTTTTTAACATGCCTATTAACATTTCAGAAACTACAATTGCAGCTGGGTATTTGATGGTTGCCAGTTTTTCAGAAGCAGGAGATGAATTTCAGATATAAAATCCTCCCTGCCCAACAGTAAGATCCCAACGAAGCCACAAATCAGGTAGATATTTGGGTCCCAGCCATGTTTAGTATGTAGCACGTGCAAAGAGGAGCCCCTGGCGATGCACCCCGACCTCCTGCGTGGCTCCTGCAATGGGGGGAGGCCGGGGGATGGGATGCCTGCAGCATGCAGGCAGAAGATGTTGGGTTATGGGCTTCCCAAAGAGGGAGCTTTGGAGAGAGGGGACAAAACCTGCCCTGTCAGCAGTCTTCAGAGAGATGTATGCTCACAGGTAATCTAAATTTTGTCGACATGCTTTCCAAAGGGATGGCTGAGGGCATTGCTCCTGAAAGGGCAGCATCACAGCCCCTCGCTGGAGAAGCTTGCCCGATGGCTTCTGCAAAGAGCAGGCTCCAGAAGAGCCCTTGGTGGCCAGCAATAAAGGTGATCCAAAGCCCCCTGATCCTCTGATAACAACAGTGGCTTGTAAGCACGTCTGGGGAGGGCTTATCCCTCCTTTGCAACAGGAGTGTGCGTTTGCCTGTAAATTTCTTCCAGCTGTAAAGTCAGGGAAAGCACTGATAAGCTCTGTGCCCCCCCCCCCCCCCCGCCCCAGTCCCCCCAGCTGGGAATGATAGATTTACCAGAGGTAACTCAATGTACCAGTTCCTTTCTCCTCCACAGTTGGAGCATATGGAATATATTGTGGTCTGAGGGAAATACATCTGAAGAATTTCTCCTGTGTCTCTTCAGGAGCGTTCCAGTGTGGATTACAGCAGGTGTCACAAAATTGCGCACTTGAAGCGGGTTAAGTGATGAGCCACGGTCAACTACACCCAAAGTCACAGCAGACCTCTGCATCAGGCTCCAAAAGTTCTACTGTTGCTTGGGTTTGGGTGAGACTAGCAATGGAAGCTCCAAAATATTGGAAGAAAAAGAGAGGCTTTCCAATGTGAGGGGACAGCAAGGAAATATCCAAGAATCTGCCTGGAAAAAACTGCTCCTGCAAAGTGTCTGTCTGATCCTGGGCTGTGGTAAGCCGTTTCCATAACATGCTATTTATTCTCTGCTGCCTGAGGAATAAAACTGCAACGCCCTTGTTGCTCTGCAGGGACTGCCTGGGAGATGCGCTGGTAAAAGGAATTACAGGAGGCTTCCAGTTCTCAAGGAGTCCTCACTCGCGTAGATTTTCCTTTGAAGTTAGTAGTAATTCAGGTATTATGAGTGATAATACTTTCATCCAAAAGCAATAGGCCAAATCCTGGAGTTAGCCAGCACCTTCTATTAAGGTACCCAGCACCAGAAAGGACAGAGTCATCCCCATGGGATAAATACACTCTGTTTTTTTCACTAGTGGCTACAATTCACTTTGAGTAAAAAGCGGGATCAAGCTGAAACACAAGCAAAGGCACATCCATTACGGGCAGTCAGAGCTTAAGCTGCCAGGCTGATGGGAACTCAGGGTTGAGATAAAAATCTGTGCATTGACCCATGAGGCTGAATTATCCACTATACGGAAAACCACTGACCTAATAGTCTTCCACAAAAAGGCACGGTGTATTGGAAAGTATACAGAGAGGCTTGGGAAGAAAATTGGGAAAGACAGAGCATTTCTCCCACTGGAAGATCTGGGACCTACTGCAGACCTGGGGTGGGTGTTTCCAAAGTGCTTTCACATGTGGAGGAGTTTTCTCCAGTGAAGTTTTCACCACAGCATTGAGCAGTTCTTTATTTTCTGCCCTCAGGGTGTCCAGGACACCAGAATTGCATTCGGTTTTGTGTCAACCCTGGATGAAAAGGCAGGATTTAATGTAGGCTAGACTTGTACCCATCGGGCTTTCCTTCTGCCTTAGTCCCTCCCTGCTCATCGGCAGCATTTTCTGTTATTTCTGCCCTGCTCAGGTCTGTACCAAATCCAGGAGGATCCTCTGCAGGGTACTGTCGCACACCCAGGGATGTAGGAAGCTGGATGCCAATGGAGATGTTAGTGAGTTCACCTGCGGTTGGGTTTTGCCCATATCCTTCCTTTTTTCTCCCCGTAAACTGTTTGGGTGGGGCTTGAGGCTTATGGACATTTATCTGGGGGTCCTGGATGTCTTGTCAGAGATAAAGGTTGCAGATTTTTGGCCTTGCAAATAATGTGAAGTCACATATATGGCAACAGGGCATCATCATAACCTCGGTCAGAGCCTGGTGCCGAGGAGGAGGCAGGTCGGTCTGTGGCCTCTGCACTCATAAGCCCCTGCCCTGTGCTTGTGTTGAGGGTGCAGAGAGTCCAACTTTCTTGGCCAGTGTCCTGGAAAAAGGGACAATAACATCCCAGAGCACACAAGTAACATGCGGGCACAGAAACAGAACCAATTCTTTGTGGAAGAAAACTCTGAAAAATTGTCTGGGCCAACCAGTCCATGGTTTTCCCTGAAAAGGACCTTCACTGTGACTCTTTGCTCTGTAAGGAAAGGCTGTGACATGCAGCCCCCTTCTGTGTCCCAATATATTTTTATTGCCAAAGTCTGAGAGCATGTCTGGAGCCCATCGCTGAGGGATGTGAAATGATGTTAGTCATGCTGGCGGAGAGGGATTCTGCTCAGGTAACTTGCCTCATCTACAAACCGGATTTCCAGTTGTCCAGACTCCATCCATAGTCAATGGAGGGTGGTCAGGAGCTCAAGAGACCACCCTTCAAATAATTTTTAGATGGGAAAAAGACCTTCTGAGGTGTCAGTCTCTTCACACTATTCACAGACGTGGCCTGGGGACAGCCAACCTTTGATGGCCAATCTTGGAGAAATGTCTCCCAGCCATTGTCAACCCCGGTGAGTCAAGGCACAGACTGGGAGGAGTACTTACAAACTGGGTTATGAGCAAACTCCTCTCACTTGGAGGTTTGTGTGAATTTGCCACTCAACTAAGAAAATGTAAAAGCTGGGAAGGTGTTGAACATCTCCAGGCACAAGAGATGTCTAAGGATGTAACAAAGTGCAACGTGAATCTCTTACACCTTGCTAGTGAGCCATGCTTAATGGGTCAGGCAGCAGAGGTGTAGTGAAATCGATAGAGCTGGAGTGGAGATCTTCACAGATCCAACAGCTGGGTGGTTTGGTTTGGTTTTTAGTGTGTGTTTGTGTCATATTGTTGTTGCTGTTATGTTTTTTTTTTTTTTGCCTTTTTTCCCTCTCCGCCCACCCCCCTTTCCTTCCTTCTAAGTTTTCTGTTCTCTTGTAAATTTTTCAGTTTTAACCCTTGGGAAGGCTAAGATTTGAAGGGTAGCTGCAAGAGAACTGAGATCTATTAGGACATGAAGTATTTGGCATGATTTGTCTTTAGAAATATCTGTGAGAGCAGAAAATAGGAGCCGCGTCCGATACACCAGGGAAGGAGCTGAGCCTTGCAGACAGGGCTGCAGGCTCCAGCTCTAACCCCAGCCTGACAATTGATACAGAAAAATTCTGTGACTGCCGTATTACGGCACTAACGAGGAACGCGCCTTCTCTTCTGATCAAAAGTCTAAAACACAGTGTGCTCGCCGCTGCTTTGCCTCTGATCTGCAAATACATCGCTGGTTTTTATCACTCATTTTTTCTTTATCTGAGCAGAGCTGGTCTCAAGCGCTACAACCTGATTATCTCTGAGGAGGTTGCCAAAAGCATGTCAGGGATCGTTAAACGTAATAATAAAGGAAGCAGGGAGGAATCAAGAGGTTTGAGTAGGAAATCAGAGGGAATTCCTGGCTGAGGCTGTCAGTCCAGTGAGGGCTGGGACCTGCAGCTTGCCATGAAAGAGGAGGTCACAGCTCACGACTCCGAAGCCTCCTCAAATTAATATGTTAAATGAAAATGCCAGTATGTGTCCTCTTCCCCAGCCCTCATTAAGAGCATATTTACACACATGCATATAGTCTAGAGGTGAACTTCAAATCGCTGCTTGGGCCATAGGTTTGGCCGCACAAATGTGTATTTTTTTTTTCTTTTTTTTTGTTGTTGTTTTGTTTTTGTTATTTAGCCTGTGGCTTTGAATTCGTTAGTGCTAAGGGAAGAAACGGTGTCAGTTCAGTTTGCAGGAGAACGAACAGCAGCACAGCACGTAAATTTTTTTAATGAATTAGAAAATAAACAACAATATTCTTGGGCCAAAAAAACTTCAATTTGAAGTGAATTTCATTTTGCATTCAAGAAATCTTGAGAATAATTTTTGAAGAAAATTGAAAGACTTTTTTAACTAAAAATGAACTGTAATTGAACACTTTGCTTTAAAATAACAAAACAAAGTCTTTGGGCTTTCTCTGTGTCGAGCTTGCCAAATTGTTTGTGTTTAAAAATATGTTACAAAGTGCTTTGCTCCGATTGAATTTCCAGTTATTTTGCTTCAAAATATAGCTCTGGCCAAAAAAAGTCTTTTAGCTCTAATCAAGATCAAATTAATCAAACCTCATTTGCTACTGGCTTGTAGCTACCACATTAGCAAAGGGGATCCTCTCTAGTTAGAGAAATGGGGGTTTGATAGGAGTTCAAGGGTTTTATTGCTCCTGTAACAACTTTCATAGAAATAGGATAAAACCAGAACAAAAAAAAAAGTCTAACAAGAACTGCTATTAAAACAAAGACATCCCTAAGCAGGTAGAGTTTTTCAAAGCTTTTTAGCTCCTCAGTCTCATTAAAGTGGATCTTGGCACCTACAATCCTTTCTGGATCTGGATGGAAATCCATATCTAGATTTCCAAATTGATTGGATTCTAGATCTAGAATCCAAATTGTTGTCTTAGTGTCTCCCTCTTTCTGTTCTAGCAATGGTGTTCGCATTTCCTAGCAGTCCCGAGCCTCTCTGTTACATCAGGAGGACTCAAAGTGCCTGCTCCAGAACTTTCTGCTTTATGAAAGGCTTTTCATTGTGTTTTACTTGTGATTTGCTTTTTTTTTTTTTTTAAGTTGAAGTTGATCCATGAGGAGCAGGACTTCGAGAGCTTGGTTTCCCATAGCTCTGTGTCTCATAGCTGGATTATCGCGTGCCTCACAAGGTGTGAGCTCTGATCAAAACATCTCCTGAGGTTGGGGCCTTGCAGAGGTCTCTCTTCTCTGTGCCTTTTTCAGCGTCCAACCGCCTTGCTGAGCCCGAGCTATGGCCCCTCTCCTAGCAAGGGCAGTAATTCAGCGTTTTCCCTCTCTCCAGCTGCCTAAAGCTGTCACACTGAGCCAACTCCTAATGTTTTTGGGGCTTTTTCTATCCGAGCCGATTGAAACGGACCCATGGATTTCAAAAGCCATTACTGGAGGGAGCCAAGTGACACACATGGATGGTGCAATTTCTTACAAATGACTGAAAAAATGAGTTTTGGGTTGAGATCAAACCTGGTGTGCTTCGTCCCAGAGGGATGCTGGTTAGGAAAGCTCCCACGTGGAGCACAGCCTGCAGGAAGGCAGTGAAGGAGTTTCAGCTGACGGGGTTTAACCCACCATATGGTAAGCCTGGGCTTAGTGAGTCAATATTTAGGAGCAGAATGGGAAATGTGGAGCCATGTGAAGACATTTGATCTACCTTTGGACAAGTGCTTGAACAGTGTGGCTGCAGGGGCTGCCCAGGCAGATGTCCAGTTAAGAGACAGGAGGTGTCTGAGCAATAGGACATGGGACTCCCATCGTACGGGTGCACTGCAGCCTCTGTGCCACAGAGAAGGTCCTACCATGGCAGGGCTTAAAAAGACCCCACCAAAGCTATGCACTTGGAGTGTGATTTGCTATATGGAAAAGGAATTGCCCTGCAGGAGTGGTTTAAACTTCAGGCAAATTGTTTAACCCGAAGAGTTTGAGGAGTCTTTAGGTCCTATGGATAGTGATTTGAGAGACAGTAAGCGTGAACTTGCCAACAGATCTATACCAGCTGAGGCTGTGTGTGTCCCACTTTACATACTGAAAAATGTTTGGTTTCATATCAAGGATGCCTTAAAGCCACCAAGATGCATCAAGGTCTTGAGTGTCTCAAACTGAGATGCTATCTGAGTTCCAGGCAGGACCCAGCTGGGATGGGGCCGTGTGTGGTCATGTCTTTACTGAAATAATTAATGACTGTTTCAAGCTGATATGGGATTTTCCAGTAAGGGTTTGTTACCTGCCTTCCTATGTCTACATAATTTTCCCTAAACCGAAGAAAGTATAAAAACATTCCTGGTCTTATTTTGAAATGTTAATGCTTACAAATAGTTCTGTAATGCTGAAGAGGAGAGAATCAGGTCCTTGCTGTCTGCACGCTTTGAAATGCACATAATGTGAGCCTAAAATCATTCCCTTTGCATACATCCCACCCAGAACAGCTTCCCTTCTCCTCCTGCAGATGATGAGGAGGGCTGATGAGATGAAGGCCAGTACTAACTTTTGTGTCTCAAGGAATGTGGGTCTTGAGGCCAGCAAGTGGGCGATGCCTACCTTCCCTCTTCCCTTTGCTAGCTGCAGGGTCGTTTTGCTCTGCAGCTGGGGCTCCCTGGCACTGCTGTTCCCCACAGGTTTCGGGATGCTGGCAGGACGGGCAGGCAGGCACGCCAGAGTGCTGTCAGCAGCCACCAGCATTCCCGTGGGGACCATGGCACCTTGTGTGTTTTGACAGGGGACAGGCTGTTCTCCTGCTAATAGGCTGTTGGACATGGTGTTTGCTGCCTGGCGGGAGGAGAGGGTGGGAGCTTACAGACTCCAGGCACAGCTAAAGGTTAGGGATTTAGTGGTGGCACATCCATCCGGAGTGACAAGTGCGAGGATCGATACTCCCATGCATTATTGCTCCTGGGGGGCTGGAGGTCGGCTCGCGCCGTCTCGGCTGTGTGGGGCCGGTGCTGTCCTGCCAAGGCACGGGGGAGGCGGACTGGAAAATACAGCTTGCAGAGAGGCGAGATATGCTGCTTGGCTGGCATCAGGGAAGGAGAGAGCTGGCTTTTTAGGCTGCGTGCCATCAGTACGGTTGCAATTTGGGGACCCTCTCCAAACCAGAAGCTGCCACCTTGGCTTCTGTGCTCAGTCTGGGTTTGTTCCAGGAAGGCGAGTTGGCTTCCAAATATTTTCAGTTTCAATTTATTACATTTGTCTCTCCTGATCAGGGGAGGCAGAGGAGGAAAAAGGCTGGGCTGTTTGTTTATTTACACATGCAGCTTTTGCGGCATAGTCCAGAATTACAGAGCTTTAACTCCTTCAGTTTATGAGACAACTGAGAGGGGAAAGAATTATTAACACTTGCCAGCTTAACCACTCTAAAAATCCCATATGAAAGTTGTCTGTGTGGCCTTTCTTGCATACATACATGAGGATGCAGGTTTTAATTAGGTGATTCCAGCACACAGACAGCGTCGTTGCAACAGTGATCCTAAAGCAAGCTCAATGCCCTCAAGCGCTTCATCCCACTCCATCCAGTTGGACCAGGCTGTAAATCATCCCACAGCGGACCGATGGACCCAAACCAAAGGATGCAGAACCAGGAGGACGCAGCCCTGTTAGGAAACTCTGTGTAAGGTGTTGCAGCTGGGTTGCCAAACCAGCCAGCCTGTTAAAATCCTTCCTAGGGGAACAGAAGAGCTTGCGTTTGCATGTGTCACCTTCAGGCTAAGATAAATAATAATAATGAGGACAATGAGTGATTTAGAGGATTTTACCAGCATAATTAATGCTGATTTATATCACAGGGTAGCAGAGAGACAGGCTGTGATAGAACGAGTGGGTGAAGTTTCTGAATGAGACAGGGAAGGGGATGACAGTAGGGAATGAAAAATGAAATGTGCTTGCTAAAAAAAGCAAGCGGAGCTGGCTTGAGCACCACATGCAGCAAAGCAGGTGACATAAATAATACCAGCATATCTGCCATTCCCCTTAACAGGGATCACTCACTCTGTAATTAGATGGAGTTATTAGTGTCTTCAGTTGCTGTGTGAGGCGATATAGGGTCCTATAAGACAGAAAAGTATCTTTACATCTTACGAGTTCCTGAGAGTGCCAATTAAATGGCAGTGATGGAGGAAACTAGTTTAGTCTAGGTAAAAAAAATGACTGCCTGAGTTTATGACTTTGAGAGTGGGCTTCATAGGATCCAAATTAAATCACCTAACCTCTGGCTGGACAACTTGTTCCTCAGATCCAGTCAGCAGCTCGTCAGGGAGCTGCTGGAATCACCAGGGCTCCCTGGGGTTCTCCTGGCATCCCAGGGGAGCCAGACAGCCCTGCAACTGCTGGCTTTTACCATGGCCCCAGTTGTGAACTCCTGAGCCATTGATTGCAATTCATTGACTATGACTTCAAGACATCACTGATCAGCATGAGCTATGACACGGTGCGTACCAGAGAGGTGAAGTGAAGCTGTCACCCTGCTCACTGGGCTGTCAAGGAAAAGGGGATCGTTTCTTTGACATGGTACCAATGCCTGCTCCTTGGAGCAGTGGGAGCTTCTGCACATCTGAAAATAACAACTTTTTTTTTTTTTTCTAATGTGAGCTTCATCTGGCAACAACCCCATTATGGAAACAACAGGTTAGATCAATGCAGAAGTATCTCCCAAACTCCCTCTGCTGGGAAGGAGGGCAGTCAGAAATCAATGGGCATCTTACTGGTTTGTGCAGCTGGCTGCCTGGAAGTAATCCCTGTAACGAGCTGCCCCCATTTCCTTGAGATGGATTGCAGCATGGCTTTGGGGAGGAGGATGCTCAGAGAGCATTCTGACAGTCACCCAGGACATCCCACCCATGTGGGTAATGGCCTGCTGGCTTGCAGCCTCTGGCTCCCTGCCTGGCTCTGTTTATCCTTCTCCCGCACACAGTATCACCAGCCAGTGCCATCTCCCTGCTTTCTCTCCCAGTGCTGCCTTCCCTCCCACTGCTGCCACCCAAGTGACGGTTTGAGGCTTCCTGACGTCTGCTGTGTGTCCTCTGAGATGCGCAGCCTTGCCGGGGGGAGGCACATAGGGATACTGCAGTGAGACCACGGGCTGGTGCTTTCTCCAAACTCAAGGTAGCAACCACGATCTGACTGTAGGGATGACCTTCATCTGGCTGCTTCACACAGCGTGAGTGGACCAAGGAGGTTCTCTGACTCTCAGGGACTCAGTTTGAAAAAGTAATTTAACTAAAATGCACAGGGACATATGCAGGACAAAGCTGACAGGGAGGGCTAGGGAGGTGGTAGGCTGGAAGGACATTAGGTACAAGAAAAACAACAAACTGGCCTTGGGACTGCTAAAATATTAATTGCGTTCTTCAGGCAAAGCATCTCTGCTCCCACTGTGCCGCCTGTGCTTAATGTCTTGATTCTCCTTCTACCCTTTTCTGCTAGCACTGGGCTGGATGAGTCCAAGTCTGTTTGCATGCCTTTAAAGAAGGAACAGTTCAGCATTTCAGAGTCTTTGCTCAGGAAAAGAGGGATTTTACCTCCCTGCAAGGCTCATAGCTGCTGGTTCACAACAAATTCCCTCCAGCACATGCTCCCAGGCTGAGGGAGATGTTGCGCCTGCTAGCCCAGGGACTCCCCCTTCATCACCTTCCTGCTTCTTCCCCTGACTGCTGCACTTTTGTCCCTCGTGTACCCCAGGCAGGTAGCTGAGGGCTCTTCATCCCTTGTCCTGGCCATGCCATCCTCTGTGTGTCCCACCACAGTGATGCTGGGGAGATGGCCAGTGGGCCTGCAGCCACACAAGCGGCTGAGCAAAGCCCCCACCACTCCGGAGTGGCTGTGCTGGTCTCCCTCCCCCAACCAGGAGTGCAAAAAGACACCATGACTCACTCCTTTTCCACAGGCAGCATTGCCAACTCTTGAAATACTTGGTGTTTTTCTTAGAGTCCTGGCTCCTGAAGCCATGTAATTACTTGAGCTTTCATTTTCTTTAAATAAAGCCCATTTCTAACACTTGTACTTGCAAAGGATAGCCAGAAAATGTGACCTTTTATGAGCTCAGAAGCTGCATAGTGAGAACCCCACCTTTATTCTTTCTTATTCTTTCTTTTTATGGATATTCTTTCACATCATGGTTTTTACAATCTTATCTTGCAGATTGGGGGTGCTGGAAGTTTTCTTTCTCTACCTGTAGAGTCTTGCAATATTGCAAATGATCTGGAGTTTGTGCCTTGGTGGTGTTGACTTCGCAGGTCTGTTGCCTTCAAGAATTTGTTTTAGATATTTTCCTGCTTGGTGATACGCAGTTTTGTGCAACTAAGGCAAGTAGAAAGCTAGCAAATCCCAACCTACACAACCCACTGCTGGTATGACTTGCCTCTGTACATCTTGGTTCCATCCCTTGTTTTGAATTCCATCAGAATACCCTGAGTTTACACTGGTCAAATTTAATTGTCTCCCAGAAGAGCCCAAGTTCTTTATGGGCTCTGTTCTGCTGAGCGCACAGTCCTACAGTCAGGCAAACCACAATCTCACGCTGCACCAGTCCCCATACAGCAAATGTTCTGGTCCCAGCTTTGACATCTCTTGCTCCTTTTAACCCTGCATAGCAGGGCTGAAGATGCCATTTCTTCCTCCCTGCCCACAGATGCCATGAGGGTAAAAGCTGCAAATAATCCTTGTGATTTCTGGCCCAGGAAGCACTCCAAGATGCCCTGGGTTCTGTGCAGCTATGGACAGCACAAGTTTGGCTCTGGACTTTGTTCTGGACCAAGAGTATGGTGTGCAATTTAAGCTACTCTTCAAAACTTAGAGGAGAAACAGGAGTGCTTTCTGTGGGTAATTTAGTCCATCCCAGCGGCAGACAAACCTCAGGTTAGAAGGGATGGGCAAAGCTGCCCTCTTGCCCTTGGTTTTGGAAGTGTCTGGACAGCTACTTGTCTATCTTCCAGCTCTGAGATTTATCACCAGGTGAGATGAAGAAGCTCATTTGATGCTGGGCTGTGCTATGGAGAAGTGGTGTTATCTGGTGACAAGGAAGGAAACCTGCAGATCCCACCCATCAGCATCAGGAACATGTGCAGGATGGAGATGCTACAAGATGATCCAATACTGGGCAACACTCCAGTTACAGCTTTTGTTTTATGGGACAACAGAGACTGCAGCCACGAGACACAAAGGCACAGAAAGCCTCTGCAGCTGAAGGAACAACGTTGCGTTTTCCTTGCTCTGCTCATGAGCTTTGAAAATTTGTGTTGTGTCCTCAGCCACCACAAAATGGCAGCCAGCATGCATGGGCAGAGGACCAGGGAATTGCCTTTTGAAGTATTCCACTTATTTTAACAACAAACACCGGTGATCTCCAGCAAGTGAGAAGCTCACTATTAAAAGTAATCCAGAGACATTCCAAAACACATACTTGCCAGGGCGGGTGGTGGGCAGCATGCATTTTTAGCAACATCAATCAATGCACTGGCCAAAGTCACACATTCAAATCGAGACCTACAAAATATGGAAAAGTTTAAATAATTCTTGGAAGCATTCCAGGAATTGGTCATTCAGTCTGCAGGACCTTTTATGAATAAAACTTTAACACAAGGCTGTGAAGGAAGCACCAAGATTCAGCCCATTGCTTTTCCAGTCTGAATTTCCCATTCCAAGATGAATGACTTGGATTTTGGGGAGGGGAAAGTAGCAGAACCGGTTTGTCTCCTGGCTGGGAGGGTTTGGCTTTCAAGAACTCAGCTTGCAGGAACAGACAGCAATGTGAACTTTCTTCACTTGAGATTTCTCTTGGCCTGGATCTCCTTTTTATTCTCTATCATTTACGCCTTGATGACATAGTCAGGAAGTTGCCTTCATTCTACTGCAGGAGATGCTCTGCTCTCTCCACTGGAGACCTGATTGACATGTAGTAGCCAAAGCCTGGAGATTGTGTAGATGTGCCCATTTTAGTTCTCTGGCTCTCATCTTTCTTCTCTTTCTCTCCCTCTCATCCATGCTAACAGAAATACTTTGTTCTTGAGGCTATGGAGCAGATGAAGACGAGTATGTCACTGCAAAAGCCACCAAAGTGACCTCCCTTTAGCGCAGATGTGTGTTCTGTAGTTCTGTGACCCCACTCCCCCAGCAGCAGCAGCCAGTGGACAGCAGAAGAGTGAGGGACTCAGCACGGTGAGAGCTGCTCCTCTGCTTTTAATTAAAGCTGACTTGCTTCAGGTCTTCATAGGAAAAAAATCCAGAGCTTTCTCACTTCTGTTTTCCCTATCCACCAGCAGCAACCTTATGCAGAATCCCCTTTGCCACTGTTAAAAGAAGAATGAAGAAATAGTTGTGGGAAGTTGTGTTTCCCAACCAACTTACAAGTCAAAAGTCTCTGGAAAGGAGGGTAGAGGATGGATGGGAGCAGAATACATAGATGGTGGGTGTAGTCTTGTGTTACAAAGTGCAACATGCAAACCTTGGGCACAGCAAAACATCTTGCATCAAAACACCTCCTAACGGGCATCTGGCAGCTGCTGCATGGGGTCTCTCAGTGACCCCAGACATCAGGCCACAGGCACACCTTCCACCTGCCATAAAGGCAGTGATGTAGCACATTAATGCATCTTCCTTCCTGATGTTAGGAAAAGTAGTAAGGAGCTTTAATACAGATATGCATTCACTGACCTGTGATTCATGCCGAAGCAGTCAAGCACCTTCCACTTGGTTTTTATGTGGTTTTAAATGTTTTTTAGAAGTATCTGTTTATTACAGCTCAATAAAGTTTTATTTTGCGAAAAACCATGATTGATTTCCTCTGCTTTAAACAACAAACAGTCAATCTCCCCAGCTAGCACCTCCTCCTCAATTCATAAAAATGTGTTAACAATTCATTTAAAATTCATATACAAGCCAAGCACAGTTTATTCATGAAGTTACACAAATTAATACAAAGCAGCACACTGCCTAAGCCTGGCATAAAGTCAAAGCATGCTCTGAAGGCCTCCCTCTGCTGTACAATACGTCCATGTGTTCTTGGAAACTGCCCTCCCGTCTGGCGGTTCGGCCATCGACAGATAGCGTTTCCAGTTTCCCCCTCCCCTGCCTGCTTCACCCTGCACGCCTGATGGAAACACGATGCAGACCAACAATTAAAGTCTCCAGCTGCACAGGACTTGGTGCACCTTCCAGGTCTGGTCACCCTCTAAAACGTGCATTTGAGAGTTGACTTCCACGTGCCATGGTGATCACTGTGTTTTTCCTTTCCACTGTGTAGGTGGCCAGAAAAATTGTGTTGTGAGCTTGGGAAACAGAGGTGGTTTGACCGCCAGGGGTGGTAGTCAGTTTTGTGAGTCTGTTAGTTAGGAAGCTCTCATGCCAAGGAAGACACCTGCTCAGATGTTCAGCTAGAACAGGTACAGGTGAAACCTGAGCAATTCACAGGTAGGTGTGTAACAGTGAGAAACCACTTTTCCTATGTGGTGTTGGGGGAGAAGCATCCGTCCCATCTGTCACTATTCAGCAAATCTGCCACATCAGATCCTTCTGTTGGCTCCCCACCAGCCTGACCTGCATGCCTGGGCAGTGGGGTGAGCTCAGGTCCTTGCTGCTTTCGGAAGATGTTTCCTTAGTGCGATTTTCCAACCCTGACCCAGGGTCCCTGGAGGTTGTTCCACCAGCCTCTCCTCTACCACTGCAGGAGCAGATGCAAATCTGTCACCTGGAGGCCCTAACTGGACTTGACCTGACAAGCCTCAGCTGGGGCTTCCACCCATCCCTCCTCTTCCCATGGCCCTGGAGTTCTATTTAAGAGCAGTCTGAGTCTTTGTTCCCTCCCTGGGCTATGTTGTAGGTGTCCCTGGTGTGCCCCTGGCCTCCTGGATGGGCTGTGGGTATATGCTGAACGTGGCTTGCCTCCCACCCTGCCTCTGGCATGCAGTGAGCCTTCTGCTGTAGGTATTTTGTTTCTAACCTGACCTCCTCCATGAACTTCAGACTTGTAAGTAACTTGCCTCTTGTTCTGGCTAGACCTGGGACCTCTGCTGTAGGTAGTCTGTCTATATTCCTGTGTTCTGGATAGACCCCTTGCCTCTAGTCCTGTCTGGCTTCGTCTTCTGCTCTGGGTTGGTTCTGAACTTGACTTATCGCTTGTTTGTCTCAGACTGTCAGTGGCCCCTGCTATACTCAGACCCTGCAGAGCAGCACCCTACTGGTGAGGGCATTGTCTGTGCTGGGGTCACCCTCAGCTCCCAGCTTGTCCCCCCCTCCTGGGGCAATCACGTTCCTCCTGCTCCTCAGCAGGTTCACCTCCCGGAGCTGAAGCCACCCAGAGCAACATGCCATCTCTGCTGGGCTTCCAGGTGCCCGCTGCAGTCACTGGAGAAGAATGTGTGGCTCCAGAGGGCTGGCCACCCATCTGAAGAAAGGTGGGCAAGAAATACAGGAGCTATTTCCATTGGCAGTAAATGGAGTTGAGTTTGTCAGACTGAGCTCCTGTGCCTTGAACCAGGCTAACGAGTAAAAATAGTGTCACCTCAAATGCCACAGGTAGCAACCTTGGGCTGCTGTCCCTGCTGCCCTCTCCTTCGTGGTGTCTCTGCTTCCATAGCTGCTTGTCTAGCGCTGGCTGAGTCAGTATCCTTGCTGCAGAAGAGTCTGGGTCCTGAGCCACAGAGCATCTGGGCTTCTGCTGATGGGGCTGGGACAGTGGCACAGCACTACATCTGCCATCCACAGCAGCGCTGGCAGCTGCAGCCTGGGCAGAGGGGCTGAGAAGCTTTTTGGTCTGGATGGTATTTAAGAGTACGTAGTTCTGAAATGCCTTCACCCAGCAGGTAGTGTCTCATAATGCACAAAGAAAGCCTTTGCTCGAGAGGACAAAACCAAAGCAAAACTGTGTGATACTGCGCTGTCTGTCTGGAGGGAGTGGGGGTTTGGCTCGTTGGATGGTTCAGGTCAAGCATGCAAAAATGATTCTGAAAGAGTCAATGTTTTCAGAATGAATTTTGTATTTGAGATGCTGAGATCTTGTTAAACAAAGTATTGGGAAATAGATACTTCCACTCAAGCGTTTCCTTATATCTAAGAAAAAAATACTATTAATTCTTTAATTTGTTTCATTGTTGTACTTTTCAGCTGGCTGAAATAACCGCTGCCATTTTCCAGAACTGTTGGTGTGAAGGTCAGTTAGTCGCACTGCTCTTAAGGCAAAGCAAAATGTGTCTGAGCTTGCTCCTTCAGTGACATTGCAAAGGCACAGAACTCATGCAGAGGGTTTCCTGCAAGCTTGTGCTTGGACACCACCATCAGCTGCCCTTCACTGGAGGAACTGCGTACCGGCAGCACTGCTCCCTGACATCAGCTTTCCCTCTGCAAGGGCTGGAATGATGCAATTTTAATGTTACAACAGTGATGCTTTTTTTGGGGGAAAAGTGATACAGTTAAATATTTTGGCCAGCGTTTAGGGCTAGATTCTCTATGGTAGTATCCAGCATTGTTCTGCAGTTTAGATGGATTTATAGCAATGATTTGATCTCCTGCATGTGTGTGTATGAATATGTACTCAGCTCTGTTTCTCCTTTCTTCCTTTCCAGTAAGAGACAAGCCAAGAAAGTAAATGCTGAAAGGCTACTTTGTACGGGAAGCCTGGGGTTTCTTCCCCTTACTGCCTTGTCAGCACAGTACCTGCTCCTGCACCCGAGCAAAGCCCTGAAGTCATCTTATTTGTCAGTCATCTTATTTGTCAGCAAGAAGAGGGGGGGGCTGGGACACATTGGTCCTCCTTTATGGAGGAACCTGAAGTGGTAGGAAGGAAACTGCAAGGCCAGGTGGGACTTCAGGAAACATCCCTTGCTGCCACCACCTGTGCCCTTCTGAGCAGGGAGTGCTCAGGTCCACTGAAGAGCTCGAGTGTTGCTTGATGTTATCAATAAATTGTCAGCCTGAATTTCTTGGCGTTGCTGAGGGTCACTGGCTGCGGTGTTGCAGGCACCTTCCCTGGGGAGGCTGTGCAGCAGCCAGCAAGGAGGGTTCTGGATGTGCAGCATAGCCACCTGAGCCAAGAGCATCGCCTGTCCTGTCCGGAGGGACAGAGGTGTGGATGTTTGTGGCTTTCTGAACTCCAGCCTCTTCCACAGGGACCCTGTGAGATTTGTGATTGACAGCATCAAATATCCAGCATGCCTGTTCCTTCCCCCCACCCCCTCCTGCTGGCCTCTTATCTAAAGTGCTTTCTCCTGCCTCCAGCAGCTGAGTTTCATCACACCAGGGAGGTCCGGCAGCCTGCTTACCCCTTGTTAAAATCCACTGCTCCCAGAGTACGTAGTTGGCCACAAAATGCTGCAGTTGCTTTTTGGCTGGAAGCAGAGTCCTCTTCCCCAGCCCCTGGGGGAGTCGCCAGGGGGGCTGAATTGCATTGAGATGCTGTTTTGAGCTGCAATTTCCCCAGGGCTACCAAGATGGAAGGGAATGATCCTTTCCAAGGTGCTTGGTCTTGCCTGTGGTGAAATGCAGTTGGAGTCTGGCCCTAGCTCTGAATCAGCTGCAAACCCAAGGGAAATCCTTGGCACTGGCTTCAAAAAAACCTCCTGTGCTTCTGGGCAAGGCAGGACCTGAGCATGGCTTGGCTTTGTAGGCTTACTTGCCTGCTGGAGAGCAGACCTGCACTGGAAAGTCCCTGTGGGAACATTTAGATGGTTTCAAGCAAGATAAATCTACTGTATGTAGGAGAGATGTGGGGATGAGGAGGTAGATATTTCATCAGCTTTGGCTGAGTTAAAAAAAAAATAGGGGCTTATGTCTAGCTGTTTGCAATCTCTGAGCTGCAGATTCCCCCCGGGTTCCCTGTGAGCCCTGCACAGGCATTTTAAGCTCCTGATGGCAGGCTGGCTTTCCCTAGGTACCTCTCATGGATCCCTCTGGAGCAGTCCATGGCCCTGGGAAGGTCTGATAATCACCAGCTGAGAACTTTGTTGTGCAGGATGATACAGTGAAGGTCACACCTCTACCCTGCCTGTGCCGCCATTGCTGATACACACTTGTGAGCTTCAGCACTCGCAGTGTGTGTGTCTAAAAAAGCTGAGGCCATTGTGTTGAGGACTTCTCGTTTTCCAGGTTCGTTACAGAATCTGTTTGCGATGTCAGTGCTCAGTAACTGGGAGTAGTGTTTGCTGAGGTCAGACAAGAGTGCTTTTGAGACCTTTTCATTCTTCTTTTATAGCAAAAAGGCTGGGAAATGCTGTGGTGATGGAGCATAGTCCCAGTTTCCCATTTGCCAAAGCTGGTACGAGTCCAGAACTGCACTCCAAGGTAAGAAATGATGTGCCATGTGTCTTAGCAAACTGTAGCTCTCCAAGATGGATATCTGAGTGCCCTCTATAGCCAATGGAGCGATGTGGTGGGGATCTCTCCTTGTAGATCTACCGTCTGTTGACGGCAGAAGGCGGCCACACAGTCAGCGTAGATGAGACACTTCACTGCAGATGGTTAAGCTTAAGCAAAATGCATCTATATTACACTCTCTTGAATTAAATTCCCAATTGTTTTGGGAACCTATTGCATAGAGGAAAAAGTAGATCACATTTCACCAGGCAATGCCTGAGCTGAAAAACTGGAGCTGGTTTTTATAGAAGACACAGCTGATTTTTCTCCCAACATGTGTTCTTTTTTTTTTTTTAAAGGAGAGGGAAAAGGAAACCCTTGCAGGCTAGTCCTCAGTGGAGAAAGGGAGCGTGGGTGAAGGCAGATTGAGAGAAGATGGTCATTCCTGTGGCCAGCAGCAGTAGGAGAGGGCACTGAGAGCTGCTGCTGTTCCTCTGAGGCTAAGGGCCACAGCTGAACCCTGGGAGAAAGGTGGGGAGTTGGATAACTGGGGATCTCCAGGGCAAACTCTTCACATCTGCTGGATTCCAGCTGAACATGGGGTACCCACTTTGCTTTTGGGTTTGGGTTTTTCTGAAGGCTCTGACATGAGCTCAGGGCTGGGAGAAGAGACTAGAAAAGAGAAGCAGGAAAAAAGGTAGTGCTAGAGCTGGAAACTTGGGGGATAGTGAAGCTGAAGGTAAGTGTCACTCCAGGATGAACAAAGAAAGAAAAAGAAATCCAGGTGAGAGGATGGCAGGGGCCTGACTGGTATGAAGAATGAATCTTTGACTCACCATAAAAAAAATGAAGGATTGTTTGTTCTTCCAATCCCATCCTGAACTGAGAAAAAGCCAGTATCCTAGAATTTCTGCACATTCAATTTCGAAAGGAAAAAAACCTCTTAGAGTAGTCAACAAATTCCATTTTGGTAGAAAAGTTGATTTGTTTAGAGTTGAATGTAGAAAATGAATGTCAAAGAAAAGTCATTTCAAACCAAGAAAGTCCATCCTTTTCATTGGGGAAAATGTCAAAAGGGCACGCTGACATTTACGTTTTTTTCTCTCTCTACTTTGTTCCTGAACAAAAATCTGCCAAAGCCAACAGGGTGTCGTTTTCTGATGGAAATCTGTTTTGACAAAAATTTTCCAACCAGCTTCACTAGCTACACACAAACATTTCCACGCTCTATTCCAATCTGGATTTGGCAGGGAGAGGGGGTAAGGATGAAGAGGGGCTATTCTTTTCAGTACCTGTCAGTGATGTATCACCCTGTCAAAGGACCCAATACTGCTACAAGCATCCTGCTTCCAGGGAGATCTCAGACCAAGGTTCACTCTGGCTGGCTGGCTGACCTGGGCAGGAATTAAAGCACTCTGTGTGAAATGCTCACCAGGGAGTTGACTGAGGGCTGGATAGCTGCTGATCCAAAGTTAGGTCCCTGTTAGACTTCAAGTGGGGTGGGATGCCAGTATTTTTTCTGCATCTATTTCCTACTGCCCCCAGTAACAGAAGACCTCTTGAAGTGTGTATCATGCTTGGGACTAGCTCGGAAGTTCATCTAGGCTTTGTTCAAGCTGTAGCCCATAAGCATCTACTCTCTGGCAACATGGACTGGGGTATCACTAGGAGGAAAGTCCTCAGAGATTTTTCTTCAGCTGGGCTGAAGTGCAGTTGCAGCTTACCTGAATGGGCCAACATAGGTAACACACGCCACTTCTGCCTTTCGGGGGCTCTTCTGCTAACTTACACATCTCTTTTACAGGTTTTCTTGTGGGTTTTCTCCCAGCTTTATCATGCAGCTCCTGGATTGCTGTAGAGATACCAAATGAAGACGGGAATCTTTCTGGCTCAAGTCAAAGGCAAGGTAAGTGTCTTATTCAGCTGTTCTTGCTTTTTCTGCTGTCCTTGGCTAAAAGGCTGGTGCCTCTAAAGATGGTTAAGGAGGTGGAAAGACTCTTCTTGAGGATTCAATCCACTTTCTCATTATGGTTACATTAGACAACACTTCTAGATTGCCACTGTTAAATGGAATTGATTCTACTTCAAATATCTTGTAGAAATGTGTTTCAGTGAATACAGGAGGATGAGCATGTGTAGTTTGCTCTTCTCTGGTGATGGAGACCAAGGTATGTGGTTATAGAAGAATTTTGGGAAGGAGGGAACAGATTCACACAGCTCTGTACTTCTGGGTGACATCATCAGCTTGTCTTTAAGGAAGGGACCTCCTTGACAGCCTCAGGCTACAGATCACAGCCAGCTCCTACCTGCTGACAAGGTGCTGCTGAGATGTGTGACAACTGCAGATGCCTATCAGCTCCCAGAGATTGCTTGTCCATGCTCTCCTGTCCCTTCACTGACTGGCACCAAGGGAAACTGACGGCTGGACCACCATCTGACCAGGCAAGAAAAATAGTAGCAAAAATGCAAAGGGAGACATCTGAAATTTTTTCCTTTGTTTCATTTGTGAACAGCTGAGATGTGCGATAGTTTTGATACTACACTGTTTCCCCACCGCCTGAGCTGTTCCTTGGTGTAATTTGTTCAGCCAAAAGCTCCAATGACCAAGTTTAACTCTTCCTGCAGAACGTGCCTGCTTCCCCAGACCTCCTCACCCTGCTTTAAATATGCATCTGAGATCCCATGGCTCATTAGCTGTGCTTGTGGTGATGGTGTAACTGCTTGCTGATAGCTGTCTTAGCCTGGACCATGTGCTTCTGCACCAAACACTGTATCAGCTGTTCTGTGAGCACAGAACCTGAGATGCAGAGTAGGGAGCTCTACTTATAGCCAGTTTTGAGAAAACATCTATTCATCTCAAAATCTACAGTGCCAGTCAGTTCTGCTGCTTTTCTCCCTAGTGTACCTGCTGGGTTGGAGGTAAAAGTTGATCGTCTTCTGTGTCATGGCTGCAGAAACGTTATTTAGTCTGTTCTTGTGTAGCTTTTCTCAAACCAGCAGCCTGGGAACTGGGCATCCCAAATAATACTTCATAGGTATCTGTGAGGTCCAGGTACCTGCTTATCTTTGGATATTTGCAGATCAAACAACGTATACTCTTGCTGTAATCCATCTGTACAACACTTAAATCCAGCCCATGTGAAGGAAGAGGTTTGCATGTCTCTCACATTACCTTGTGGGATGGTGCTGGGGGGAACCATCCTCCTGGGGATTGAGAGGAGGGTCCAGACTGTGCTGGAAGCCTCTTCCAGTGCCTGCCCTGGGCAGGAGGACAGCCCAGCTTGTGCTTCAGCTCTGAACACATGGGTCTTGAAAAAAAAAAAAACCACCACCAAAAAACCAAAAAAACCCCCCCAACCCCAAGCACAAGTGCTTGGACGTTACTGGCAGAAAAAAAAAGCCACAGCAGCAATAAAATTAATTTCCTTCTCTAATATATACAAGACTTTCTCCAAGAGAATTATGACCCAAGCTGATCAAAGTCTGTAAGTGGTACTTATGCTATCAGTTTCACCCCCTTAATGCCCTCCTGTCAAAACAAAATCCCTTCGAAAGGCTTTGAGGAAAATCACATGAGCATAATGGCTTTCAAAAAAATGGCCCTAAGTACTCAGTAACATATACAGAGAAGACTATTAGATTGGTTGGTGTAATTGTACTTATATTTAAATGTAAACATTCTTATACGAGCAAGTTACTGCTTACCCACAGAGCAGAGCACAGCGGATCGGGCTGAAAATGCTTGAGTTATCAAGAGAAAGGAGGGGAGGGGTTGGCAGTGGTCGGAACTTTGCCCTAGGACAGGATGGTGACTTTAGGCAGAATTAGATAAAAGGGGAAGGGAAGGGGCAGGGGAAGGATGGTGCTTATTAAAGACCAGTTCTCAGATATACAGAGAGGGATGAAATTCAGGGAGGGTACATTTGTACTGCCATGCTGCTCTCAGGTAGGAGTTGGAGACTTCAAACTATCTGATCCTTTATCTGCTGTAATGTGTTTGAGTGCGTTCTTAGTGAATTTAGTGCTGCTCTGACAGCTCTGGGAACTGCAGTCCTCTGTGTGTTCCCAGAATAGATGCACCAGGCAGTGCTGTGTCCAGAGCGAGGGGTGCTGAGGAGGCTCCATCTGATCAGACCAAGCCATGACCATTCAAGGTGGGTGGGTACAATAAAGATGATGTCTCAAATACCCAGTTTTCAATACCATTAGCACTGGGAGGTTGTGCAGACACAGCTCTGCTTAAGAGCTACTTTCCATCACTTGAGGGTTTGTTGATAGACCTGTAGGGAAGGGCATATTTTGGTCCTCAGCATCTCCACAGAGGTACCCTGTCACCCTGTGGAGTGATGACAGTCACAGTGCTGGCTCCGTGTGGGGCTCTGTTGCTGCAGCCTTCTGCAGGCACCTTCTGACTCAGTGCTGAGCACTCCTGATACACGCTCTGCCCTTTTCCCATCACTATTTGGGAACCCTTCAGCTCTTCATCCCCTTTTCTAGGGGCAGCAATGCCCCAGGTGTGTTCAACAGCTGGGAAAGGATGAACTCGCCTGTCAGTGGGTTCAGAATCTGGATGGTCTTAAATGGGGGCTGTTTGGAGGCGTACTGATGTAATGGTAGCAAAGCTGAGCATTGTTGGTGGTTTGGATTCTTTTGAGTGGAAAAGCTGCTTCTGAGAGTCAATGCAATTTCTGTTTCATCCTGTGCAAACCAAAAACAGGCACAGTGTCCAGGGAAGAGCCCAGCACTCGTTTCTTCAGTCCTTGATTCCCCCTCCTCCTCAGTTTTGCATTGCTCCCCTCTCAGGCTGATACCAAAAGATCATTCCCTGGAGTCTCCCTTCTCATTCCCATGGGTTTCTACCCTTTCTTTGTGCCCTGTAAACTATACCACCTCTTTACCACATGACTCTTCTCCCTGGGAACACCAGCTCAGTCTACCAAAAAGTGGGATCAGGCCAGCTGGGTAAAAGGCTTTTTTTGACAGAAGCCTGACATATTTCAAAGGCTTTCTGGAAAAAAAAAATTCAAAACAACCCAACAAAATAATCCCAACAAACGCATACGGTTCCTATTATTTTTATTTTTTTTCTGGTGAGTTGAAAACAAGTCTTCCCTGACTGTCCTTCTTTTGTGCTGGGGTAGAAACCAAGCCTACTGGAGTCAATGAGAAGATATTCATAGATCAGGCTCGTCCAGATTCCTAACATCTCATAGAGGTATTTCCCTATCTGTCCCTCTTTCCTGGACTTACTGTCTTGCTCTCCCTTTGGAGGAAATTCCTTTCCTGGTGATAACCATGTCTCTAGCTCATATTTCCTTTTTCTTGTTGACAGTTTTAAACCAATAGATTTATGGACTTTGAAGTAATAGAAATATTTAAGACATACCTACTCTTTCCCTTATCTAGAACAGGCTAGGATTAGTCTTTTTCAAGACACTGCACTTGTAAAGGGTGACATTTGCCTTTCAAGCCATCTTCTGGTAAGCCAACCTTAGTTTGCTTAATGAGGATTTTGGTAACCTCTGCTTATTCATGTATAGGACCAAGTGTTATTACCAGTTTCATCCCGGTGGGTTCCACAGCTTTGCTGGCTTTAACCACAGTGGGGACTGAAGAGCTGAACTTATACTTTGGGTGACCGCAGTAAACTGCTAATGCCCAGCATCTCTGATGGGTATGGGAGATTTGGGGTCGAGGGCAGGGGAACGGATGACATGGTCAGTGGAGCTGTTTGCAATTGTTTTCCATGAAGGCTGGCTAGGACATCAGACTGAGCTAGCAGGTCCATACCCTGCTCGCCCAAATGCCCTCTCTCATCTGAGAATGCCACACCGCTTCTCAAACTTCAGCTGCTTTTCTGAGTTTCATTCTTCAAAATATGAAGAGCCTCGCTCACAAAGTGATGTAGGCTGGATGGCAGGGTCAGAAGTAGCCAGCCAGTGATGGAGGGTACACAGATGTACTCTTGTGTCTTGACTAAATCAGGCAAGGAGCCTGATTTGGCTGATTTAACCTATAGCCCACCCCCAGGAGGGTTGTCCTGGGGGAACAGGTCTTACCCAAGCAGTTCTCAGGGGGCTGGGCTGGGCATGCCAGAGCATTGCTCTCCTTTTCAGACCAAGGGTCTAGTGAGTGTAAATTCCTCCTTGTGGACTTCACAGATAGGGACAGACTTTCTTCACCTTTTTGCTTGCTTTCTCTGCTGGATCCCTAATTAACGAAAAAGAGAGGGAAGAGTGGGGAGACCTTTTCTATAGAAAGTGGTTCTCTGTCATGTAGGAGATGGCTGGACAGGATGGGGCTATATCCAAGACATGTTCACCCATGTGCGGATTTAATGCAGCAAATCCCGTAAAAGACTGGAGTTAGAGGCAGTAACAGTGGTAGCAGCAGCTTCCCACATTAATATGAGAGCTGTGGTCTGGGGGGTGTGAAATCACTCAGCACTAATGACTGACACCTCCCAGTACTCCCCAGGGGCGTGGGAGGAATGCTGCAGGGAAGACAGCTTTGGTGTTAATTAAACCTTGCATAGCTGTAACCTCCAGTGAGCATAATTTGGCAAACTCCTGTGGCAAAGGTGTCCCAGGTGTGGCTGGACTTAGGGGAGGTTGTACCTTAGTTACAGCAGTTCAAAACTCCAAAAGTGATGCTGCAAAGACGGCTGTGGATAAAGACAGAACATCCCTGCTGTGTGCTGGTGGCAGGTGTGAGGTTTGTCTTTTCATGCTGCCCACCAAGCAGACGCTGGGCAGCTTCTCCAGCACGATCCTGAGACCATACATCCTGCTCCTTGACAGCAGTATGGAAAGCAGGATTTTCCGGTGGAATAGGGGATTGTGTGAAGGCATTGGAGGATCCTTGGATCCCTCTGGTGGGTGCAAGAGGTGGGTGCTGCATGGTTTGCATTTCTCGTGAGAGGAGAGAGCCAGGCTGACCCCCCAAACAGCACTTTGCCCAGGTGAGAGGATCGAAAGAGTTATCCTGAAGCATTTGGGACAGCTTTGAGTGCCAAAAGGTGGCTGCTGTTGAGGATCCACTCCTGGGATAAGAGGTCTTTAATCCACTCCATCCCTAGCCTGCTAGTGTTCCTATCTGAAGATGACTCGGTACTGGAAACAAAGCAAGTTGGAGGGGTCTGTTTCCAAATGGACACGCATCTGCATAAACAGTATTTACCACCGTGGTGAGCAGCGGATTGCATGGCACGTTTTGTTCAAGCATTTCTCCCCGTTCCGTACGGCTGGTGTCTCTGAGATGCAGTGCTTGAGCAAGAGGCGGTGCAGGGAAATTGCATGCTGGCGTTTCCCCAGCTTTATCAGCTGTGGGCTTAAAAAAAATAAATCATCTTCCAAGGCTATAAATCCAGAACCTTTCACCAACTCTTACAGTAACTCACATGTGCAGAACAACAGCAGGCTGTTTATCCAAACTAGCAAAAGCATGTGTAGCAGAGTTAATGATTTTGCAGCAGCACCAGTCACCTACTGGCTGTGGGGCTGGGAGCTGTACTGCTGCCCCAGAGCAGGGGAGAGGAAAGCAGAGGCTTCAGGGTAAGATAAACTACATTTCCTCTTCTAAAAATGAGGCTGGGATGTTTTTCAAGGGTTATTTTTTTTTTAAGATCCCAACTTTTTTTTCTTCTTGCTTTACTCCATGCTGTCTGTTAGCTGTGATTTATAAAGATCAGCTTTCAAAGCTGTAGAAATTGGTACTGTAAGGGTTAACCTTCTGATGTGCTGGGATGTTCCTCTCTCCTCTTGATCCCCAGGTCTTGGCTCTGTTAAATATCTCCCCCTCTCTTTTACATTCAGATCCTTTTTTACAAGGTTGGGCTCGGGAATTTCAGCCCAGCCAAGAGCCATCTTCCCATCCATTAAGGCTTCATGACAGCAGGTAACAATATCACTTAAAAGGACAAAATTGCACCATTATTTCCCCCCCCCCCCCCCCAAAATAAACTTGCTGACAACCTCATCTGAGCACAATGTGGGAGGAAGCAGCTGCCCCCCTTTCTTTGCCACTTGCCTGCATCCGCACCCACATGGGCCTGTTTTGGGGAGCAAAGGCAGAGCCGAGCCCAGCGGCCACAGATGCTTTTTGGGGCCTGCAAGACTGTTTGCTCAGAGACCTTTGCAGTTGAGTGTTAGCCACCTCACCCCCCAAGAGGAGCTGAAGATACTCCTTTTTATCAGCCTGCTGCTGACCTCTTACCCTGCATCAGGCCAGTGAAGGCTGGATCATGTCTTGGCTAATCACTGTGGCTGCAGACCCCGAAGGTCTGCATCTACAGCGGGATGCGATGAGCTCACTTTCTCAGCCTGCCTTGCCCCTGCCCCCTCCCTGCCTTCATTTCTCCTCTCTGCTGACTCAGTCTCACGTTTCTCACATCTTTATTTCCACGCTTTGCCATGCCGGCTGCCCCATCTCACACATCTTGTGCATCTTTGCTATCTCCCCCATCTCACAGGGCGCAGGTTGCTCTCACCCTGCCGGCCATGCTCGTGTGTGGTCTTCCACCTGGGAGAAACAAGGGCCGAGTGGTGTAATTTTGTCTCTCCTGCCTGGGCACTATTTAGTGCTAACAATAACAGTCAGAGGAAGGTCTCTTGCAAGGGGAGATCAAACGGGAGGTGGAATGTTGGGCTGGACAGTGCTGGGAGAGCAGCCCAGGAGATGCCAGCATGCTGCAAGGGCAGGGAAGGAGGCATTTTCTTTCTTCCTTTCTTTCCAAACATCTAGTCTGTCTGCAAGAACGATGCAGAGAAATAAGTAACCCTGGTACCTTTTTAGTTTTTGAAAAGCAGTTTAAAAAAAGTCCTCAAGCCTGAAGGCATGCACACAGAGGCTCCTAGACTCTATCTACGATTTCTTTTCAAGATTTATTTCTCCCAGAAGTATTAATGTAAAACACTTACCATCTTCCTAGGAGTCCTTCCCCTAAACCCATTTCATTACAGAGTTGGCTTCAGCTGTGGCAGCATCCCCACAAAACCCCCTCACCTGTGTTAGGAGCTGCTTATAACTCACACTACTTCTGCTCTGGCTTTCAGATTGCTAAGCCTCCCAATTTCCAGTGAAATCCTCTCTCAGTGTGATTATTGGAGGAGCAGCGTCCCCTGTAACTCCCCAGAAACCTTCAGCAAGCCTGGATAGGATAAGAATATCTCCTCTAATTTGCTACTAATGAGTTACAGCGTGATTGAATTTGCAGAGTGCCGGGTCACTGCATGGTGTATTAATGCACATGGTCGTGTTAGTGTTGCAGCTTGGACCTGGGCTATGCCAGTGCTCCTACTGCAATTAAGGGGCTGAGGTTTATGGCTTGTCCTTTGGCTTGTAAATCAGCTGAAAACCAGTCCCAAATGTCCAGAGTCAGTCTCAAACCTTGCTCTGAAGGGCAGGATAAGCCTAATGCTAAGGGATATAGAGGCACCTGCAGTCGTGCTACCACCCCATCTCCCTGCTGTGTCCCAGCCAGGCACCGTGGACACCTTGTGCTGTGCCTGTCGGAGGGCTGTTGGCTCGAGGGGAGACTTTGTGGCTTCTGGCCTGTGGTCCCTGGCCCTGCTGAAGTCCCCACACCCTAAAGGACACCCACTGTTAGACACTGCTGCTGCAGAAATAGCTCCTGCGCCTTCAAAGGCAGGGAGTTCCTCTGGCAGGGTAGCTCTTAATATGTAAATACTTACAGTTTTTTAAAGGGTGGAAGAGATTGGGACCCATGTAACCCTTTGGCGAACTCTTCCAGTCTCTCCCTAGGCTTTCTGATATCTTTTTTTTTCCCTGTGCTTTTAGGGGGAATCATCTAAAGGAGACCGCTCTCATTCAAGATTAAGGAATCAGTATTTTAAATACAACTTGACTCATAATTTTATCAATTGATTCGATTTATGGCTGGTTTGAAAATGGCTCTTTCAGAACTCTCCCCAAACCTGTGATTTCCGGAAGCACGGTCCCCTCTGCCCCTGCACACTGCTCCATGACTGATGGCTCTGCACCGAGTACGTCAAGCCCCAGGACCCTCCTCCAACCCTGGGGCCAGGCAGGGCCAGGGGCTTGTGCAGGCTGCCGTCAGCGCCCAGGCAAGTGAGGGGTGCCAGTACCTTTTAACAGGTAGAAGAGTGAGCTGCTTTCCCTGCACCAAATTCCTCCCCCAGCACCTGTCAGATCTTTTTCATCCCACCTCATATGGAAAATCAGTGCTAGCACCCTCCCTCTACCCTGTATTTTCGGGTGGGGAAACTGAGGCATTTGCAAACTAAGTGAGCTTCCTTAATTGCACCCAGGGTGGCTGACTTCAGTGGGTGACACAGAAATGCAGACAAAGGCAGAATTTAGTTGTTAAAATAAATTAAAGGTTGTAGGACACTCCTACAGCCTCTGATTTTTTCCTCTTATCCAGCTTTAGGATGCCAGAGAAGACACAGGTCCTCCCACAAACACTGCTGTGCCTGGAAGGACTTATTTCCAACAAGCTCCTTGTAGTGTCAGCCTCTCCTCCAGCTACCAACCATGAGAAATCCAACTTTTTGCAATTAACCCCTGCAAAAGTTGAATGCCAAGTTAAAAAACAGGTGAAATCAGGACTTGGATCCTAGTGCTGACCCTACTTCTGCACACCTTGCTGGCTGCGAGGCTGCTGCTGTCCTTTTCCAGGCTGCCTGCTCTGCAGCTGGGAGGGAGCACCCCTGTCTGCCTGTCTGTCCGCTCCTGTCTATCCGTGGGCTGACAGAGATGGATCGTGGCAGTGCTGGGAACGTGCTGTCAGGCTCGGGCTTTCTTTCCAGGAGAAAGCTTCAGGCCTTGAGGGAGCCCTGTGATGAAGATGTAAAAGCAGTGTTTGACATGCCGGCTCCTTTGCTGGGGCAACTGTGGCTCGCGTCAGCCACCTGCCATCCAGGAGCATGACAGTCGCTGCCTAAAAGGGTCACTGTGCTCCGTGGCCCCTTTCCTGCCTGCAAGAAATAGCCTGGGCATCGCAGGGGACACCACAACAGGACATCTGCTCAGAGAAAAGCTGCAAGAACCATTTTGCCAGGGGGGACACAGGGTAAAAAGCTCATGAAAACAGCCAGGAAGCATTGCAGGTGAGTGAGATGCAGAGAGAAATGCTCGTTCCCCTGCAAAAGGGGAGAAGGATGAGCAACGAGCAAACAACCCCCTCGTGGCAGAGCCCCATGGGCCCGCGCCCGAAGGAGTTAATTCCCCAACCAGTGCACTAAGTGGTCAGCAGCCCAATAAATTATGCCCTCGAAAGACAAACCACAATCATCATTAGTCACGGCTCATTGGCCTGTTAAGGCTCCTCAGTGAAGTTTATCTCTTCCCTCCTGTCCACCGGCAGCCATATTTCATGCTCCGAAAACAGATGACCCCTGGGGTCAGCGAAATGAAAGCCCCATTCAACAGGTCTGCGAAGGACTCGCCACGGAAAAAAACGGCTGAGGTCAAAATAACATTGAGATACGGCCAGACCTTCAGCCGCTGCCCTCCTGGAGCAGACACACACCACACGCTCAAGTGACCAAGACATGTTAATCCGTTTCAGGATCAGGCAGGGTCAAGCTGGGGCTGGGAGGAACAGTGGCATAATTAGGTGAGGGTGACCTCCATAAAACAGTAATGGGCTTCCAGAGGCACGCCGGCGCAGCACGGCCCGTCGTGCTTTGCATCCACTTCCCTACTCTTGGAAAGATGGAAATGGCCAAGTGGGATGGAGGAAGTCCCAGATATTGTCCCCATCCCTGCCAGCAGCCGGCCTCGTGGGCAGGGAGGGAGGCAAGCACATGGGGATCGCGCAGCCAGCATGGTGAGGATCACAGCCCAATGTTTCACCACTCAGTGTGATTTTAGTGGGAGGCATTTCAAAAGAAAGGAGAGGGTTTGTTTCCTTAATTTCTATTAAAAAAAAAATAAAAATTTGGAGCGCATGAAGTTTTCAGCTGGGTTAGGTGGTAGCTAGCACTTCTAGGCACCAGGAAAAGAGAGGAAAAAGAGTGCTGAGAAATAAGGGGGTTTTGAAGAACGTTGTTCTAGGATGTTATTTTCCCAATGCCCTGTAAGATCAGGGGTATGAGAATCTACTTGGGAAAAGCTGGGCAACTTGGGGTGAGATGGACGACTGCACACCGGAGGCATGAAGGGAGAAGAGCTCCAGGCTTCCCACACGGGATGATCATAAAAGTTTGCACCAAAAGGCACACACTAGCGTGGCTTAGTGTAAATTCATGCTTTTCAAACAATGTGAAGTCATATAGCCAACTGAAAACTCCAAAGGTGCTTTAAAAATAAAATTTAGTGCCATGAAATTAAAATCCCAAGGACCTGTGAGAATACGGATTCCTCACCAGTGCAGCACGGCAACATTTTTATTCTAGAGAAGTGTTTCTATGTGGTGGAAAGACAGAATAAGAAAGATGGTGAGGAAAATGCCTTGAATTTTTACATTTTGCACTGTTTTTGAACCAGAATGGCATTCAGTTCTTCGCTACAAAAGGGCTAGCCAACAATATGAACAGTTATTAAACACAAAGTTGCAAATGTTTCAGAAATACTCCTCATTTAAATGAATTAATTCAGACTTCAACTATTTGACTGAGAAACAACAAGTTTCAGAAATCAAGTCAACCCCCAGCTACCAGTGGGTAACGCAGCATCATCTTTAGAAGTTGGACCTGTGCTAACATCTCAAGGCAGGGGAGCCCTGTGGAAGATAGCACAGGTATTTATTTATAGGGGCTGAAGATTTTGCTGTAGCAATGGGAGATGCTGGTGCAGGAATGTGTTGCTCTCACTGGTGCCTGTGGAGCCAGCTGCCTTTTTATCCCACTTCATGTACAGCCTGTGCTTCTCCAGGTGATAACGGATATTTAGACTCTGGAAGACACGTTGTACCTGGTAATACTATTTTCATGGTGCTGGAGGTCGTATTTGGGGCTGAACCCACTTCTACACCTATGCCTCTATAAATGAAGAGTTTTAAAACCAGCTCCCCTAATGACTCTGATCTGTGTCTTTGAGCACCATAAATCAGGAGGTGCTGGCTCAGGGCTTTTCCAGTGAGGGAGGCAGAAGAAGAGTGTGTAACGGGGGTAATTCTAGCTAACGTTCTGCTGAGATAATTTCTTTTCAAAACAGCTTGTGGGGATCACATTTTAGAATGGCTGTTTGTCTGCTTATTTATTGCAGCATGCGTCATGGGATGTTCTAATACAAAGCAACAAAGATGATGTGATTTGGGACTTTCAGTCTCTCAACTCCCTCCCTAATTACAGCTGTGCCTGGGCACAGATAAAAGCTCCAGCAGGCTGCAGGCAGGTGCAGTGCATCGCAGCTCTGGATCTCTGCCACAGCTGTGGGAGAGCTCAGATGGGGCAAAGGGATCTTATAAAGGGAGGGGATGATCAACAGGGCTGTTTTCTCCTTTTTCTCACTGCTGGTGCTCAGCCTGGGCTTGCTGCTGGCTCTGAGCAGCATTTGCAGCCAGATGTTTGCAAAGGAGACCTGCAGGATTTAGGTAACTCAACGCAGGAGCCTGGGCTGTCTGTTTGTGGGGTCTGAGCTCAGCAACCAGCCTGGCTGGTGGGGATGGAGGGGAAAGAGAGCTGTTCCCTTTCTCTGCAAGGCTGCTGTTGGGTTTACCTCCCCCAGCTCCCAGGGATGCAGGACAGGATTTGTGCCTCTGCCCAGGGAGGGGGTATCTGGCTGAAATGCTCTGTCTGCGGGATTTTGGGGAGTTTAAGGATATGAGGGAGGTATTAGGGAGTTAAGCAAGTAGGGCTTGCAGTGGAGCTGTGAAATGCAGTCTCTATCTCTACCCCTTCTATCTGTTTAGGGTCCCCAGCCCTTAGCTCTTCTGTTGTGTAACTTAGATGACTAAGTGGAGCAGTGTCATCCCTCTTTCTTTGTGCTGATCTGCCAGGAAGACTTCAAACAAACAAACAAACCAATCTGTTTTAGATAAAAATTGTGGGGGTTTCCACAGGATTTTTTTTCTCTCCAGATGGAGATGGAAGTCTTTGCTGCAGAAACTCATTTTGCGAGAGTTTTCTGCAAAAGCCCCCATCCCACCTGGAGCTGCAGTCTCTATTCCCATCTGCTGTGCCCACAGAGGAGTGTTCCCCACCTCCCATCTCAGCTGGCAGGGTGTTACAGAGCCTCTAGCCAAGGAGCTGGGGTGTTGCACCACAAATGCCATTAGCCACCACGGAGCTGCTGGATCAGGTCTGGCCCTCCCAACCTGCCGAAGGTCATCGCAATTGTTTGTGGCAGCCCAGGGAATTGAGCTGCAATATCCCACACCCTAACGGAGCATGCCAGCCACCAACCCATGCTTCCTCCCCACTGGCCACCAGCTATTTCTGATGGCAACGTATGATTAGGACAAGGTGCGAACTGATGTGGTATTGATTTGTTTCTAGACAAGGGAGATGAAAATGGATAGCAAAGCAAGAGCATGAAAGATGTGGAGCTGGCAGCAGGTAAGGCTTTGTTATTCGCATCCATTTATTTACAAGCCGGTCAAAAGCAGATGAGGAGGCAAGATTGAAGAGTTGAGACAGTATGTAATACATATGGCTTTTTATTCCTCAGTATAAAATGAAGTCATTAGTTAAGTTGAAACAATTAGCTGCTTATGGTGCTGTTTCCCTGTGCTGCACACAAGGCAGGGATGAGTGCTGCCAGGATCTTCCCTCCAGCAAAGCCTGTTCTCTGTGTCAGACGTGCCTCCCTCCCTTCAGTCACCTGGGCTTCGGCAAAAGCAAAGTCTATCCTGTTTCTTCTGTCTTTCTTCTATGTCATCTTGTCCTTGCCAGAGTATCTATCGAATTAAAACCCATTGGATCAGCTCCTTTGAAATACCTAAATCAGCAAGGCAAAGTGACAGTGCACAGTCCCAGTGGTGGGACCAGGCAGAGCAGGGAAGAGATGCAGGAGAAACATCTGAGCAGGACGACAAGCACGGTGCTGGCAGAAAATTTACAGCCTCAGGCTTGGGCTCTGGGCCCCCTTTTTATTACATTTTACACCGAGCAAGCTAGATTGAGTTACCATTGCGTTTTCATCTGCTCTATCAGGGCTGCTTTCAGATCCAAAGACTCTGGGGTTAGAAAGAGGGAGCCACGGAGATGTCGGTTCTGGCAGTCAGCAAATACATCAGATACATAAATAAAGAGCAGGCGATATTTCATAAGCTTAGAATGGGATTTAGCTGTCCAGCAGGGTCCGGAAGAAAAGGAGCACAGCTAGCATTTCCTCAGTCCCCAGGACTGTATAACTTAGATGATCTCCACTGTTTTGTTGTCCCTGGATAATAGAGGCATTTCTAAGCTGTGTTTGCTGGCTCCTCCATCGTGCTGCCTTTACCAGTGCAGAACGGCTGCTGGCAAGTTGGCAGCATGGAAGCAAGCCTGGACAGTGAGACTTGAATAGCTGGTTTCCAGTCATGGCTCTGGAGTTTGAAAGGAGAATGAATTTGGGTTCAGGACTTTGTGTGGTGACATACAAATGTGTTTGTACAAATGAAGGTGCAGAAGAAGAGGAACGTACCTTAGAGCTACTTGAAGGTGGATATGCCTCCTCCTAACGTGCTCTGGCAGGATGGAATGGGGCTTCAGCGGCTGTGTTCATATTTTTAAGAATTCTCACCCCTGAAAGATTGAAGCTGGTGAATTCTGGTAGAGGTGGACCAGTCCCCATTGACTGGGTAAGTGTTGGCCTGCATGCAACAGGTATCAGGAGATAAAGCTTCAGCCAGAAAATACTGTCCAAAGGAGTTTTTATTAAAGAAAAATAGCACATGCATGCTGGATACACCTTGAGCCGTGGCGGAAATTAGCCATGGGTTTTGGCCAGGCTCTGCCACAGAGGCTGGAGGGGAGGATGCAGATGTTTCCAGGATACCTGCTGCAGCCTTCTGCTGCAGTCTGAAGGGCCCAGTGATGTGAGGTGCTGTCCAAAAAGCAGAAGAGCCAGTCTGTTCCTTGGATTATGGACCCTCTTCTTATTTTCTGGAGATACTTTTTCAGAGAAATCATCTCCTCAGCTCCTAACTGCCTTCGATAGTTGGGATTTTCGGCAGCAAAGGGATGAAACTGGGCAGAAAGCATTTTTTCCCTTGGGGGAATGCAGAGCTTCAGCTCCCACCTGCCATCGCTCTGCATCAGAGCAAGTCCCCGGCTCAGTCTGGAGCCGGAGCAGCTCAGCTGCCAGCACATTGCCTCCCCTTCATTAGGGGACCTCACCCCCAACAGCAAAATGCTGCAAGATGGGGACAGAGTGTTTCATACAGACAAACCTCAAATGGTTCTTTCCAGTTTTACCAGTGTTTCAAACAGTCTAAGTGCATGGGAAGAGACACCAGCCTGTGACAGAGGGTGGGAATCTTGCAGGCACCAGTTTTGTCCAATTTTCTCAGCACCCTACTTCCAGGGTGTCTGTCACAGTACAGGTTTATGACAGTCCTGGTCCAGGCTGTCAGCTCACAGCCAGTTGTTATGTCGGTGCTAACTCACTTCTGTTCTTCTCAGCACCCAGCTGGAGGAAAATCATCAGTAAGTTGCCATTTTTTGAGGGGTGTCTCCAGCTGAAGGCAAGGGCTCGCAGGAACCTCGTGAAGTTCAACAAAGGAAAACCCAAAGTCTGGCTTCTGGGAGTGCCTTAGTCCTGTGCAGGATGGGCTGGGGCCAACTTTTCCAGGCAGTTTTGCAGAAAAGGGGATTCTGGTGAACAACAGGCTGAAAAGGAGCTGGTGGTGAATCCTTGCTGCAGAGGTGAGCTGGGCTGTATGAGCAGGAGCATAGCCTTCAGGCTAGGGGCAGTGAATATTCACCAAATAGAGGGGGCCACACCGGAGTATGACATTAGGTTTGGGGCTCTCTGGGACAAGGAAAAATATTGTCATAGTAGAGTAAGTAATTCTATTTGGACCACCAAGATGGGGTAGGGGGAATCCAGTGCACTTGACGTACAGGGGAGGCTGAGAACTGGATTTCTTCAGCCTTGAGGAAAAGGCTAAAGGGAAATATTCTTGCTGTCTACAGCTGTCTGATGGGAGGATATAGATAAGATGGAGCCAAACTCTTCTCCAAGGTGCACGGCAATAGGACAAGAGGCAACAGACAGACTGGAATGTGGGAAACTAATGTTAGAGATTAGGAAAAAAGTTTTTCACCTTGCCATGGTCAGAAGCTGGCACTGGACTAGAGACCTCCAGAGGTCCCTTCTAACCAACACGCCTCTCTAGATCTCAGGACTGAATTGCCTGGTAGATCTAGCTGCCTGTAGTCAATCTTTTTCCAGTGGAGCAAAGGCTGATGTTATGTTGTTTCCTTTTATTTGCTTTAATGATTTCACACATAGCACTTCACCCCTGCCCCCTCTCCTGCTCTGCCCCCAAGTTCTCCACTCCCAAGGCAGTGCTGCTGCAAGTTCTGTTGCTCCCGGGCTGCCTTGCCATGCCTTGCCATGCCTTGCCTTCTTTCCCAGAGAAGAACTTCCTCTTGCACCTCTTCACTTCTCCTCCCCGCACTCGTACTGCTCTTTACTTTCCCATTTCTGTTCCCCTTCTGGCCCACTACTCCCTTCCTGAGCATGGGCCATAAGGGCATGTTTTGTTAGACCCTTCAAAAACGAGATGGAGTTTACAGTCTTCAGCTTGGGCCTGTCTTGCCCTGATGGGCACAGGGTGGGAGATGTGCAGGGAGCTGCCAAGCCCATCTTGGCAGCACTGACGGTGAGAGCTGCCTGGAGCATCTGTTCCCAACCCTCCCAAGGGTGGGAGCTGCACAGCCCCCTGCTCAACAAGCCTCTGCTAGGCAAGTTCTCCTGGGGTCTTGCCTGCTCTGGCTGGTCCCTTGGCTGATTACTCCATCCTCTGATCTGTTTGGTTATATCACCACGTGCCAATGTTAGAAACCAAGCCATGCCCTCACCCACCTGCTCCCTCCCCAATCTTGTATTTAATCTCTGGCTTTCAGCTTTGAGTTGCAATATTTGCTTGGGCTGTAAGCCACCTCCTCTGCCCTTCCCAGTATAAGGTACGTGGTGGTAGCAGCCACTTCAGCAGAACTACTGAGGCCCTTTTCTGACTGTCATTACACTTCTACAGACAGAGCTGAGTTTGGCATCATTAATTGGTCATGTTTAGTATGGCTTCTCCACTTGCAATTTGTCATGGCCTTATCAGAACATCTGCATCCTGGCCTCTTATTAAGCCCTTAAAAAAGCAGAAGTGTCTAATGCCTGAATAGTTTCAAATTTGGAAGCAGAGTGGGAGTAGATGGAAGAAAATACATTCCCCTTCATGTAATCATCAGAGGAGGACAGTTCTGAACAATGACCAGATCGTCCTCACACTGATGATGACAGCAATTTCAGACTTATCGCACCCCGGCACTATATTAAGGCACTGAGATTACATTGTTATTCATTAGCACAACATCTGCTGAAAATCAGCATGAAGAAGGCTGGTGCGGGTGCTAAAAAGCTTTATGATGGGACAGAGAAAATACTCCCCCACAGGGAGAATAATGTCTTTGCCCTCCTGGATGTTGCTTGGTGCCAGTGCTTCGTGGGAGCCATAAACAGGTGATGCAGCTGCTTGCCTTCAGTCGGTGAGGACATCGGTCACTGAGATCAGCAGGTTCCAGGCTTGCCCAACCATGTGGTCTTGGGTAAGTCTTTCCTCTTTTTCTTGCCTATTCCATGTGGTCTCTTTCTATTGTGGGCACAGCTCCCTGCATGGCCTGTCAAGTTTACTGCACTTGCCATGGCATAGGACAAATAATCCCATTTCCTGTATTTTGAAGTTCTAAAATATTCCCAAGATGGTCAGTCTCAACACATTCATCCAAAATACTTTGTTTCATGACAAGCCTAGACTGGTGTAGGAGCATTCTGCCAATTCTCCTGCCTTGCACTGAGACCTGCCCTGCCCTGGCTGCCCCAAAAGAGCCTCAACTTTCTCAGTTTCCTCTGATAGATGAGCCAAAATCGTGGGTAACTTTAGGAGTGACTTGATGACTTGGTCCCCCTCCCAGCCTAGCCTGGCCTGGTTAGTATCTAATCTCCATGGCCCTACTCGTTAAATAAGTCTGGAGGAACACCTCATTGCAAGATATTTGCCGAGTCTCATGTTTAGCAGTTGTAGCAACATTAAGCAATTCTTTAGAACCACTGCTTTGATATTACAAGAAATTTCACTTACCCAGAGTACAAGGAATCAGGAACAGTAGGGCTGCAAGGGTATTTCATGGTCTTGTTGCTTAAAAATGCAGGAAAGGCTCTGAATTGTGAAGATCTGGAACTGCAATGGTGGTGGATTTTCTTCTATCTTAAATATGCAGTTCCAGAAGCTGTGCTTCACTTCTGAAGGTGATATCTGAGTCTCTCCAGTCATCACAATCCGTGGCAGCCCATGATTTGATTTCCTACAGCATACGGATGATTTGAGGGATGAGGAGCATTACTGTCAGGCATTGTGTTGATATGTGGCTCTGTACAATAGTTCAGAAATCCAGTTCAGCCTTCTTCAAACTGCCCTGCTTCTGCTCAGGAGTCACTGACACTGATCTGCAGAACCTCAGCTCAAAGAGCTTTCAAAGGACCACTTTAGCAGCTAGTGCAAGCCATCCATCACTGCTTCTGTCTTCGCTCTAACTTACTCCATTCTAGGTTGCCTTAATTCAGTTATGATGAAATTTAGAGGAACTGCTCCTGACAAATGAGGCTTTCTCTAGTGGATTGCTTCTTTAAACCATTAACACGTGCTTAAATATTGTCAGAGCTTAAAATGAGAACATTTAAGTCTTCAAAGATCCCTCATTATCAAAGGCAGTTGCTGGCTTGTGGGGGATTACTGCTACCCAACAGTGTATGTGTGTGAGGGTACCCTCGCACTGTCAACCCCAAGCGTGTTAAGAGAGTTACAGGAGATGGCTACTGTCCTTTAGAAGTGGCTCGAGGTGGTAACGGCAGGGGCAGATAACTGTTTACAGGCAGAAGAGGAAAGTGACAGAACTGCAGTGTGGACAATGCTGACTGAAGACTTCTTGAAGTTTCACGTGGATCTCAAGGAGCTTTGCTTTTCAAGGAAAGGCCATGCAACAGGAACAAAGGTTTTATGCAGCTCTGCTTCTGGCTCAGATGCCTGATGGCCATTACAACCAAGCCTGTCCTCCAAAGAAAAAAACCCCAAGAGATTGCCTTTCTGCTCCTTCCAGCCTTTCCAGTACCAGTTCCCACTGGTGCTGCTGTGACAAGTCTCGCCGGAGGGCACCAAGACCTCTGATGGCAAATACTCATTAATTGATTCACTGGAACCAAGGAAGCATCCAATCCAATTAGAGCTAAATAATTTATGCCATTGAACGCTGAGATTGGGACACTACCGATCAAGGGCAAGAAAGGGGACGACAGCTGTTCCTGTTGTCAGCGTTATGGAACCTGAACTGAGATGATGATCCTTCAGCAGCTGCTGGGAGTGGCAAGGGACCACCAGACCGAGGTCAACCATCTGAGGTCTCCACACACCACAGAGGCAACCGTTTTTATTCTTTAATCCTCAGCCTCTGACCACACCAAGGGCCTCGAAACCCATAGAGCTCCTAAAGGTTTTAAAGGACGCCTGCCTCAGGCGCACTATAGGTTTCAGGAGGTAACAACAGGAGGCAACTTTATCCCATGAGACCTCACAGACCAACCACCTTAGTTTTCACATAGCCATTGGTCATCCTACTAAGCCCATACCCTGGAGAGAAATATCTCCAGAAGCACCAGGGAGGAACTTGGTTGTAGTAGGAGGACAGGGTAAGTAACAGCTCACAAAGCACCATTGTGGCTTGGTGTCTCCCGGCAACGTGAGAAGCAGCAAGAGGGAAGGTTCTGATGGAACTGCAGCTTGGAAGCTGCAGGCCAGACACTGCCCAATGTGCACGTCCAATGCAAACCGTTAATATGTGCCTTTGGAAAATGGAAAAACCTGATGTTCCCCGTTTTGCTTTAATTCTCAAACTTTGCTCTGAATAAAGCACCTGAGGGAGGAAGAGAGTGGTTTGGTTTTGGTATATGTAAAGAAGGGGCAGGGAAGAAGAAAGCACAGCTCCCCGGGGACTTTTTCAGGCCTATCAGTAGAAGATGGCTTTGCAGCATTACAGACTCATAGAATGGTGTGGTTTGGAAGGAATCTTTAAAGGTCACATGCTCTATCCTCCTTCCACCTCCATCAGCTCCCTCAGGTTGAAGGCAGATCCACCTCCATCAGCTCATCATCTTGACATGGATCCACCTCCATCAGCTCCTCCTTTTGAGGCGGATCCACCTCCATCAGCTCCTCCTCTTGAGGCGGATCCATCTCCATCAGATCCTCTTTATCAGCTACAGTGTTGTGGGTGCTCTTTCTGCTAGCCAGCTTGCCAGCCTGAGAGCTCAATGAATGTGGGCCAGCTGCTGGGGACACCGTATTTACAGGGTCTGGTCCGCAGCAAAGCAGTGAGGTACTTTGTGACATCAGAAGGCCACTGTGATGCTAACATGAATAGCCATTCTAGAAGCTGGGGGAGTTGTGGCCTTAAAGGTACCCTACTGTGGGAGGAAAACGGGGGTTGGGGGGGAAGAGGGCCCCTTTCCTGGGGCTTGCTCTCCTGTGTCCATTCCTAATGGAGGGTTGTTTTGGGGATCGGGTCTGAAACATGGGCAAGGATTTTTCTGGGGAGGGCCAGAATTGTTTGGACTCTACCCGCCATTCTTTTTGGCATTTTTATGGCTGAAGGATTGTTAAAAATCTCTGTGAGCCAGATGGAGCTTTTCCACCAACTTCAGTGGAATTTGGATCAGGCCCAGTGTGAGTGGGTCCTTATAGAGCTTGGGGAGAAGAGGGGAAACTTTTCAAGGTCTGACTGGTCCAGAGAAGTGAGGATCACTCAGCTGACATCCCTCTGGAATGAGCACATGGTTATTTCAGGCAAAGGCAATCTGTTATTCCGACTCCTGAACGTTTATTTGGGTCAGGGTGGGAAAATCAGATTTACTTGCCAAAGTCCCACTGGGCTGGTAAAAATATAAATACCACATATTATTATGTGTGTATTCTGAAAAGTGGTTAGTGACTGTGTTTATTACATTTGGCCACTCACAGGGAGTTATTCTCTCTCTGCCCCCTCCCCTAAATTCATATGCTTACACTGAATACGAGTCCTGCTGGGACCTGTAAAACCACTGTGGGGGGGATGGAGCCAGAGCGATCCTGTACCCAGCTCCTCACAGGGCTTCCTGCAGTGCAGTCTGCAGAGGGGAAATATCTCTCCATGCTGTTGGCCCTACCTGGCCGAGCCACTGCACAGACGTGGTGAGATGCTTTCCAGCGCTAAAGCTACATCATCTGTTCAGGGACCTGTTTCACCCCTCATCTACCAAGGATGCGAGTTGTTCATAGCATCCTCCTTGGTCCCTTATCTCCAACAGGAGCAGGCTGTGTATTTCATCCAGGTAGCACTGAGTTTGACCTGTCATGGATCAAGTAAAGTGGAGGGCAAAGAGGATGAGTGCTATGAAGGTGGTGTTACCATGGCGCTTCATTAGCAGAAGGATATGTTGCTGATTTCTCAGGGTGGATGGTGATAGAGCCCTGGACATGATTTGTCTTTGGCTACTGGGAAAATGAAGGGGAGCTTTACCGACTGTGTGTGTGAAGCCACACGACATCTTAAATCAGAGCGGCTTTCAATCCATCCCAAAAGCCAAGCGCGTTGTGCAGAGCCCTGCTTACAGACTCGGTTCCCAGCCTCTCCCAGTCCTGGCCAGATGGAACAGCAAGAACCTATCGCAATTTTGGCAGTCCTAGGAACAGTTCAGATCCACGCTGCTCCAGCCCTAGAATGCATCATCTCCACCCAAGGGCTACAACTGCCCATCCCAGCGCTGTTCCTGCTCCACTGGAGGAAATTCAGCTGGAGAAGATGGTCTTCCTTACCTTTGTATGTGAAACGATGCAATCACGCCTCGGTTTCTCGGTGTTAACATAGGACGAATGCAGCATGTTACAAGGCAGGGCTGCTATGGCTTTCCAAGAGAGATTTAAATTTGTTTCATGATGTACATACCTTGATCTTGTAGAGAGAGGTATGACGTGTTTCCAGACTAGGTGGCCTCTGAACTGGATGGATGGTTCAAAATATCCTTTTTTTGGCTACTCAGAACTGCCAGTGGATTGGTGCCTCTCATCCAAATGGTGCTTTCCAGCCCTATATTCTCAACTTTGGGCCAGAGCCCTTCACACTTGGCTTCTCAAGCCCCAGAACTGCCTTATAGGCTACGCTGGATCTTATTAATTTGAATCCGTGCCATCTCCTTCTCTCATTTACCACTTATTGCAGGGGGCTTTGGTTGCGTGTGTGTTGGCATCAGGATGCTGTGAGTTCGAGGCCCCTGCCTTATGTTGGCTGAACTCTGCTGCCTCTGCAGATTGGGACTGGCCTGGTATTTCTTAGGCAGGAGAGAGGTAACTCTGCTACTCCGGTGCTATCAAAAAGCATCAGCATTTGAGTTTTAGTAATGCCTAAGAGTCCTGCTGGGTTAAAAACACCAGTATGAGTGACTGCGAAGAACATGCAAGCTCTTGCTCCCAAGGAAGGTTATGTCTTTCCTGCTAGCAAAGTTCTTCAGGTGTACTCCCCAAAGCAGCCTAAGGCAACAATCAATTCCTCATGTCTTCTGCAAGCACAGCAGCCCCATCTCCAGCAATGCACATCAATCCAAGGTGAAAGAGGTACCAAGATACAAATAAAAGGTGACCCTTGCACCAGTGTTCACAGCATCTGTCGCAGATTGGTGGCTGCGTGCAAGCTGTTGGTGCCAAAACAAGACACAAAGGCACTCCCTCACCTGCCTGCACTGATGATGCTGCATTTAGCTCTCATTCAGTGTGCTCTACAAAGCAGTGAAAGGCATAAAAGCAAAGGAAAATCATCTCCCAGCCTGACCTTGGGCTTGCAGGACCCCATGGACTTGCTCCCTTTTCTTCTGCAGCAAAAGCTGGCATGCACGCTTCCAGATAACAGCTTTTACCAAGAAAATGCAGCATCTTTAGGAGGAGCTGAGCGGTATAAAAAGCAGGTGCTGCACAAAGGAGACAGCAGAGCCCGCAAATGGAGAGTTCCCTTGCAGGCAGATGGGAAATACGTCTTGCTAGAAGGAAAAAAGGCTGGGGGAGGTTTGCTCACGCCAAGGTGGTGTTGGTTACAGAGCTCATTGATTTGCATATTTTGTGACTTAGTGCACATCTCCGTAATGTTAGCTCACCCACTTCCTTCCCCAGCCTCTGAGGAATCGCTTGTTATTTGTATTCGTGGCTAATTAAAACCTCTCCAAGCTCAACCCCCTGATTATGGAGAGAGGACTGAGACCACAAGCAGACCACAGTGGAGGATGCCACAGCCCACAGGCTGACCCCACGCCACTCTGCAGACCCCATGTTTGCAGTTAGGACATTATTTACTCTGATACTAGCAACGTTCTCTTAAAATATATTGAAGGAGAGATTGGGAAAATGAAGTGTATAAGATTTATCCTGCACTAGAGGATTTCAGCATCCAAGAAAGACAGAGCGTCCAGTCCCTCAGACTTAATAGAAACCTCCTGCTTTATTAATGTTGCCTTCCCCCCCCCCCCCCCGCCCCCCCCTTGTCCACAGGTCCTGGGCAGAAAGTCAAAGCTGTATTTGAGGAGCTTTCCTGGAGGTTTTCATTAATAACAGGGCCAGGGAATCCACTGCAAATGTAAAAATAATGGATTTGAGACTCCTAAAATGATGGAGATTTACTCACTGTGGAGATATTAGGGAGAAAGTGGGAGTGGGAGGTTCCCATGGCTCAGCGTTACCTGCCTGCGAGCTCCGAAAGCTGCCTGAAGGCAAAGGAGATGCTGGGGAATAGGAGCAGGAGGTAAGGTTGCCTCCGAGTGGCACAGAAAGGCAGCTGCGACTGCTCTGCTGAGCACTGCTGGTGAATATGCCTGAACCTAGGGGCACTTCAAGGTCCTTCTCAGGCTAAAAAGGAAAGGAATAGGTGGACCGGGAGCTGCTGTCAGCCGGAAGATCTGTTCTTCATTCCCCCTTGGAGATGAAGGTCCGAGGTGATGCTGATCCTCAACAACTCAGGAGGGAGACACGGAAATGTGGGTAGGAGAGTGGATGCTGCTTGATGCTGGACAAGGTGAACAGTGTCCAGTTCTTGTGGGGATGCTGAGCCCATGTCCCCTCCAGCCAAGTGACTCTTGCCAGCAGAGCCAGTACTGCTCCACAGTTATCACCCCGGCCATCTTGTCACCTCCTCATGCTAGTTTGCTGCCCAAGGAAAGGTGACACCATGTCTGGATCAGTCCCTGGAAACGTGCATCAGGATGGGAGGGAGAGCAGGAGCCTCTTTCCCACCTCTCTCCCCCAGCACAGATGTGTCAGCCCTAGTGCTTGAGGATTTATAACCTGTGACTCAGACTGCGGTGTGGGGCCCTGCAGAGACCACAGGTACCACGGGCTCTGCAGGGGTACAGCCCCCTCTCCTCCCAGTGCTGCTTTGGGAGCACCCATTTCTCCTGGCTTTTGTGGTACATGGACCCCATGGATAGATTTTCACTTGGCTTCTTGCCCTGCCAGCTCCATCTGGAGCTGTTTCTCAGAGCCAGCTCTGGCTGCCTGGCAAGGGGAACATGAGACTGTCCTCTTGCCTGCTGCTGGCAGGGGAGGCTGTGCTCTTCTCCAAGTGCCACTGCTCTTCCAGGACTGGTCAACTCTGGTGACACATGCCACCCCGTATGTCCTATAGGCTGCTGTAGCCCTGTCCTTGCCTGCAAGGGCTGGATCTGCTCTGCTCCTGGTTACAGCAGTATCACTTCAGAGTAAGACTGTCCACCCCCAGTGCTGTCCTCTGGGGGAGCTGGATTCAGTCCCTGGCAAGGAGGAAGAAAAATTGGAAGTTGCATTCAAAATCTTTCAGTTTGAATGGGAAAAGACTTCACACACACACCCCCACACACTCTGGGCAGGTTCCCTCTGACCCATGGACCAGTCTCAATGCACCAGCTGTTTGGGAGAGGACAGCACTGTTCTGGTGTCAGAGAATGCTCTTCTGATCTGACACCCGCCAAGACTTTGTTTTGAGACCTTTTTGAGCTGTGCCAGGTTTCTGCGAACGCTGCAACCACCTAACTTTGAAACCTGCACGTTGCATGGTCTTGAAGTGCAAGTTGGAGGGTTTGAGTTTGGGCACTCCTGTGCCCAGTCCAGCGATGGCACTGCTGATGGTGTGTCCTGGGTGAGGTTGTCTCTGCTGGTAAGCCTCATTTTGCAGAGCCAATACTAGAAACCCTGACAACAATCAGCATCTCCAAACTCGAATCTAGATAAATTTAGTGCCAGGTGACAGGTGGGGTGGCAGGTTCTGAGCTCAAGCTGAGCCCATCCACAGGAACTGCTGTGATGAAAGAGCCCCTTTTCCTTGCTGACAAGTTGCCTGAAGGGTTTGCACTCCCCGCTCCACATCAAATTATACTAAGCAGGGTGCAACCTGCTAAACCTTATTGTGTGTGATTGGTTGTTTTTACTGGTGGAAAATAGGTTGCAACAGGGTACAGATCATTATGAAAGGAGGACCACAGCCTTTCGCTCTGTGCCAGTCCTCCAGGTACCTGCAAAGAGAGGTCTGTGTGGAGAGCAGAGCTCCTGCAAAAGAGCTAAAACACACAGCGTGCTTCTAGCCAGGTGAGACCTCTGGCCGCCAGTGGCCTGGGAGATAGAGGGAGGGAGAAGTGAATTTTCTTGCCAGCTGGGGAACAAAAGGCGGTCAAGCCTGTGGATGCAGATGGAGACTGCAGGGTCAGATGCCAAAACAACCTTCCTAGTGCTGCTGGTCAGACCCCTGACAGGCCCTGGTACCCTGGGAGGCAGGAGCCAGCCCTGCAGCATGCCAGCGAAGCACTTCAGCTCCTACACAGCTCCTCCTTTTGCGCTTTTCAACAGCTCTGCAGCCCCCCAGCCTCAGCCTGCTGCGCTGGTGGGCTGGGGGACTGGAGGCATTTTCCCAGCACTTTAATCTAACAGCACCAGTGGGAATGTTTACAGCACGCTGCCACTTGAAGGCTTATCGGCCTCCCTCCCTATCTCCCACCGCCCTGGCCTGATAAACAGAGGGGCTGGTGGCACCCGGGGGAAGCACCCAGAGCAGGGGATGGAGCTGGGGACTGGCCAGGCGCAAAGCCAGTGGGGCTGGGGTGCTTCTTCCGTGAGCCCCTCCATGTTGATGAGGTTGTGGTGGAGGGGAAGCAGCAGAGCAGATCCCTCCCCAAAGGATCACTGAGAGCAAGGGGTCATACTTGGGAACAACCAGCTTCCAAGCCTGAAGCAGAGGGAACATCCCACAGAGGAGTGATGGGGTACGTTCTGGGAGCAAAGCAATGCATCCCCATGGAAATTAGAGGCACACCAGAGACAGTGTCTCCAGTATTTCTAGCAGGGTGGAAAACAACTGCTGACACCTGCCTATCTGGGGTGGGAACAGGTTTTCCCTAAATTAGCCTAACGAGCTAATAAGATAAAAGGCAGCTCACCTGGGGCTGTGCCTTGGTGTTGGAGTGATGGCTCTGAACTGCAATGGTCTGTGTTGTCCTGGATGTTGCAGGGATGCTAAAGGTATGTTTTCTTACCCACTTGCAATGCTTAAACCAAGCAGAAAACTTAAAAAAACCACCCTTTTTTATGTTTTCTTTAGGCAAGAAAGACGCCCTGATGTGTCCTGGAGGACACCGACCCAGTCCCTGCGCATCCCTCGCTGGCCCCCACGGCTCCCCCGCCGGCTCCCGGCTCCGTCGGACATACCGCTATTGCCCTCTAGCGGCCCCCGGCCCGGGGAGGGACCTCTCCCGGCCCCGGGGATGCTCAGTGCCGCCACCGGACCTCCAGGCCGGGACCCCCGGCACCGGGCAGCAGCTCGGCAGCGCCCCGTCCCCGCCGCCCTGGGCCGGGAACAGCCGGCGGGTGGCTTCGGGGGGGGTGGGGTCCCCCGGTTTGCTGTGAAACCCACCCGGCTTGCAGCCCCCAGGCACGGCTGATGTGCGCTTACACCTCCCGCTGGGCTCTTTCCTAGGCTGGGACAAGCTTTTCCCCAAGCAAGGAACCTCAGAGGTTTTGGAGAATAAATGAAATGGGGAGTTTGTTTCAGAACGCTCCGTAGCTTTATTTTAAACGTATTTTTCATTTAGGTTGGAAAAGACCTTTAAGATCATCGAGCCCAACTGTTAATGTAGCACTGCCAAGTCCACCACTTAACCATGTCCCCAAGTGCCACTTCTACACGTCTTTTAAACACCTCCAGGAATGGTGACTCCACCACCTTCCTGGACAGCCTGTTCCAATGCTTGACAACCCTTTTGGTGAAGAAATTTTTCCTAATATCCAACCTAAACCTTCCCTGGCACAACTTGAGGCTGTTTTCTCCTGTTGCTTCTTGCTTGGGAGAAGAGACTGACATTTTAACCCATTCAAGGCGAGAAGCGCTGTTTTGGTGGTGCACATCTAGGAAACTGGTGCTGCTCGTGATGATGTGGCCAAGAAGGAGGTGGTGAGACTGGGCAGGAGCTGGGGCAGCTTTGTGTGTGTATCAGCCCAACACAAGAAATGGAGGAGACTAAAAGGCAAGCTCAGGGAATGGAGGGATGTCTGCAAAGGGACTTCGTGCAACTCCTGGGATTGGCGGAGGGACCTTGTGAAATGCAGGGGAAAGGGAGGGGATGGAGAATCACCATGTATTTTCGAGGGTGCTGGAAGAACTGCTTTGCCCACCTTCCTTTTCACTCTCCCCCTTTATCTTAAAACATAAGGACCTTTTGGAAACCAAAAATATCCTGCTCTTCCCAGGGTATGTTCCCAAAGTGTCTTGCTGGACCTAATCCTTCCATTAGCAGAGCACTGGGCTGGATGTTGCTATTCTGGTCCCTGCAGTAACGGGAACAATTTTGCGTGACTTGTCAGGACCAGCTTCATCCCAGACATGAGATCATAGTCTCATTTTTCATTTATTTATAAATACATATCTCTGAGGGCTGGAAACATGATGGAAGTATAAGTGGAGGCTTCCTGAGTCTGCTGGCAGCCCAAAACGCTGCCTCTTTGGTGTGATCTGCCCATTGCAGTGGTCCCAAAGGGCTGGACAGGGGGAGAAGATGATGCAAGAGAGGATAAAACGTGTTGTCATCCCATCCTCTGCAGACTTGTCTGGAGATGTTTGAGGTCTTGGGCTCTTCCTCCAGCACTGGTCTACTTAGGACAGGAATGGGCAGCAGTGCTGCATTGCCATGCACTGGGGCTGTGGTCCCTGCATGTCCCTTTGCAGTCGTGAGCGCCTGACCTGGGGGAGAGAAAGGGCATTAGCTAAGACTTTAAAGCGTGTGGGATCTTTTCAAATGATGGCACCACTAAGGAAAATGACATCATTCCCCCACCCCCCCCCCCCCAAAAAAAAAAAAAAAAAAAAAAAAGGTGAGGAAAGAAGTGGGAGCACATAAACAACTCATGCAAACCACAACCTAGACAGCGACACTGTATGCAAACAGCAGACACGCATGCCAGGTAAGGTGTAAATGAAACATGCGCCATGGTTTGCACAGAAAAAAACACAAGTGCGTAAAAAGGAGAAAAAAAAATGAAAGAGAAGGAGATGCTGAAAAAAGAAAGTGACACAGAAAAAGTCAGAAGGCAAAAAGAAAGAAGAACCAGTACAATAAATGGGGGGGGGGGGGGGGGGGGGGCGGGGAAGGCTGAGAGAAAGCAAGAGAAAGAGAGGCCATTGCAAAGGATTTATTGTTCTTACTTACTAATTGGAGTTGGTTGTTTTGGGTTTTTTTTTTTTCCTTTCTTTTCTTTCTCCATTACCTGAACCTGTCCCCAGGTGACTACAGCATTTCACTAACTTGCTGAGTGACCCCCAGAAGAGTTTCATGGCCCAGGACAGACCCCCGGTGGCCATCACCATGCAGAGCCACTGGCCTAGCAGCCAACAGATGTGCCCAAGCCCCAACCAGCACAGAGGACCCTGTGTCCGCTGTGCCGAGCCCTCCAGGCTGCGGAGCAAAAGCTGCTGGGGCTTTGGATGTTGTGGGGTGCTGGGCACCGCAGGGTCCTGGATGGTGTTTCTGTTTCTCCCTGGAAGGTGCTGCCCCTTGGGAGCAGAATAAGGCCCTAAGGAGCATCCCTTAAAGCTGATTTTAGCTGCTGTCAGCAGTGCCCTGGAGGGTCTGGCTGCTGTTGCAGTGCAGGGGGCACTCCCGTGTCCCCTCCCACAGGCAGAGTGAAGGGACTGGGGAGGGTTTGGTGATGTGGTGAAGAACTGGGCCAGGAGCATCTCCAGCTGGGTCCTGTCCGCACCCAGTTTTTATATCCCAAAGAGAATGGGGGTGAGGAAGTCCCATTTCTGAAGTTGTAGGCTCTGATTTTCTGTGACAGTGAACTTTGTGAGACTCAAGTTTGTATTTTGTGCTTTTCAAACAGAAATACGGAGCACGCAGCTTTCCCCTCTGAGGCCGATCTAACACCCCAGCTCCCACCTGCAGGAGCATCTCCCCTGGAGCCTCCAGCAGCCCAAGCTCAGGTACCCGTGGGCTGCCTGAGCCCCTGCCCTGCAGACCCCTACCCCTTCGCAGTGCTGGGGCTCGGGGAGGTGCCCTTGCCACCCGAGGCCCAGGGCAGCTCCCTCTCAAAGCCCCCTTGATGGTGTGCCAGCCCTCCAAGCACGGCCAAGGGCACCCCTCCTGCCTGCGCCCCAGGTGGGGCTTGTTAGCCGAGCCCTGGAGCACAAAAGGGGCTGTGTGGCTGCTGTTTGCCCTCCAGGAGCTGGGAGGAAACTTGGCAAAGAGAAAAAAACCTTTAGAAGCTACTGTGAAGACCGAGATTTATGTTTAGCTGCTCTCAAGCAGAGAATAAAGGGAAACTTGAGTGTGAGCAAGTATAGCAGAAGTGATGGAGGCGCTTTATTTGCGGAGTATCTGTCGAGGGTAGCAGCAAAGGGGATTTTCTCTCTCTATATCCAAAAGGAGCATTTGACCATGTGTAATTGTAGTTTATGTTCTTGTAAATTGCCTTTGTCACCTGGGGAAGGCTGATCCTTCTCAGCTGAGAAAGTACCTTTGGGGGGAGGAGGTGGTCTGGAAAAAAACACTTCAGTCATGTATTTTTAACCTGAATGTCTTTAACTTTAGATTATGGAGAACAGCAAGAAAGATTAAAAAAAAAAAAAAACTCAGCAAAAGAGGGCATGGTACACGTATCTGCGAGTTGCAGCAGCCTGGAGAACAAAAAGGCTGCTGTTTGGAAATGGAGGCAGAAGTATAGCGAGCTTAAAGGCACAGCACATGAAAACTTGCTGCAAGCCCCATTGCCAATGCTCCTTGGAGAAAGGAAGACTCTACCCCCGTGACATTGTTCCAGGACTCAGGTAAGATGAACTTCCCTGGAGATGAAAAGGCTTGTTGTGAATTTATTTCATGCTCGTGTTTCTAAAGGGCTAGGTCATGGATTCTTCCAGGATTTGTGGTTAAGTGCAGGCTCTCTCCAGCCAAACATACAAATAAAAAATCTTCATCCTAGTCTAACTGAGCCTCCTCACGGTCCTGGGAAATGTCCAGGATGGACTGGGCTGGAAGACCAGCCTGCAGTTGCGTGTGCCACCCAGGCTAGCACAGAACTGTCATTCAGAGCCGAGCACAAGACTTGCGCTGCAACGGAGTCTGCCAGGCAAACCCTGAACCTCAGTTTACCTCTCAGTAATGCTCTTGCTGGTGGTCCAGCTCTCAGAGCCTTATTGTGAGTGTTCCCAGCCAAAGGCACTCACAGTTGTATAGCAAAGGCTTAGGAGCATCCTCTACAGCATCTTATAACTGTGTTTTACAGTCAGATACATATGAGGGATTTCTCCTGCTTGCTTATGCTGTCCCTTAGATGCACCAGCATTTCAAGAATCATAAAAACATTTAGGTTGGAAAAAACCCTTAAGATCATCAAGTCCAACCGAGAAAGGATTTGGCCCCCTCATAATGAAGTTCTACCTGCCCCACAGCCTTCCAGAGAGGTCTCCTCTAGCCTGCTGTCTCTGCATAGTTAGTCTTCGGTTTGATCTTGGTTCTTTTGCAAGATGGTAGGTCGGGAACCTCTCATCTGAAGAGTATTTGTGTTAGGGTTGTACGAAAGTACTCTTCACCCACTTCAGTTTCATTCTGCACTTTGCTGAGTGCTGATGTTCTCCTGATTTAGCAAACTGCAGGCAGCTGTAACCTCAGCCTTGTGCATTGCTGAGAAAAGACGTGGGAGCTTGTCCATTGACTCAGCCCTCAGGGGTGATGGAACTTCCCAGTCTGCCGAGGACAGCAGAGTACTGGGAGCCAGAGCCAGTACAGCTGCTGGGAATGACTGGATCCCCATGAATGGCCTCCTGTTTGAGCGCCTGCAAGCACGAGAGAAGAGCTCATAACCACCAGCCCTTCCTGGCTATGGTGCAACTGCTCCGGTTAAAGCGTTCTGGAGTGTTGAGGGCTTTTTGGGGCTGCCCTGCATGTGGGACCCGCCAATCTCACCCAGCCTTGTCGGCCAAGGAGAACACTACCTGCAGAGCGCACCTGGGGGTTACCTGCTGACTGCCACTCTCCTGTCCCTTGGCAGCTGACCAAAAGCCAGGGTATCTATGTTTGGCCTTGTTTTCAGACATTTGGCTTCCTGTGCCAGATGCCCGGGCTGGCTGAAACTGTAAATAAATCCAGAATGACACCATTCCTTGGAAGAAAACAGTTCATGCCCCATGTTCTGTGCTCTTTCCTTTTCCTCCATCCACACCACGGGACTCCAGGAAGCCTTGCGAATGGTTATTTACAGGTGGTGGGTAGTAAGAGGTAGAAGGATCCTGATGTGGGGTTTGCTTTTTGCAAGCCCTTGGGGCTTTTAAGTCACCCCAGGGCTGAGCTTGCCTGGAGGGTGTTTCTTGGCAGTGTCTGCAGGCAGGGTGAACTTTGCCAAGCTAAGGGGTAAGCAGAGGAGCGTGAGACCACAGAATTAGTTCATGCACCTTCTGCAATAGCTCTGTGGGCAGAGTAAGAGCAAAACCAACTTGTAAGAGCTCTGAAGTTGAGGATGGGTCCAAACCGAACTAGCCCAGCTGCAAGCCATTCTCAGGAACTGCTTGCACAAACTAACTTTCGCCACCAAATGTCCATATAATTTTATGGCTCTGGTCTATCCATCACGCCTAATACATGGATATATAACCCACATTTAAGTAATGAGATATGACAGGCTGTACATTTCTTGGCGATTATGGCATGTGTCATAAAGCAAAAAGCTGAAGGCAATAATCCCCTGGAAACACATTGCCCCAGGGTGTCTTGTTACTATTATGAAATAAAATTACAAATGAAAAAATAATGAAAACATTGAAGAACTTGTGCACTCAAGCCATAGGTATGGTTGAACTGTCAGGCAATCAAACCTCCAGCCCAAACTGTGAGGATCATTTATATCCAGCTCACCCACCCCACATGTGTTACTGACAGCCTGGCCCTGGACGCTGTTATTTCTGCAACCAGGACCCCGCGAGAAGCAGCCTTTCCTTGGAAGCTTGAGGGATCCACCTGCACTCTGCTGAATCACAGCTCATCACCTGTGGCTACTGTCCTCATTTCACACCCTCCAAAACATTAAAGAGGGCTTCACTCTAAACACATTCATTAGAAAGCTTCACTTTTTTTTTTTTCCTCCCCCCCCTGCATATGAGATGGAGAACCTTGTGAACTATTTGAGCTAATAATCTCTCTCCTGTTTTAACTAGGCTCAAGGCAGTATCTTTCTGTGGAGTGTGAGATGTGGTATCTCAGGATAGACTCACTGGGAGATTGTCACTTGGGTTCTTTGGTTCTGGACTCCAGCAGTTTGATGAAGCTCCTTCTCCTAGCCTCTGCTTGCTGTATCTGGGGCTTGGTCTTCTTTTCCAGGTAGCAGCAAGATTATTTTTTTTCCAGAGAAGGCTGGCAACACCAACAAAGGGAGTTGCCTGAAAGCACAGGGATGCGACTATCCTGCCTTTAATATGTGTATATATATATATATATATATTTAGGTTTTTTAACAGTGGGTTAGGATGTCATGATTTCTAGAGGTTCTCAGCGCTGTATGAACACACAGCAATAGGTCTGTCCTGGAGAACAGGAGAGGTGTGATGAGAAACAGAAGCAAAGTGGTGATGCCAGCATTGGTCAGCTGCTTGGTGGGAGAGGGCTGGACTTTCCCCAGCTGAGGCTGGAGTCCTCAAACAGCATCGCGAGCCTGCTGAGCCTCCAGCTGAGGGACTGAGAGAGGGAGAGTGGGACTTACTCTCTCACAGTGTTGGTCCTTCTAGCACAGCTCTGACTGTTGCTGCTATGAAGTCACCAGAACATTTTTCCAAAACAGCTTCTCTTGGTGGTGCCATAATCCCCACAGCCGATAAAGGAGTAAGAAGTTTACTCACATGTTGTGACTCCATCAGGGAATGCCTCGTAGCTGTGCTAGTGGGTGAGTAATGCAGGCAGTCCAGATTCATGCCAATAAAAACTTCACTATGTGCTCTGGATGTGAGACACGTCATGTGAACTCACTTAATAGCGATGTTGGCAGAAGATGAGGGATGACCACACCATTGCATTATGTCCTTTGTTTTGCTTGGTGGTTGAATCATCAGCTGGGAAAAACTGAAGCTCCTTAGACTGGGTGAAAGTGTAGTGCTGTCGTCAGATCAGTTCTCCATCCCAAGAAAGAGATGTAGAGCGTGGTGTACCGTAGTACTTGGAGGCTTTGGGATCTGACATTCCCAACCAGACCAAAGAACGCACACAAAAAAATAAAAAAGCTATTAGTCATGGAGGAAAGCCATGTACTAATATGACTGTGTGAGGGAAAGAAGAGGGGTTTTTGTAGCTTTTTGCTGGATGGAGGTCCCAGGGAGGTCACGGGATCTCCATTCTTGGAGGTGTTCAAGGACTGACCAAACCAAGCCCTGAGCAACCCAGTCTGAATTCAGTGTGGACCTTGCTTTGGGCTAGAGACCTCCCAAGGTTCCTTCTGAGCAGGTACATTCTGTGATTCCACAGAAATACTGGGCATTCTGGGAGCATTTAGAAGCAAAGTTTGCCTTTTCATTTCCATGAAAACTTATCCGTGAACAAGCCGCTCGTGTTAGTATAAGGGAGTAGTTGTTAGGTTCTTTTCTCTCTCTCCTCAGCTTCGTCAGCATTAGATGAGGGATTGAAAGCAGCACCATGATCCTGCAGCCAGAGGGCTGAGGGAGGGCTTTCACCATCACATCTGTGATATTAATACCATTTTCCCCCACGTGCAGCTGTAAACCCACGCTGGCCAAGCCACCAAGTGGGTTATCTGCAGCTATGAAGATAGTTCATAACGATCTCTTACTAATGACCGTCACCTGCCTTCTGTCCATTAGCTCCCACAGAAACAATCTTTAACAGAAGATGCTATAGCACAAGGGTATTTCTTTTTTATTCTTTTTCTTTTTCCCAAGCTTAAGCAAAATACACAACAAAGAGGATTTACTCTTTTTTTCCGTCCCATAGGTAATGACAGGAGTCATCAAGTAAAGAAGTTGCTGACTGAGGACCAAAATGTACTGTCCACCATTCCAGAAAGGTAATATGTCTTTGATCTTCCATAGGATCTCGGGTGCATTTGCAAATTTTTGGCTTTTTAAGAAAAATGTTTGGCACCAGTTCCCTTTTCTTGGCTTGCTGGGTGCTGAGTCCTTATTATCAACTGCCCCAAGTTTTTGCTTAATGGATAACTCCAAAATGTTGATGGAAATTAGTGTTTTGCCTTCCTCCTTCCCTTCTGAGGGGGAAAAAAAGCATCTGAGAAATTCCAGTACCTTGAGAGCTGATTGAGAATTGCAATTTTTAGTTTGAAACCAATGAAATGAAATTTCACCTTCTGAAAAGCAATTAGAAGCCAGCATTTTTCATACACTAAAAATGGGACAAAAGTGAACAAGTTTGTTGGAATCTCAAATGCTTCATGGCTGTGTTTCTGAAAAAAATCCATTTGTTTAAATAAGCATCTGACAATTTAATATGAGAAAATATTTTGTTTGGAGTTTTGTATACATATTTTAAATTTCACATCATAAAATACATTATGGCATTCAATATGTAACAATATGTCATTAAATATTTTACTATATTAAAAAAAAATGCTCCAACAAAATAATATCCAAAATGAAATTAAACATTCCAACACTGCCTCTGGAAAATTAAGGCAAATGCTTTGACCCTCTTCAAAAATTTCATAGAAATCAACAATTCCTTGCAAAATGTTCTGATTTTAATCCAAATGTGGTTTTGGAGTGAAGGCCTCCATCAATAACTTTTGGACCAACTGCTTTTGATCCATGGCTTTCTGGTTCCACTTGGTACTCAGAAATGCTTTTTTTCATCGTTTTCTTAAATCGAATTATCTCAGCCCCTTGAAGGAAAGGCAAAAACCATTCACCAGCCTCATTTTGCCGACAAGGAAGCCAAGTTGTAGGGAGAGAGCTTGGCCAGCACTTGCGAGGAGGGAGAGATGAAGGGGACACCAAGGCTTAGGGGCCAGCTCAGCACTCCCCCCCCATCTGGATCATACCCAGCTCCTCCAGGACCAAACGGGGCATGTGGGCTGTGCTGGCCAGGATGGGTGGTAGGAGGGACTGTGGGCAATCAGCCTGTCCATTAAACCCGCTCAGAGGTACAGCACTGTGTGTCTTGCTGTGTCCTGCCCTCCATAACCTGGGTGTCTGCGCGCTGCAGCGGGTACCTGTGTCTTGGCTTGTTACTTCAACATGTTGTGGTGGCCCAGTTTAGTTTTGTAATTGCCCAGTCTAATTACCCTGGCAAGGTGCTGCACCACCAAGGTTGTGCTTGGTATTCACCAATGCTCAATTTTCTAGTTGTGTGGTTTTTTGTTTTGGTTTTTGGTTTTTTTTTCTGTAAAACTGGAAGTGGGGATAGGCAAGGGGAGGGTACTCGCTTGGAGGATGCTCAGGGTCGAACAGAGGTTGAGTGCCGTTTCCTGAGGCTCTGCTTGATCTTGATGTTAGAAGAAACTTTCTGAAAATAACATGACAATTGTCATTTGTCCCATCACAGTCAAGGTTTGTCCCATCAAGTTATCCTCAACAGATCTGCAGTGGGCTGGTTGTTAACCAGATTTCTGAGAGTTAAAGCATGTGTTTCTTTTTCATTTTTGAACTGTCTGGATTTACCTGGGGGGGAATCTCTGTCGTACTCGGGAAGCCTAAGGAGTGAATGAATAACCTCTATTTTTATACATGCAACTGTTAAAAACTGGTTCAAGCTGAAAAGGAATATCAGGAACATGACTACTTTCTTTCTTTCTTTTTTTTTCTAAATTATTATTGAAAACAAATTAATAACCTTACAGAATGGCACTGCTATATTTCCTTACTTTAAAATGAAGCTTTTAATAACCAAACTATTGATGTGTTACTTCTATGCAAAAGCCACGTGCTTAAGAAAAGTGTGCCTCGAGTCAGCTCTAAATTGGTAATGAATGTAATCTTCATTAAAGCGTCCGACTGCAGTCACCTCTCCCAGTCTCTGTTATGTACAGTCCATCACAGCAGCATCAACCTTGGTCTACAAGGTCCTCTGACCGAAAACCTTGGTGGCGTTTTGTGAGGCAAGCTCTCCAAGGGCATGGGTTTAGGTACCTGGAGCAGGATGAGGTGTCTCACTTTCTGGAACTGCATCTTTCTCTCCTTGGAGGAGCTAACATGTAGAGATCTCCATAAGGTCAGGTGAATTAATGTATTTCTGGAGTTTTTTGTCCTTTTCCAATGCACTAAATGCCGGTCCCACTGCTAGTTTTACAGTTTTGAGCTGTGTTGTCATTGCAGAAATGGGTGAGAACCTGTCCATTCCCAAATCTTCATTAGCCCAATGCCATGCTTAGATGCATGTGACTCAACAGCTTCTGGAAATGTACATATCCAGGGTAGCTTTGGGGTTTCACGTAGCAGTAAGGATAACACAATAATGAAAAAGTGACCCTCCAAAGAAATCCCCTATCTTTTCTGACAGCCACTACAGGAAGAACATTAATTTCCAACCTGTCTGTAAACATACTGACATTGGGTGATTCAGGGAATGACGGAAACAATGTACTGGGTACTTGGCCATAAATGAGGAATTAATTGAACACTTCCTTTTTGTTTCCCCCCCCTTACCTGAGGCTGAGCCAAACTTGCATCTCCCTGGCTAAGAATGTGCTTCCCAGCGAAGGAAAAGGTGTGTGGTGATTATTTTTCATTGTTGGTTGGTTTTTCCATCCTTTTCTGCTTGACTTGGACAGTTTTTGCCAGTTCTTTGGTCCTTTCACACCGGCTTTTGCTTCTTGGTGCTCCTTTTCCAAGTATGGTAGAGTTGGGATGAATGTTTGGGTCACTTCATGTAGCAGTGTCCTACAGTTAGTGGTGTCTGTAAAAGATGTTTCATTCATGGTGTCAGGTCTAGGTAGTGGCAATGTTTAGTCAGTGCTATGCCTTGTTATTGCTGTCTGCATCCTGCGTGATACCCAGAGACCATGAGCTGTAGCAGCTCTGATTCAGGAGAGCTGGCTCTCCCATGTCTCCTGCCACATCCCTTGTTTCAGTTGTGGATGCTCCTGGTCTGGACCTTGGTGTGACTTTGGAGAGAGACGCTGTGATCCTTGAACATGGCAGCAGCTGATTTGCAAGTTAAGCTCCTTTCCCCGGGGGATGTGGCCAGCTACAGAAGAATACCTGCTGCTGTGGAAAAATGAGCTTTTTCTCACTTCTTAGTGTTCCTGAGACTGGGAATCCCCTAGCAGCAGAGCTGTGTGCCTGGCTGGCTTTGCAGCATCTTTGTCACCTGCATACTAGGGAGAAACTCACTCTATATAAATAACATAAAAACATAAAACCCCACATAAATAAATAACCATAAATAAGTAAATAAGACAAATAAGTTTGGGGAAAAGTCCTTCTGAAAATGATGGTAAAAATTAATCTGTGTCCAAGGAGAAATAGAAACATAGAGTGGTCAGCTTAGGTGCTCGTCCTACCTTTTTCCCCCTCCTTTTTTGTCCCCACTTATTGTAAAAAGGACCCGTGGACACCTCTGGGTTTCTCCCATGGGTATCCCCTTCCAGCTCTAATCTTTTTAGCTGAATTAGTCTCTTTGCCCTCAGTACTGGGCTTTCCTGGTGCGACCTCAGATGCTTCTCCCAGAGCAGCAGGGATGCCTCAGCCTGAGTGCTAGGCAGGATTTGGCCCTGCCTTTATCCCTAAGGAAATAGCCTTTGCTCACCACGTTGCTCCTGGTTTTTGGGAGCACGCAGGGCCAGCTGTCTAGTAGCGTATTTTGCAGTAGAAGACGGATTTACAGAGGAGATCTGCCTTGGTGCAATACTGGGCGATCTGAAGCTTTCCTTTCTCTTTTTGTCTCTTCCCTCGCTTCCCCTGACCATTGCCCGGCCCCAATTACAGCCTGGGTGCTCTCAGAGGGGATGAGGAGCACTTCAAACGCGGCAAAGCCCCGTTGCGTGCCATCCCGCCAGCCCTACAAAGGCGACATCTCCTGGACTTCTGCCCTAATGAGAGCAAATTTTTTGTCCAAACATTTGAAGCAAGGAGGTGCCTTCTCTTGCCACCCCCTGCCGGGATTAATATTATTATCCAGTTCGCTCTGGTTAGAAATTAAAACAAGGGCATTCGCTTCTTTTAATGAGAGGTGACAGTGGCTCCAGCACTTCAGAAGGGAATTAGGAAAGGAGGGATGGCTGCAGAGCCCGTCTCCGCCGAGTCTTATCCACCAGCCCTTCTGCCCCGGGTGGCGTGTGGGATCAAAGGCCACCTACCTGCTGCTGAGCACAAAATCCCCCGGGACACCCCCTCCGGCAGTCCTGCCCCACGCTGGAAATAATGGCTTTAAAGGGCAGCGCAATGCAGGGCTTTGGTCCCCTGGGGCGGATGGGACAAGAAGGCAGAGAGGACCCCGTTGAGCTTCTGGGCATCATAGCCAGATCTGTTAAAGTGAGAGTTTTGGAGCACTAAATGTGTCCAGGTTTTGGCTTAGGACTTGGTGGAGGGGAGGAACGCTGGTGTAGCCAGGCTTCAGGCAAAACTGGTGAAAATACAGCAACTGAAATGTTGTGGAGAGACTTTTTTTTTTTCTCCATGAAAAACTTAAAACCTAAAGTTTTCAATGGGACCTTTTGACTTTAAAGAAGTGTTTCAGGTAAGGGGTATTTTTTTTAATAGGAATTTAAAAAAATGCTTATTAGAAATACCCACTGAAGGCTCCCCATGACTGACAGTCTTATCACTGAAAAACAGCGAGCTAAACACGTTCTTATATCTGTCTCAGGATAAGTTTGATTAGAAATGTCAGAAAAATATGGGATGAAAATATGAATTTTTAATCCCATTTTAAAGGACCTTTACCCATGCGTGAACTTTTCTTTTGAAGTGCTGCAGTCGGCTCTTCCCCAGCCTGCTCAGAGAAATGCCTCCTTGGAGGGGGAGATGGCCTGTGAGCCCAAACAAAGGTTTCTTGCTGAACCCTTAAAGCAGGAGGCATTGATCATTGCTTGTGGCAGGGTGCCAGAGTGCCAGCTCCTTATGCTGAGCTGGGCTGGGCACTGGGACACAACCAGTAAATCCGTTTGCTGGAATGCCAGAGAAATCTCTGGTGCTCTGGAGGTGGAGAGGGATGGTGGGGAGCAGACACTGAGCCACATAACGCAGATCCCAGTGTGTGAAAATGGATTGAACAGTCTGATAGCAGTAATTGCAGTTAATTTTCCTGGTATTTTTTGTGTGTGCTGGAACAGCTTATACCTGGCCTGTGAAAAGGGATGGGGAGGGAAAATAATTCCCTATGCACAGATCACATGGAGGATGCCTTTTGCATGCCTCTGTTGTGGGGCTGGGATTTTGTGAGCCTCAGACACATCTGAATGACTTCAGTAGCTGATACAGGATGAGTTCAGGCCAAACCCCACCTTGTCTCATGTGATGGTACCTTAAAATTCATGCTTTGGGTTTACTAGCACAAATCCGTTCAGGGAGGCAGGATGCTTGCTGGAAGTAAATGGGAGGGAGCAGTCAGTGGCCATGTGGATATTCCCTTTCTCCAAAGGCTGGGTCAGAGGTGCTGTTGCCAGTGGCTGGGGACCTGGTGGTTATTGCTGTCCCCCTGGTGGCACTGGGAGCCAAGGGACAGAAAATAACAGCTTCAGGGCATTTACCACATCAGGAAAACATGAACAAATGCGTCACCACTAAAACTGTTGGGGGGAAAAAAAATATCTCTTTCTCAACCACGGAAGGAAAATTTCTGCTTTTTTTCTCATATTGGAAAGCTGAAAATTGATGCGCTTTTAGGTTTCTGAATGGGTTTTCAGTTTTCAATGGATGCGCAACATAGCTTAGGGAAAGCTGACACTTTTAGGAAGAAATCAGCCTGTTTTGGTGCTTAGCTCTGGAGCAGAGCAGGATCACACGTGAGCCACTGTGGCACACGGCCACCAGGGAAAGGCAGTATTAACGACCTGAACTTGCTCGTCCATCTCCATCAGGGCCCAGGGCTGCCGACAGCATGAGTGGAAGCCGATGGGGCCATCATCCTCGCTGACGGCTGGGAGGGGGTAGCCAGGGAGCAGCCCCTGGGGAGCAGAAACACTGCAGCTCTCCAGCACAGGTATGCTCAATAAATAGCAAGCGATAAAACAGCCGTCTCCATCAGGAAATCAATTAGATGTGAGGCCTTTCGGGTGGGGGGTGTGTGCGTTTCCTTTTTTTCTTCCTCCCTTCCCCTCCTCTTTTTCCATTTTTCAGGCAGATGTCTAAGGTGAAGGTTGTGGAAGCAATTGCTTCTCAAGGCAGTTGCTTTTCTGTTCCCTCCCTTCACAGCTAAAGTGCAGCGAAGCCCATTGCTCTGGGGCTTCGTGCTTCTTTGCCGTCCCCCCCCATCCGCTGGGAAGCTGGGCCGGTAGAGGCTGGAGCTGGGGAGGTTGCTGGGGTCACACATTTGAGATGCTTGCAGCCTGGAGGAGATGCATCAGCCTTGGAGTCAATCCCAGCCGGCAAGACCCAGAGCGAGGTGTTAGGGATTTTCAGGCTCAGGATGAAGGAGTGGAGGGTTTGGAAGTGTGAGCTGCGATGTATTTGCGGTGTGTTTGGCTTTTGAGCTTGCCCAGAGATGAGGAGAGGCTGAGAAAGGGGTTAAATCCAGCTCTGGTTGGGGAAAAACAGCAGGGTTAGCTGCTGTGCTGGGGATGTGCTGGAAGTGAATGGGCAGCATAGGGCATTTGGCAAATAAAAGACCGAGCAGAGTGGTTCAGGCCAGCTGTGCCAGTGACCGGTCAGGTTTGCTCCTGCCACATCAAAGCCCAGCCCTCGGCACTGCATGGCTTCCCTTGAGCTTTTCCTCAGCTCCCACCTGCGGCTGTTTGCAGCCGCGGTTCTGCCAGGGACTCCAGGACCTCAGCTCCCAGCCCCTCCCAGGCAAAGGTAACGCATCTGCATTTTAGCAGTGATGCAATAAACCCTTGCCATGCTCCTTCCCCAGCCCTTCTCCCCTCCTCACCTCCTGTTTATAAACGTTTCTGCCCTTCCAGCCGATGTTGTGGTCTCCCTCATGCATTTACAACATCCCCCCAAGTTGCTCATTGGTACCCTGTCTGGTGCGAGAGCCACCCAAACTGTGTGTTGGGGGAAACTGGTGCTCTCCCTCATCCCTAAAATTTCCAAACAGATTTTGATCATAATTATATGAATCAAGATATTACAATTAGCATGATGCGTCTGAAATAGCTCACCTCTTTTCTTTTTTTTTTTGGTAGGCAGTACAGATGTTACAGAAACCCTGAGTACCTCACACCTTGAGAGCATTTGCTTGTGTCCTGGGTGAACTCATAGCTGTGGTAAACAGGTATTTGAAATTCTGCTTTGCTGCTTATGCTTTCCTGACTTGTTCCTTATACTTCCATGATCTTACCTAAGCTGCAAAGTCTTTGAGGAATCTTAATTTGTTGGAAGTGGTGGGTTAGTTTATTTAATTTGGATTAAGGAGGAGTTGGAGGTGGTATTCCAGAGGCAGGACTTGAATGATAGAAATAAAATCCAGTCTGTGGAGGTGGAATAAATATTTCCATCTCCTCTTCTCCTCTCCCTCCCCCCCTCTTTTTTTTTTTTTTTCTTCTTCCTTGTCAGAATAGGAAAAGCAAGGTATTTGATGGGTCACGCTTGATGGATTCAGCAGGGCTGTGTGTATGTGCGAGCAGACCTGCCCAGGGTCTTGGAACTAGAAGTTCAAGTTGAAGAAGCGTGACCCGGCTTTGAGCCACTGGCTTTGTCACCAAGTCTTTGTTTTTCATGGTTGTTAACATCCTCTTTGTCACTTGCCCTTCTTGGTGGTTTATGACTTTGTCTGCCGTGCTCCTTGTTTAACTCCCAGAAGGTCAAAACTGCCCGATCCTTTCTGGAGCTGGTTGCACAGAGACCTGAGCATGTGAGGAAGTGATGGCGCTGGCTTAGCTAAGGAGCTGCTTTGTTTTGAGATCTGTGTTCTTTGCAAAAATGGAGATAAATTTAAGAAATCAGACATTACCATGGAATTAAATTTCAAAAAACTTTCTGCTCTGAAAACATCAGCATATTTGGTGGTCTGGACTTTGATGTCACATTTTCATAAGGTAAAAACCACCCAAGTCAGAATGTTAGCTCCTAAATAAGCTACTTCACCCACCTAATTGTCAGCAAAACCAGTAATTCAGCCTAAGAAGTCACAACGAAGGGGAATGAAAGAGCAGGGGCAAAGAGAAAAGCTGTTTGTCCACCCAAGCTAAAGTGTTTTGCTGTTATTTGAATGAAACAAGTAGATTTTTCCCAGTGAAAATTTCACTGGCATTTCAGCAGAACATTGTGGCTTCTGCTAAGCTGCTTTTTCTGCTGGCAGCCCGTGTCACCTAAGGAGCAGCAGCCTCCTCCTGCTCCGGTGGAAAGCCATGGGGGTTTTGCTGCAGAGCGAGAAGCAGAGAAGGCTTTCCTGGTGCTGCTGCTTACCGGGGACGGAGTGGAGGACAGATTGCTTCGAGACCGGGTCCTACACACGCTGCCTAGATGCAGGGAGAGACCTTGATATATTGTCTGTCCCTTTGAACAATCTCAGGTCAGCCGGGCAGGTTCATTCATCTTCCCTCTCAGAGAAGGAAAGGAGCAAACTGGCTCCGGTCTGGATTCCATATGTGGTGGCAGTACCTGGGATGCAGGGATGGTGCGTATTATCAGAGTCCTTGGGTCTGGAGAGCACCGCGCTCCTGTTAACGGGAGCCGGCAGCAGCACTTAGGTGTGCACGGGCAGCCATACGCACGCAGGTGGTGTGCACAGACAGACCTGCTCCACACTCCAGAGCATCGTGGGCCACAGCATGGAGGGGCTCAGCCCTATCTCCTGGGGGGCTGGCCACCCATCAGCCCAGCGGACATAACCAGCTGCATACACATTCCTTACCTGTTGCAAGCGTAAGTTATTATTTAAAGGATTTCTCTGACCGAATGGCTTAAGCTGAGGGAGTTAATTTCACAGCATGGTCATTAAGGCTCAGCTACCAAGAGGTGCCTCAGCTGCTTTTAATTGTAGGGACATCCCCCGGATGCCAGACTCAGGCTTATTACCCTGCAGGAACTTGTTAGGCTGTCAGCCCTAAATGTTCAAATATCCCAGGTGAACCACCTCTCGTATTCATTTAATTATATCTTTATACTCATACATAAACATATATAGTCTTGCAGCTTGTAGGTTAGAATAGATGACTTTGAAAGGAGCGGTTGTAAGAGTATGTTTGCTTTGCCTTTTGTTCTTTAACCATCAGACATAGATTTTGAACCACATGTAGACAAAAAAAAATTTAGGATTCAGTAACAGGGGCTCATATGTTTGCTGCTTGCATGTCTGATCCATGCAGATTTGATGAGCTGGTTAAAACGTGGGGTTTTGGCTTTGTTAACAAGTTTGACATTGGAAAAAGAAACATCATCCTCATTCTTAATTTCAGTGAAGTCTTCAGGAAGGGGATAAGAGGGAACTGGGGGCACTGCATATAAGCTTGTTGGGGCAAGGTGGTATTTTTCACTGTCCTGTTCTGGAATTTATGGGGATTCTGCAATTAACAGGAGAGAACTCTGCAGTTTTGTTCAAACCCAAAGCAAATGGAAATACTATCATTAGAATGCTTCAGAATGCCTTGGGTTGGGTTTTTTTTTTGTCTGCATGTACATGTTGTAATCTTTTAAAACTTGTTTGTGTAAAGCACCGTATCTGCGGTCGGTCAGCCCGTTGTGGCGAAAGCTCATGTTCAGCTCGGCAGGTCCCCAGCTCAGTCCCCAAGAAGGAGAGATAAGGCCATGAGTTATGTTTCTACCTCTTGGCTGTGCTTCCTGTTCACCCCAAATTGCCGAAAACACCAGGGAAGACTTCTCCTGGGATTTTTTTCTCCAGTTTTCAATGAATAGAGGCTGTGCCTAGGCTTGAATGCTTGGAGCATCATTGCTCACCACTGCAGAGGCCAAGAGGTGCACCCGGCTCTTACGGGGGCCTGAGGGCTGGCTGGAGAAAGCAGAGCTTGGAAACCAAGTGCGTTTCTTTTCGTGCTGGCTGCCTCTGTCGCAGGTCGCTCCCTCCCAGCCCATCCTGTTTCAATCGCGCCAGCCCGACAATGTTATTTCAGCAATCAGCTGCAAGACAAAACAGCTGGCCCCGTCAGCCGGAGTGCGGAGGTGTGGAAAGTCCACTGGGGGATTAAGCTGGTCTTACCATCAGTCCTCACTTGTGAAAATACAACCTACTAAGTTTTCCTAGATGATGCAGTTTTCAATTGCTTTTGTTTGCTTTTCAGGCAGGTCTTAAATCAGGCTGTCAGTCAGCCTCCCTTCCTCCCCCCGCCTCGCCTCCAAGGCGGCTTCCAGGCGCTTTCTGGGAGGACCTGTAATATCTTTTCTATCACCATTTATTTCTGGGGCTTCCCCTTCCTCCCAGTAGGAAGGGAGGTGCTGTCTCTCATATGGCAAAGCCTGTGCAGCTTGTTGTTCAGAGCCCCCAAATTGCCGTCAGCCTTGGGGTACCCGGCAGCGATGCTGCATGGGGCAGGTGGGCAGCGGCTGCAGGAAGGACAAGGAGGGCCCCTGCCCTGGTGCTGGGTGTCTTCACATCATAACTCCAACCCACCCTCTGACCTTCTGCTTTCACATTTGTGACACAGCAGGGTCGGGAGGGTGGGGAGATCATTATCAGTGTCTGACAAACCTTTTGCCCCCCTCTTCGCACTGGCAATGGGAGATTTCCCATGGAGAGCCAGGGGAGAGGTTTTATCTGCATTTGCTCTCCTTCCTCTCCTCCCTCGGCTGTTGCATCCATCTTCTTGGCCGCAAAAGATAGTTGTGCAGTGTCCTGTGGGTAGAACAGAACTGAAGGCTTGTTAGAGCTCGTTGCTAGAGTTTCCTCTCCTGGCCAAAAAGGGTGCCATGGTTTCTGGAAGATGAAGTACTGGCTGAGATGTGGAGGAAGCAAGTCTGCAAGGTGCAAGCCTGCAAGTTCGGCCCCATGCTCCATCCCACCAGGCGCATTTTTATATATCTTTAGGTGCTTGAGTACAGTCCTGTCAACACATGGGGAAGGAGGTGGTCCTATCTGTGTGTATGCAGCAAATCTAACACATCACAGGCAGAGATTGACTCTGTTTGACATATGGAGCAGGTCAGTGCCTCCGGGACACAACAGCCCCGGGGCAAATGTAACACAGAGCTGCTCTGCATGTGTTCATGGGAGGTTGGTCCAGGATTTCTGACCATCCGGAGCAAGCCCTGACCCAGGTCCCTGAGCATCAGGTTACTGCTCCAAGTCACGGTGCACAGGTCCCACTGGCAGAGGTGGCCGATCTCCAAGGACCTTTACAAATCTGGCCCAAATCTTGTCAGCAGCCATGGCAACATCTCTTCCCCCCACCCCGGCCTCAATGTTCCAGGTGTTTTCTTCCGCCTTTGTCTCATAACACAATACACAAAGGACAGAACTCTTCCAGATATGGGAATCTGTGCGCCAAGTCCACTCCCAGCAGCCCACTAAATCCTACCCCTCCATGTAATTTAAATCGCAGCGGTTGTGCCTAGAGGAAGGTGGGGGAGGTTGCTGGATTTGAATGTCACCTGGTTAATGAACACGCTGTGATACCTTTTCCCCCTGTATCTACAGCAGAAGTCAGGGGATGCAGGGGTTTTGATCAGTGCTGCTGGCTGGAGAAGCTGATTCCTCTGGCAGAGCTGCTGTGGCTGGTATAACGCAGAGCCGGTGTGCCGGCAGAGCCGGGATGACGTTAGCAGACAGGGCTCGCAGCTCTCCCCGAGCTCCTGGGGGAGCACAGTGCTGAGCTGCTGGCAACTCTCATCTCAGATAAGGTAGAAGGCAGAGAAAACCCAGGGCAAGTTCCCGTCCTGGAGGGGCCAAGGGCAAGCAACTGGTTTTCTGCAGGATGCAAGCGGTGCGGGAGAGCAGTCCCTTCCTGGCAGAGAGATGTGCCCTCCCACCTAAGCTATAGAGAACCACAAATGCTGGTCTAAAATGCCACGTTGCTGCCACAGGTATGCAAGGAATCGTCCTCAAATATTCTCATTAGTGAAAAGAGTAGATATCTGGGCAGATCAGGAAGGCAAGGCGCCCTAAAGCTGTTCGAGGATAGGGGCAGAGCTGGGTGTGATTTGGGGGTGCATGACACCGAAGAGAGCAGTGATCCTTCCTGGCTGGCTGCAGGAAAGCAGCGGTGCTTGGCACTGCAGGGTGAAGGAAGGAGCTTAACAAGCTTTTCTTCTGCTCTTGTTGGCCAATATGCAAAAGGCCTGGGCAACTGGAGAGGGCTTGAGCACCAACGTGCAGCCATGTGGTCCCTGCAGGAAGGGGACAGAGTGGCTGCCTCTTTGACTTATACAGCTAAATCCACAGAAGCTCCTCACGCCAAGCCTTGAACCGGTTTTACATCTGATTTTAGCCAAGCCAGAACAACATTGGCATCTAGGTAAGGCTTTGTTTGCCTTCTCCTCTTTGCATCTCCAGGCAGCCTGGAGACAGCTGGAGAAAGCTGCATCTTCCACTACTCCAGTGAGGTGAGAAGGACCCAAATTCCTGGTCTTAATGTTATGTAGCCAACCATAAATCAGACTGGACTTGCTCTAGGCAGCAGGAACAAGAAAGAGATGGACTGAAACGTGAAAGTGTCTGCGCTGTTATAAGACCCATCCCATGGAGCAAGAAGAAATATGTTTTCACTTGGGCCAAAGCAAGCTGAAGGACTGAAAATCCCTCACCTCACAACCCTGATGGGAAATCCAGGTTGCCTCCCCTGAACACGTCTGCAGCGCTGTTTCTTCTGGTGCCTTCGGGAGAAAACAAAGCAGGAACAAGCCACGCCAGATGGTCTCGAGCACAGTGTGGTGCAAAGGTCTCTGGTGCTTTGCAGGTGAGAAGGCAGGCTGTGGTGCACAGCATGGCTTAAAAGCCTTTGATGGATGCTCTGGATGAGAGTTACCTTGTTATCCTGCTAGCATTGCTGGAATAGCTTCATCACTGGCAGCTTGACTGGGGCTTATCCAACTCGCAGGCTCCCCAGGGCCATGGCTCACTCTGCTGTCTCAGCTCAAGGAAGGAAAAGCATGTGGCTGGTGTCAGGGTTGTTTGTGGCTGATAGAACAATGAAAAATCACTGTACTGCGCTTTGAACCATGTTCTGCCAGATCTGGGACCTCCTGGACTTTTTGACAGTCAGTCTGCTCTTGAACTGTGCTCCCAAGACATCCCCCTGCCACTGCTGCCGGGCAAGAAGAGGGGATCAAAGGACTTCCTTCAGGCTCTGGTGATGGGAGTGATGGGAAGCCATGGCCCTCCCTCATCCTGGCCTGGCTCCTTCCCCTTTGAATCTTGCCCCAGGGGGGTCTGAAGATGCCCAATCAGCAGCTCTTCAGCACATCCCTGAAGACAGACCAGTGGGCTACAGAGCGCGGCATCAGATCAAGAGTTCCTGCAACCCAAGATCATGAGTGTGCATCAGCCTAAGGATGAGGAACAGCATTCCCTCCCTCTTCTAGGGCTCCCCGAGGTGGCATACGCAGATGGGTGTCTGTGTGTCCATCTCTATAGACTTCACTTCTGGCATTAGTGAAGCACCCAGCATTAGGGAGCATGGCCCAGAGCCCCAGTGAAAGATCTTGCATCATGTGGAGCCGTTTGGGTGCCTGCACAATGCATGTTGCTGCTAATGTGGAAGCTCTCCCTGGTGAAGATAATGGCTGCTCTCATTTTCTCTGCTCTGCCTAGGGAGAAATTTATGCTTGTTACTGAAAATGGGTTTTTTTTGGCTTGTTTCATCCTTCCCTCTTGCAGCCTAGGAAGCAGAATAGCAGGTTGGTACCTTTGCGAAGGTGCTGGATTCATTAATGATGATATGTTACTTGTGAAATGCTGCTCAGGAGTCTTTACACATGAGCTTGGCTGTAGAAGCATCTCAAGTAAAAAAAAAAAAAGATTCCTCAAGGAACTCCAAAATACCTGCCGTGGGATGTCAAAGGGTTGTTTCAGCTGAACTCCTCCTCTTTTCATGTGCCAGCCTCCCTGGGAAACAGTTTTGAAGTCTGATACAGAAAAATTTTAAAAACGGCACACATTTTATATTTGAGTGGGATTAACCTAGGAGGGAGCATCCAAAGGCAGCACCATTTCTCAAAGGGGTTCTGGTGGGGAGAGCTGGAGGCAAACCAGGCTCTGATATGTACTACAGATGGCATTGCTACCCTACTCGCTGGAGCAGGTCTTGCAAGGAGATTTTGGAGCAACTGGGAGCAGACCTGGCTGGGAATTTTTTTGATGAAAGATGTGTTGGAGTTTCTTGGTCAGATGAAACTTCTTATAGCTACATGTGGTGCCTGCCAAAGCTGAAACTGGGAAAGGTTTCCTCCATCAGCAAGGAAGGAAAAAAGTAGATCGGGGAGAAACAATGGCTTTGTGCAAGTGCACGTAGGTTGAGAGTGTTGGCTTCAGCTCTCTGCAGTGGTCAGAAGCACAAGGCATGGCTGCCACTGACACCATGGGTGTTGGAAATCCTTGCCCATCAACTCCTGCAAGACCCCTGATGTGGTGGCAGGACCCACCGTGTTCTGCTTGATGGCGTGTCCTTCTCAGCAGTCTAATGCATGCCAGAACCTGTTGTCCTGCACATGGTGTCTTGAACAAACTGCCAGTGGGCAATGCTCCCCCAAATCCCCATCCTGAAACAAACTCTTCGGCCTGAGTCAGGAGACAGTCCGAACCCCTTCAACTCCTCCTTTGCCTTTTTCTTTACAGTGTGAACAGAAAAATTTTGGAGGCGGCCCCTTCCGTGTGGTGGGAAATAGGAAATTCTTGGAAACGTCCCTTTTCAGTAGCTTTTCTGCTGCTCTCAGCACAGCGATGCCATCCAGGAGAGGCTGTGCTGATGGTGAGCTCCTTACAGCTGCTCCTCTGGTGCAAACCTGACCCACGAGCTTACCCAATTCATTAGACACTGCCTGTTGAAAAGGCAGTAAATCAGCTAAAACCTCCGTCAGAACTGGCTTTGGCATGTTTTATGGTGGAATTAGAATAATGAATGAGGAGCCGGCTGTTTATGTTAGTTTTGGCTTGCAAGCTGAAGAAAAATTCTGGTGTTGAACTTCATGATAAACTCTCCACACCAGTGGGCTCTGAGGTTGGAAATTACTTTTAAAAGCTTCCAGGGCCCAGGAGGGTGAGAGGCTGGCATATCACAAGCTGAATGAACACTATGCCTTAGATAAGGGGTATGGTCATGTTTTAGGACATGGGGCAGGATAAGACCTCACTGCTGGAGGGGCTCTCCAAAGCTTGGACACTTGCAGTCTTCTGCTCCTTGGGGCTGGTCTCCACACCACACGCTTGAGGAGCAAAGTAAATGAGCTAAACCTGTAAGTGTCCAGCTATTTCCATGTTCTGACTAGCTTCTTTATACCTCACTTGGATGCTTTGGGATTCCTCTGCACCTTGTGATGGGTCACCCATCATCTGTCCTTGGTGGATTTCTTTCCAGCTTTGCTCTAATATAGTTGAGCTCATCTATATAAAATGGTCTTTGTGCTCTGAATCTGCCAGAGCTGCAGGAACCAGATTAAAATTTGCTGTGGTTTTCTCCAAGCTTTAACGTCGGCCTGGATAGCTCCTAGTGGAGCTGGTCCAGTTTTCCTCTGACAGAGGAAAGATACTGTGGAAAACCTAATGAGTGGTTAATGGGACACAGTCCAGTTTGATGGATGGGGAACACTACTCTATTAGTATTAACAATCCAATAACAGTTACAATGCATTATCCATAATCCAGGCATGCTGCAGCAAATTCCCATTTTCTTGAGCACTCGGTATCCAGGCAGCCCCTCTGAGGACACTGGGAGAAGTGAGCATCTTGCTGTGCTGAGCTCCTTCTACCCCATGACTCAGCAGGGCTCTCCAAATAGCTGGCATAACCTCCCTTTGCTGAATGCAGATTTTCATTTCCTGGTGGTCCTTTCCTCCCCTCCGATGTCTCTTGCTGCTTGGCTCAGAGTGGGACACTCCTTCCACCAAGGTTTAGGACCCTTTTACCCTAGTCAGCAAACACTAAGCAGATGGACCCAAATCTCCGTGCTTACACCGTTTTACCAGTGGTCAAAACCTGGAGTGTTCATGGTCTCATTTTTGCTTCCACGGTTGATTGACTTTAAGGGCTGTAATGTACATCACCTTTCCAGCAGAGGAGCCCATTCCCCACAGCCTTGGCATTGTTCATCTTGTTGTTTTTCTTGGATTTTTGAACTTTGCTTTCTCAAATTGTCTAAAAAGAAAGGGCATGTTTTTGTCATGGGAAATCACTTAGAGTTGCACAAACATCTTTTCCACCAGGTGGACTATGAAATACAATTTGTGGATGGAGCTTCCCCATTTGTACATGTTGCTTGGACAGGCAGGCTGAAGGCATTGTGGGGGGCTTCTTAGACCATGGATTTTGAAGTGTCCTCTGAATTCAAACTGCAAAACTTGTAAAGGGAGGAAATCTGTGCACAGTTTTCCATTGTGCTGCATCTTCTGTAAGCAATCCTGTGCCAAGAGTCCAGGCTTTGACATTCACAACAGTGATCACAAGATCTAAGGATGCGGTAGTTCCCTCCCGACCTATTATGTGACTATGGTCTTTGCATGCCCATTTTGTGCTCAGACACACAAGGCGTGTACCATCTCGATTCTCCTCTCTCATCCATCCCTTGATTGTCAGCCCCAGACAATGAAATGCCCCAAGGGCTAAATCTGAACTCAGCTGGATACCGTGGACTTCAGAGGTCTGCAGATGAGGTCTGTTCCTGCAGGTCCAACCAGTTGGACCAAAAAGCTGGTTGTTGGCAGTCATGACTTTTTGTCTTCTGCTTTGAGCTCAAGCTGTGCGTATGCTTGCCTGTCAGGAGGGGCAGACCCTGTTGGGAGAATGCACCGAGGCTTCCCTTTGTGTCCCCTGGTGCCACCCCAAAGTACAGGGCTCTTCCAACAGCCTCACAAGCCACCACCCCACTGGATCCACCAGGTCCTTCTGTCCCCTTTTTCCTCCTTTCCTGTCATCCGCTGAACCTAACCACACTCGGTTCAAGTTTATCCTGGGCTAATTTTGTGGCCAGCTTAGCCGCCCGCCGAGCGCTGGGACTGTGGCCACCTCCTGGCGGAGTGGCTCGCTCAAGGGCAACCGCCCTCCTTTATCTCTTTGAAGATTAGGGGGCTTTAAAATGTCTTTAAAGTGAATTTCTCCCCGCTACACCCCCCCCCCCCCCGTTTTATTATGATAATTGATGACCAGCAAACTTTTCTTTTCCTTTATCTCTTAAATATGTTTCTTTACCCTTAAAAATGCAATATTTCTTTTAACTCAGAATATGGATGGGTCTGTGCGTAGCAGGGCTGCCTTTGGATCATCTGTCAATTTGATCGTGTAAAGCCTCTGTTTTCAGCTGGCATCCAGTGCAGATTTCAAAGCTGTGACTCACCCGTTCTTGCAGAGCTAGAACTGAAAGGCAAGGTTAAAAAAAGAAAATAATAAAAAAATTACAAATAAAATAAACATTTTTCAAGCAGTTAATTAAGAAGTTGTATTTTGTGAGGTCTCTGTATCGGGGCTATTGGGGAGTTTTGTATGTGTGTGCACAGGAAGGGTTAGAAGCGCTGCAAGATTTCAGTAGTGAGAATGGCAAAATGAATGTTTGCTCCTTGGAAAGAGTAGGTTGGAAGACATAAAATGATAGTAAATGAAGCTGGGAGGCCAAAATGCAGAATTTTTTACAAAGTGTAAGGCAGGAAAGGGGGAAGGCACTTGAAACTTTTTATATCTAGTCCAAAAATTGCACTTAGGTAAAAGGTATCTATGCTTATGTAGCAAATGCTTGAAACTGAAGCTGTTTTTTCTCTCCGTACCCATCTGTATAAATAGGTAAAACAAACCCACTTCCAGACAGAAAAGATCTGTTGAACAGAAGAAGAGAAATTCCCTTTCCTCTGCAAATGTGAGTATGCCTTTTTATTTAAAAAAAAAAATTCCTCCAATTTATATAATTTTACCGAAACATCTTTTCTTCCCAATGCTGTTTTTACCAGTGTGAGAGCAGCCTGACGTACCACCTGCCTGGGAACTGGTCTGAACTCTCTGGGCCTGATCCCCTGGACCAGGGTGGACCCGGGGTGACCAGGGTTATGAGGCACTGTAGCCCCGGGAAGGTGACAGGGTGCTGTGCTCCCGCTGCCGCTGGCTTCTGTTACAGAATCCCGGGCTTTAACCAAGACAACTCTACAAATAGTGTCAAAAGAATATGCGTGCAGCAGCTCAGTGTTTCCTCTGTTGTCAGATATTTTTATGACACCTTATCGTATGCATCTTAAATCCACATGTAGAGAAAGCAGGCATTAAAAATGAACATTTATAACTGACTGATGATCGCCGGTGCTGTCTCTGGGTCAGCAGCAGGATGCTACCAGTGGACGGGATGTTTCCTAAGGGCAGTTCCCCGCTCAGAGTTAGGCAGGACTAGCTACACCGTGTGTGACGGTGCCAGCTCCTAGCCTCACTTATTTTAAAATGTCACACTCCAGGATGGGGACGAGCCCAACCCTCTACAGGCTTTGCCCCATTAGCTTTGGAGATAAGTTGCTGGTGAGAGTGTGGTGAGGGTCCCGCGAGTGTCTGTGCACCCAGTGTGCTCTGAGGCTCCCATTGGGACCACCCTGCACTGGGAGCTCATGGGACCCATCAAGGCAGAGTGACCTCATGGTTAAATACTACCTCATAACACCACCAGGGACCCCAGAGAGGCTGCGTGTGGCAGCGAGGCCATGGTGGAGCTGTGCTGTCAGGAAGTGGGTGGATTGCAGAGGCTCTCAGACCACAGGTTAGCACCTTTGCATCTTTACAATGTTTTTGCTGTGGTGGAGCCTGGGAGAGGTTTGTGTTACTGCCCAATGTGCTGGTCAAGTATGTTGTCTATCATTCTAGCTCCAGACTTGGTGCTTTGTTCCTTCATTCCTCATTCCCAATGCTAATCTCAGCACTTATTTGATGATGCCAAGCAAGCTGGGTTTGAGATAATGCCTGCTGCAGCATCTGCTGGAGCATGACACAGTTTTAAAACAAAATTCACAAGCAGCTGCTGATGGAAAGCACTTCATGATGTCAAGCACTGAAGAAGAACTGGGGCTTGAGGGTTGTTCATCCTTTGTAGCCCAGAGTCGCATTACTCATGCATGTGAAGCACGTGGAGCTAGCTGCATGAAGAACAGAGCCTATGTGTCGAAGCTAATCTACTGAATTTACTTTTCCTTGCACGAGCCAGTGTCTGTAATTATTCTTTTCCTCAAGCATCAATGTTCTCCAAAGCATTTTGCATATTGGCACCTCCAGCCTTTCTTCTGGATGTGTGTGGGAAGTGCTACCTGACCAACCCTGCTGGGTCTTCAGCGCACTGTTACCATGTGAAATGCTGTTTTATTGCCAAAGGCTGTTTGGTCAAAACTTATTTAACACCAAGTTCCACTTGAAAGTGGTTGCAGTGTTTTCTTAGCCTTTGAAGACCAACAGCTCACCACCAGGAAACGTGTGCCAGGAGCGCTCACACCATCTGAATGTGGCCTTACAGGTCAGCCCAGAGCAGCTGAGAGCTTGAAATTAGTATTTTCAAAACCTCATCGTTCATCACGTGGTTGTGTTGGGCAACCCAAAACAAAGTAGAAAGTATAAGACAGGGAAGTGAATGTTGGAAGGGGATGGTGGGTCAGAGAGGAAGAAGGCCACTGGCACTGGGTGCCCGTTAACTGTGTTCACCTCCAGAAATACAGAATTCATCCCAGAATACCCCAGAGTCAGGGTGGTTCTCCTGGTGTCAGGGTCTGAGAACAGGAGCTTTGTGGTGACTCCAGGTTCTCCGGCTGCCACCAACACGTGATAGCAAACTGGCTGTGCTGACACGGTCCTCCGTGGCTTGGTCCTCCTGCAGACACCCGTTTGCTCCTGGGAGAGGCGATGAAGATGGAAGGAGACAGTTTTAAAAGCAGAGTGTGAGTCAGCCAGAGCTGGGGAAAAGCTCTAACAGAGTCCCCCTTGACCAGCCAGGCACCCACCGCTATCGGGGGGCTTCCAGGGGCACCACCAGCAGTAGCAACTGGCTCGGGCTGGCTCTGATCCTGTGAAGCGAGAGATGAAAAGCTGTGTTGCAGGGCTGGAGAGCCCACCCAGGGCCCTACAGCCGGCCGAGTGCCAGGCGTGAGGATGGATACGTGGGCCATTGAAAGACCTCATCCAGCGTATATTTGGTTTGTCTTGTGTGACACAGAGAACCTGAGTTATTATTTGATCCTGCTCTGAGTAATAACCAGATAAATGGGCTTGCGGATTTCCAAATAAACATTTTAATAAATGATGGGTGAATTAAAGGAGAGCTGCTCCCCCCCCTCCCCTGCTCCCAATATTAATGTTCAAATGAAGGCAGGCAGTGTCTAACAGAGCCCCGTGTACTGTAAATACATTTCTTGCACTGTCACATATAAACACTGGAGAGACGGAGATCAAAAGGTCTCGCTGTGCGGAGCAGAGCCGTGTGATGAAGTGAACATGTTGCTTTGTGGCTGGGGTGGGGTGATGGGACGCCTGAGAATAACAGACTGGCTGGAGACGTAGGAGCCCAGAAGGCCTGGGGGGCCTCAAAAGGGGAACAAAAAAAAAAATCCCCACTAGCAGCAGGAAAAATAAATAATTCCGTTATCTCTGATGAATTTCTGCCTTTGATCTAGTTTTTCCTCTCCCTTGCACTGCCTTTTCGTTCCCTCTTCTCCCCCCTGCGTGCAGCCCCCCACCTCCTCCTTGGACGTTTTTTTTCCCCCTTCCCCTCTGGTGGTTTGATTTATCCCATGGCCAGCTTGGGGAGCCTGACGGGTCCTGATGAATGGGCAGAGCTCGTCTGCCCATAGTCCTGCCCCGGCGTCTGCCAGGACATCCCCGGCTTCTTTTCATTCTTGGAAACCCGGTGTCCCGCCGGGCAGCCTTGTGCAATATATTTGGTTCGCGGGTTGTGCTTTCCTCAGCTGCCTTGGGGAAGATGCTTTCTGCCTCTCCTGCTCATACACACACACACAAAGCCCAGCCTTCCCCATCCGGGGTTATTTAGCTTAACCTTGACAGCTGCTAAATAATTGGGTGTTTCTTCCACAGGCAGTACCTCCTTTCTGAGCCAGTGGAGGCCACATGGGTGCCTCTGATATTTCCCTGCAGCATTGCCAAAAAAAAAAAAAAAAAAAAAGGGGGTTTGGAAACAGAGCAGAGCGCAGTGGAAGTGGTCCGAGCTGGGACGGTGGCACGGGGAGTGGAACAGCCCATGATGGCGGGGATGAACAGGGAGCTGTGATGGGAGGCAGTGGGTTTCCTCATCCTCGGGGCTCACAGAGCCACTGGGCTGACCCTTGCAAGGTGGGGAGAGGGGAGTAACACCAAAACATTCCTCGCCTGCAGCTTATGCCCAGCTTGGCTCAGAAGTTCGGGCCCCAGAAAGAGCCCAAGTCATGGCAAAGCTCAGCACACGTGACCAGCTTGGGGCACTTCTGTTTCAGTGTGCAAATGAAGATGTGTTTTAAATAAAACCTTATTTTTTTACTCTCTGTACTTGATAACTCTGAAGATCCATCAAAACCATATCATGGGCCTTCTGTAGACCACCACCTTCTCTCTGCAACTATGAAGTCTACAAAATTTTGTAGCTCAAGATGGAGAAAAGACATCAGCGAGATGCTGCACAACAACCCTCCCAGACCCGTCCCTGCCTGCTCCAGCTGTCCCCCACTGCCTCATTCCTCTGCTGCTGGTGGGACAGGCCCCCGGGTTGATGCATCAACTGTTTCCCATGGCTTGAAGCCAAAACTCATACAGTAGCTTGACCATTGAATTGTCAAGAGGTCCATTAAATAAAAGTTTTGCAGTTCGGCTCTGACATCTCCTCTCTCCCAGCCCAGCCGGTTAAAACTTTTGCTTCTATATGACATTTAATATCGACAATTTCTATAAAAATCACTGTGAGATACATGACTTAGTTCTGTTTGATTCAAGCCCACAGATCCAGCCCAGTTCCATGGTCAGATTTTTTCCCCCTCCCTATTTCTTTGTGCCCACAAGTGCTGTTCTGGTTGATCATTCCTGATTTTTCATTCCCTGGGAATGTCTCAGTAATGGCAAACACCCACTTTGGGCTTCTTGGCCCTGAATGAACTCATCCTTCTCCCAGAGGAGGTTAGCTTAAAAATTCATGCTCTACCTTTGCTGAGATATATTTGAAGCTGTTTGTACATCAATACAGAGGTCTGGTTTCTCCCATAGCCTGTTCACTGATCCACTTCCTTCTTCAAAGTCCTCTATCCTCTAATCCTGATCCTTATGTGATTTCCTATTTTTGTTCCAGATGAAAACAAGTTTTTGCGTGGAAGAGTTTTCAGAGTTTTTGTACAGTCACTATGTTCATGGAGCCTGCTGGCAATGAAATACCTCCAGACTTCTTATCTCCACCAAAAGGTATGTAACCCTCGAAAAGTGGTGTATAAACAATGTCTTAAAGCCCTAAAATCCAACTCGCCCATCACGCTGAGCACAATACAACCCATCGCGCAAGGCATTCCTGCCCTAAACACTGACAGCAAGGATGAAGAACTGACAGCCGAAAGCACAGAGAGATGAAATAACGCTGATAAAGTCGCAGGGGTTGGAGGCAGAGCTGGGAGGAGAAACTGGGTCTCTCAAAGTCTGTGTTTCTTTTCCTAACCCATGACGGTGCCCACCCAGCCTGTGTCACTAGTAGCTCTCGATGAGAAACCTGCCTCTGATAATTATGCATTTGTGTATTGAATAACCAGGAGCTCCTACACATCCCAGAAGTGGTTGGGGGGGGGGGGGGCTGTAAGGTGAACGGTAGCAATCGCAGTGCCAGGGAAGGTCACATCCAGCCCCTGGGCTGGGTTTCAGGACAGGGCTCCTGGGGAGCATCCAGCCACGGTTTGAAGACATCCAGAGATGGCAAATCCATCACTTCCCATGGTAGGCTATGCCAGCGGTTAATCACCCTCACTTAAATATGCGTGCCTCATTTCTCCCAGGAATTTCAGGGCTTCAGCTTCTGAGTTTTGCTTTTCTTTGCAGAACTGCAGACCCCTCCACCGCTGGTGCGCGGTGAGTTCGCAGCACCGCCTGCACAGCTCAGCACCCTGGTGAAGGACTCAGACAGATTTTCTGGGCTTGCTATCTGGGGTGCTTTATTAATTCACTTTTTTTCTATAGCTCAATACTGAGTTCTGTCTTCCTGTTGTGATCTCCTTATATTAATAAGGACTAAGTGATTGTGTTTCTGTTATAAATAAATAGATATATTTCCTTATGCATGGATAAGAATTTTTTACATTAAAAAAAATGTTCTTAGAATGGATTTTTTCCCCCACTAAATTTCCCTAAAATTAACATTTTTTGTAAATGATCAATGATCAAAAGACTGCACAAAAAGTAAGGTGTCCTCTGTGTCTATAGTGTCATTTTGTTTTTCTGGGTTTTATCTGCCTATGCTATGTAAGTGTAATATGCTACACTATGTATGATAAATACTACATTATTCAAGGAAAATACTTTTTAAGTCTCATTTTGTTTCCAGCCATGCACCACAGCCTAGCTGCAGGGCTCTGCACAGCAGAGACACAAGTAAGAAGACCTCCACTCTGATTTTAAGAAAGAGTGGGGGTATCCTGATCAGCACAGCTGGTAAAGACCCAGGAGTGAGTGAAGAAGGCTAATTAGCTGAACAACCTGCTGGTAATTAGAGAAAGGGCAGGACTTTCCCTCCCTGGGGCGGTAAATCCTATATAAGGCCCAGCACCATAACAGCTGCTGCAATGCTGGCAGTGTTTGGGAGACAGCAAGGTGTGCTTGCTGTAAGGTAGGTGGAGGTGGTTTTTTCAAGCAGGGAGAAGGGTATGCCGGGTGGGAAGGTGTTGTTCACTCATTTGTGTTGTCAGGGGGGCAGAAATATTCTGCCCTGGGTGCTGCTGGTGTGCAGGGATCAGTGTTTGGAGGGGATGTCCTGCTGTGCAGCTGTGATGGTCTGGGATATGGCTGCAGGCAGGAGCCCTGGGTGACCAAGGCACAGGGTTAAGTCATTGCCTGTTCCCTAGAGAAGATAATAATGTTGAGTCCCTGCATCAGACAGAGGATGTTTCGTGCTTTTCAAAGGCAAGAGCTCTTGTTCCAGGTGGGGCAGTTTTGGAGCTAACACAGTAAAACGGGTGGATGAGCTCTAAAAATCCCAAAAGCCTCTAGCCTGGGACTTGGCTGTCTCCAGAACTGAAAGTAGGAAGGAGAAATGGATGTGTTGGGTTCTGGTTTGGGGTTTTTGATTTCCTCTTTCTTCTGAAACAAGATGGGTAGACAGCTTTCAGGTGGTCTTACTGTAGAAGTGAGAGGTGAGGCAACTTCTGTGCTGGAGTGGTGTTAAATAAGGAGAGGTGAGGGCTCTGGTGGCTGGCTGCCTTGTGCCCTGACTGGGGACAGGGGTGGTGGACACTGGGGTAAGGCTTGTACCTTCCCTCCTGGCCTTCTGAGGGATACTAATTTTGGGGAAAGCTCTCAAATGCTTCAGGTGAAGCAGCCCTTGGTGAGCAGAGCACTTGGAGTGAGGGGTGGGAGTGGAAGCTACTGCCTGCTCTACAAAAATAAGTCTTCCATCACACATTTCTTTGGGAGTGACTTGAAATATGTGAAGCTTTAACTCTGAGGTTTTTGCCCTGTGCTTCAGTTCTTTGCTTTTGATTGAGAGTTTGCTGCCTCTGATTTTTTTTCCATCTAGGCTCCGTCATGTACTGGGCAGCCCTGCACATGGGGTGCAGGTGGAGGGTGACAGCTTTGGGAGATGTTGGGGACCAGCTGAGCAGGCTGGACCTCACCTCCCAGTACAGGGTGGCTTGCTCATAGCAGCAACGTGAGGAGGAGGCTGTTGATCAAACATTTCTGGAAGACCAGATTTGTGTGCTCTCTGCTGAGTGACTTGCAGAAATAGCCCAGGCTGCCACCCCTCCTGGGGAGCAGCCACGGCTGGTGATTGCGCCGTTGCCTTATCTTTCCCCCAAACATCAGAGAACTGATCTTGCTCCTGAGGCCAGGACCTGACAGCCTTGTACATTAGCACTTTTTTAAAATGATGTCCACTTTTGAAATAGTACCTGTCCTGAGAGTGGTCACTTCATTTGACAAATGCCAGTGATGACAGCTGGACGCCACTTTACAAACTCCAGCCTTCTGCTCGCCCTTGCTCCAGCCCTGCTTGCAGCTCGCCCACCCCAAGAGAGGCGAGGGAGGAGAGCTGCTTTCCCCTTTGCCTTGTCGAGATATTTGGACATAGAGCCCTCTCTGAGCCCACAGCTGTGGGACCTTGGCCGTGGGCCGTTCCCCTGAGACGGGTGCCTGGAACCCACCAGCAGCATGGGGCGCAGAGTGTCACCGAATGGGGCGGCTAAAGGCAGTGAGCAGGTAGATGGGGATTTTCCCAAAAGGACAGTGGGGTTTTGTCACCCTGTAATGTCTCCCCAGTGCAAGGAGTGAAGCCAGGCAGAGAAGCTCGTTAGTAGTCTCCTCACTATGTAGGAAGCTTTTGGCTGAAAACTTCTTGCTGAGGCTCCTGGACTCTGACTGTGCCAGTGCTTCGACCAAAATCTGTCCCTAGATGTGTGTTTTGCCCTGGAGACCCCTCACTCTGGTGCCCAAAGGGGCATGTCTGATTGATGGGGTTGCTCTGGGCACTGTGCTGAGGACCTGAGGTAGCCTGGGCAAGGGGGGACAGGGCTGAGGCTCCTGGTGACTCTGCAGCTGAGTAGAGGAGAATTTTTTTTTTTTTCCCTGCTCTGATAAGCCTGAGCAAAAGCCCTTGGGTGGCTGCTGGAACATTACTGGGCTGTACAAGTCACCCCAAAAACCTGCATTGAAGCAACAAATGAAGCTGGGGAACACCAGAATTTAAGTTATTTAATTAATCCAAGTGCAAGGTCCTGCACGTGGGTCAGGGCAATCCCAAGCACAAATACAGGCTGGCTAGAAGACAGACTGAGAGCAGCCCTGAGGAGGACTTGGGGATGCTGGTGGATGAGAAGCTCACCACAACCCGGCAATGTGCACTCGCAGCCCAGAAAGCCAACCATACCCTGGGCTGCATGGCCAGCAGGGTGAGGGAGGGGGCTCTGCCCCCCTGCTCCGCTCTGGTGAGACCCCCCCTGCAGCCCTGCGTCCAGCTCTGGGGCCCAGCGTAAGAAGGACATGGACCTGCTGGAGCGAGTCCAGAGGAGGGACACAGAGATGATTGAGGGCTGGAGCACCTCTCCTGTGAGGGCAGGCTGAGAGCTGGGGTTCTTCAGCCTGGAGAAGGGAAGGCTCCAGGAGAACTTCCAGTGCCTAAAGAGGCCAACCAAAAAGCTGGAGAGGGCCTTCTTGGAAGGGTCTGTATCGACAAGACAAGGTGGAATGGTTTTAAACTGAAAGAGGGGAGATTTAGATTAGATACTAGACAGAAATTCTTCCCTGTGAGGGCGGTGAGGCGCTGGCCCAGGTTGCCCAGGGCGGCTGTGGGTGCCCCATCCCTGGGGGTGCTCAGGGCCAGGCTGGACGGGGCTTGGAGCAACCTGGTCTGGTGGAAGGTGTCCCTGCCTGGGGCAGGGGGGTGGGACTAGATGATCTTTAAGAAGGTCCCTTCCAACCCAAACTGTTCTATTTAAATAAAAGACAGAAAATCGTAGAAGGCAAAATGCAGTGATCTCCTTAGGTTGGTAGCCCTGCTGAGGATTTACCTGGCAGGTACCTGATGGTGCTCAAGTGAGGTCTGTGTCACACCTACTGTGCATGGGCTACTTACAGCACTGATGTGTAGGGGTGGGAGGAACAGCTGAGATACACTGGCAGCTTGCCTGCACTTTTGGATGCCCACCCATCACTGAAAGAGCAGTGGGATGGAAAACCTAAATCGCAGCCCTGTAATTTGGTGGGAATAATCTGTGGGTGGGAGCAGAGGGAACACCTGGAAAGGCTGGGCACCAGCTGTGCTCGTCAGAGTCTTCACTGTCTGCTGTGGTTTAGTGATGCTAAATGTTGAGATGTGTCTCACCAAAGATTTCTACGTTGCTCAGCAGGATTTCCTAGAGAGCAGCATGTGCATGTGGGCAGCATGGCGAGTGCATGTTAAATGCTGTGCTGCGGGAAATACCAGCTTTGCTGCCTGTGCCCAGTGTCCTTCATCTAATGCGTCTTGCATGCATCAGTGTGTTTGGATCACTGCTGCCAGCGATGCTGTGGTTCACGGGCAGTGCCCAGGTGGGTATTTGAGACCTCAGGGCAGCCAGCGAGGCATCGACAAATCCCTGAGCCTGGTAAAAGTTTCAGGCAGAGGTAGAGAAAATGTGTTTGGGAAACTCAGGCGTAGGTGAGCTCTTCTGCTGATGTATAGAGGAAAATGCTCTAAGTACTCTTCAGGGATCCCCTTGGCCACTAGCTCTGCTCTATATAGGTTAGTGTGTGTTGGTTTTCTTCTTTTTCCTGAACTCTGCAGTTCTTCATCATTTGGTCCCACCTCGTGGTATGCAAGACGAGCAGCGCAGAAGCAGGCAATCTCCTCTGCCAGCCCTTTTTGTACCCTGGCAAGGAAGACCGACTTCATGGAGAGCTGGTACCTTGCAGAAGGGTGGTTGTCTCTGCTTAAACAGCATGGAGAAGTGCTCCAGGCTTGTTCATGTCCCTAATAAGTGGAGAGACTTGGCAGGGTGTTCCCAACTGATCAGCTTTTTGGCAATTGTGGGGAGTGGAAATCAGATGAATTCTTTTTCTCCCTGGACTGGCTCTTAGATGTTTTCCCCAACCAACAACTTGTCTTCTCCTGGCCGTCCCTCTGAGCCATCTCTTGGTGCCCACCTCTCAGTGAGGTGACCCTCCCATGCAGCTGCCCTCTGTCCCCACATCTGTCTCCCTCCACCTCCGCAACTCCACTGAGACCCAAGTTATGATGTGAAACTTGAACACGTATGGACAACTGGCACGGCCCAAGCTGAGCCTGCAATTTCCTGGCTCATAAAAACATGAGCTTCCTTCAGGCCCAGGTCTCCGCCAGGTCATACTGATCTGAGTCCCACACCTCCTCCCCAAGGCCCCCCCACCCCCAAAATATTTCGTGACACCAGCTATGAGCTAGATTTTTTTTTTTATTGCTCCATATGTTGGAGACACATGGAAAAATGCATAGGAGAAATCCCCTTAGTGAGGGAGTGAAAAGCCACCGAGTTTACAGGGTGTTGCAAATAATCTGAGGCAAAACAAATGTCTAAGGCTGACTTGACTGCCAATTGTGAGTACATTGTTTTAAATCCGGAAAAACAGGCCAAGGGGCAGTTGTTAATGGGCCAGTAATTTTCTTCCTTTCAGGACACCCCAGAGCAACAAATATCAAATATTCCTTGGGAAAGAAATCAAGTGTAGGGGCCTTTTTATTTAACATATCAAAAGACATCATTGACTTGCCTTCATAGAGCATTGCTCCTTCCAGCAAGGGGCTTTTACAAGCAATAACCTGTTTGGGAAGCAGAGCAGCGAAGCCACACAGCCAAGCTTGCAGCTTATTGTTGGTGCTAACTTTTATAAGACACTGTGGGGGCTTACAACAGACGTGCTTTTTGTAAACCAGTCCATTAAACACCGCAACCTGAGCTAAACAGCGGTGGGGGATGGAGCCTCCGGGGACCTTGCTAAGCCGACCCCTCTGCTTCTGTAATAAACTCAGCAGCATCCCACTTATGGCTCAAGCAGCAAAAAGCCTGTACAGAGAGGCTAATGTATTGCTGCAGAGAAGGTCAAGTGTGAAAAGACCTGGGCTGGGATTTTTCCAGAGGGTTTAGTTGTTGCTACAGGATCAGTTGGCCAAAATGCTGCTGGGCCGTCTGGTTTTACTGCTGGTGGTGCCTTGAGCCCTGGGTTTGTGATTTTTGGATCCTTGTTGAGAAGGTTTCCCTCACTGAGGGTTGGTGTGACCTTGTGGGTGCTACACTGGCCTGCAGCCAGGAGAAGTGGCCATGTGCTGGGCAATGGCCCTCAGCCTTCCAGGGGACCATGGACCACTTTTTGTCCCTATCTCTTGCTGGGCACAGCGTGGCTGCGGTGGCTCTGGCCCCTCCAGGTAGCTGCCATATAGGGAGAGGAAAATTTTCTGGAAACTGCCTCAAAGAAAGCCAGTATCAATTTTGACTAAAATTATTTTTCTTGTGCTGTAAGAGAAGGAAGGGCCTGCTGCCTTCCGGCTTCAAGTGCAGGACTTGCACACCCCTGAGCTGCTTGCATGCAGCAAGAGTGTGGTGGCACAGGAGCTCTGGCAGCAACCTGGGGTTGGGGTGGCAATTGTCAGGATCTCTGCTAGCACAGCAGAAGCTTCTGGATGATCACTAAAATAGCACTGTAAGAGCAGGGGCAAGCACAAGGATGTTATATGTATTGGATGAAGAAGTCAGTTTTCTGAAGTCTTAGAAAAATCCATTTCTCTAAAATATCCAAGCCAAAAGTCCCTATGGTCTTGTTTGGACCAAGGACACCAAGAAATGCCAAAGCTTGCTGTTGTCGGTGTGTCTTGTAGCAGCCAGCAGCTCCTGGGCAGAAGAGGAAAGAGACAGGGAAAGTGTTTCATGTATCATTTGTAATTGGCGCTACTAAGCATCTTGCTGAGCTCAGCCTCTTCTCCCCTCACTGCCTGCAACCCTCTGACGCATGGGCAATGATGGTCCTGAGTGCAGTCCTGCCAGGGGCCGTGTGGGTCCTGTTCTCTGGCTCTGGCTCCAGCTCCTTTGAAACTCCATTTCTTGGGCACTCATGCTGGTCATGGCGCAGTCTCCACCTGGGCTCCCAGCTCTACCCGGGTGGGCTTTGGCTGCAAGGCAAAGCCTGTGAGTCTTTGGAAGAGCAGCAGCTGCCATGGGAAAGCTGCAGCCCCATGGGGCACTGGGGGAAGGTGTGTTTGGGAGAGATTCAGGGAGGAGGAGCGGGAGCCATCCTTCTGGGGCAGGGGGTATCTCAGAAAGGAGGTGTGCTTGCTGTCTGGGCAGGGACCACAGCCAGCAGTGTGCAACGCCTCTGTGGCCAGTCTCTGCAGACCCTGGTGGCATGTGCTAGGGGATGTTGGCTGAGGGATGTCCCAAGCTGGAACAGGCAGCTGTCCTTCCTTTGAACTTCTCAAATCTTTCTGAGCTCTCAGTTGGTCTCCATGGCTTGTGGCAGGGTGTTCTCTGCATTACAGGTTTAAAGGGGGAAAAACAACCTTTCTTTCCTGTATAAAATCTGCCACCTGATCAGCATCCCAAGGTCCTTTTCTTGCACTGTGAGGGAGGATGAACAGGTGCCCAGTCTGGCTGCCCGCATCATCACTGGATGTGCAGCTGCTGGGGGGTGGGTGAATGGCAGGAGCAGCTCAGGGTGAAAATGCAACACCCTGAAACCTGGAGACCCAAGGAAAGGTGGGGTTCCTTATTTGAATGCTGAGCTGCAAAACTGGGCTGGGTGGGCTGAGAGGTGGGAAATAACCATCTCGCAGCCCTACCCCATCTGTTTTCCTCTGCTTATCTGTTTTTGTTACAGACAAAGGGGAAAAGAAGGAATAAAGCAATTTTCACAGCAATCAGGAGCTGCTGCTGCTGGGCAAAGCCCCTGTGAGCACAGCCCCCAGGTGCCCTGCCTGCGTGCGAAGGACACAGGCACTCACTGCCTTATTCCCTTTCTGAAACCATTGGCATTTTCTCAAGAAAAAACACCCAGAGCACTTGAATTCTTCCCTTGCTTCCAGCCCTTCCACTCACAGGCAGCAGGACAGAAATCCTGCAGTGCCCAGCCTGCTGCGTGCAGGGCTCAGATCACCCAGCTGCGGCAAAACTTATGGCGGACTTAAAGAGCAGAAAAGAGAAACCAATAATTTTTACATGAAGTTTGGCCTTAATGAACCCCACTGGTGTCCTTTCTCTGCAGCAGCTGCCCTTGGTCCTCAGCTGCTGTCATTTGTTGTGGCTTGAGCAGAGCTGAGCAGCCTCCTGCCAGACAAGGAGGAAAGACCTGTGCCTGCTTGTCCTTCTGCGACTGCTTTTAGTATTTCACTCTGAGCTTGAGGCTTTTACCTGTTGGCAGGTCTTCTACTCCCTGCCAGGGCTGCGGGAGGAAAAAGGGTCACTAGAAAATGCTCCAGGCTTGCTACAGGTCTGTGGGCTAACACTGAGGTTGGCACTGGTTGCAGTTTTTACAAATATTTTTAGCTAGGAAAAATACAGACCTGACAATCTGGGAATGCTATAGGAGCAGCAGGCTCTCTGGCATATTGCTTCAGAAAACTGAATTTCCCCTCAAGTCAAAACTGCTCACCTCTTCACATTTGTGGAATAGCCCTATTTGGTTCGGAGCAATCTTTCCTTTTATTATTTTATCTGTCGGGTTTGAGGTTCTTGCTCACATTGAAATGAATTGCTTTGGAGCAAAATGTCTTTGAGTCTGTGCTCTAAAGAAATTTCAGATTTATTTACTTGTGAAAATAGGGTTTTCTGTTCTGAGTTGGGATAACACTAGTCAGATCCCCTCTGTGCTAATACAGCTGAACATTCTCTTGCACAGATACCTACTGTTGCACTCCTGGCCAGAAAGCTTATAGTTAATGAGTATGAAAGCAATCTATTCTACTCAATTTTGGTCTAAGAAATCTGGGTTGCAGGTCTCTGGGTGGATGAAAACTTCAGGACAAAATTATTCCAGCCCACGAAGGGGTTCAGGACTGGGACTGCAAGGGCTGGTCCCCTAATGCTGTGCCAGCACCCATCACTGCGGGGATGCTGCAGCCGGGGGGGTTCCACGGAAGCGGGAACATACCAAGTCCAGGATACAGTTTGGTCCCCGCTGATGTGGCAGGGGACGAAGAGGGGGGGCGGACACCCCCGGGGCGGGCGGCCCCGGCCCTGCGGGGCTGGCGGGGGGCGAAGGACGCGGGTGACATCTTGTGGCGGCGGCTGCGTGCCTGGCTCCTTCCCGAAGCATCCCTACGGCTCGGGCTCGGCCGGGACAGGCGGGTGAAGCAGAGCCGGTGCGAGGCTAAAATCCCTCCCTTTTCTCCCTTTTTGCCAACCAACATCTGTGCCAGCGGGTGACAATTTCAGCCGTCCTAAAACGCACAGACGTGGCTAAGCGGGTTGGTGCCTTGGGAAGGGGCGCTGGGTTTAGTCCATCCTGATGTCCTGCAGCTAGCCCTGGTCCTACCCCGGGGCTAAAACCCAGCAGAGGGTCTGTAACCAAGTGTGAGCTCGCTGCTGTGAGGTGCCATGGGAGCCAGAGATACCAGTGGGTTCACAAGGGGCTGGAAGCCTTCAGAAAGGAGAGGGTTGCCCATCAGGGGATGTTAAGCACCGTGCTTTGGAGATAACTTGGGATGTCCCTAGAGCACTGTCCACCAGCAGCAGAGGCAGGAGTAGCTCCATGTGCGTGGTCCTTCCTTGTCTGAGTGCTCAGTGCTGGCTGGCGTGAGGAGGAGGATGCTGAGCTGGCTGGGTGTCTGGACTGGCTCCTTGTGGCTGTTTTTATGGACCTTGTTTCTTCTGGGAATGTTTCAGTCCTGATAGAACATTGAGACAGAGTACTGAAAGTTCATGGCATCCCAAACTGCAGCCAGTGCCTGTCCTTGGGCTTTGGCATGTGGAGGAGGGTCGAGCACCCTACTTTCTTAAGAGGTGGGGAGAGCTTAGAAGTGTCTGACATTTTAGGGATTTGCTCTTGCTGCTTATTCTGTAGAGGAAAAGGTTAATCCCCAAGCAGGGGTGATGGCTGGGACTGTGCTACTGCTGAGCAACCCATGGATTTTCTTATTTTCCTTGAGCATGGTTTGTTCTCTGGCTCTCGGCACCCTCCTGCCACTGTCCTCGTCCCCACAAGTGGCAGGGACCTGTATCCTCCAAGATGCCGTGGGAGCAATCTCAACCTTTGCAGCCAGCAATGCCCAGCGTGTCCCTGGCGTGTGAGCCCCCAGGCACCCAGCACTGCCTGGCAGCAAGCAAGGAATGAAATGATCTTGGGGCTTTTGGTACATGTAGGTACTACTGGGCACCTGCTTTTTGGCTCAGACATCCCTTCCTTGACTCTCAATCTCCTGCTGTCCATGTGTACTCTTGGTGGCATGGGGTCCTGGTTTGAGTCCCGTGGCTTTTTGGGGTAGGACCCTCTTGGTTCATACAGCTCTGGGTGGAAGCAGGACTCTGAGTACAGGTGGGCTTTTGTGTATGATGAGCTGTAGGTACTTCAGTGCTGCAATTAATCAAGTGGATTTTGTAGTGCTGTAGGGAAGGAGACATGGGGTGAACCTCTGTTTTGGGGGTCGTGATTCTCCTCTCCCCCCATGGACTCATGTGGGGGGCAGGTACTTCCCATAGCGACTTTTGAGAGCACCTCTTTGGGCAGCTGAGTTGGCGGAGGGTTAATGAGTCGAAAAGGCCTCCCGCTTCCTCGGCAGATGGAAAGGTTTAACTCTACCCTGCCTCAGCCACCATTTTTCTGGTCGGGTGGGCAGGAGGCTTAAAATGCCACTTTGGCTGGCAGAAAGATGGGGGGCCAGGGGAAGGGTGAAGAAAAAAGCTTTTACTTCCAAAAATAACTCTGGAACAAAATGAAGAGGTCGGAGGGTGAGCAGGGAAACAGAGAAGTGCCATCCCCAGGGGCCAGCATTGAAGTTCTCATCCTCCAAGTACCTGAGGAAGAAAAGCTCAGCTTTATTAAAGACCGTCCTCCCCTGCCAGGGCTAAAACAAGCTGTGGCACGGTGAGCGCAGGCATGTGTGAGAGCACAGGGGTGACTAAAGCACAAAGCATCTTACTGCCCTTCCTCCCCACCAGCTGTTTGCCGTCAAGCTTCCTTCAGCCTGTCCTTTAACTAAATTTTTCTCATCTGTGTGGCCAAAGCCAGAGCATGGCACAGCCACACAGGGCTGCAGTGGTGTCACAGTGTTGGCCATGTCTCTCCTGGAGGGACCTCTCATTGCCTGGGTCTCTGGCTTTTGCAGGGTGATGCTGCAGCTGCTTTGACCCCAGGACCCCCATGACAATGGCAGTGGTGGCACAGGGCTGGAGGGGGACCAAGGGATTTCTCTGCTCCACTGGTCCCTTGCCCATGCATGCGCTGGCCTGTGCCCAGGCACAGGCTGTCTGTCTTGGAGATAAGGATGGGACAGGATGGGATTGCCTAGAAGGTGGAAATGCTCTGGGTTCCACCAGGTTCTGCCCGTACTGGAGGGGACATCAGCAGAGAAGGGGAAAGGATGGGGGTCTGCTGTGCGTGAACCCAGGCAGAGGCATGAGGACATCTGACATCCCCTTAACTGGGGACCAGCCTCCAGCTCCCCTTTACAGAACAGGATTTCATTCTGACAGAGAGAGGTGCTGGGGCCAGGTCTCTGCTGGCCATGGGGGAGCTCTGGCTGCAAGTGTCACAGGTGATGGGAGGAGGAACTTGCTGCCCTGCTGGCTTCTTTTTTTTTTTTTTCCCCCCACTTCGTCTAAACACCAGTTTCCCACCCTTACACCAAGCTCAGGGCTTCTTAAAGAAGCTGTTCCCTCCAGCTTAGCACTGAGCTGGTCAAAGGGAGCAGCTGGCTGTGCCAGCAATCCTTGAACCAAGAGACCCAGGAGCTGGCACAGCCCTCAAGCACCAAGACACAGGAAAATCCTGTACCAAAGTGGGGAAAAAAAATAGAGAACTAACACCCCAAAGGGTGTCTCCTGGACAAGAGCAGGTCCTCCTGTGGCATCTCTGCAGGGCATTGTGGCTCCATCGCACAGGGGCTGTCCTTGCTCCCAATCTGGCACCCATCCCTGGAGCCAGCACCCATCCCTGCCCCATGTGAAGGGTTTGCTTGTGGGTCCTGGTGCGTGATGCTGTAAAAAACACCTCCTGTGCACTGGCCCCTGTCCAAAAAAAAGGGATTTACAAAAGAAGATGCAGAGAGTATTTCCCAGAACAAGTGTTGGGTGGACATTTTATTGCTGGTGGTGGCCAGTGTGCCAGGATTCTGCTATTTCTTCCCTTCCCAAAGCTGGGAGATGATAAACACTGGGGTCTGCCTCCATTCAGCTGTGATCCATCAAGGCAGGGGGACTCGCACCAGAGAGCGGGTGAAGGGAGGTCAGTGATTGTGTAAACAGGCACTTTAGAGTTCACCCCGAGCTGGTATTATTGTAATTAATTAGAGGTGTCAGCCCGCTTTGTAGTTCCTCGCTTAGAAAGACCCTTGCCTGGCAACTTCTAACATCCAGCCTTGCCAGCAGAAAAATAAACTGCACGAGACGTCTTTGCAAGAGAGAGTTGCAGTTGCAGCATCACCCTGCTAAAAAGAAATTGAGATCTAGCCTGGCCTGAAAACATGCAGGGATGCTCTGTTGCACTAGCAAAGGCTTCTCCTCTACTAGGGCACCAGGTGCTGAAGTCCTATGTGCTCCTGCCAAACTGATGCTAAGTGAGATGCAACGTGGTGCCTGACCACACTGGTTGGGCAGAGCGCATCCACTGCTGAAATTTCAGGATTTGCTCAGGGAAAAAGCATGAGCACGTTGAATGCACCATACTTGCTGACAGCCAGGATGCAGATTTGCTTTGGGGGACCCCTAACCCTCTCTAGGCAGGACACTGAGGAGCACAGGAGGCTGCTCCCTGCGTGCTGGGATGCACAGGCTGATACACCTGTATGGAGCATCCTTTCCAGCTTAAACCAAACTGCTTGCACCAAGCCCCCACCTAATAGATACCTACGTCCTGCCCATGGTGGTTTGAGGTTCAGGGAGCCTGTTATCTCCTCTGCAGCCCACCTGGCTGCTGTGCTCAGTGTGAAGCTTGGTACCATTTGTCAGCATCTGGGGATGGAGCGATACTTCCCAGGGAGACTCCAAGCCTGTGTGCCAGAGGAGAGCCACAGTGCTCTTCCCGTTGGAACAGCTTGTTCCTGTCCCCTCGCCCACTTGCTCTGCTGCAATACTTCACCCGACTTAAAAGGGCACTAAAATTCCCCCTCCCAGTGGCGGGGAAGCCCAGCATGGTCTGTAAACTGCCAGAGGTGTCTGGTGAGGGGTTCATGCGGTGGCTTACAGGACTGTAAACACCGGCGAGGATGAAGTGCTGTGGAGGGCAGCCCTGGGACTGCAACAGCTCGCACAGGCCCTCTGGCACAGCGGTGGTGATGCTGAAGACCAAGCTGCAGGGAAAGGAGGGAGCGAAGCGGTGGTTTGCTCTGCCCAGAGGGTAACATCTCCTGGGCAGGATGGAACCGCTCCTTCCAACCAAAACATCCTTGCAGGTGTGCTCAATGAAGCAGAGGAAGGGTCTTTTGCAGATTGAAAGTGTTGGATGGCTGCTCGCTCCTGCACGTTGCTGTACTGAGGAGGTGCAGCACGCTCTCCTAAGATGGCACACAGCCTCAGCAGCACCTTGGCAGGAGACACTCGGGGTGGCCCTGTGTGGGACTGCAGCATCCCGGTCAAGTCCAAGGTTGCCTCCTAATGCTGCAGACACTGTCTCTAATGATGTGAAGGCAACAGGCACATAAATGAAGACAATTAAAATCTGCTTCAAAATCTGGGGGCCTGGTGAACCCCTCTAAGGAACTGGATTAGCTCAGCATCAGCCTGTAGGTGACACAAAAGATGGGGCTTGGCATTCTCGGCATCAAAGGTTTAGGGCAAACTTCCCTGTTTGTAAAGAATGGTTGAGACATCAATGATGTGAGTGGTCGGGATTGTACAAAAGGTATACATGGGAGTGAAATCCCTGGCAAAAAAAATACAAGTTTTTGCATCTCTGCAGATGGACCTGGTGTGGGGATAGAAGCTAATGGCTTTGAGTGTGCAAGACACCCTAAATGTTTTTATATTCATTGTGAAAATCTTGTCATAGGGTTCCCATGCTTCTCTTCTATTTAATGCTTCAGACTGGCATTTTTTCAGTCCCTGCTGTGTTGCACAGAGCAAGGTTCCTCCTCCACTGGGGCACCTGCTGTTGAACTTTTGTATTTGCTGCCACCAAACCCATGCTAAGTGAGATGCAACATGGTGCCTGGCCACACTGGTCTGGCCAAAGAAGACAGAGCCCACCCACTGCTGAAATGACAGAATTTGCTTAGAAAAAAGCCTGAAGGCACTGAATGCAATTTGGGTTTTTTTGAGCCTGTTGAGAAGCCAGCCGTTTGGTGTTATCTCGCCCAGGCTGCTGGAGCAAGGCTGACTCCCTAGGGAAGGAGTGTGTGCTTTGGATGGGGTGGGAGGAAGAAATGACCCTGGGGTGCAATGGAGCTGACATCACTCCTGGTCTTTGCATCAAACTCTGATGCTCTGCCCTGCTTGGTGAGGAGGTCAAACAAGATGATGTGCCGCAGGCTGCCCCAGTCCCACCGCTCAGCACCTTGCACCATGTTTGGCCTTTAAAGCTAAGAACAAATGGCTATTAACCCAGGTGACAATTTCCATTTCTCCCTTATCTGCCTCCTCAATGCTGCAACCTAATCTAACCACATCTTTCCACTTGCAGAACTCATTACTGCAGTATCAGTGCTGCATTCCCGAATAAATCCAACCTCTCCTGCCCTGTTGCAGGGAGGTGTGTGTGCTGGCAGGGGAAACACGTTTGTGATAGACCTGCTTCTGATGCCTTCGTTCTGGAACAAGAAAACAAGTGTTGGCTCCCAGTTCTGTAGCTGCTAATAAACCATCTGGCATTGCTTATTTTAATTGCATTGTGCTCCGATGGAGGGTTAGTGAGGAGAGAGGGTGCCCTACATTCTTGCATGCGGCATTTGGTCAGGGATAATTGTGCTGTGTGAGCGGCAGGATCCCAGCACTGGGGCCTTTGATTCTTGGCCAAGGGAGGCAGGTGCTTTCAATATTCACCCTGCTAAGCCTCTCTGATAGGGAAAAGTGTTTGCAAGATGCATGTGGTAGAGGAGAGGCTGAGGAGGGAGTTCACCCTGGGTAGGTAGCAAGTCCTTGGTCTGGGCTGTCCCCTGGCCTCATGCATCTCTCATCATGTCTTGCCCTTCCCGTGCTGCCCGTTGATGTGTTTGCTGTGTGCGGCTCTCCCAGTGTGTCACCGGTGGCCTGTCACCCCATGCTGCCTCAGAGAAGCTTGAGTGGTGCCCCATGCTTTCCTCTCCCTTCCCGTAGCCCCTGCCCCTTGCTGCTGCCTCTCCGCTCTCCTAAATCCTCTCTCCACCTGTCTGTGCCCAGGTGCCAGCTTTGGTTTGCCTGTTTGGGATGGGATGGGCAGCTGCATCCCTGCACTGAGGGCGGTTTCTGCAGCTCGGGAAGCCCCCAGCCACCCCCGTAACCTACACAAAAGTGAGCATCTTGGCATGGTCCTTGGGTTGCTCCTACTGCTGGAGCAAAAACAGGCCACGTACAGCAAGGAGGGGGGCTGTGTCACTAGGTTTGCCCCTCTCCGTGCCTCAGTTTCCCCTTCTTCTCTTCAGTTTCCATGCCGAGCTGCAGGACCGTGCATGTGTGGCTGTAGACAGGCTGCAGGTCTTTGGTTTGTTACCAGGCGGGGGGAAAAAAGCACTTTTTGGTATGTGGGGTATTTTGGCAGGTAAATCCTTTGGGCTGGGACTTGTATGATGTGACTATGTCTGTGGGGATGTGGCAGTGCTGATCATGCCTTCTGCCTTGCTTCCCCTTGCTGGGTTTTCATGTTTTTTCATGCAAATCTTTCCCAGGGGTCTTCAGTTTCACTTGTCCCCCAGGAAGAGCCAGCACCCCCCAGCCCCACATCACGCTGGCACAAGCCGGGACAATAAAGCAGGTCTGACACAGGGGGCACAGCACTGCCTTGTCCCACCAGTGCAGAACTGGGGCTGGGCTCCCAGTTCCCTGGCTGCCACCTGTCCTGGTCTGGAGCAGGACATCTCAGCCATCCCCACTTGACATGGCAGCCCCTCCACAAGCCTTTGACTTGCTGTGGAGACAGTCAACAGCATCACAGCACAGAGCATCCCCTCCCTGGAGAGCTGGGAGCTTAACCCCCGAGCTGCTGGTCAGCTCCTGCTGCTCTTTACCTCCCACATGCCCCCCTCCCTTTCCTCTGTGCCGGCCCCATCAGCCTTTAAGCCCAAAGCCCTCCATCCACATGAGAGGCTCATCTCTGCCAGATCCCACAGCCTGGTGCACAAGCAGACATTTTCGTCTTTATTTTCCCAGGGTCTGCTGATAAATCCTGTCTCCATAACCCCGGCCTTGATTGACTCATTATCAGGCAACGCAGCTCTGAGGAAGCGACCTGTGACCCTGCCTAGGGAGATGGGGTGACCCTGGGGGAGTAAACCTTATCGGCCCTTTTTAAAAGCTTCCCTTTTTAACATGACAGAGGAGCCTCAGCCAAGCCAAGCAACACCTAAATAGCAATGAGGTGGAGGAAGGTGTGTGGAGGGTGAGGACAAGAGGGTGCAGGAAGCATCAGGCACGTGGGGTGGGTTTATTTCTGCTGGCAGAGTGTCGGGGTGTTCGCTGAGGTTGGGAAGAGCCTTTGCCAGGGTGAAAACATTGACCCGGTTCCCATGAAGAGCTAAGCATGGTGGTAGACTGGGGGAATGCCCAGCGGGCTGAGCTCACCCTCACCCAATGCCTCACCCGAGTCCACCTGCTCTGTGCAGGGGTGGTCTTCCTGGCTTCCCACTGGGGTTATCAGGAGAGCCCACCAGGAAATAAGAGCATCTGTGGGGTAAGGTAACATTGGACAGGCTCAGTGCCGTGGCTCAGCCCAAAATGGGGCTGTCCTGCATGCTGCCACTGAGCACCTGGGATGGAGGGGTGGCTGTGAGCTGTGTCCTTGCTGTCCCTGAGCCCCGCATGTCTATCGGGGGGGGCTAATTTGTCTTCCCTTTTCCTCCCAGCTGTTTTTATAGCAAGCAACCTTTCAACCCTCACCTTATCTTTACAGAAAAGATAAAGTGTTAGGGTGTCACTGACCCACATTCCTTCAGCACCCTCTCCAAGGGGCAGCTGCAGGGTTTGGCGTGTGCCAGGCTGGTGAAGATGCTGGTAGGGGCAGGCAGGGTTGTTCAGCATGTAGGAGCAGGGATGAAACCACGGAAAGGAAAAGAAGAGGTGGAAATCCCATTGCTTGCCATGTTGCAGAGAGGGTGTTGTCCTGCTCAGGACAGAGCCCTGTGGGGCAGACAGGAGTTACTCTCCTGCCCCCCACCCTGCAGCAGGGCACGGATCACTCCCTTCGATGGGCTGAGGGCTGGCCTGCCTGTGTGGGTCGCTGATCCGACCCCCCAGCTCCCCAGCAGGGATTAGCAGGGATGGTTTTTTGCCAAGTCCTGGCTGTCACTGTGTTCCCACCTTTGATCAGGAGTCGGCATTCCTGAAGTGCTCCATCTCCCACATGTTGCACTGATCAAAGGCAGCTGTTGCCTGGACCCTCCCCTGAGTCCATTTACACACACAAACACACCCAAAAATACAGAAATACAAAGGAAAGTGAAGGAGGTAGAAGGGGTGATGGATGGAGGAGAGACCAGGCAAGGTACAGCGGCAGGCAAAATCCCTCTGCCTGGTCTTTTCATGGAGGGTCCCAGGCATCCCAGTCAGGAAGGCTGATGGTGAGTCTGTTGTGAGTCTAAAAGAGGGATGCTGAAGGGCTGGCTTGGGGAAGGAGTTAGACCTTATCCATCATCTGGAGGAAACTGCGTCATTGGTGGGTGACAGCATTTGCCTGGGCTGGATGCAGCTGCAGCAGAGCACAGCCAACATCTCCTATGGCTTTAGGTAGGGTCAGGAGGGAGACTGGACAAACCTTTCTTTTAAGCCCACTCGGATCTCAGCAGCCTGTGTGTGCTCAATACTAAGGTCCACACAGTCCCCTCTGGAGGAGCGTGGATAGCTCTGCTAGAGAGATGTGTTGCTTGGAGACACGTGGGCTGGTGGTGAAGTTCCTCACCAGCCCATGGGCAGGGTGATGCCACGAGGGGTTTGCTCTCATGGACCATCTCCTCCAGCTCTGCCAGCCAGCAGCATCAGCTGCTTCAAAGCAAGAAGCCTGAGACCCGCTCTGGTTAGTGGCTGCTCTCCAGGGTGAGTGTTGTCCTATTAATTGTGTTGGCAGATGATTTATTGTTCATGCGTATGATTTACCTCTGCTCCCCAGCTCCTGTATTGCAAAGGACTTGGACTATCTGGATTTCCAAGTTCTTTCTGAGTTCCTCTGCATGGCAAGCCTAGCTGGCATCAGCAGCTCATTTGTGGTTGGAGACAGGATGGGGAAAATCTCTTCTGCCCTTCCTTGTCCGCACCCCCATCTGCTTGTTACTCAGTATTACAGTTTAGCTTTAAGGCTTTGAAAAGACACAATCTCCACCTCAAAACCACAGACACAAAGAGGGCAGAGAGCAGGGCCACGGGCCGTGCTTGCAGACTGTTTCCTTAGCTGAGGCAGCAGGTTCAGGTGAGGGGTTATCTGGTCGAAAGCCAGATTTTCTGTCCACGGTGACACTGCAGCAATCGCATCTGCCAGGCAAGGACGAAAGCATCCTCTCCCTCTAGCACAGGGTCGGGCAGACCAGCCTGGGCAGAGTCCCAGCTGCCCAGGGATGAGGTCCATCAGAAGGGCAGTTTGTCCTCCTGTTCCTCCTTTGGCTCCATCTTGTCGTGCAACACACGGCGGGGCAGATGTATCGGACACCACATTGGCAAGCACCAGCTATATCATTAAAGGCAGCCTTTTATTTCTTTTCTCTAGGTCTGGGCAGGACAATTTGCTCAAACGAGGAGGGTCCAGCCATCTCTGCTCCCAAAAGCTAACATCTCCAGCACAAAAACTGAGGAGGTTCTGACAGCATTTCCAATGATGCTGTTGATATAACATTACCCACATAAGCAGACTGCTTTTGTGGGTGCCAGCACACCAAGATCAGGTGGTGAGTGTGGCCAGGTCACATTCATCCTTGTCCTTGCTGGTATCTGCAGGTTAATTTAATCAACTAAAGAAGGTCCTCAGCCGGGTTACAGCCCTCTGCAGTAGTCCCCCAAGGCTGAATTTTGCTCATTATCCATATCTAAAAGAAAAGGGAGGGAGTCAAGGTCTGAGTGTTAAGCATCTCTAGTGCTTACTGCCACGGACAGGTCTGGGTATGCTCAGAACCTCCCCAGACGTGCTCAGCAGCATCCTGCAAGTGCCAGAACGGCTGCCTGGTGTGAGGGATCCTGTCCCAGCAAGGGTGATCCCAGCTCAAATGGCTCTTACTTTCCCTGCTCACCTCACCAGCATCCAGCGGGGGCCGGGGTGCTCCCACTCAGACAGGCATGAGGGGCTCCTGGGGCTGCACTCGCCCTTCTGGGACAGGGCTGGCAGCGCCTGCCTCCAGCCCCGGGTGGTCCAGGGCAGGTTGCCTCATCACAGCAGCCGTCCTGTCTTGGGGTCACAGCTCTGCCTGCCCGGGGTGGCAGGAGTGACAGGCTGTGCTCTGGCACCTGGGGAAATTGGGGAGAAACCTCTGATGCTCCTTTGGACACTGTGGGGGCTGTAGACCAAGAGAAGCATCTCTCCAAAGGCCGCAGTAGGCTTTGCATCTGACCTCTCTCTCGCCATACCTAGGGATAGACAGGATCTGCAGCAGCTTCTTTCTTTCTCTCCTCAACAGCACTTTACCCCCAGTGCATTCACCTCCCAGAGCACAATGTCGGGGACCCTTTGCCCCTCCGCCCACATCTGCCTCTCCCCACTGAGAGATGCCCCCGACACCGCAGTCCCTTGCCCTAACCCTGCTTTCCAAAGTTCAGCTGCTTGGCTGCAGGCAGCCCGTAATACCATTTTACAGCAAGGTGACCCCTGCTCTTTGGCGCTGTGCAACCCCCTGTCCGGCTGGCTGACAAGCTGGCCACCTAACATGTTGTGACAGGTTGACTGGATGGAGCTCACGGAGGGACCACGTCTTCCCCCTCCTCTCGGCAGTGGGGCTGACAGAGCATTGGGTGCCCCTCTCTGCCGAGGGGGGTGGGGATTTGGAGCAGGGAGGGTGAAGGGAAAGTCATCACCCGGACCCTGCCACCAGCCTGGTGGACACCCCAGCATGGAGCTAACTGGAGGGGACAGGAGGGCAAACCTGCTGCTCTCTCTGGATGGCACCCTGGCTGTGGGTTGATGTCGTGTCACCTTTGCCAGGCATGTCACCTCCCAGTTACCCTCTGCCTCTTGTTGTTATAAGCCAGTTTAAGAAACAAAACCTGAGCACAGTTGTTTTTGCCTTTGCTTCCCCACCCAGCGCGGCTGCCTGCATCTGTCCCACCACTGCTGGGGATACCAAGCCAGGAGCAGGTCTGGCACTGCTGCAGGTACATTCAGTGGCACAGGGGCAGGAATATCTCACACTAACATCATCAGAGACAATAGTTTCCATAGGGAAACCCTCTCCCCCCACAGACAAACCAACAATTTATTCAGTCTCTTCCCCAGTCTCTGCTTTGGAGCACGGGGTGTTCGACCTGCACCCAGTGAACCATCCAAGCTGACTGTACAGTGGCTGGTCTATCCCCTGCCCATGCCATGTGCCAGCAGCAGGAGGGTTAAGGATGATCTTCAGGACAGATATTCAAGCTCTAGGATCTGCTTTCCAATACCTCCTTTGAGCTTTCTCCAGACAGGACCTCAGTTTCCCTCTTGTCTGCCCAGGGCTGGGGTATCTGATCAGAAACAACTCCACTTTGGGGAAGGGCCTTCCACAGCACAGCAGAACCACCTGCTGAAGGAGAAACTCTTTTACCTCTCTGATGCCCCCAAAATCTCCAGTTTTCCATAAAAAAGAACATTCTAATTCTCACACTCGTAAACTTAAACCCCTGACCCACCCTGGGGAGCAGAAACCACAAAGGAAATCAAATCTAAAATCACTATTAGTAAAGCTTGTGCTTCTGTATTGAATCTCTGCATTTAGGGAGGGCTAAAATATGCTGTTTTCAAAGAAGTGAGGCTAGCAAAGCTGAGCATCTCTATGGACTCTGCAAAACCCACATCTCCACGTGGAAACGGAGGCTTTTTAGGTGAGTCTTGGATAAGAGTCAACTTGAGTAGTGGTCCAGAGCCTGGCTCACTTAAATACCTTTCTCCCAGGCCTCAGTGAACTGGCTCTTTCTAGTCCCAGGCACCTTCAACAGTGCTGAGCACTGGGGCCAAGCTCTCACCTGGGGAAAATCAACCCTGAATGCAGGAGAGGCTAATAGGAGAGAAACTGCAGGCCCAGGTGAAGCTGTGGCTGGAGATGAGGACCTGTCAAGAGCAGGATGGCTGGCCAAGGCCAAGGTGTGTCTCTGTCCCAGTGGTGCCTTGTTAGGAGGCAGGAACAGGCATGGACAGTGCTGTGTGGGCAGGAGCTGGGCACTGCTGCTGGCTACAAGCAGCATGTGAGGAGAAGATGAGGGGAGAGAGAGTAAGTGTCTTGGAGAGGATAGGAGTGACAAGGGCAAGGTCTGGATGTGTTAGTGATGGTGTGAGTGCAGCCCTGTCAGTGCTAGCCTTCATCCCAAGTGATGGGCCTGACAGCCTGGCCAAGGACGAGGCAGGAGAAGAGGGCAAGAGGGGGAGGGAGCTTGGTCCTTGGTACCGTGACACCACACAGAGACCCCTCTGAAGGGCCAGGTGAGCAGAAGCAGGAGCATCTCCTTCTGGGTACCTTCAGTCGGGGCTGTGGGGTGAGAGGGGTTTGTGCTGGACATTTTCCCTTTGAGCAAGGCACCAGGTGACAGACCCAGCAGCATCCTGCTCTCTCCTGTTTCCCATGCACTGAGCCTGGCCGTTGCCTCAGCTCTCCTTCCCTGCAAAATGTGTTTCCCTTGCTGCTTACCTGGGGGGAGAGCATGGGCTCCGGCTAGGCTCTCCAGTTAACAAGCCTGCATCCCATTCCCGCCAGGACACTGGGATGTAGCAGTGGTGTGGCTGGGTTTAGGGCTGCCTCCATCAAAGAGCTTGTGGCCATGTGTTCCCTGCTCTTTGAGCCTTTGGGACGGGCAGAGCCAGCCTCAGAAGGGCATTAGGAGATGGTGTCCCTGCCCAAGCTGTTTGTGGGGTGTAAGACCTCAGTGCCAGGGTGGCTTGCTCTGGGTGGGGGCAGCCTGCATCCCTGGTGTGGAGCCAAATGAGGGTGAAAAACTAGTGAGAGCTGTGCTGAAGCTGAGAGCTGTCCTGAGCATCTTCCTCTGGGGAGAAAGGCGTAAAGTCAGATTTCAGGTCCAGGTCACTGCCCCTCATGTGAAATGGGCAGAGCTGGACTGAAGGGCTGTGAGGAAGAGGGGATGCTTGAAGGGTAGGAGTCCCACTTTTCCACAGTACGCTTGCCCTCCAGCAACAGATGTCCAGGTAGGAGAGAACCTCCGGTGTTTAATAACCCTCAAGGAATTTATCTTCCATCATCTTTGGCCTCTTTTGTCCGCTGGAGCTTCTGCAACCCAGCATCCACTGTTTGTGGTGTTCAGCTGTTCCTCGGGGAGAGGCCGCTTTTGCTCAGCCCTGTCACCCTTCCCTCCCTGCTCCTGCCGCGGGGGCTTTGGGTGGGACAGCAGGGCGGCGAGGCACGCTGCGGCGTCCCCCCGTATCACCCCCAACCCCTCCATAGCCCCCGCGGGGGTCCTGCTCGGGTGGGCGCTGCCGTGCAGCGGCGGGCGCGGAGCTCCCTCCTCCGGCCCCACGGAGCAGCGCGGCCGGCCCGCGGGGCTGCAGCCGCACGCCTCGGAGACAGCCGGGGGTGGGCAGCAGGGGTCCCCGCTGATGCGGAGGCGGGGGGGCACGCAGCATCACCGGGGCGGGGCTGACAGGGGCTGGCGGGGGGTCGCGGTGACCCCCGGGACGGCGCTGCCGGCTCTCCCCGCATGCGGCCGGGTCCCCAGTCCCCTCCGCGTTTCCCCCCGCCCCCCCATACGCTGCCGGTGCCTGCCCCCTCGATGCTCCGTTGATGCTCCCCGGTGTCCCGCGCGCCGTTGCTAGGGGCCGGTTGCTAAGGCCTTTGCCAGGCCCCGCCTCTGGCGCCTGCGCAGCGCAGTCCTTCGCCCACGTGACTCGGCGGGAAGATGGCGGCGCCCGCGGGACGGCGTGTGCGGCGCTGAGCGCGGCGGGGCCTCGCCTTGTGCCGTGTGGCGCCTGTCTGCTGTCGCTGCCATGTCGCGGCTTATCGTGAAGAACCTTCCCAACGGGGTGAGCCCGTCGCATGGGTGCGGTGTCTGCGGGGTGGAGGGGGACTGCCGGCTCTGGAGCTGGGTCTGAGGGGGGACGCGGGCTCCTGAGCGGGGGGAGGCCCAGGAGGGGAGGGGGTCCGCCGTGTGGTGGGGACGCGGGGGAGCGGGGAGATTCTAGGGAGAGAGGGTCCTCCGGTCGGGGTCCGAAGATGTGCTGGGGAGAGGGACTCTGAGGGGTCCTGGAGGTGTGCTGGGGCGGGGGTCCTTGTGGGAGAGCGGGGAGGCTCCCTTGGGGGTAGGATGGTGGGGGCCTTTGGGCAGGGGGTGCCCCAGGAGAGCTCAGGGGGCCGCCCTGGCGGGGAGCGGGCAGTGTGGGGCATGGGCTGGGGGAGAGCCGCAGGGAAGGGAGCTGGCAGCCCCTCAGGCCGGGGGAGCGGCGCTTGTCGGGGCCCCGGCCCTTCGCTCGCTGTCAGGGAGGTGGGTGCAGGTGCTCGCTGTGCTGCTTTGCTGCCACCTGGGTCCCCCGTGAGGTCCCACCGGGCCTGGGGTTGAACTGGGGGCTTCACTGTGGCAGGCCCTGGGCTCCCAGAGAGCTGGGTGCCCCCTTGAGCTGCAGGGGTACTGCAGGTGGAGATCTGCACATGTGGGGGTTCTTGGCGAGATGAAAGGGTTCGGTGGCTCACGTGTTGGGTTTTTGTTCGTGTTGCTGTGAGACTGTGTGGTTCCTACAGCACTTTGGAAGCCTGTTGATAGAAAATGTTTTGTTTTGGACTTGTCCACAAAGCGTGGCTCTAACTGTGTTACATTTCTGATTTGCCTTCCTGCTGTCCTTCTGCGCTTCCCAGATGAAGGAAGATCGCTTTCGGAAATTGTTTGCTGCCTTTGGTACGCTGACAGATTGTTGCTTGAAGTTCACCAAGGATGGCAAGTTCCGGAAATTTGGTTTCATTGGCTACAAGTCTGAAGATGAAGCTCAGACAGCCCTGAACCATTTCAACAGAAGTTTTATAGACACTTCCAGAATCACAGTGAGTTGATCTTTAAAAATACCTCCTTTTGATTCTTAAGAAAGTTTGTCATTGGAGATTTTGGTGGTCTTAGGGGTCAATAGCTGGGGGCCAAGAAAGTCTAAAGATTAAGTCCCCTGCAGCAAAATAGCAAAGCCTGGTAGCAGGCCTCATTGCTGGTGTCTCAAGCAGGTACTTGATTCCCATGGGCCGTGTTTGTGCACTAGCAGTGAATTCAGTGCTGGCTGGAACAGCGGTGTTAAGATTTTGAGCTGTCATAATCTAACATTTTGAACTTAAGCTCATTTTTTTCATTTCAAGTCATCCATCTTGTTCTGACAGAGAACAATTCATGATAAAACAGGAGAACTGTGCTTAAATGAGCACAACAAACTGTTCCCCATGTTGAGTGAATATGTGGCTCTCTGCTTTTAAAATGAATGTCTGTATGAAGGTGCCTGTTCTTATCCTGCACATGCTCCCTCCATCCTGTCAAGGTTATAAGAAAGGTTCCTGATGGAGGCTTATCCAGCAGTTAACAGAAGCATATGTTTAATTAAAGATCTGATTATTTTCAGGTTGAGTTATGCAAGTCTTTTGGTGACCCTTCAAAACCCAAAGCATGGAGTAAACACTCTCAGAAGGTCCCTACCCCAGAAAAACAGACCAAGAAACCCATGGCAAGTGCAGCTCCTGCAGGCACAAAAAAAGTGAGTCTTGCTTGTTCCTGGAGGCTCTGGTGTATGTCAGTGACTTGGCGGCGAGAAGGGTAGCCTGGTGTGTGGAGAAAAGGACAGAGTAGCTGGGACAGTGGCTGTTGGGAGTCCTAGTTCTGGTATTTTCTGCCTTAGGATCTGTGTTCCCTGTGCCGTTAGGTTACCTGAAATTATCTTGGCTATGCTTCTAATGAGCCTTTCTAAAAAAAAATATGATTTTTTCTTCCCTAGGATAAAAGGAAGAAAGATCCTGTGGAAAACTTAAAGGAGGTGAGTTGAGGTTGAATTGCAATCCCTACATTGTTGCTAGTTTGTATTAAAAGCAAGAGCTGAATAGGTATTTTCTGTACTGTTTCCCATGCTTTCATTCAGGCAAGGTATATGATTTAACCAACTCAGTGACAGTCAGATTCTACTATAAAAAACCATTATTTGAACAATCCCAACACTGAAGACCAATTTTTTAGTTGTCAGCTACTCCTGTGTGACCATGCACTGTGTCCAGGACAATCCTGTTTGAACAACTCTGCTTTTTAACCCTATGTGAGTTTGTCATGTTTAACTTGTATAATTTTTTTTCTTGTTAATGTTTGTTTCCTTCTTTAAAGTGCTTTCTAAACATCAGTTACAAAACAGAAACAGTAAGACTGAGAGATCTCGAGAAGACTTTAGTCACATTAAGTGCTCACCTTATTACTGTGAAGCGAACTCCCCTTAAGGGATTTTTTTTATGTTGCTGGGAATTAGATGATATCTTTAAATTCAGACTTGCTGCTAGTTCTTCACAGCTTGTGTGCTTATTTCTTTCCCAACAGTTGGAACAAGATGAAACATTCCAGGAGTTTTTGGTAGTTCACCAGAAACGGTCTCAAGTGGCCACTTGGGCTAATGACACTTTGGCAGAGGAGCCCAAGAAGGGAAAAGCAAAGCCAGCAGCTGATTATCTCAACTTTGATTCAGATGAGTCTGAGGAGCTGAGTGAGGATGGGAATGAACCCTCTGAAGATGAGGAGGAAACTGAAGGTACTGAAATGAACTATCGCCCTTTGCTTGTCTTTGTCATGGTGAATGAGGGCAGGTGTGCTGATAGGACCCAGCTCTGAGTCTTGCCTACAAATGGAGACAGTGTAATCAGGAAGGTGGTTTCTCAAGCATGGGATTCATTCTGTGTGCTGTGGATTTATGGTTGTTTTCCCAAATTTGTGGAAATGTGGGAAATGCAGTTTCTGATATTAAGGGGATGGCATTTGTGCTTTCCCCTGGGTCCTTAAGTCAATGTCTAGGCAAGAGTAACAGGGCAAACATCTGCATTTTTCCCTTAAATGCTGTCCTAGCCTGCAGCTTCTTTCATCTCCAGGGTTTCCAGAGCTGGATGTGGTTTCTAAAGAGAAACCATTTTTAGTAACCTATAGCTGTTGTCTGTGAACTTGTCTGGTCTGCCTTTGATGCACATTTCTGTAAACGGCGTGTCCTTGCACCCTGTCAGATTTGATGAGAAGGGGCAGAGTTCAGTGTCCTGGATCCTGAAAGGAAAACGGTATCCTAGTGGAGCAGTGGGTTAACTTAGAAGACTGAGAAATCTGGGCTGCAGTTTGGTGTATGTTGTGTTAGAATCCAGTCTCCCTGCACCAGTAACTAATGTGGTTTTGAAGCTTTTCTCCTCTCTATGTGGTATTTCCTTATGCTGTCCTATGGCTGTGAATGGCATTTTCTCTGCTGCTTCTCATCTTTCCTTGGGTTAAAATGTAGGTGTGATCAGTTGATCTTTGGTAGAGGGGTGTTGAGGAGAAACTGCTTCCTCTGTTCTTTTCCCTGCAAAACTAAACTAAACAATCGAAAATCTTCTCCGGGGTCTACTTAAAGTATTTCATTAAAATGGAGTCAAAATACTTTGCCATGGAATTCCTCAAGCTCCTTTCTGAATTGTTCTATATGTGAACTGTTGCTTTGAAAAACAGTGATCCAGACTGTCAGTCTGGAAGTGCTGAGATGAAACTGCTCTGCTATTCTCAAACTTTTCCTTTCCATGGAAAGGGTAAAGGAGAAGGAGGTGTGGTTCTCATGGTTGTGTCAGTTCTCAGCTTTTACCTGGCTGGGGAGAGTGCAGCAGCATCTGTGTGCAAAACTTCTCTGGTCTCTCCAACAGCAAAGAAAGGAGGTAAGAAGGCAGCTACCAGCAAAGACCTCTCGGATATGGATTACTTGAAATCTAAAGTAGTCAAGGATTCGTCCTCACCATCCAGTACAGAGGAAGAAACAGATAGTGAGGAGACAGAAGAGGAAAGTGAGAATGAGGAAGATCTGGGCACTGCAGAAACCATCAGCACCTGCACAGATAAAAGGGGGAAGCCAAAAGCCCAACAAACACAGCAAGAGAGAACAGTGGAGAAGAAGAAAAAAGGGCCCACTCTAGAGGTATAGCTGAATTCGACTTTTGTCTTATCTAAAGCAGGAGCTGAAAGCTGGAAAGCTGTGGGACTCTGTAGGTACCAGCTTTCTTGGCTCACTGGGCTGGAGCCATTAAACTAGTTTGCTGGATCTCCTGTTAGTATTTCTTGAATTCCCAGAGATGGGACTTCCAAACAGGTGCTGCTAATGCACTTCTCGGAGGCTTTTCTGTTTTTCCTGTGTCAGTCTCTGTGTGCAGGAAACACTGTTCTGCAGAAATCAGTTTTTAGTGACTGGGTTTGAGTATCCTAGCCAAACCTGGCACTTCCTGCCTAGCCTGAGGCAGCTGCAAGAATCTCTTGATATTCTCTTCCGCTCTTCAGCCTCCTGTTTGTTGGAGAAGACTGGCTTGTTCTGCTATGGGTTTTTTTGTTATTTTTCACTCAGCTTGCCTTTTTTTTTTTTTTTTCCTCTCCCATCTCTGTGCAGAATCAAGGCAGCACAGCAGAAGCCAGTACACCATACACAGTGAAACTTCGTGGTGCCCCCTTGAACATCACTGAGGCAAGCTTTGTTACCAAGCTGGGAAGGGAGGCTCAAGGGTGTTCTCAGGTGTAACGTGGTGTGATCTTTGCAAAGGCTTCTATCTTCACTTATGGAGCTGTTTTGAGGGTTGTGCGGGTGCTTGGAGGAACTTTTGAACTGGCTTTGTGCAGATACGTTGTGTGTTGCACATGGTGTATTCTTTTTATCAAGTACAGAAACAACCTAAGTCTGAAACCTGCTTCTTCCTGTATCTGAGAACTTACTTAATTCTAATTCTTCCTGCAGCAAAAAGTTCGTGAATTCTTCTTGCCTTTGAAGCCAGTGGCAATCCGGATAGGAAAAAATGCCCAGGGGAAAAATACAGGTAATGTCTGTATGTGGAAGTGGGAGTTAGAGGACCTCTCGGTCACACCTCTGCTCTCTTCATCTGCAATTCCAAATTGGTGGCTCATGTCCTGGTTCTTACAGACCTTTCTATGACTTTGCAGCTCACCTGCCCTAGTTGCTGTCCATACGATGCCGCGGGCAGAGTTATGTTGGCTGTGCTCCCTTAGGAGTAGCAGCAGGAGCCTTTTCTTTGATGTGTCTCTGGAACTTTCCTAAATATCCCAAACCACACTAACGAAAAGTCTCTTCCTCTGGGATAGCTGCAACAGCACCTAGGGACTTTGCTGACCAGTGCGTATTGGCTGCAGAGCCGTCCTTAGCCAAGGTGGCTCTCCTGACAGGCTGTGGCTACTGGAGGTGCCCATCAGGAGGAGTGCGTTGCTGGTCATCAGAGCTGGCAGGGAACTTGGCTATGTGCTGTTTTCCTTTCGTAGCCTAACAGCGGATGCGCTTTTATTTGCTCTTGGAGACACCTGTGAAAGCCTACTTCAGCTGTTAAGTCAGGCTTCTTTGGTTCACATGTAGAGAATAAGCTTTTAAAAGGCAGCCTTCCAGTCTGACATGGCCATTTTCAGGCTGGATTGAAACTTCAATGGGAGCTGAATGCTTTATCTATAGGAATCTATATTAAAGAAAGCCCAATTTACCCTTAATTAGCCAATTAGTCCCCACATGATGCTCAGTTGAACCTTTCCTTCCTCCAAGGTTATATCTTTGTTGACTTGAAGAGTGAAGCAGAAGTGCAGAGAGCCTTGAAGCGAAAGAAAGAATACATAGGTAAGGGCTATTTGTTCCTTCTTGTTCTGGCTGATGTTGATGGCAGGGTGCTCAGCTGCTGAAGTGTTCACTGCAGAAGTATCTCCTGTTTCAGTTTTTCTCAGGCAGATGGTGGGGGTGATTTCCTGTGCTCAGCTGATGTGGGATAAACCAGGTGCCGTGTCAGGAACGGCATAGAATTGGCGAGTGACTGAGCTGTGCGTGTTGCTTTTTGGCTCTCAGTTTTTGTCATGTGCTTGAAGTGTATCTTACTCTTGGTATAAAAATGATACTGTTCAAATCTGGTTGGGATAGTACAGGGGATTTGTACAAACGATCCTGTAAGCCTGTGTTTGAAACCTGTTCTTGGCCTAACCCTTAGTGTACCTACTAACATTATATTTGCAATAATCCTGTGTAGAATGGGAATATCTACTTGGAAGCCTGTGGACTAGGTTGGCACAGGCAGAAAGGCTGGAGCTCTGTTGCTGCTGTAAGCCCAGGCTCTTTGTGCATTGATATTGATTGCCCATGGCCTTGGGAAGCATCTAATGTGCCTCTGTGTGTGTGGATTAGGTGGGCGATGCGTTGAGGTATTCCGATGCAGGAATACCACAAAAGAAACTGTTACGGCAAAACCTGATAAGCACACATGGCAAAGAAGGAAGAGGGATGATGAAGAAGAGGAGGACTTGTCTGAATCGGGGAGACTCTTTGTCAGGAATCTTCCTTTTACTAGCACTGAGGAGGACTTGGAGAAGATCTTCTCCAAGTACGGTAAGTATTTGCTTATCTGCTTGGGATTTGTAGGGCTACGTCGTTCCTTCATGCACATGGAGGTTTTCTTGCTGGGTGTGAATGGACAAAGCTGTGTGTCCAACACATCTTGAATGTGGACTGACTCCCATTGCCTTTGTTGCCTGCTGTGGCTGCTCAGCTTCGTAATGATGCTGGCTCCGTGCTTCTTTGCTCGAAGCACATACTGCTGCGTGCATCTGCCCTCGCCCCTCTTGTCACATCTCGGATGCAATGGTAAAAACTCTTGCCAGTCAGTGAAGGCTCTGAGTCCTAGTGGCATGGGGAGGAGGAAAAGATAACCAAAAGCACCTGCTGCATGAAATGCATGCAGGAGATTGCTGGATACAATAGGTAAGAGGTGAATCTCTGAGGTACACCCCAAATTCATGCTCGTGTTTGGCATGTCAAGTGGGAGTTTGAAGCTTCCCTTTTCTAGCTCAAAGTTAAACAAATTTAAAGTTGTCTTGGCGTTAGAGTATCCTGCGGGGGAACACAGTGTTAGGTTGTGGAAATCTTTATTTCTGACTGAAAGTAAATGCAGCTGCTCAGAACTTGCCTGGTTTGTGTTGTGTGTCAAAGTCACGTGGTGCACAGCTGGACTTGGGGTGCTTTTGCTGGACCTGCCTTGTCAGTCTGCAGTCAGCTGCTCCTCACTCAGGCTGGTGGCTCACCACACACCCTCTGCAATATCCAGGGCTGCTCTGCCCTCCCTGGCTCCCCTCCTCCCCGGTTTTGGCCAGGAGGTGCCAGTTCAGAGTGTATGATGGCTGTGCAGGACATCTGTCATGGTAAAGCCTTGCCTTTTGCAGGACCCCTCTCGGAGATCCATTTCCCTATAGACAGACTGACCAAGAAACCCAAAGGGTTTGCATTCATCACCTATATGATTCCTGAGCATGCGGTGAAGGCCTACACAGAAATGGATGGGCAAGTGTTCCAGGTACAGTGACTGATGGTTTTCCTGTGGTATTGGATTGCAGCTGGTGAGCCTGTTTGTTAATAATGTGACCAAGTGTTTGCTTCTGTCCTTGGCTGGAAAGGTTTAGTTTCTTTTACCTTGCTGTATGGGAACACTGGTACTTTTGGTAGAGTAGCCTGATTTGAACAGCCTTGCAGGTACCAAAATCTGAACTAGAAGTGGAGTCTCAGTATCTCACATTGTGTAGCTACTCTGACTTGCAGTAACGTCTCTTTTGGGAAGGAAGGTTCCCTCCTTCCACTTAGGAAGTCCTGCTTGGTAAGTAAAGGTGCCAGAAAATCTCCTCCACTCTGCTTAGTTCATGAACGTCTGTAGGTTATTTTGGAGCTGCTGGACCTCTTCTTCTTTTCTTCTAGGGTAGAATGATGCATCTTTTACCATCCACAATCAAAAAGGAAAAAATTGAAGATGTAGATGCAGAAGAGACTTCCTCCTACAAAAAGCAGAAAGAGGCCAAGGATAAAGCCAAGAGTACCAGGTACAGAGATGTCTTGTAGTGGAGCAAGACAAACACAACCTGCCAAATTTCCAGGTGGCAGGAATGCATGTGGGGTCTTTGTGAGGGCTGTATAAATTACCAGAGTCAAGAAAGCATCTGCTGTCTAGCTCTCTTGCCTTTATCTCTCTTACCTACTTGATTCCTCTGTGTTAGTAGCTCTAATAGTTCAGTGAACAGCATAACTTGAGAAAAACATGGGTTTGAACAGCTTTGAGTATGATTTTTATTTCTCTGGTGTCTAGTAAGTTGGTCTGATGCTGTAATTCTTCAGGGTAGTGGTTTCAGATCAGTTGGGTCTTTCTACTTGGCCACCTGTATTTCTAAAACTTGTAGGAACTTTTTCTTTCTATGTGACAGATTAATTTGAAAGTAGTGGCTGATATTTTCAAACTTGAAGGGAAAGGAGCACAGCCTTGCTTGCTTGGGCTTTGTGCTTTTAGGAAACCAATTGAAAAAGCGTGTGTTCCTCTGAGCCAACATCTGAGCTTCCAGCTGTAACTGCAGAGCTGTGACCTAGGTTCTCTAGGGAAGAAGAGCTAAGCTGCCTTTCTGTTTACTCTCCAGTCACATCTCCCTCATCCTGTCCCTTCTCTAAGAACATTCTACTCTTCTTTCGCTCTAACTCTGCACTCTGGCTGCTAATGGTGTCATTCAAAGCTGTTTTTTACCCGGGACTGTTGAATAGAGAGACACCAGTGGAAGAAGGGACCGCGTGACTCTGAACCTGGCTCTTCTTTCTCTTCCCAGCTCTCACAACTGGAACACATTGTTTGTGGGGACAAATGCCGTGGCTGATGCCATTGCTCAGAAGTACAATGCTTCCAAAAGCCAAGTGCTGGATCATGTGAGTTGGGTTATTGATCAGCTAGGGTGGGAAATCACTTTCCTATCTGCTTCCTTGTGCCCAGGGCCTTCCTGATCTTTTTGTGCAGCAAAAGCTTCTGTGGTGCTGTAGCTTCCCTGTGGGATCTGAGCCGAACAATCCCTTTGTCACTGGAGGACAGTGACACTCCCAGCCTTCCTTCCCACTCTGCTTTTCTATGGCTGAATTTTGCATTTCTACATAACTAGAAGCTGATGGAAATTTATATCCTAAAGTTCAGATCCTTCCTGGAAATTTCATTTTGCTTTGGGAAGCACTCTGACTCCAATGGCAAAACTCCCAGCAGCCTCAGAGGGAGCTGGAGCATTTCACCTTCAAGGTTTCTGCCAAATTCCCTTTGCATCTGCTTCTGAGAGCAGCAGGAATAACAGGTGACTGATGTTCTTGCAGGAGAGTAAAGACAGTGTGGCAGTGAGGGTTGCTCTGGGAGAAACTGAGCTGGTCCAGGAAATTCGCCAGTTCCTCATTGAAAACGGAGTCAGCCTGGATTCCTTCAGTCAGGTGAGATGCCCAACTGGCGGCAGCTACGTGGACGTACCTCTTCTATATGATGATCTAATCTTAGTGTCCTCAGCTTTCTTTGAAATTAGTAGTTAAGTCCTCAGTGTTTTGCGGGATCGAACCCTCACATGGGTTAGGAAGTATTCTGTCTATTTGAAAATGCAGCTACCCTCGGGATGGTTGAAATACATAGTATGATGTCTTCCAGTATGACAGTCAGCTTGCTGTGGGCAGAGGAGGAGTCCTGTGTCTGTACCAGGGTGGATGTGGAGCTGAAACCTCCATACATGAGCATTTGTGGAACAGGGAGCTTGTACTGGGGGGGTGAATCTTATACAAAGTGTTTTCCAAGTGGCTGTTGGCCCTCTTGGATCCTGGAAAGGGATGAAGTGGAGTGAGAGGGCACAGTGTGTTAGATCATCTTTAGTTGGTAAGATACTAGGTTTTGCTTTTTTAAATCCCATCTCCCCTTTCTTTCCCCGCTGAACATGGCAGGCGGCTGGTGAACGGAGTAAAACAGTGATCCTGGTAAAGAACCTCCCAGCCAGCACAAGTGTAGCGGAGCTGGAGGATGTCTTTGGCAAACACGGGAGCCTGGGCCGGGTGCTGCTGCCAGAAGGAGGCATCACGGCCATTGTGGAGTTCCTGGAGCCAACTGAGGCAAAGCAAGCGTTCACCAGGCTGGCCTACTCCAAGGTGAGTGTGGCAAGGGGTGGGCTGCTGCCTGGAGAGTGTGGATCTTGGCTAGTTGTGAAGCTGCAGAAAGGAGTGCTTGCTACAAATATGAGGGGCAGAGGACTTTTGAGGAAAGTGAGTTATCCCAGAGCCACTGCTGCTGCCCTTGATCCCTTGGGTTTAGGGAGATGTCTGGTGCATCCTAGTGCAGCAGTGGCTGAGTAGGGCTCTCAGCCTGCAGGAGATGGCTGGAGGAGGGAGCTGTGATGTTTCTAGAAAAATCTCGGTGGCCTGGAGAGGGTTTCTTTTACCTTTTGCAATACAGGAGCGGTCCATGGTAGATTGTGGTCCAGTGTGAGGCTGGATGCAGACTGTCCTTCGGTGAAAGAGTTTAGCCATCTGAAAAAAGTTGCTCAGCTTTTCCACTGTTGTTTTCCATTACGGAGTGAAAGCAAAATAAAGCTGAGAGCAGAGCTTTTTCTTGCCCTCCACCTTCCTTTCTCTCCTGTGTTCTCTTTACAGTTTCATTCTGTGCCATTGTATCTGGAATGGGCTCCCATGGGTGTCTTCTTCAGCCCAGCCCCTCAGAAAAAAACCCTTGAGGCTCCAGAAAAGGAGGGCAAAACAAGGCTGGTACCTGGTAAGAACTTCGACTTTGGGACAGAGAGATCTCTGGTTGTTCCGTTGCTCCTTTATGCATAAAGCAGCAATGCTGATATTCCTGACCCTTTGGGGATGAAACCAACCCAATGAAGTTGTCTGCACAGCCCTTAGTGTCACCCTGTCTGTGGTGCGTTAGTTAATCACGTCACACAAGCACTGTGCTTGTTCCTGCCCCTGCTTCCCTTGCCTCCTGGGTGCAGCGTGGGCAGTGAAGTGCTGCTTGCAGTGCACAGGCTCAGTTTGGACTGGGCTAACAAACACAGGCTCTGGGAAGAGATTTTTGGTCTAGTCTGGTCTTGGCAGCAGCTGTTGGGTGAGCAGTAGCTGTTCTCTGTAAGCTGGGCCTGACCTGAGCATGTGTGCTGTTACGTGCTGTGCAAGGACAGCTCTTGGGATGGAGCCGGGGGGACTTCTGCACACCCCTGGCCCAGTGCAAGCTCTCCTCGTACAGAATGAGGGAAAAATAAGCCTAGAAAAATCACTGCGGGGGCTGCTGATGTCAAAGGGAGGTACATAGTTTACCCCGTCTGAGCACAGAGTCAGCTGTGCTGTAGGGGATGAAGCCGCTCTAAAAGACAAGCGGTCTAGCGAGGAAAGGAGCTGATGAGTCAATGCATGAGAGAAAGCGAGAGAGCACGCTTGTGTGTATTCTCTGATGTCTAACAAGGGCCTAGTCCCACTGCAGCCTCCACTTCAGTGCAGGATCCAACAGGTATCTCCCCACCCTCCCGCGTGTGCAAAAGCTCAGTAGCTTTGAGGCCTCTTCATTGTGTTAAGTACAGTGGAAATTATTAAACCACGTTAAGAGTTGGGAAGAGGGAAATGGATGAATGGGTATATGGATGGAGAGAGTCAAAATGCAGTTGGCAAAGCCTTTCTCCTTGGTAAGGCCAACTGCAAATGCCAGATGATGTGCCCCCTGAGCAGCTGTACAGTACTAAGGTTGGTGCCCCAGAAGAAGCTGTTATGCTGACTGCTGAATTGCAGCTTGATTATTTGGTTTTCTTTTTACGGATTTGTCTTTGCAGAATCCCACAACAAGATTTGTACAAAATACTGTGTGCTGCTGTTGACCTGAGTGTGGTTTGTGGGTCACAGAGTGCGAACTCTGGAAGTGTTAATGCTATAGTGAAGCCCTTTAAGACCACAGCCTCAGTGCTGGGTGCAGTTCTTCATTGCCCTTCGGTATGTGTTTGGGCTTAACAGACCATATTTCTTCACATGCTGATGGGGTAGTTCTCGTTTCATGTCCTGCAGATACGTATTAAACAGAGATGAGGTTTTAGAGCAGCACAGAAGGATGTTCAGACTCATTTGGGGCCTCTTGCCTAGTTCAGCGGGTGTCTGACTGGGTTTGGTGGGACAATGAGTGCTGGGGAAGCACTACACTCAAAGAATAGGCAATATTTTAGGTTTTCGTGGGGACATGGTCATATACTGTGTGTTGAGCTTGCTTCAGTCCATGTCTGCCCAGAAGGAGCCAACAGAGGTGGCCTACTCCTGCTGGGCTAGTAACTGTTAGCTGGGGTAGTGGGTAAGCTCCCCCAAAACTTGGCTTTGTTATATCTTACAAGGTTGGTTCATTCTCTTTGTTTCAGGTGAAGCTATAAAAGGCTCGGAGGAAACAGCAGCACAGGAAGAAGAGGAGGAAGAAGAAGAGGAGGAAGAAGAAAGCATCCCTGGTTGTACCTTGTTCATCAAAAACCTGAACTTTGCCACCACAGAAGACACGCTGAAGGAGGTGAGCTATAAGCAAGGAGAAGGGACTGGGTTTTCCTTAGCACAGTCCACCCTGATGGAGGGGGTTGAATGTGGGGTTGTGGGCTGGACTGAGGTGCCTGATGGAATAAAGCCCCCACTCCCAGCGTGGGCTAGAAGAAAGGGCTCTACTCTGCTGCAGAAGGCAAGGGGCAAGCTGTTCTCTACCTGTTGTGCTGAGGATAAAATGTTCAAAGGAGTTGTATTGCAGCCAGTATGACCTAATGGGAGATTAGGGAGCACTGGATTGTACTGGGACTGGGAACCTCTGCTTTGGGTTTTCAGGCGTCAGTTAAGACAAAATGTATCTGAAACAGTTTTGATGGGGTTTAATTCCACCTCGGGACAGGTGGAGGCAGTAGGAAATCTTTTAAGACTCCTCATTTCTCATGCTTTCTGTGATGCTTTTCCTTGGGACAAGCATTTCTGCAGCTGTGATTCTGCTTTGTGTGTTAAAGCAATAAATAAATAAATGATAGTTTCACTAAGATGTGCTTTTCATCTAAGCTTTTACCAGCATTGAGCTGTCTGTGCTGCTTTACCTCAGTAAAGCACTTGGGAGAGATCATAGCATTTCTAAAGCCACGTGGGATATTAATAGCAAATAGGGAAAAGCAACTGGGAATTGTCATCTCTGCCGTTTTTTGTAGCCATGGAAAATGCCATGTTTCATGGCCCAAGAATGCTGGTGCAATGTCAGTGCTTCCTCGACCTGTGCTTCTCTACCTTGGGACTATGGTACTGTGTAGAGACCCTGGTCCACTTGCGTCTGGGAACAAATGTACGTGTTCAGAGGAGGGCTAGGACTCGTCCCCTCTTCTTTTTCTGCCTTCTGGCTGCAGTTTTACAAGGGAGTCGAATAGGTGGTTTGCAGCCCCTGCTGCCCTCCAGTCCGTCCTGCGTGTCCTTGGAAAGAGCTGCGTTCTAGGGGCATCACAGGAGCCACCCACCCCTAAGGTCCCTACCCAGCTGAGGGCATCTTGTAACCCATAGTGTTCCTCCCAAGCCATCCCAGATCTACGCACAGTTTCTGGGGAGTGGTGGAGGATCATGTGTGAGTGTTGGGAGGGTATATTTGTACAGAAATAATTTTATAATAGAAGACACAGCTGCACTGACTGCTTGTCAGGCGTGTGCTGTGGGAACGTGGACCTGTGAGCATGTGCTCCTGGCTCTGGAAGAGGGCTACATTGTCACTCGAGTTGCAAGCCTCTGACAAAAGGAACTGAATCACGTGTCCAAATTCCTTGCAGACATTCTCCAAAGTGGGAGCTGTGAAGAGCTGCACGATATCCAAGAAGAAAGACAAAGCAGGTACTCTAGATGTTGCTGTTCAATTCCTTCCCTCGGCTGGTTGCTGAGGGCTCAGGTGTGGCATTGCTTTAGCATTCATCTGGCTGAGCATTTGTGTTCTCGTTGGCGAAATCCTTAATATTTCTAGAAGTGTGCCTGTTGAAATGGCTGAAAGCAGCAACCAAAAATATCCTGGGGTTCAGTCTAGAAGGTTAAGCTCTATTGTGGGATTTGTGGAGACGTGGCCTTCTTTTGAGATAGAGATAGAGAAGCCAACTCCTTCAGGATCACAGAAGAGAGCATGATGCAAGTTGAAAGGGACCAGTGTCCCACAATGATTAAAGCTGTGTATGGCATGCTTTATCCACAATAACGGCCAGGATCTTCAAGGATGCCTGGCTGAGTACAGTGCTGAGTGGGCTTCGTTCGCCTTCTGCCTGCCAGCTTCAAACTCAGCAGGCTGTGGTGGTGAGTGGTTATGCCTGTTGCATTGACTGCACTTGCTTTCTGAGTGGTTGGACAGGGAAGACTGCTTAAGGCAAGCCCTGGCTGGATGGCCTGTGCCTTCTTTCCAGATTTTAGGTTAGGGAGTTGAACAGCTTTGTGGGATTTTGCCTTAACAGAGCTCCTCTTGCATGGGATACTTGAAAACTCGGATCCAGTGAAAGAGGGAAAAAATAAAGCAAACTCTTCAGTACCGTTTGCATATCTGGCTGTAGGTATGTTTCTGACCAGACAGCAACACTTGAGTCTAGGCTGATCTCATACCGCCTACCAAAGTGATCCCCTTTGGTCACTGTGGGGTCATCTCCACAGTCTGCTACCACTGAAGTTTTGAAGTTGGAAACCAGACGTGGTTTTGCTCTGGTTTTCCCTTTCCTCGCTCAGCCTTATTTATGGCTCTTGTACTGGTCAGCTGTTCCTCAGAAGCGTGGTGTGACTGTAGGCGCTGCAAACCTTTGGTGTACAGGAACGTGGAATAGGTGTCTCCTCCTTCGGTGTGGAACTGGCAGCTGCCCGCCCAGGTTTATAGAAGTACTTGCTCTTTCTGTGCCTTACAGTCCTCAAAGGCATTTTGTCTCTTAAGCAAAACTTTGTGATGATGGGAAATAAAGCATGTGGCAGTCCAGACGGAAACAGATCTCATGCTCGGCTCCCCGCAGTGGTCAGTAACCAGCTGCTTGCCAAGTGTTGGCCAAAATGTATTTCTGAAGCAGTCGCAGATCAGAAGTGTCTCCTCTGGGGACCAAACTGCAACCTGCATACTGCTGTCCTGCAACAAAAGTCACACCCGTTTCTGCGTTGTTGGCACATTTTCCAAATGAAGGTCTTGTTTCAGTCGTGAGGGAAAAGTCCTGTGTATAAACAAATGTTTGTGTGTCCATAATGGGATAAGTTACCTTGACTGTGACCAGCAGTTGTTTTATAGGACTTAGTGGTTTATTTAAGGAGATTGCACTGAAATTAGGCAAAGCAAAAAATCTGGTTTGCCTGCAACACTGGTTATCTCTTCTTCGACATTGGCACCAAACCAAGCTGTTCTAGAGCAGGGTCTTGTCAAAACAAATCAGAAAGGGGTGCTTGGAAGGAGCGTCAGGGTCAGGGTTTGGGCAGGCTGGCACTTTGCCTGGGGTATTAGTTTGTCCCCTCCCAGTTTTGTCAATCAGCGCTTGCTTGCTCTTGATTTGTTCTTAAATCTTTTGCTTAATATTGTCACTGTTGCCTGCTAGTCTACTGAGTCCCCTTCCTCTTCTGACAGGCACTTTGCTTTCCATGGGATTTGGATTTGTGGAGTACAAGAAGCCGGAGAGTGCGCAGAAAGCCCTGCGCCAGCTCCAGGTAAGCTTAAACGTTGTCGGTTGGATTTCTTTCCTGAGATGGTGGGCAAAGGCTTGGATGAACTGTGAAGTCCAAAATGTAGCTGAGGATGCCAGTGCTATGAGTTACACTGTGCAGACAGAGAAACCTCTAAAATGGGCCAGATCTGTGAGGGAAGAGGGTGTGTAAAGGGACAAGACCTCATGCAAAAGACTGTTTCCTAGCACTGGTCCGATACAGAGGCGGCAGAAAATCCGCTGTGATTGAAGTTTAACAAGTTTATTCTTCAAGGTGCCCTTTGCAGAGGTAATGGAGACCCAGGCCCCCACTTGCAACGAGAACAAATATTGCTCAGTAATTTAGTGCTGCAGAGCTGGCTTTACTGTCTGTGACTCTGCCATTGCTGTAGGGTCTCCCAGCCTCCCGCCTTCTCCATGCCACAGGGTCTGGCTGCACTCTGAAGGAATAAATCATTTTCTCTGCTTCTAGAAAAACATCCAGGTGTTTGGTCCACACTAGCAGGGTGGTGTGGGCCACACAGCTGGAGTGATCCCTTTCTATCTAGGCAGATGTGAAGGAATTACTCTGTGTAATCTGTCCATGTTCAGTGACCGCAATCTGTGTCACCTGCAACAGGTAGTTATTTCACATTCCACAGCCTAGGTACTCTTGGGGGTAGATGTGTGTTCTCCATCCTGTTGAAAGGCAGAATCCCTGGGAAGAGAGAAACAGGGAAATGGGTAATTCGTGGAGGGAGTTGGGCAGCAGGCTCCAGGTTGCTGGTGTAGTGCCTTTGCATCTCGTGTGCCCTGCCAGGGATGGTTAGGCAAGAGGCTGTTTGTTTTCAGTGCTGAACTCTAGGAAGTTCTTTGAGGCACAGGAAGCGAGAGACAGAGGACTGTCTTGCTGTATTGGCTGCTGATGGCCGACAAGACATCCCTGGCTCATTTCCGAACAAATAATCACACAGTCCTTGCCTTGAAGAGTTTGCAGTCTAGAGGTAGAGGAAACCATAGCCCAAAGCAGTGAAATGGCTCATCTTTGCCAGTTTAGCGGCAGAGCTGAGGCTGATGGACAACTGGATCAGGGATGTCGACTGCTGCTTCAGTCAGTCAAGCTGTCTCCAACCTCATAGCAGAAGCCTTGCCTTGCATGAACAGTGTTCAACAGAGAAAAACTTTGGCAGGGAGAAGGCAAGGAATGTATGCAAAAAAGCAAGATGTGAAACGCTGTGCTTGTATCTTGGAAGCTGTTGTGACTTTGATATTTTTTTAAATTATTTATTTAATTATTTCCCCCCTCCCCTGTTTTTTCCTTGTTTTATCTTATAGGGCTGCACTGTAGATGGCCATAAGCTGCAAGTGAAAATCTCAGAGAGAGCTGTAAGGTAAAGCTTATGTCTCACCTCTGTAACATGCTTACATGTTTGGTAGGTTCTTTGCTTCTTACCTAGCATCTCTGCATCATGAGGGATATGATCACTAGTATTTGGACTGGTGAACACATCAGACTTTGCTGTGCTTTACTCAGAGTCAATTCAGTCAGTCTTGAAAAAAGAAATGGTGCAAAGGTGTTCACTCACTAAATGACATGTTTCCCTATAAAATCCCTAAGCAGCGTGCAGTAGCGGGACCCCAAAAATGAGCCCAAAGTGAGAACCAGGCACTTGAGTTTTCTTCAACACTTGAGGAGAAGGCTCCTCTAAAACCTCTGCTTTGGCAATAGTTTGATCAGCATTGCAAAATCAACTGGTAGCCCACATTCCAGTGTGTTTAAAGAGTTTTTGAAGACAAATATTCTCTGGGTAACAAAATCTTTTACCCTAGTTCATCAAGGAGAACAGGAGCTTAAGAATAATGTTCTGCTGCTAGTTCTGATTAAACAAATAAAGACAAACAGAGGTTTCTTTCTTGCTTGAAAAAAAATAATTGGATTTAACTTCTTTTGTTTGGCGAGTCAGGTGCAGAGGAGCTGGTTACTTCTGGATCAGTTTGCTTGGAGTTTGAGATCTGCTTTTTAGGATTTCCTTCTGAGCGTTTAGTCAGTACAGAGTCTTCAAAGTACCAAATTCAGAATTAATCCAGATGTTTGAAGGTGAATGTTGGCACCTAAAACCTGTCCTTTAGACGCTTTGGGAATGCTGCTGGAGGAGGTACCTCTTAAATGTCAAAATTTTTTTGAAAATCTGGTCCCTGGGGACCAGAAGCAGTCTTCACAGCTCCCTGTTTGCACTTTGTATTTCAATTCTTTAATAAACAATTTTCATCCATTTTGATTTTTAAAATCCCTTCAGTAAGTGTCCAGCCTACAATGTGCAGTGCTTTGCTTTATGAAATAAGCTGCTGTGTTTTGTATTAGGTAAATTCTTATCTTGTCCAAATGCAGTACAATTCTGAAGTTTAAAAAAAATTTCAATAATCTATTAAAAAGTTAAATTTGCTATTTTCTAAGCTAGTAAGAATAGGAATCAAAATTAGCTTACGTTAATGTGTTTTTTAAAATGTATCAAATAGTATGGTCTCCTGACAATTGAATAGACAAGATTTGATGTGAAAGCAGAAGTTAGTGGGAAGTGTGAATCCAGGCGTGCGGCCTAACATGAGGTTGCAGTTAGCAAGCTGGAAACTTTGATTTTTCTGATGTAGGATTTAAATCACTTTAAATTCATTCCTTCTCAGTGTACTGCATGACACTTCCATTGCTGCCACCAAGGATGTCGACGTGAGCTAGCTGGCTAATTTTTCTGCATTCCCAACTTTGAAGGAGCGAGAATGTGAGGAGTGTTTCGCTGCATCATGATCCTTACCTTCCCTTTTTGTTGACTAAATAGGCCGGCTGTGAAATCGTCCCGAAAGAAACAAACCGTCAAGAAGCAGGTTACTTCCAAGATCTTGGTCCGAAACATCCCGTTCCAGGCCACTGTCAAGGAAATCAGGGAACTCTTCAGGTAGGAAAGCACTTCGTCAGGTCTGCGGAGTGCTCTGGGCTGGAGCTGGTACAGTTTTCATACAAGATCTTGCTATCAGATTGTAAATATTATCAGTTTGGTTTTCTTTGTGGAAGCAAACAAGTCTTTTACTGAATGTAAATACAAATGGCTTGGCAGGTTATACCAATATAGAAATTTTGCTGGTGAGACAGAGATCACTTAAGCCAGCATTTTGGCTGGAGCCACTGTGAGCTGTCAGGCCATGGTGGCCCATCACCGTGCAGCAGCCATCCACAGAGCTCAGAGATCTCCCCGCCTGTCGAGTAAATGACATAGCGTTGGATATTATTTTTCCTCTTGCCTGAAAGGCGTGCAGCAGCTATTCCTGATGTGCAGTGCACCTGGCTGGGGAGGAGCACCGAGAGCCGCTGCAGACAGCTGGTGTGAAAGGTTTTAGCTGGGGCTGTCTCCCTCCTCCATCTGCCTTGCCCACGTGATGGTGTAGCTCCTTCCCATCACGGTGGGAGCACTTACATCTTGCTTTCCCTTCCACAAGTGTTTCACTGCCTGTGTCTCACATAGTGGGTTGTTGCCCTGTGGTTGGCAACCCGGGGTCTGGAAGGATGTGGGACTGTGCTGCCTGTAATACCCTCTCCGGCAAGAAATTCCTTGTCAGCTGTGAGACCTGCCTGGGATAGTGCTGAGCGTTGAATAGGGATTTTAGGATCCCGGCTTGCATTCTTCTGTGCGCTGGCTGATCTGTTTTCTTTGTATCCTTAGCCTTTTGTGCAGTGACTTGTTAAGCCCTGTAATGCATCCCGGAAAAGAGGTGAAACTTTGTAAAATACAGCATGCAGGACTTTTTCTGCTCACAGGATGAGAATCTTTTACTCATTGACCCAGGCCATGGTCCCTGCTCCACTGCTGGCTTGCAGAAGGAATTTAGGGGAATCCGTGTCCAGCTCTGCCTGTCTTTGTTTTTCCCATCTGCAAAATAAGGGTGATAGCTCACATCTGCAGGGCACGGTGGATACTGTGTTAGGAGGTGGCTTTTCTGTGTGGGTCTGTCTAAGCAGAAGGCAGGCACTTTGTCCAGCCAGGGCTGTGGCATTTTTTTCCAAAGGGACTGAATGGAGGAATTGCTTAACCCTTTGAAACCCCTGCAGACCATGCAGTGAAAGCTGCCTTGCAAGAAACCATGGGGCAGTGATTTGTTTGTTGTGGGGGGAACTCCACATTTCCCTATGCGTAGTGAATTCCACCTACTTAATTAGCGTGTTATGTTCTCCTGGCTTGACCACAGATGAGGACAGTGGCTGCTGCATGGCTGGTAGGCTGTTTCCTTGCAAGGTGTAAGGTGGGAGGGAAAGCTGTGTGTTGCAACACTGTCTTGGGGTGGACTCTGAGGATTTAATGAACGCAGACCGTAACAGCTCTTGGACTCGCGTTGCTGGAAGGGTGATGGTAGGTACAGAGAAAAGACCCCTGTAGAAGAGCAAGAGGTTTTTCTTGCTTGTGCTGTGCAGCTTGGTTGCTTTTATTTCAATGCTGCCCTGAGAGGCTGTACTGAAACAGGGCAAAAAAACCCCAGACTTCTAAGTCACTGTGCTGAGTTTTCATAGCACATGGGGCACCGCTAATTTAAAACCTAACACTGTGTGGCAACAGACATGACCTTTGTAAAGCTGGAGGAAACAAAACCAGGGAGATCTACTTGCCTTCTAGGGTCCCAGGTTAAGTTCAAGGAGCTTGGGAGGCTTATGTATGGATGGACAATCCCAGCAGAGACTGCGGTGTTTTTTTGGTGTTTTTTCTGGCACCGTAGTGCTGTGGAAAGGAGGGGTAGAGGAGCAGTCTGATTAATACTGCAAGGAACATGCAGCTTCTAGCCGCGTGCGCTGTTGACAGTGCTCTGAGTGATGCGTGAACATCCGTTCCATTTACCTAGGATATTCAGAGATGTGGGTTTTGTCCTGAAAACAAAAGCCAACAGCTTGCGGGGGGGGGGGGGGGGGGGGGGGGGGGGAGTGCACAATCCTCCCTCCACCCCTGCCATCCCTCCTTCCCTTCAGAGTGGCTAAAACAAGGCATGACGGAGCACTACTAAACACTTCATCCTCCTAGATTGCTTTTTTGGTGGTTTTTAAATCAGATGCCTTTGCTCTGGAGCTTTTAGCTCTTTCTGCATTTAGTAACCTGTCTTATTTGTATTTCATTATTTATTTATTTGAAGTTGCAAACAATTGCTTGGCAGTGGAGGCAGCAGGGATGGCAGGGCTGCAGGGGGCACTCTTAGCCTGCCCAGGAAAGGCTGGCTAGGGACCACCGCGCCAGGACCGCCAGCCTGGGGCTAGCAAGGGACCATCAGCCTGGGGACCACCGGGCCACACCAGCGGGCACTGCCGTGCAGGGCAGCAGGCCTGGGCCCGCTGAGGTGGGAGGCTTTGCAGGGCAAGCAGCTCCTCTATTGTTTCACATGCTCAAAAGCCACTTTCCAGCCCTGCAGCTGATGTTGTCTCCCAACCTGCTTCCTTCTGTGCTTACTTTTTTCTTTTCTCGATTGCCTGGGCAGGAGAAAAATTAATAAATATACATACATACATACACACACACATATAATTTTTATAAATATATATGTATATGTGTGTATGTATATTACCCCAGCCCAATACATATGTTATGCAAATACATATTTCCAAATATATTTCCCCAAACAAATATTTCCATGTTTTGAGCTTTGGGAAGAAGCTGTGTCTTCCTTTCTAAATGGACCTGCACTAGGTGTTAATGACACTGGAACAGCCTAACAGGGGAGTTGGGTGTTTTGAATAGTGAATTTTGAAAGCCATGGTACCTGTGCTGCTCAGCACCGGCAGTTCAGGAAATCCTGCCCTGGTTGTCTTTATGCTTTTTAATATCATTGTTTATGGATCTGTTGCTTAAATGCTTAGACTTGCCCTGCACCGTCGTTCATGTTCTTACAGCAGCTGAATGTAGACCGTGGCAACCTGTGCAAACTGCAGGGAAAGGCTCTGGGCTGGACCTTGCTGTGGTTTGAAGTGGCTGGTGACATGCGTGCTTCCCATTGCATGACCACATGCATCTTCTGCATCATGAGCACCAGCAGGTTTGGGGAGCTGTGTTCCCCAGGAGTTTCCTCCTGCCTGTCCCCAACAGCGAGGTGGATTCCCGGGAGGAAGGAGGCCATGCAGTTCCTTGGGAAAGGTCTGTAAGTGGGCGTAAAATTCAAACTGACTTTTTTTTCCCCCCAAGCTCATAGTTTGCAGGCGATTCAAAGCAAATGTGGGTTTTTTTAATTTTGGAGTTAGGGGATATGGAGTTGTCATTCTTGGGCTGGAGAAAGGTGATGCTTAATTTTCTTTGCATGAGAGTCATGAATGCTCTCGTTAACAATCCTCTGCCTGCAAAATAAATGTCTTATTGCAGGGCTCCGTGAGCCTTATGTGCAGCCCACCTTCCACACTAGACCTAACAGCTTTGCTGGGGTGTGTGGTGCTAGTTCAGAATGTGTCCTGCCATCATCTTCTGCTGGAGGAGTTGGCCTCTCACACCGTCAAGGGATTTTTTTTTAATTTTTTTTTTTGACCCGATAGGTGTTATTTTCTTCAGAGGGAGAAATGCTTTTCAATTATAGGGGCTGCTTTTGGGCTAGGTGTGAAGATTTAGCTTTTGTGGGTGTATTTTTTTTTCCCCATTTTTGTTCTTTATTAGATTCTACTCTTATCTTTACTACCTGGAAAAATAACAAAAGATAAATGGTCCTTAGTTCTTTCCAAAGAGCCATAGTTAGGGGAGGAGAGACAAAGCGATTGATATCCCATGAAGGCTGCTAATTTTTGCTACCAAATTGGGGGGCTTTTATGGCAAGACTTTTTTTCAAAAGGAACTCTAGATGTGGGAAGCTGAATTGGAGATCTGTGAAAGGCCACATTTTCACAGATTGGAGCTCTGGCAATTTCTGAAAATTAGGCTCCTTTTAAAATCTATTGCATTAGATCCATGCAGCCTTCATTGGAAGTTCCAATTAACTATTTGTTTCATAGCATCTTCTTGCATCCTCCTTCTCCCTATCTGCACCAACTTTCATGAATATTAAAAATGCAGCTGTTTTGCAGTTGGCATATAATGTTTCAAGGAGATGTGTTTTATTTTCCCCAAAGGGGGAATGATTAGATTTAGAAAAAGACTTCTTAAAAGATTTCTGCCTGATCAGATGCAACCTGAGGGATAGATAGATAGTTGAGAGTCTGCCTTGTCTGACATAACTGATGCTTGTACCACCAAAGGATGTAGTTATTAGAGTTGCATCTCAAATAGCATGTTTTGGGGCTGGCATCGTTTCTTCTTTTCTTTGTAAAATATATCTGAGAACTTATTGTTGGGTCTGTGTTTATAAATTATCCTAAGATTGCAATGACCATCACTTTCAGCTTTCCCCTGCCATTTAGCTGAAGTAGACACTAGCCCCCAAAATACAGAACAAGATCAAGTGCCAGCGCTTTTGAGTGTGGAAGAGATTTTATTGTCTGTCTGGCCATCCCTTGCCTTTCACCTGTAGGAACTGCAATCAAACACATTGCATAAAGCTGTTAAATCACAGAATTATTATTATCAGTTGAGAGACTGGACTTTAGTTTGACTAAAACAGCAGCTAGCAGGAAAAGCAATTGAAAGGTATGCCAGAGCACAGAACAGGTTATCGGGTGCGTTTATCTCTGTATTCTGACTTTCCTGTAAAGAAAGTAATGCTGCTTCTTGCAAAGACCTTGGGGGGTGGGTGTCTCTTTTAATTTTAACTCCTTTGTTGACTGTTTTCTCTGTCTTGACAAAGACATGGCGTTTGTTGCATCTGGCAAAACAAGTGCCTGGTACTGATTAGGAGAAAACAGATCTATTCTCTCTGATAGAAGGTAAAACTGAAGACAGCCAACGGGACAAGACTTGGGAGTCATGTCTCTTCTAGAAGAAAAATCTTTGAAGAGGGATACAGTGGATAAACTGGCAGAGATATTTTTTTAAGTCTAGTCTTTATGAAGTTAATTTTATAAGATGATGCCTTTCACTTCTTCTGACCTATTATAATAAAGTGTAGTTATCAGAATGGGCTTTTCATTTCCCATTATAAAGGACACAGTGGTATAATGAATCCATCTGCCAGACATGCTTGCTGTTCACACCTTTCTCCCAGTAATGGAGTCTACATGACTGAAGACAATTTCTCCTTCCCAGAATAACGTTGTCCTGTTGAAGCCATGGGCATCGTTGCTACTGAAAGCCAGAGGAGGAAAAAAAATTAGTCCCTTCATAAACATGTGAGCTTGTTAAGAAAGTGCTGGGTGGTATTAATCAGAATATTCAGTGCATACAGCCCTAGGATGTGCAGTACTATAAGCATCACTTGCTGAACAGTCTTATGTCAGATTACTCTCCAAGTGATGCTTTCACTTTTGAAACCCTAGATGATGTGCTACAAATGTTTCAAAATACGTATCTGCTTCCTCTTAGTTGCTTAAATTTTTTCTCTCTGTACCATCCCCTGCAGTTAGACGGCCTATGAATGGGGAGGGAGCTGCAAGAAGTCACAGTGACACCTCCTCATGGTGTAAGGGTCTGCTGGGGGTCGGGCAGGGGCTGCAGCTGGGCGAGTTGAAGCTGGTGCATGGGAGGTTGAGGAGAGGCTCCAGGAGCTGCTGAACCTATGCTGGAGGTCTGGTCTGGAGATGGTGGGACAGGCTCAGTGATTCCCCTGGTCTGCCTGTTCCTCCTGCCACCCTAGCACATCAGCAGATCTGTCCTAGGTCTGATGGCCTCCTTCTGGCTGAATTACTTGCTTAACTCCTCGCTAGGAGCAGTGTCCCCCAGTATGTCCTGCACCCTCCTGTGAAACACCGAAGTGCAGATCTTGCTCCACTGTTTAACAGCTGGAAACCGCCCCCAGCATCCTACAAATGTAAGGTAAGGGCGTGTGCATTGCAAACATGGCTGTGATTTATAGGACTGTAAAACTTCCTATTTATTATCCTCTTAGCCCTTTACATCCAAAACAAAATTGAGTTGGCATAGCTAAAATATTGTGAATATTATTTACAGGGCAGAGTGGCTAGCTGCACAGGCAGTGGGCACGCTGAGCTTCCGCGGATGGAAGCATGTGGAGCAGATCATCAACCCTTCCTTATGATAGAAACCACTGCTGGGTTCATGCCCTGTTCATCTGGGTTATATCCATGAACAGATTAAGCTGTGTTTTATCATGATGGTCTAACTGTCAGTCTGCAGCTAGATCCAGTCTGAAGGGCTCGGAGAAGTGAGTGGCTGTTCAGGTGATGAGCAAAGCCTGCCAGTTCAATGTCTCTTGTCCTACCTGTGTGTAGCCGCTGGTTTAAAGCTAATAGTTTCAGCTTCCTTAGTGGTGAATATGCAGATGTTTCCCAGAGGATTGTATCATGATTTCTCCCCAGGAGGCTGCTTCTACCAAGGGAAGAACCTCTTGTTCTTCAGCAGTCTGGTGTCTGTGGCCCAGCAATCCCCCTTGTTGCTGGGCGTGGAGTCAGATGAACAAATCCTGTACTGGAGCAATCTGCAGATGAGCAGAGAGAGGCTGTTCCAGTCTGGATACCTTCCTGGATTCTTTGCTCGAGTTTCTTAGGCTGGTGTTGATCACTCACGTTAACGAACTTTGTGGATTGGGGCTTAGGTGCCTCAGAGGATGGACATAACTCCTGAGAAGGACTGGTAGGAGAAGTGTATTAAAAAAAATGCTCAGATGCTTCAGTAGCGGGACTAATGCCATGCCAGAAGGTGTCTGTGCAGAAGTGAGCTGCCAGCTCTTCTTCAATACTCACACTTTTGCTCGTTCTGTACTTGCAAGCCTGTGCATGAAGAGGATGCCCAAAAATGACTCTTGTACAAGCAGAAAGACACCAGGAAAGCAGCTAGCATTGGTGGGCGCTCTGCACCCAGCCATCAGGTCGGTGTTGGATCCTGGCTTTCTGGCTTCCCCTGGGACATTGGTGTCAGCACATGGAAGGACTGTGGAACATACATCTTGCCGAGAGGCATGCGTTCAGGTAGAAACCTGTCAAAAACAGTTTTAGGAGCAAGAACTGAAACATGTGTCATTACACATTTGAGTGCTGACAGCAGTAATGATGCCTCTGAGTTTAGTTTGGTGTTGAGTAGAATTGCTGTATTGCGTTCTCCAGGAAACAAATCAGTAGTTTAAAAAAGTGACCTGGCCTTTGAGACCTCCAGAGCCATCCCCAGGCTCCTGCTCCAGGCCATGAAGTGCCCTGAGGTTACCGGCACGCGATGGTGTGGTGGTTTGCATCCAAGTGCATGTGTAGGAGCATGTATGTACTCTGGTGTCTTCAGCATGCGGGTGGATTCCCCTGCCAACAGCACTTCTGCCCTGTTTTGGTCTATCCCTAGGGATAATAATGTCTGCTTCCCATTTTAGAGGTGGCTTCCCAAAACCATGGTGCAAACCCATGCCTGGAGCACTGCAGGGCTGCATGCACTGCAAGAAGCATCAATGAACTGGTTCAAGGCCACATCCTCAGGAGATGTAAATGCAGACGGCTTCCAATGAGGCCAGCAGATGATGTGGCGCTTTGCATTAATGCGACTTCAGCTTTCTAATTAGAATGCGAGGTCTGTGTGTTGGGCTGCTGAGTGTCTGAGGAGGAGCATGTCTGGCGTGGGGGGCTGCAGGATGCTGCTCTGGATTGAAGCTTTCCACCCTGGTGCAGCTCTGCCCTTCTTGCCCACCTGCTGTGCGGGCCCTGTCTGCCCACAGAATTTGAGGACACTGGCAAAAAGTGCATCTTCGGGTGTGTTTTGTTCGGCGTGGTTAGGAAGCTGCTTGGTTGATTGCTCCCTCCTTCCTGGCTGAGGAGCTTTGCCCCACTGGTGGCTTTTAGTATTTTTGCGGTTTGCAAGGGGAAGATGGAGTTTCTTCACCGTTACGTTTTCCCCTGCCCTCCAGCATCCCTGGTAGTGGCTTCTTCCAGCAGACTCTGGGCTGGTGTTTGCAACAGATCTTGGCTGCAGTGCTGTTGGTTTGGGCTGCTGTGGTCGCCCCTGTGATCCCACCGCATAACCTGGCTCTCCTCCTACCCTTGGGCTCTGTTATCACCCTGGTTTTCTCCTTTTTTTGGGAGCTGTTGGAAGATTTCTGTCTTGCCCTTTAGGCTGGACCCCCAGACCACCCAGTGCCATCTGCTCTTCTAACACCTTTGGATTGTGTGTGACCTTGTTCTGCACAGCCTACCCCAGGTGCATCCTTATGACCCAGCTTAGCACAGGGGATTTACTAATCCTTGCATGCTCCTGTGTCCAAATTGAAGGTGCCCAGGAGCGGTGCACAGGGAAATACAGGTGCAGGTGCTCTTCTGGGCAGCAACTTGCATGTACGTGCACCAGCTTCATGAGCTGAGAGCTCTGGATGAGAGTACAGGGATCTGCTGGGCTGGTTTATTTCTCTTACTATCTCAAAAAGCATAAATTAAACTTTTTGTTGTTGTTGGTCCTTCTTCAAGCCTTTCCCTTATGCGCTGGAAACCCAAACACAGCAACGTTGGGTTGATATTCAGAGACCAGAAATGTAACTGGCCACTTTAATTTGACTATCCAAAATGAGCCATGGGGTGGAGGAGAGTGAAATAGGTTTTCAGCGCTGTTTTTTCAGTTTGAATCATAAAGGTGTTTAACATAGATAAGGAAATGTTTAACTCTGTGTTATCTTGGCAGGGTTGCTTTAAAAGGTGGATCTTCCCAAGAGCAGAAGGAAGATTTTTTTCAGCACATCTTTCCCTGTCTTGAATATTCATTGCAATACTCCTTTTTTTTTTTTTTTCCCCCCCCTCTTCTGCACTCCACATACTCCATACCCACAGGTCCCCTTTTCTGCTCGCCCAAAACCTCTGCCAAGCAGTTTTCAGCTGCCTGCTTTTGCGCAGTCCAGTTGTCCAATGCAAATGAAGGGAGTTTCTAGGCTGCTTCCCTCTGACTCCTCTGAAACATCTCTCACCAGGGCACCAAGCTGAACCTCCCAATGGAACTTAATTAGTTTTATGCACAGACTCAGTTGATCATCAGTGCGAAGGGGCTCAGGGAGGTGGAGAGAAGATGGGGAAGGGGCTGCTTTTTTTAAATGTCTTATTCAGATGTAACTGTGGGATTTTGCTGTGGGGTTTTTGCCATTTTTCTGTGCCAAATGGGACCATCACAGGTGTGTGTGTGCATACCTGTGGGCTTTTTCTCCTTGATAAGAAGCAAAAAACAAAGCCTATACGAGCTGCTGTCTCCTCTAAATAACCCACTCCGTGCTATTAGTATTAAAAGGTCTCCTTTTGTCTGAATTGTTTTGTTAAGAGTATGTGTACGTCTATATCTACAGAAGGAAAAATGTGGGGTTACTTTGGGTGTTGCAGAATCTACAATGTTGAAATGTCACTGGACTAACTTTTGAGCTTCTGTCTTAGCCTTTAAGTCAAGGAGCAATCAAGATAATTATTCCTTTGATCTTAAAATTCTTCTCTCTGCTGCATTTCTTAACTAGAGCTCTTGCACAGTGACAAGACCTTCCTGTCTTTCATTAGCATGTACATGTGGGTATTTGTCAGTCTCACTTCATGAGAAGGTCCTGAACAAGCCTCTAATGAATCACAGTTTTCTCCTCGGAATGACATTGTGTCCTTTTGTTTGCATCTCTGTTTGCATTATTATTTGTTTGAACCTCAAGCCTGCTACGGCATTTCTACCTCTTCTAATCCAGTGATTTTAAGCCTTGGGATATGGTTACGATTAAGGACCTTTTATTGCACAGCCTCTTGCCTCCCCCGGGGCAGAATCCCCACCAAAGGCGTTTGAACCGTGTTGGCTTCTGCAGCTGGTGGCACCATGAGTGTTTCTGTCTGTGCTCCTGCCCGCGCACTGCTTTTCCTGAAGGAGCCGATGTGAGGCGGATTGGGCTGACCATCTGTCTTCTCACCTCCCTTTCCTCCTCCCCCAGCAGTATCCTGACCACTTCCAGGCATCTGGCATAGGAGAGGAGATCTTAAATTTGTGAACTTGGTGCAATTAAATATAGGAGGAAGCTCTGGAGGCTTGTCTTCCCAGAAAGGTCATGTTATGGGATTGACCCTTAGTAGACATCCAGCAGTTCACCTAAGCTGTCCCTGAAGCTGGGACAGTTTTTCTGACCAAGTTCTCGTTTTATTAGAACCCAAGGATACTGACCCTGGGAAAGCCATCTCCTTTGTTCTGCTTCTCACAGACCTGCTTGTTAGTGGAGGGGCTCTGCATCGGTGCGCTGTGCACATCAGGCTGTCCCCCTCATGGCTGGCCACTGGCACTTGCCCCAGGATGTTTGGAGGACAGTCTTAGTCTCCTTTCAGCCACCCATTTTTTATTGTTTTTTTAAAACAATTTCCTTGTGGAGCCTTGCTTGGAAGGGCAGCAACGATGACTTTTCCAAGCCCAGGAGCACTGACTTCAGCACCTAAGAGGGCTAGGCCTGATGGCAAGCAGCACCATTGGGATTTGTGCCAAAACTAGCCCTGCAAATTCAGCTGTCGGGTGGGCTGCGTGACCCTTCTTCGGTTCTCCTTTTAACCCAGGTCTTACTCATCCCACCCTTTGATCCTGCAGCGGTGCTAGCAGCTGAAGGGTTAAAAGAGTTCGCGGGGGGGGGGGGGGGGGGGGGCGAGGGGGTGGAGATGAGGTATTTCAGCTGCTCATTACTCACTGCCAGCTTCCCCCAAAATCATATTAATTTCATGCTGTCACGCAGGACTGCGCTGTCTCTCTCGTCAGCATCCAGAAGGGTGACGGGGATGGGGGGAGTACGGGTCCCCCCTCTGTAGCACGGCTGTGATTTGGAAAGCTCATCGGTAGCTTCTTGCCTCGCTGCAGTACTGACCTGGCAGGACTGGGCTGGGGCTGCTCACCTTGCAGGGGGAACTGGGGAACCTTGCTGTGTGCTGCCTCCTGATGATCATTTTCCATCCCACTGCTTGTGCAAAAACCCCATGAAATTAGGTCTGCTGCAGCGGGGAAGTCTCAAGGAGGGAAGGAGGGAGGGAGGGGAGCTGCCAGCCTGCCCTGCCCTACCTGTGGGCAGCAAGGATGCTGCTTAAAAGTTGGTCTTTAACCAGTTGCCTCCCTTTCCTTTTTTAATGCAGGCAAGTGCAGCCTGGCTCTGCCTGCAAGGATTGCTTCCCCAGCTGCCATTGCCTCCTCTCTCGTTTCTGCCCCTTTCCAGCTGTTTGCTCACTGCGTGTGCCAGAGCTGTCACCTCTGCAGGGACTTCTTGCCATCACATGAGGTAGGGCTGGGACTCTGACAGCTCCCACGCAGGCTCAGCGCTCCCGAGCCTGTCCCAGCTGGCAGCTCACTCCCTCTGTAAGGCTCTCCGAAGACAGGGATTTGCTCTATCCCCAGCAATTTTTATTATTCTTATCCCTAGAAGGCATCTCAGCTTTTTTCCATGTGTGCTTCTGTATTTATTTATTTTTTGTGGGTTGGAGCTGAAAGGATCATCTCCTCCCCTTTTCTCTCATCGTGTACCCTATGGCCACACTTCTTGCAGCACTTGGCAAAATGCAGCAGCAGCAGCTCAGGTCTCCCTATGTTTGCAATGCAGAGAAGGAAACAGCATGTTAAGAGGCACAGCACTCTCCCCACAGCAGAGAGCTGATGGCCCATGCTATTCGAGAGTAGCAAGCTTTGCAGAAAATTTTGGGAGGGGAGTTACTTGATTGTGTGGTGCGAGGAGTCCCGGACCTGCGGCTCTTACGTCCACAGAGCCCTGGACCCTTGGGAGAGGAGAATGAGCAGTAAATCTGCTGCCAGCAGCAGCACCAGCCTCTCTTTCCCCCAGCCGCATGCTGGGCGTTATCAATGCTTTCTCATGCTTATGAAACCTTAGAGGATCTATGAATCCAGACGTTATTCCATTTCTTTGATCAACTATGCTTGCGCTTTTCTGGCTCTGATTCTTTTCTGAGGTCCCTTCTTCCTCGAACAGGCCATTCTCTGATGTGTGGGCTGAAAGCAGGCTCACCCTACATAGACACAGCCATTGGGGACATTGGCATTGCCGTGGTGCAGTTCCCCCACCTTTGCATTGGCCTTGCGAGCAGCAAGTGCTGGCAGGAAAGCTCTTTGAACCTCCTTTTGCAGGGCTAAAGCACTGCACCTAGCAGCTGGCTGTCATCTGGCACATTGTATGTGACCAGACGGCGGTGATGCTTCTTAGCATCAGCTTTTACTCTTTCCCGTGTAAGGGAATCTTCCACTTGAAGCAGAGATGTTGCTTCTGGGAGGTGCGTGGGACATTGTAGCCGTTCAGAGGCAGACAGGCGATGGTGGGAGGTGGTTTCCTGAGCCCTGTTCCTTGGTATCGGTGCAAGAATCAGAGGAAAGCTTGTAACTTGGCAAGTGCCTCTATTCAAGCAAAGCATCTCTGCTTGGGGAGTCATTACCTGCTCCCATCTCATTTAATCCTTCAACTCCAATATGGGCATGGCAGCTTGTGTACCAGCTTGGAGAGCTGTACCTATCTGTTTTGCCTCTAAAAATTAGGATCTTCTGTTGAAAGCCCCCTGGCCTGGAAGCCATGCAGCAAGGAGGAATGAGGTTCCTGCTCTGCATCCAGCTCCCAGCAAGCTGGGTGTCCCTGCCTGGGCAGCCAGCAGTCAAAAGCTGCTTGAAATGCTCCCTCTGGGGAGGGCAAACTCTGGCCTTTTTGGATCTCAGCTGGCCCTGGCAGGTTATTTTTAGGTGTGTCGCTGCCTGTCTTTTTTCCTCCCGCCATCCATGCATGGATTACAGCTTGTACAGGTCAGCTGGTGCAGGCGTTGCCGGCAGATGCAGAGGAACATGGTTTCTTTTCCTCTTCTGTAGCCTCTTGTTTCTACCTTGCGTTCAAATTCTCAGCAAGCCTGCAGCTGCCACGCTGTGTTGACAGCATCTCTCAGCAAGGTACAAGCGTCTACGTTTGCCTGCAATCGATTGTGAACACCCAGGGTGTTGTGATGAGCCTTCCTGAAGGTTTTGGGGGAACAGCAGAAGGGGGGCAATGGGGAGAGCTTGCACCCCACTGTGCAGATGCCCTGCTCAGTGTTCGATGCTGCCTTTGAACTGTCCTGCATAGCTCTGCCCTGTTGTGTGTTTTTCTGGCTCCTGTTGGAGAGCAGAGCTGTAAAATGCTCCAGCTGTGTGTTTTTGTGGGGAGTTTAATTTGTTTTATTGAAGAGGCTTTGAGCTGGGTGAGGGTGACCAGGGCTGGGGCAGGGGGATGGGGAGCACTGAAGCAGACACTTGGGCTCACCAAAGTCCATTTATTAAATTAGAAAGGTTGCATCAACAGGGTTCACAGCTGCCGATGTTTGCATACTGATACAGCAGGATGCCGGGCGAGGACAGCGCAGGGAGGCATGTCCCCACCTCTGGGACATCTCCCTCCCTTGAGGAGGTGGTGGGTGCCGGGTGGTGGCTCACTCCATGCCTTGCAAAGGTCCGTCCACACGGGGAGGATCTGCCTCTGCTGCGGTGGTGGGGAGCGTGTGCCTGGCCCCAGGGCAGCACCCGTGGGGGTGGACTTCAGCTTCTTTACGTGTGGACATGAACACTCCTGCCCGTTCGACTCAATCGTGCTGTTACTGCAGTTGCAGCCCCACTGCACGCATAATACTCTTCCATGCTAAGGCATAAATAAGGAAACAAATCTAAAACAAACAAACAACAAAATGCAGTTACTTCCACTGCAGTTTTCTTTGCTCAGAAAGTCCCGCAGGTGGATCAGCCGGGGTTGTCAGCTTCCACCCTGGGCTCTGCAGCCCTTTGCTGGTTGCGGTGGTACAAATCTCTCTCCTCTTCATCCAGTCCTTGCAAGCGCTTTCTGAGACCAGTGGGTGGAGAGCAGTGAGCTTTCTGCAGAAACAGAGTAGAAGCATCATCACTGAATGCCATGGTGGCTCAGATAATGCTTGCACTGTGCGATCACTCCCTGTCCTCCTGTCTTTTGTGAGTTTTCCAAGTGACCAGTAAAGACGTGTCCCACTCTACCCTCTGAGCTTTAGCAGGCATTGCAGGTTGGGCAAGGGTGACCAAAGGACAGGGCACGCCAGGAGCAAGAAGGATTTTGACTGTTACTGGAGTAAATACGGTACATCTAGAAATACTCCTCTGCTCACGTTGCTTTTTCGGTACAATGAGGAAATCTAATGTTTTGCTGTTGGTTGCATCTCTGGAGAGGATGGTGCTGGTCAGGGGTGCACGATGGCATGGTGGCTCCCAGCTTGCCTTGCCCGTGAGCTGGTGTGTGCCTGTTTTTAATGCTTTGTCTTGTTCTGATCCCTGGCAGACTTCAGATGTGGTCGGGCTGGGCTCTTTGGAGACTAGCCTGCGCTCAGGAGATCTGTGATCCTTATTGTATTTGAGTCACCAGAACAGAAGCACTTTGCTTGAGCTCCCACATTCTTAATGCATTTGCATGCATTTGATCTTCCCTACGTGTTTCTCTGTTCTCCTGATGAAAATAATTAATCTGGTTATTTTTCTAAGTCATCCTGCAGCTTTACAGGGACAAGACTTAAATAAGGATTCTCTTTAAAGCAGAGCTGTGTTAAAATAGCTGTCTGCCTATAAATATCTCATTGCTTCTATATTTATTCTCCACCAGCTCAGTGCAGGAGGTTCTGCAGTTGAATTTGAGGTACTTTTTTTTTTTTTTTTTTTTTTTTTCCCCCACTGTTGATGCAGCTGGTATCTTAACAGCAAGGCTGATTTCTCCAAAGGATGCCCTAGGTACACCTTTGGGGGCCCACCAGGTATGGCTAAATCTCCCTTCTGTGTTTACTGCTTTGCTAGTTGTACAAATTTCCTCTTGTCTTTGAAACAAGCTGACTCATAAGAATCCTAGAGGAGCAGAGATTTGTACTGGGCCCTCCTGTGAGCACTATTTTTAGCGTAACGTTATTTTTGACCAGAGCTGCACTCTGATCAGGATTTTCAAAAAAGCCCAGGAGAGATAAATCCCCAAATCTCAGTGCTGTTGGAGCTGTGGGTTCCTTTGAAATCCTGACCCGCTGGTGATTACTGCAGTGACTTGGTGGCTTCTAAGCCCAGGTCCTGCAAGGTGCTGTGTGTGGGTAGAATTGTGGCTTAGGAACGCAAGCTCTGCGAAAGGCTTTGCAAGTGTTGGAGGCACGCATTGAAGTTTGAGCAAGGATTGAAATTTCATGAGGTTTGGGATATAAGGGTCATGACTGCGGTCGTTTGTACATCTCTCTGAGGGCCATCGTGGGAGGGTAGTTTGGTCCTGCTGTGGTCCTTGGAGGTGGGTGCGATGGGAGGGCTGGGGAAGGCTCAAGAGAAGTCCTCTTGGTTGTCCCGATAGAGCTGGTTCTGTCTCCATTATACTTGAATGTCTGTCTCCCCCAGAAAAAAAAAAAAATAATTACAGTAGCATCAAGAAGGGGGCCGTTGGTTAGGTGAAATCACGGAACCGGAGAGTGGCCAGAGCCCCAGTGGAGCTGCAGCAGGGCTGGCATACGGCAGCAGAGGGGAGGAGATCCCTGCAGTGACCAGGGCTGGGAGCACAGCTCACCTCTTTGTGAGATGGCAAAGCAAAGAGAAGCAGCAGTGAAACCTAAAGAATATTAGAGCGGGATTTTCAACCTCTTTACTGGTTTCGAACAACCTCGTCAGTCACAGGTGTCCCACAGCAGTTATCTTAAGTCCTCTGAGTTGCTACTGACACTCTTTGGGAGCAGCCAGTGACTTTGAGCCCCCAGCTCTCTTTTGGAGTTCAGTACAAGTTCAAACCTGGGAATTCCTAAGTCTTACGGTGTTCCCTGTGCCAGCTCCACATCTTCCCCTGTGTCTTGGGAACTGGCTTGAAAATTTTGAGCATTGAGATGTAAAGTTTCAGAAGAAAGTCTGTTCATGCTTTAACTAAATAGTGAATGGTTGTTGTCTTTTAAGCATGAAAATAATGCAGATAATATGCAGGTATCTTCTCAGGGAGAGGTCATCAGGCTCAGCCAGTCCAAGGGTGCTTTTCCTTGATCTCCCCAACTCTAAAATAGATGCATAAAAGTAGGTAGATTAAAAAAACCTCCCCACAGTACATTAGACCTGATGGCACACGCTGCTCCATCAGCGAGCACCAGGAGGCAAAGGCAGGACAGACGTGGCTGCGCAACATCCTGCAGGCAGGCACAAGTGGGAAGGGACCTGTGAAAGAGCCGAGATCCTGCTTTGCAGGTGGACCAGGCGAAAGACAGAAATTAATCAGGAGGTGCCTGAGTTGGTCCCTGCGGCCGAAAGGCATGCGGAGGCTGCAGGGTGGTTTTCTGCACCTTGGCACGTCCCACCGCTGGCACTCGTCCCCCACCGGCTCTCCCCACCTTTCCCTTTGCCCCGCTGCCCCGTTAAACCCGGGCGCGGGAGCCAGCTCTGTCGGGCTCAACGGCTGTGGTGGTCGTACCATAGCAACTGTACCTGGCTGCCTCTGCCAGCCACCAGCTGCAAGCTGGGAAGCTGCTGGAAAATAATCATCATTTGGGAGGAGTGGGGGGCTGAGGAGCGGCGACGGGAGGCTGCAAGGCAATGCGGTGCCGCTTCCACCGGTTCTGTGCCAGCCAGGGAGGGGAAAAGGCCCCTTTTAACATTAGCCTTGAAAGCAAATCTCTTTAAGGAACTGAATCTCTCACACAACGTTAAACCTTGCAAAGTAGGATTAAATGCAGGAAAATTAAGAAACCAAACCTGGTTGCAGCACCTGTTTAAAAATGACTTAAGTGGAGGGATATTAAAATTTTAAGACCTGCCGCTGTGCTGGTGATGGAGGATTTAAAAAATAATAATTACTGTTGGGTTTTTTTTCTTCTTTTTGCTTGGTTTTCAGAATTGGTTTCTTTCTGTTTAGCATGCAGCCTAATTGCGTAATTACACGATAGACTGGAGTAGAATTTAGTGCGTGTAATACCAGTTATAAAGAAGAGCCCTAATTATGTATATCTTCTCAGGTAAATAATACATCAGGGGCATGGAGTGGCCTAATTACTGTTCTGAAAACCTGCCTAATGACTAATTTACTTGGAATTTCAGAAAGCTTTTGATAAGGTCCCTCATAAGCAACTGTTAAGGAAAATAAATCGAGAAGGGGTAAAATGTTTTGCTGCGTTTTGAAACAAGCCATTTAAGCGACAGGAAGCAGCCACTGCCTTCTGGTCTTGCATCTTGAGGAGAGGGAAGGTCCCATGGCTGCCCGTTAGTCTGGGGCCAAAGCCATCGCGTTTCTGATCCCGCTTCACTGCGAGCTCTGAGGGAAGCTGCTGCTGACTGAGCCATCCACAAAAAATGGGACTTTTCCGTGTTAGCAGGAGTCCTGTGGGTACGTTCACGCCTGCTTGGAAGAAGCACATCTGTGTCCACATAGTCTCTGGCGCTGGCAGTATTTGTGGTATTGAGCATCTAAATAACTTTTGAAGATCTGTGCCAAAATTCAATAAATCCAAAAAAGAGCTAAACTTTATTTAGTTTTCCTTAGGCAGAAGACACAGGGAGCGAGGGCAATCCAAAGTGGGACCAGCTTCCCCAGGACTGGTTTCTAGGTGGGTGGATCCTGTGGGCTTCCTCCATGTGCTGGAGCTGGAGCCAGTGTCGCCAGTATTCCAGGGAGCATGGGGGGCATGCTGGGGAGACACTGCAGTGAAACTTAAATCAACAGCTTGGATAAATGAGTCGGGTGGTGATCCCTGGTGAGAGATGGGCACTGAGCTGACAAGGAGATGGGAACACTGGCAGGTAGGACAGAGGAGAGTCTCGGTGAAGCCTTTAGCTGGGACAGAGGAACATGGAACCAGCAGGATGATGGGGGTGAAGGACTGGGGAGGACTGCCTGGTGCAGGCGCTGCAGAGGCTGGGCAGAGGGTGCGGTGGGGGCCCTGAGCTGTGAGGCTGGGCTGGTGCAGATGTGCCAGCCCAGTGTGGCAGCTGGAAGGGGGAATCTGGGAGGGTGGCATAAGGATGGGGACATGGGAGCCTTGCAGCCTCCCCTCTGCTCGCAGACCACATCGCCCTGGCCACTATGTCTACCAGGATGATATTTTTTGGCATGTGTTTGTGGCAGAGCATCACTTTATTCTGCCCCAGGCATGGTACTCACCTCTTCCCTTGATTTCCAGTTTTAAAAAAAAGAGATAAAACACGTGCTTAATTTGCAAGGCGCTCTGCCATGTGTATTGCAATGGTCCCCCTCGCCCCTGGACCTCAGGCTGTCCTTCTAGCACAGCTCTGCCCTGCTACCTCTCGACATCTCCTTGTGCAGGCAAGTTTGGCAGCTGGGGCTGGGCTGCCACCACTGCTCCCTCCCTTTGCACCCCCCTGCTTTGCTTCTGGATTTTTTCAGGGAGAAAGCATGGTAGTATGTTTCCAGCTGGAGGAGTTGAAGAGGTGTGGGGGGGAGCAGCAGGAGGGAGTTAGCACCAAAGGGTTTTCTGTCAACCAGCTACGGCAGAGATAAAGCAAGAAGATCTTTGTGCCTAGCTGGCGACATGCTAATTGGCTTTCCTTCCTAGCAAACTTTGCAAATGATGCTCTTTAAGTCGTCAGCAAGATAAACAGTTGCTGTGGCAGGTGTGCCGAAAGCACCGTCTGGATGTAATTAGACATGTTTGCGAGAGAGCATCCCAGAGACATCGAATGGTGCCGTTCATTCCAGGTGCATCCCAGGGGGCTTGTCCCACTCTCCCCTCCCCTGCTGCGGGCAGGGCTGCTTGGGGAAAGCGTTGGTCTCTTCCAGCCCAGTTCGGGGGGATGCAAGGTGGGAATTGGGCTGGTGTAGATTTCCTACACGTCTGGTGGAATTAAAGCCTGAGAAAAGGGGAAAGGTGTTACCTGTGTTGCAGTGGCAGAAACTGGAAGATTTCTCTCTATGACACATCAGAGACTCTCCACATGGGACAGGGAAGGGACAGCCACCAGGTTGTATGCTACATCTCATCACCACAGCCCTCAGAGCAACGGCCTTCTCATGTGCCCTTCTCTGGCCCTGATTCTGCCATCAAAGAGAAATCCCTGGGTGACTTCTCTTTCTTGTAAGGCCAGGTCACTGTCTTGCAGGACTTCCAGCTTTTTGGCTGTTTTTGCCATGGGGCTTTTGCTTTCTCTCCTGTACCAAAGATGCTCACATTCACGTTGTGTGGTGGTTTTTTAAAATCACAAGTCCCTCTCCTGCCTTCATGTTTTGATCAAAGCATTGTATATCCATGTGAGGTTGGTAGATAGCAGCCGTGGCTTTGCAGGCAGTGAGCTGGAAAAATGGGAGAAGTGCAGCATTGCGAGGTCACCTGTGTGTGGGAGAGGAGGCTGAAAAAGAGCCTGGGGTCCCTGCGTCATTCCCCAGCATCGCTGCCAGCTGCTGAGCTCCTTAGGAGTAGCTCAAGAGCTGCAGCATCTCTTGGTGCTCACTCCTGCCTCATCAGGTCCTGATGGTCATGACTGGTCCCAGAGAACCTCCTGGTTTGAAAATGCCATTCCCATTTTTCTGTGCGCCCTTCATGGGGGCTGTGTAACCCTGTCCTCCTCTCACATGGCAGCGCAGGAGAGGGACAAGTGGGAATCGCCTGGATCCAGCTGGAAATGCAGGAGGCGTTGGAACACTCGTGATCCCACATGAACTGAGGATACGGTACAGGCTCGGTGAGCTCAGAAAATCTGGTCATGGTGAGGCTTCCCACAACTCCACAACACAACGAACAGAGCAGTGCTTCGTTCAGGTGGCGTGGAGGAGGTACCCCACCGCATCCACGAGCACAGCACAGCCAGCACCTCCTGCCTGGAAATGCTCGGTGCCAAAAAGAACAATCTGGGGCGAAACGCCGTGGCTGAGCTTAGACATGTGCTGTCGGCGCTCGGCTTCCCTCGGTATGGGTGGCCAGGAGGGGGGCCTGGCTTTAGAGCTGCCTTGGGGGGCTCTGTGCAGCATGGCGAGGTCTCCCCTGGAAAACCGGCCTTGGGAAGGGGGCCGTCACTGGAAAGCAGCTGAGTTTGGAGAAGGTGGCAGCACTTCGCCCCGCGGCACGAGGCTGGCACTGAAGAACAGGAATTGCTTGAAGTGAAACCCAGGTTTGCTGTGGCAGCAGATCAAGAGGCCTCCAAACAAAGATGATGCTCCTGGGCAAAGAGGAGAGGAAGCTGGAAAAACTGATGATCCATGTAGTAAAGAACAAGGTGCAGACGTGGCTGTCTTCCTCCTGTGCACCGTTGGCTTTTCACAGGGGTTTTGAAGCTGATTTGATTATCCAGCAGGACTGTCCAGTGCAGGTGAGCAGGCACTGCAGGAATGAAGGGTCAGCTTTGCTGCTTCCCAGCATCGCTTCATCTGTGCAGCCGTGGGCTGGGGTTTCACTGGGACACCTGGTCTGCTGCAAAGTCCCTCCACCTTATCATCCCCTGCTCCTGTGGCTCCACCAGGGATGGAGGCTGCAGCGGTGGCAGTTTGCGCTCAGTTCAGTGTGTCAGGAGTCTTTGCTCCTGCCTTGCCCTCCTGCGCATTCGTTTGCTAATTTTCAGAGGTTACCGAGGAGACGTTATTGATGATGATGATAATGATAATAGGGGAGATAGGTGGCAGATTAATTCCTGAACTCTAACAGGATTTAAGCTAACAAGAGAGGAGGGCTTTTTTCCTCCTCCTTTCCTTTCCCTTCCTCCTTTCAGATATTTCCTGTGCTGGGGATAACAACACCAAGGAGTGTTAAATTGGCTCTGAATGTCCACCCTTGGCTGTCCACATTCTTGTAACGATTTCATTAGCTTGAATTATCCACGTTATTTTCTTGTAATGGGATTAGCCGTACTGGAGTCAGCTGAAGTCCTGGAGCGGGAGGCGGGAGGGACCTTCCGCTGCGTATTTCATTAACTCTCTCATGCAGGGGGTGGAACTGGCCACGGCTCAGCCCAGGGGCAAAACCATTTGCCAGGGTCCTGCATTCCTAAAGGAGGAAGAAAGAAAAAGAGCCATTATTATTATTTTCCCCATACACACACTATAATCAGCAAATCGGCGCAGAAGCAGAGACTGGCAGGGACATAATTTGCTGAGGGAGGGAAGGTCCTATTTGGGGGCAAGGCAGAGGGGGGAATGATAAAATGAAGACGACCATTGCAAAGCGATTGAGTGAATTCTGCTGGGCTGACGTGTGGCTTCAGCCTGCTGTTGGGGAAGAGGTTGTGCAGTAAGGGAAGGGGAGGGCTGCTGTCCCTTTCGGTCTCATTTTTCCTGCCCAGAGCCACTTCTGATGTGTGGTTATGCTGCCTGGCTCATTCACTGGAGCTCTGTCCTAGGGCTGCCAGCAGTCGTGAGGGGGGGCTTAGGCTATGGCAGGGCCTGGGGATTAGAAGGCAGCGAGAAGAGAGGAGGGGAGAGAGGAGGAGGTGAGGTGTTGGCAATAGATGGCAACCCATGAGAAGGTTGGCAACCTTGCTAGAGGTTTTCATGATCACCTTTCTAACGTGGTTATTGCTAGTTTGCTTTACTTGAAGGGATATAAACCAGAGGTGTTTTGGACGGCCCCATGCAGTGGGACATTGCACGTGTCTAGAGCAACCAAAGAGTGATTTTGTTTGTTTGTTTTCCCAGGAGGTCTGTTGTTCTGGCAGTTGGAATCATGGATTTGCAGTGTCAGTTGTGCTTTCCCCTACAGAACTTAGCAACCCAAGAGTCCTTGATTAACTTACAGCTGAGGGTGCACCAAGATCAAGCATGAACACATCTTTGTGTTTGAGAAGAACGTTGTGTTGAAAAGAATGATCGGGGCTGGATGGGTCTTGGCTTGTCCCAAGGAGCTCACTCCTGTTTGAGACAGAGAACAGAATGAGGTGGAAGGGATGCTTCCCAGCTGGAGTAGTGTTTACCCTGACCTGGAGGTACCCATCCCATGAATGAGTGTGTGCAAATGGCCGTTGTGGCTGCCTGAGGCAGTGATGGGACCAGACCAAGACGTTGGGGGCTGAGCGAGCATGGGGAGAGACTTGGAAGCAGGGGGCAGAAATTCAAACAAACCCAATGGGAAAAGAGGAGCAGTGAAAAGACGGTGGAGTCATCGGCAGAAGATGGTGCTGGCACTCGCGTGCCTGGCAATACTGGGGTGGAAGTGCAGAGGATTTGGGGCTGTGCCTGTAGCAGCAGAGCGGTGATGGAAGGGGAGGGAGCCGCAGGGTAGGAGCTTGCATGTTGTGCTGGCAGAGGAGGGAAGGAGGTTTCTGGAGACCACCTGTATCCCTGGTCCTCTTCTGGCTCCTTGGCCATGTTGATGAAGGATGCACAAGCACCTTCTAGTAAATAGGCAAAGCCAAGTGAGCAGTGTGTTATCTACTGCGCTGGAGTGTGCTCTGTTCAATTGCAATGTAATGTCCTATGATTAGCAGGCAGAGGACTTGCCTACCAGCTGGCCTGTGCCAGAAGGATATAATTACAATCCCAAGGAGTGATGTTCCTGTGACCTGCAGCCAGCTTGCACCGTACATTGTGCAGCGTGGAGGAGACAGCTACTTCTCTTCCCCCCATTCAGCCATGGAAGTGAGGGGGTGGCTGCAGCACCACTGGAAGAGCTGCCAAAGCCTTGGGAGAGCAGCTGATAGCCAGCATGCCATGTAGAAGTGCTGGATCCCTTGTGGGTGGGAGGGAAGGGATGTCCCTTCTGGCATCTCTGGGAACATTGCGTGTTTCTGCTGAGCTGAAGACAGGTGACTTGTCAAGGGAAAGGTTGTGGCTGTCTTTATTCTGCAGTCGTGTGGATCGTTGCTTAGCCAGGGCTGGTACAGGCTTTTACTGGTTTCCCAGTAAATCTGGGTTGGCATGAAACAAAGGTTCTCATTTAGGAAATATCTTAGTTGCAGCATTTTGTCTGGGGCTGTCATCCCTTTCAGCCAACGGCATGAAAATGTGCCAGGCCTGGGAGAGCGAGGACAGGCGTGAGGAGGGATTTTGCCAGCCTGGCTGGCAGCTGCCTGCAGCACATGGGGAGCACAGGCAGAGGGAGGCTGGAAGAGCCACATCCTCCAGACCCACCCCACACCTCGACATGCACTCTGTCCTCCCCTCAGAACCTTGGCCCCCACTCAGGATCTCAGAGGACAGCTGTTTGGACACCAGTTTTCATGTATATGTGAGGAAAGAAGCTGGGAGGCAATGGAGGAGCCATACGCGTGCTGGGTTAGTGGGGGCTTTGCAAACCTGCTGCCTCCATGGCAAAGTTCTGGCTCTTTCCTTCTGCCCCTCTCCAAACTGCCTGTATGAATCGTGAGCAGCTCCACGGGGAGGTTCTTTATACAAGACGTTTGGTTTTGTTGGACACCTTGGCTGCACTCCTTACAGATGAAATCTCAGCCTGGGCTGGTGCCACCAAGAACTGCAGGGGTGCCCTGCCAGAAATCCAGCCCCGTGGCTCTGGTGGGGACAGGACTCACCAGAAAGGAGGTTATGACTGCAAACGAGTCAACGTCTCAAGAAGGAAGGGGCTTTGCTTCCATAACCACCAGGTCCTTCAGTGCTTGTGCTGTGGCTGAGCCCTGGTGCTGGCGCAGAAGCTCGGGAGCACTCAGAGAAGACATGGATGCCAGTGGGTACAAATCCAGAAACCTCTCAGGTTTCACACTCACACTGACTCCAGGGACTTCTCTAAACCATTGTGCTCAGGGTAAGGAGCAGCCTGGCAGGGTGCTGCACTCTGCACCAGCAGCAAGCTTTGGTCCAGTTTACCGTGGAAAGATAGGTGGTCAGCTCCAAGAGGGACCCCTGCTCCTGGGGGCACATGCCATGTTTTCATGCCATTTGAGTCCTTCAGAGCAGTGTGCTGGAACGGGATGGAGGTGGCAGCGATGCTGGGTCTGAGGTGCTGTGAGCCCCTCCACCTGCACAGCCATCCCCACCCCGGGGAAGCACGTGTTCTAAAACAGCCCGATGGGATCTTACATGCGAGCTGCAGTTCAGCAGCCTGTATAAAAGCTGCTTTTTTTTTTCCCTCCCCTGTCGTTTGGCTCAGGTTTCACCCAGGTGATGAGCTGCATCCCATTTCCTTCCACCATCCCTGCTCCTGTGGCTTGGCCCGTGGCAGCTGTGGCAGAATCCATGGCCATCCCAGAGCTGGAAGGCTGCAGCATTGATGCAGCCGGCGGGGGAGCGAGCACAGCAGCACCTGGCTTCCCCAGGTACTGGGAGCCTGGCACTGTGGGGGGTAATTGGGTTCCCTCTGCCTCTGTCTCTCTCCCCCCAAATCCGGAGGAAATAATTGGAAAAGAGAGGTGTGAGTCTCTGCCTGGCACTGGAGAGGAGAACATTAAAGGCCCGAGCTTGCCACTTCATTCACAGCTCCCGGGATGGTAATTGCTGTGTTGTGGTTTCTAATTAGCGCCACAGTGGGGGGGAGGGTGTTTTACTCGGCAGCCCGGGTGGGGTCAGCCCTGTCTCTGCCATGCCCCTCGGCTTTCCTCACCCCCCCACTTTGCCTGCTCGCCATTGGGAGCTGCACTGCAGCTTCCTCTGACAGACCCATCTCTCTGGGATCCTCTGCCATGTACCGCTGTCCTTTCTGCCCCCAACCCTCTGCCCAGGGAGATGCTCATGGCCAGCACTGCTCTGGATCGGGTCCGGGTCCTCACTGCCTCCACACATCTCCCAGTGTGGGTGGCTCAGGCTCCTCTGAGCTGGAAAGGAAGGGGCAGGTTCTTCCATCTCTGCCCAGGCTGATGTGGGTCATCATGACTTCCCCTGGGACCCGGAGTCCTGGGGTCCATATCTGTCCTGTTGCTGCTGGGCACCTGCTTGCCCATCCTGCACGTCGGGTCTCGGTGTCAAAGGGAGACACGTGGTGTTTTGGTGCACAGGGCGAGTGTTGTCGGAGAATATTTTAGCAAATATTCTGCTCGTATTTCTTTAGCAAGTGTTCTGCTCCCCCAGGGCAATGCCCAGGATGTTTTCCATGGACTGCTAGATTGGAACAAGCACTCCCTTGCCCTTGCCACCCACTGGCTGTCTTTCCTAGCTAGCTGGTCATCTCCTTGGGCCAGGAGCAATCTCGTTACCTCTCCCTTAACCCAGCTGTGGCATTTGAGATCCTACAGGGATGCTGCAAGGGAGAGGAGCCACCTACAGAGCTCCTGGGGCCTGTCACCCACACCCTCTGGCAGCAGGACCCTCCTGCTGCTGGAAATCCGGCAGCGCTCCTGCTGCTCCTGGCGCCGAGCATCCCTGCCAGGCGAGGCTGCTCCCTCGCCTCCGCTCAGGCTTGTTTGTTTGTTTGTGTAGCGCAAGCTCGAAGGGGGCAGGAGGGAGAGAGGGAGGGAAAGCACCGAGGAGGAGACGTGCGGATTCATTTTGAGGCTTCATAATGGTACATTTACACACCACGTTGCCTAAGGAAATTGGGTAGATGAATGCCTGGTCATGCTGCCAGTGCACCAGGTTAACTCCCAGGATTTAGCTTATATCATTTCACGAGAGCGTTTATGGCCTTTACTGTGTTTATTCCCAGGCACTCTTTGGCACTGCTGCATCCCAGGCTCCTTTTGTGTATGCACGTGTGTGTGTAGATTTTCAAATAAAATAACACATCTATTCAGACCCGGTCCACATTAAATATTTATTGCCTGCAGTTTGTGCATATGTGTTTGATAAATGGGTGTAAGGGGAGGGGAGGAGATGGGGAAGCGGGAGCTCGGATGCAGGGAAAGCATTGGCTTTGTCCTGGAATTTCTCCAGGGGACAGCACTGGAGCGGGGTGTCCAACGAGCGCTGCCTTTGGGTTTGTTTTCAGGCTTTTTGGACAAGGTTTAGGCTGGTGGGCTGGCTGTGTGCTTCCAAGTCCCTTCTCCAGGGATGGGCATGCTGTGACAAGGTTTCCGCTGGGCTGCGGCCAAGCACAGATGCTGCCAGCCCTACCCCACACCCACTAGCTAAATAGAAACCCCCTTATCTTCCCCCTCCTGACTTTCCGTCCCATTGGCGCTCAAAAACTTGTCTGAAATGCCGACAGGTCTGGAGGTTGTTGTGTAGGACTTGGGTCTGTTGAATTCACCCATTTCCCTTTATAGATTCAGCAAACTTAAGTAAAACCAGTTTATTCGAGCCCATGAAAGAGGCTGGGTGCAGGATGGGAAACGCAGGTGCCCAAGTGAAGTGTTGGAGCGAGGGAATCCAATCTTAAAAATTATGCCCAGCATCTGCTGAGCAGAGGGATGAGACCTTTGTGGATGTAGTGCCTACAACGGGCTCTGGGGATTGAGGAGCTATTCTGGGAAGATAATAGGTCCCTGTGGGGCCATGCTCTGGCTCGTGCCTTATCCTGTGCGCTCCAGCCCCTCTTCAGAGGTGCAAATAAATCTGTTCCAATGGCAGTTAGGAGCAGTCCTACCTCCTGGTAACCTGGAGATGCTCTTTGCCCGCCCTGAACAGGGTATGGCATGCAGGCTGGGTCCCTGGTTTCTGCAGATCTCCAAAAAGGAGGAGAAGAATAGCAGTGACATTAAAGAAGTTTTTCGCTTTGTTAAGGTTTGTGACCTGAAAGGAAGACCCTTGAAATCCAGGCTGTGTTTTTAGCTGTTACTAGGTGTTTTGGGCATGGGGCTTACAAGGAAGCAGAGCAGCTGCGGGACACCACTCACCCGAATCTTCAGCACTGGCAAGCCTGCAATGTGGGTCTGCAACCAGTAGTGCCATGGTTTGTGATAAAACAATGGTTCTTCCCTTGATTTCACAGTGGTTTTGCTTTTCCCACTCTCATTCACAGCACCTTTGGAGAGCTGAAGACTGTCCGGCTGCCCAAGAAAATGGCAGGAACAGGATCCCACCGGGGCTTTGGCTTTGTGGATTTCATCACCAAGCAGGATGCCAAGGTGAGATGTAGTCCTTCCCCTCTGGCACCCTCCCAGCCTGGTCTTGGAGCAGAAGGTGAGGAAGGGAGCCCGGAGGCTCCGTCCCACTGAGGCTTAGCCCAGATTTGGGGCAGGCTGTTGCCAGTCACTAGCAAAGCTGCACTGAGGCTAAAACCTTCATGTGGGTAAGCACTGGAAGTTACACCACAGAAACCACAACCTAAGCTGCAAGGGGCGTAAGTTTGGTGCAACTGATAAAATGGCTAAAAATTCTTGCAATGTAGGAGGACAGAGGCATTTTTTCAGATTTGTTGAAGCAAGGTGAGAAGGAATGGTTTTGACGCAGTGTTAACACATCAGGAAACCTGAGCACATGTCTCACCTCCACCACTGCTTCGGTTTTAGGTGAGTTTTGGATATTGTGGTTGTTTACTGATTTCTGAACTGTGAAGGGCCCATGTGCATCAGTTCCTCTGTGTGCTTTGAGAATCCCTGTGAGCAGCCTTACCTTGGTGTTTTTCAAGTAGCAACAGAAGAGCAGTAGTTGTGAATTGGTCAAAAGGATGAGTAAGCAGAGAGAAAGATCTGTGTCTGCTTTGCCTTGCTGAGCACAAAAACAAAGGTCAAGTTTTGTGATACAGTCGTTGTCTTGGTTGGAAGAGGGGAGCTATCTGTCCTGGGTTGGCCAAGGATCCTTTCTCAGGGTGGTCTGTGCTGGCTATTTGACAGCAATATGGAAAATGTTGGCAGCAGGCAGCTGTGCCTGCAAAACAACTTTCTCAGCACCGAGAACTGAGCTTTCAAAGCCTGCAGGGTGCAAGCACATTTTGCTTTAACCAAAAAATGCAAATCCTATTATTCCAATGTCTTGACATTTTTGCAATCTGTAGGCACTTTATGCTGCAAAATACTCCATAGCATTTTAAGCCAGAATAAGTTGCTGTTCAAAATGCTCTATTTTTTTTAAAGCTTTCCCTATATGTTTAAGTTCTATGTTTGCAGAAGAAACAAGGGGCTTGTAGCCAGTCTGATAGTATTCTGCTTTTACCCTTTGCCAAAGGTTCAGGAACAGGCTGGACCAGGCATAATGTCTCATGCACTGGGCAGAAGAGGGTCCTCAGCTTCACTGTAAGCTTCTGTGTGGCCACTGCCAGCACCAGAGCGGTGTGGTTTTCATCCCCGATGCTGGCTCCTGGTGATTTGCACAGTATCTGGAAAAGGAATGGTTGTGGGCATGAGCCAAGGGATGTTATTGCTGAAGGGAAGGGACCACATGACTCCACTGGCTCCCTGAGACTCCAAATTCTCAAGCCTGTGAACAGAGAGAGGAGCGGGTAGCAAGCATAGCCTGTGTTTATGTTTTTAGACAGGATTCATTGATCCGGGATCACAAGGGACTATTAGATCATCCGTTCCAGTCTGACCTCCCGTATAACACAGTACATAGAGTTTCTTTGTTAGTCCTTTATTGATCCTAATTCAAACTTCCTTCTGCTCAGCATTCATCCTCCCCTTGGGAGCCAGCTCCCTGGGCAGCGTGGGGTGCAGGGAGCCCCCCAGGAGCATGGTTCCTCTCCCTGCATGGGGGGCTGTGCCTGTGGCTCTGCTCAAACCCCAGCTCTGGGCAGCTTTGCTTTAACCTCTGCTTCACTCCAGAGTCCTTCAGGCTTTGTTCCTGGGTTTGGAATTAATCTTTTCCTGAGGAAACTTTAAGCATCTGGTGGAAAGGTGCATACAGGGACCTGGCTGGTTCGTTACTGCTGCTCAGTTTGGGGGTGAATGAGACAGCACCCACTCTTCTGCTTGGTTTCTGGAAGAAACAGGGCACAGGCTTCGTGTCTGCCTCCCATCCCTCTTCAGCCCCTTGGGGGCTGATTCCAGCTACAAATAGAGATCTCAGCAGCAGGAAACCCGTCTGTGGCTGGTGAGCACTGGCACCCAGCTGAAGGGGAGAGACCTAGGCAGGGTGCTAGCGCAGGGCACCGCTCCCGGAGCTTGCAGGGGCCGTGGGAGGCAGGCGTGTGGGGAGCGAGCCACCCTGTGGAAGAGCACTCGGGGGGTGCTGCTTCTTTTCCAGCAAAGCAGCTCTTCTTCCTTCTTTTCCACCCTCATCTCTCTGAGGGATTTCATTGTCTCACAAGTGGCACATCAAGTACACTCCATTGGCTGTCTGGAAGAGGATGCGCTGTGTATTGATGAATAGGATCCCGAATATTGTAAACACAGACATAATTGGCTTAGAGTTTATTGCTAAGTGAAATGAGAGAGGAGGGGAGTGGGCCTGGAGACCTCTGAGCTGAATAGCTGTGACTGTCAATGGCGTTTTTGCTCAGAGTGGTAATCTGGAAATCGCTTATAAGCATCTTATAAAACATGATGTTTTTGTAATAGAATAGTTAGGGTGGCTTTGTTGGGCATTTAAAGCCTGTGACCTCCCGTGTTTGTCTTTTTCTCTGAGCAATCACAGCTGCAGTGGGAGAGTGTATGGAGGTTTTCCAAAGCCACAAGAGATGTGGCGCTCCCCCTTCAGACTCCCTGATGCTGTGCCTGCAGACCTGTCCCGTGGGGCTGGGTGTCATCCCCTCAGCCTCCCCTGATGCTCTGCGACCCACTCAAGGATAGCCAGCCCTGCCCAGAGGTGCTCTCTTGGGAGGGGTGAGCACCCATGCCACACTCCTCAGGCAGCGGGTTGCATTGCCTGCAGGGGAGGTGACATTCGGGCAGGGCATGGGCTGCTGCTGGTAGCATCTTCTCCCCATCATTTGCTCATCCTTCAGAGCCCCAGTCTCACGCCTGGCTTTCCCACAGTGACGTCTGCAGCTGGGGCCATCTCTTGGGTCGTTTGACGGCTCCCAGGGTGATGGATGGACCTCGACCGGGAGTGTTACACCACCATCAGATGAAATTAGCAGCACTCTCTGTTCTCTGTCGTGAGCATTTAACAGATCACAGCACGCACATGTGCGAAGCCAGGAAATGGGGGGGAACCCATGTCAAAGGCTGCAATGGGCAGGGACAAAATAATACTCCCAAAGAGGGTCTGTATGCCTGCTGATGAGACCTTTGGGTTTATATCTGCAGTGCCAGCTGATCACTGAGTGGGAGTGCAGAGAAGTTAAGGGATGAGAAGGGAAACTTTGATCCACTGGCAATAACAAATTAACTCTGGTTAAGGAAGCATTAACTATTTGACATGTTTCTTGATGTTCCCTGTGCAGAATTGTTGTGGGATTGTTTTTATTTTTGAACTATTAACTGGAAGCTGAGTTTCCCCTTTTCTCCCCTGTTGATATAAAAATACATCTGGTCTCCAAATAGAAATTGCCCATTCGGGAAAGACAGTCAACCCTTTAAAAATGCATGTACACAGAAGGAAAAATCCGTGTGTGCAGCTGGCATCACAGAGAGCATCCTCAGTTGGGACTGGCTCTTGCGAGGAAGGCAAATTTATCAGTCTCCTAATGTTGTTGACCCTTTGTCCCTCTAATGACTCCAGCCCGGAGGCTCTTTGGCTTGAGTATTTAATAGGGCAAGGGGGAATCTATAGGCAGAGCAGCACTGTCCTCCAAATTAAGACAGCATTTAGAGATGGAGCCATAGCACTCAGGGGTGACAGACGCAATGGTTCAGTCTCTTGATCTCTGTCTTTCCAGTGCCCCAGCACAGCAGGCTGTGCTCCAAAGCAGTGTCTATCTTGTCCCAGCAGTCAGGGCTTCATGTCAGTTTATCAGCCACCCCTTAATTTTAAAATTCCCTTTCTGAATCCCACAAACGCTTTTAAGCTGCTGTTCCAGCCTCTCCCCTTCCTCTCTCTTTGCTTTTCCCTGCTCTGTTTGCCTCTCCATCCTCTGCCTGGGCTCCAGCTCTGCCCAAGCTGTACTCGGAGCTAGCAACAAAAATTGTGCCGCGCTGAGCCATAACGTTAAGCTTGAACCAAACTCAGCAAAATCATATTCAGGAGAGCTCAGAAATGACATTTTTAAACATACTCAAATCCTATTTTCTAGGGGGAGAAGGCCGTTAGGGTTTTCATGCAACCCCTAAAGTATTTGGCAAGCAAAAGAGACCTGCGAGGAGGTTTGCCAAAGCTCTTCAGCTTTTGGTGTTACCTGGCAGTGGGTGTATTGCCAAATGTGGCAGCTTTAATGAAATCTCTTTTTGACATTTAAGGATAGCAAGCCTTGCATGGTGGAGGCTCTCCTTTTCTTAAGTGTGTAGGCTGGCACGAAGCTGTGGTAATTAGAGGTCTTTTCAGGTGAGTCTCACTCTCTCTCGGATGAGCGGACACCACACTTCTCTTAATCCTTAGTTTGGTTACAGCTAAACAAACCTCTGGCCAATGCTTTGGTCTTCAAAGGAGATGTTCTGGGAAGGCAGACACTCGAGTGGAGGAGCTGCGCCCTGAGGATAGTTCCTGCCTCCAGCCCCACTTTCTTTGAAAGTCAGCCTTCTTGTCCTCATTTCATATTTCTCATGTAATTAGAATAGATTTTTTCCCTACCTGTCTTTTCATTTGGAATAGCAGCAGTGGCAAATTTCTTCTTCTCGCTGGAAGGTTTCCAGCAATATGGATCTATGAGGATGGCATTTGTCCTCTTCATCCCTTTGTCTTTTAAATCATCAGTGGTTTCTCTTTTTTTTTTCCCCTCTGGAAAAGTTTTCATTCCTCTCAGCCATGAAGAACTAAGTTTTATTTTTTAGCTTATTTCCGAAGGAAGTGACACTCAAGTGTTTCTCACCTGAAATGCATGGCTTCTCTTCTGCAGCCCCATCTCTGGGAACCCATCTGGAAGATGGGACTGTGGGGAGCAGGGTTCCAAGCACGCCCTTTCCTGCATGGGCTGGAGCAGTGGTGGGCTGAGCTTTGCTTCGTCCTGGGTGCAAAAGAGCTCATTTTGAGAGTGCATTTGGCTGGGAAGGACCAGTGTCATCAGACTGCTGGCAGACACATCTGTCCCAGTGGGTTTCTTTCATGCAATGCAACTTGATGGCAGCATCTGCCTTCCCTCTTGCTCCATGACCTTTCCCAGTGCTGCCTGCAAAACTAGAGGATGCCTCATCCCGGACTGGGCTGAGCAGATGCGTGTGCCTGGCAGGGCGTGGAAGCAATCCTGCAACAAGGAGGATGTGGCAGAGCAAGTGGCTTGGAGGATGAGAGCCCACCAAGCACCGCACGTTGCACTGTGATCGTGGACACGTTTCGGCATGATCTGCCCTCCTCCCATGACCTGCTACAGAGTGCAGTGAGGTTGCTGGGGCTGTCTGCTGTCTTCCCACCTTCCTCTTCCTTGTGCTTCAGGAAGTGAGAAATTAGAAAGTATAACAAATGAGACCCAGTGATTAGAGCTGTAGTTGTTTGCCAGGCTTTGGAAATGGCTCTTTGTGCCAACGTAAACAGCCATCACAACTCCCTACTGCCACCTCCCCCCGAGTGTTTATTTAAGCCAACACATTGCTTTGCTAATTGGAAGATAGGCTTTTAAAACAGCAGCAGCAGCAAATAAAACCAGCTATAGCTGCAAAAGCACCAGCCAGGCTTGCAGCCCTTCAGAAAGTAACAGATTCCCCAAAAAGGAGGCATGCCACCCTGCCAGGGCCAGCCCTGGGGAGCCAGCAGCTGAAGGTGGGGAATCCCAGCAATGCTCCAGAGCAGGTGGAACTGGTGCTTCTCCTTTCTCTTTTTTTATAATGAATGAGAATTATATGAGTGAAAGGGAGTCAGAAGGAGGGAAAGACCCAGGTTACTGAGTGCTGATTACTGGAAATGGGGGAGGTTTTTGAGTTTTGTAACCAGCAGCTCAGGCAGGGTCCTGGCTGTTGCAGAGTGGTCGTGGGCAGCCAAAGGCTCTTGCAGGATTTGCCCCTCTGCCCAGAGGCATGACGTCTGCGGACAGCCACAGTGGTTCAAAATTACCATTTAGTGGACAACTCAGTGGAGAGGTCTGATATTCTGTAGGACTGGTGCTGATTTGGGGGCCTCCATGTGGGAGAACACATCCCTGTTGGACAGTGAGATGTGATTCTGTGGTCCTCTAGGTGCCATATTTGTTCCAGGGATGCATGTTTGCAGAGCCTGTAACCTGACATAATCCCAGCCTTAGCTGGGAATTTTAAAAGAACATTTTGGGCCCCTTTTCTGTAGCCCTGTTGGGGATGAAAATATTGGACCAGTGTGTTTGTGTATTTGCATTATGGACCAAATCCTGCTCAGTCCTAAATTTCCTTGAAAGTATTATGTAGGAAATAAAGACAAAATCAACCTTCCCTGGATCAAGTCAGTTTCTTTCCTGAATGCTTCAGCTGGTTGCGTACAGGCACAGAAAGCCGTCTGAGCTACTGTGCTGGCTCACGTTCTTGTATTAAACATCAGCGAGAGATTATAGCTGTACGGATGTTATTAAGCAGCATCTAACAATGAGGAAACCTGTGGATTTCTGTAACGTAGCAAACCACCATAGGCAAAAAGAGAAGAGGACTTCTGCAGTGGCTTCTGGCTTTGCTACATTTGCTGCCACCATGGCTGACAGCACCAACACGGCTGGTGAGAGGAAAGCAGCTTTCCCTGGCGGGCTTGTACTTCTTCAAACTTGTGCCCCTGAGCAGAAAGCAACCTCCCTACTCATGCTGGAGCTGTGCTTTACTGTGTGCCAGCAGAGAACAGTTAGGTGGAGAGCTGTGAGGTTGCTCTGCCTGTGCCAACCCAGTGGTGCTGCACTGCCTGTGAGGGTCCTGGTTTGCAGCCAGCCCACCCAGCACTGCCCCGGTTCTCGGCAGCCTTCCCAGGCGGCAGCTTTCCTGGCTCAGGTGTGGTCCCGGGGTGATGCAAGGCTGCAGCCAACCTTGAGGTGCTTGCTCTGCTGGATTTCAGCCTGCTCCCTAGGGAGCAGCAGCAGCCTGCAGGAATGGCGATGGGTATTTGCTCAGCTGCAACTATGTAGAAGATAAATGATCAAGTCAAAGCTACTGATGGAGATGAATCCTGCCCCATCAGAGCAAAGTGCTCAAAGTAGGATGTTCTCTGGTGACCTTTTGGATTCAGGGCAGAGGGAGGGACATTTTTGCTTTTCCTCATGTGAGCCTGGTTTTATTTTTTCCCTTATTAATTTTTTTTCTTCTCTTAATTCTGCAGAAAGCATTCAACGCCCTGTGCCACAGCACACATTTGTACGGTCGGAGGCTGGTCTTGGAGTGGGCAGACACGGAGGAGACGGTGGAGGCCCTGAGACGGAAAACGGCAGACCATTTCCACGGTAACGTAGCAGCATCCTTCTGGCCTGTTGATACAGCCCTGGCTGGCACCGTCCCATCTGGCACATGCTGCCTGCCCACGCCAGCCCTTTCCCCACTGCTGCCGGCTTGCTGGAGCTGGCAGGTAGATGCTGAAGCCTGACAATGCAAGCACAGGGGGAAGCAGGAGGCATCCAGGCCAGGGCTTTGTCTGACAGCTCTGTGTGCATGTGAGCCGGTTAACTCTCCATGTGCTGGCACTGCCGAGGCGCCTCAGTGGCACCTGCCAGCTGCAGTGGTTTTGCTCCGTCCGCCTGCACCCCAGGGTGCTCTGTATTTAGGGACAGGCTCTGTGCACGCAGCACGCAGATTAAAAAGGACAAAGTAATTTGGCCGTTGGTTGAGATGCAGAGAGGGTTGTTTGGACCAGGTTCCCGAGAATGACAGCTCCGCAGATAACAGCACTGCAGGCTCCTATTGACAGCCATCGACAGGCACAAATGCATTGCTTGGCAAATATTTATGTAGGAAGGGCTCCCCTGGGCTGGAGGGCTAAGCTGAAGATCAATGCTCTTCCTCCTGCATCCCCTCCCAGCTTCCCCTCTCCATCACGCACGTGCCCATTGCCTGGGGTGTTGGCATAAGCAGTTGTGGGGCTGCATGTTGCAATCCCCAGCGATGGGAGAGCAGCAAGGCTTCTTATTTAGCAAGCCTGACTCCAGCGGGACGTGGCCTCGCGTTCGTGGAGTCGTGTGTGCAGTGCTGGTTGTTACAGGCTGGGGAAGCTGCAGTTTGGTGGTGCAAGGGCTGAGGGTGGGTACAGCCGGGGAGGCGGGGAGCAAAGTGGGATGTGCTGGGATCCACAGGCTGATCTCCAACGGGGTGGCAAAAAGGAAACCAAAAGGAGCACGGCAGTGTCCAGGGATATGTAACAGCCTGGGCATGGAGCTGTGCTGCTGGGGGCACACGTGAGGCAGCAGGGAGGATGGGCGCAGCTGAGGGGTGCATGTGCCCACCCAGAACCCACCACTGGAAGCGGGACAGATCATACTTTATCATAGTGATGTGAGTCTCCACCTGGGTGGAGAAGGCAGAAGATGTGATGGTTCATGCATCCCATTTTATATTCGGGATCTCCTTTCTCCCTTTCTACTCTGCTGAATCTGGAGGTGGGGGGAATAGTCTTGGCTTTACGGTAGTTGCAGACTTGCAGCAGATGCTGGCTGCTGCCTTCGAGCTGTCACCTCCCATCTCCCCCAGGCTCAGCTTGCCTCCTGATTTCTGTTTGTGTTTGCTCCAGCCCCCCTCTCTGGGGTCTTCCTCGTGGAGGTGGGGGACTCTGGGAGAGCGGCAGGAAGAGTGTTTTCACATCCCAGGGGAGATGCAGCCTTGGAGCTGCAGTGGCCCCAGGGGCTTGGCTGAAAAACAGGAGCAAGGTTATCACTCCCCATCTTTAGGGACTGAAAATGTGATTGAAGGCGGCCGTCATTGCTGTGCTTCAGCCCATCTCGAGGAGAGAGAAATAACATCCAATGACTTCAGCCCTGTCTGGTGCACAGGCGCGTCCTCCACTGCAAAACTGCTGGTAGCTAATCCTGCGGCAGAGCGGGATCTGCCAGAAGCGTTTCTCAATAACAAAGCCCATCTGGGGCAGCCAGCGGGCACCCGGCGCTGTCTGGTGCCTGGGACCGGGTCTCATTCTGCACCGCACTGGCAGGCTGGAGTTTCATGAGTGGGATTTTCTTTCTTTGGGAAGTGCCCTCTCCTGGTTTCAAGACAGGCTTGCGGCAGGGTTTCTGGCAGTGATGCCCAGCGGCCCTGAGGAGGGGAGGGAGCCAGGCTCTGTCCCTTTTGCTGTGGGTGTGCAGAAAGCGATAGTGATAAAGAGGGGAAAACTGCAGCTACCAGACTTCGGCCCCCGTGGGATGCTCCTTCATATTTCTTCCCCAACATAGCTGGAGGCTGGTTTTCCCACGTGGAGCCAGGGCAGAGGATACAGAGCACACACGGCACTGCTGCCCTGCCTTGAATCCTCCTCATCCCTGCAGCCAGCTGAACAGCTGGGCTGAAACCGCACATCTCATTGCACTGGTGCTGCAGACTGGATTCTCTTAACCAGAAACCAAGCTAATTTTTTCCTACCAATACCCATTTCCCACCCACCCACTTTCCTTCTCTCCCCACAAGGCACAGGAGCAGTTCAGACATCCCTGCACTGTTCATGGGTGTCCCCATGAATTTTCTTCTCCCTCCCCAGTGTGGATGTTGTGTGAGGGTCTTCCCACAGCTTTGCAGGCTTCAGTGGTCAGGCACTTGTGGTCCCTTATTGTCAGGTAGGAAGGGACCAGGCTGGGAATGGGAGAGAAAAAATAATTTTGTGTCTTCAAGGCTCAGGAAAGAGTTGAGACCCTGAGGTCTTTGGTGTCTTCAGCTGCTTTTTACCACCAAAAGCCGCTGCTGCTGCAGTCCTTGTGTTGCTCCCCAAGCCAAGCCCAGCCAGCAGCGTCTGAGAAGCAGGACGTGGAGGCAGATGCTATCAAAAGGTGCAGTGGTGGATGGAGTGGGTCTTATCCGACCACCTAACTCAGCTTATTCCTTTTTTCCTGCCCTAAATTTCTTTTTATTGCATTTATAGCATTGCCATCCCACGGGAGAATCTTTTTCTTTTTTTCCTTTCTCTGAAAGCCTTTTGTGATCCTTTTGGACCTGGAGGCCTACAACACCACAAGCCACCCGTGCTGTTTGGAGAGGCTGGTCTTGCTGTAGCAGCGTTGTGTGTTTGTATCAAGCCGTGTTGGCAGTGCTGTGCCATCAGTACAGGGTGATGCATGGCCTCTGCTGCTTCTGGCCCTTTTCCTGGTTATTCCACAGAAGTAAAAGCAACCAGGGAGCATGCCAAGGACTTTGCACATACCAGAAGAGGTGAAAGTGTTAAAGCAGGACAAGGGACTGAGACTGTCCATCTCACGGGGCTTTCAGACACATTTCTCCCAAGTTTTATGCAATGGGAATTTAAGTGTTTTGAAAAGCTTCTTCTTTTTCTTCTTTTATTTCCTCTTTTCTGTGCAGTTTCTGGTTTGCTGTGGGCACAACAGTGATGCACAGATGTTTCCACAGTTAGCACATGGTGTATCTGCATGTAGGAGAGGCTGCAGAGTGCTAACAGAGGGTGAGAAGATTGCTCTAAGGCCTGGGGGGTTGCTGTCACCCAGGTCCAGTGGGACAACACATTGACCTGCACTCCCCTGGGTTGGGTGGTGAGTTTGACTTGAGCCATGAGCTCATCCTGCTCCGTCTCGCTGCCATCACAGCAGATTTCTGCATTGCCAGCTTTGAAAGAGCAACCTCGATCTTTCAGGCTGGTGTCTTGGGTAGCACCACCCAAGACCCCTCACCCAGCAGTGCCAGTGTCATCCCTGCCATTTTTGTCTTAGGAAGGAAATACTTCGTAAAGCCTAGACCTGGGCTGCGGGACACACGTCCTACCACTGACTTCTCTGTGCTACAATTATGCGCCATATTTCTAGACACCATTTATAGAGATTTGGCTTCCAGTTCCCAGGTCTCACTCTGCTGTTATTTGTTAGGTTAAAGAGAGGTCTGGTCTCCTAAGTCTTTTCTCTGTGCAAGCATTTGTAGTGGCAATCAAGCCATTTCTGAGCCATCTTTTCAATAGGTCTAATAGATGCAATAAAATGGAATAGGCTTCCTTCCCATTTTGTGTAGTTTTCAGGTTATTCTTCATGGCTTATTCTAAGTCTTTGTAATGCTCCAGGAGAAAGTGAGGAGCCCAGAAGTGGTCATCAGCTGCCAGAGATGGTTTCTGTAATGCTATCAGGAGTGAAGCCGCAGCCTAGCCCTGACGGCTGGGACAGAGGCACTACACCCTGCGCTTGCTTTCCTGCCTCTGAGCCGTCTGTAAGAGGTTTAAGTCTTTTTGCTCATTTCTGAGTGCACCTTCTTTTCATCGTGAGGCAGTGTCTTATGTTAGGGACAAAAAAGAAGCTTTCTTTGAGCTTTAATTGCACCCCACCATGCATTGTTAATCTGTGGGACCCACTGCTGCAAGGTGGCTGGAGAGCCTGAGAGCTTGGCCAGCTACAGGGGAGGATTTGATGCTACTGTGGATAAAGAGACTTATCTACTGTAGTGAGGTAAGGAGAAGCCATGGGAAGGTTGGCCTTAGGGCCTCTAATCCAGCCCATAACGTGGAGCAGGGTCGTGGCAAGCGCTACATCAGAGCAGCGAGGGATGCACAGACTCTGCCACCAGCAGCATCTTGGCCCTCATTTCGGCAGGTGGATCTTCCCTTTGGCAGACAAGGATCACTGATGCCTTTGAAACCAGCAGAGAGAATATTTTGGCTGTGCCAAAATAGTGATGAAGGGATCCCAAAGCCCTGCAGCTGAATTTGCCAGCCCTGGGGTGAGAGGCAGATCTGGAGGTATGCAGTCCAGGGTCACATCCAGAGCCCCACTGCAGACCTGCGCATCTCCTGTATCCCCACAGTCACATCACTGCAGCCCACAAAGAGTCTGTAACAGCTCGATCCCCCTTCCTTTGCTCGCCTGGCACAGGACCACGGTTGCCGGCACAGCTCCATCCTGGGAAACCTCACTGGGGGAAGATTGGTGAGCAAGGCAGTGATACCCTCAGCGTGCGTGTGCTCCCTCTCTCCCAGGAGCTCGCAGTCCGTGCAGGGAAGGTACTCGCTCCCAATCCAGTTAAATTACTATTGACTTGTGTTCTCTGCGCTTCACAAACATTGCACTCAGCCGTCACCAGCGGGGCTGGCGGTATCCTGCCAGGGCTAACTTGGGAAGCCAGCTGTGCTGGGCCGTTTTTTCCTGCTCTTTCCCATCGATCAAAGAATTAAATTGACAGATGGGGAATTTTACGTAAGACGTGGGAAGGGGAAGGAATGACTTGTGCGGGGGGGGGTTATAGGAAGGTTGGGCTGGAAAGAGGGGGTGTGGAGGCTGCAGGGCAGGCAAATGAGAGAGGTGTGTGAGGAGGGGGTCTGGCTTGTATTGTAGTTGTGAGAGCGTTTCCAGCAAGGCCCCCGGTCTCAGCAGAGGGCTGTGGGTGCGTGCAAAGCGGTGGAGCCCCAGCGTGGCTTGCCCTTGATTATTTACAGTTGTTTGCTGGAAGTAGAGTGTTTGCAGAGGAAGGCATGCTCTGCTCAGGACCTGATCCTCCTGCCCTCCCCAGCAGGGTGGGAAGATTCTTCTCCATCCCTGTCATCTTTCCCAGGTTGCTCCTCCTTTGGCTGCAGACCCCCACGCTGCTTCTTTTACCTCTCGGCTGCATTACAGACCCACCACGCCTGCCCTCACCTCCCAGCCTTTTGGGCTTCCTTTTTAGTCCTTTCTTCTATTTTTTTTTTTTTTTTTTTTAGATATTTTTTTTTAGAGAGAGCATCTGTAACTAATGCAAACACATGCCGTAGCCGGAGAGTAAAACCCTGCAGGATTAGCGTGGCATTCGCAACCCTGCCACGTTCTAATCCCGTGGTAATCCCCCTCTCGGCCCACCCCCGCCGGCTTTGGCTATTGTTTAAAGGAAGCAAATGGGATCGTTAGCGGGCAAACCTTAACCAGCTTGGAGTGGCTGAACTGAAGTTGAACCAATTCACTTCCCCACCCTCCTGGGGTTTTTTACCCCCCTTTTCCTCCTTGTTAGGTGGTGCTGAGGGATGCTTTGGTGCTCCCCAACAGTGCTGTGGCTGGGGAGCTGGTGAATCTGGAGCACACACGGCGGGGGTCATTTGCCCTACCAGCCCCCTGCCCACACCACAGCAGATCCTCTGGCTGCACTGCACTGCTTAGGGCTGCTCCCTTAGCACCCAGCACCCCACATCCAGCATCTCCTCCGCCGTGCAACCCCCATCATCACCTCTGTGTAGGGTCTCCTCATGGGGCACATCAGGGGCTGGTGGGGAAGGGGTGGCAGGTGGGGGACACACTCTTCCTTGCTATGGATTTGGGAGCTGAGACCACATTTGGTGCCATTTCTGAGCCCCAAGCATGAGCCTGGCTAGGGCTGCAGGAGCTGGGAGGGCAGAGTAAAGGGGAGGGAGATCCACTGAGCTGGCACCTTCCTCCCAGGTGGGTTGTGCCTTTTGCTTTTGGATGGTTGAGCTGGGAAGAGTCGCTCCAGGGTCTTGGGGTGGCACCTTGCAGCCCCTTTGCCTCCCCTGAGCTCAGCGGCATGGGTGCCAGGAGGCGAGTTGGGGCTGCTGGCACCCCCGTCCCCCTGCCCATCCCCGCAGCCACTAGCGGGGAAGGAGGCAGGTTCTGGCGCTCTGTCAAGGAATTAATTGAAAAATAAAATCATTAGATGGGAACTCCAGAAATGCAAAATTGTTGGGAGTTGGGGGGGAGGCGGAGGGGGGGATGTGAGCTTTTGTGAGGTTAATTTCTTCTGTATTGATGTTTTGTGACATTTACTTGTTGTTTATCTCCCACAGCAGCTGTAATACTAAAAGAAAATGCACAGCTTGTTCCATTTATTTATTTTACACCTTTTCTTTAGTCCTATGGTATGTTTGTTTGTTTGAGAAACCCAGCGAGGCTTTTGATGTCTGAAAGCAGGATTTAAACAGCTGTTCTCCATGTGCTGCTCGCAAGTGAGAGCCGCTGGCTGGGGAGCGAGCGGGGGGAGAAGGGGCTGCACCACGGCTCCTGCTGGGAGGGCATTTCTTGCCCAGCGGAGAGCAGGCAGCGCCGCCCTCAGCCTCAGCACAGGGGCCAAATGGCTTTTGTCACCCGGGTGCTGATGCCGGGTCCTGGCAGCCCCCCAGGGGTTTCTCGCCCTCCTGCAGACTCTGACATCCCTGACGATGGATGCAGGCATGGTGTTGCACCCCACAGCGGTTTTGGGAGCATGATGATGCCTTGTGGGTCACGGGACAGTGCTGTCGGTGTGGGGCAGGTAAAGCAAGGTGGGGACATCACTGCCCCAGCTGTCAGGGAAGAGCCAGCCCCTCACCTTTACCCATTGCCAGCCGATGTGGGAGATGTGGGCTGGGCTGCGGGGCCAGGCACCGAGATCGTATGTCTCAGCAAAGATGTTGGTGGGTCTGTGTCCTGCCACAAGCCTTGTTGAACCAAGGCTGGTGTCTAGGTTGGTAGGGTGACCATTCTTGGACAGGGAATGGGTGAACTGGGCTCAATGGGAAGGGTTGGCATCACCAGTGAGCCTGTTTGGATGCTGAGGCTGTTTGCTTCCACCAAAGCGTGTGAACTAAAGTATGGGGGTAGGTGTGGGGTCACACCAGCAGCTGTGGTGCCCTGCCAGGACCTGCCTGGTGAGGAAGAGTAAATGATAGTTGAGGGGCTTTACCTTAGCTGCAGTAACAACTGAGGAGGATGAGGGGTGCTGGAGGTAGCACAAAGTGGAGGCGGTTGTGCATGGGCCCCAGGTTATAATCTTTGCTTTTCTTCTTTTGCATGCCCTTCACTACCACTCGGGTCTGGACAGACTCCCCAAACAAGAGAAAACGATCAGAGGTTTTGAATGAAATCCTGGAGCATCTGGAAGAGGAGGAGAGCAACAAAGACGAGGCCATCTAACAGCTGCCTGGCATCTGGTGAGGTGGGTACCAGGGCAGTGGGGCTGTGGCGGGCACAGCTGGCCCTAAAGGTCAAATGCCTTGGGCTGCTGCAGTGTCAGCAGTGCCAGGAGGAGGAGAAGGCGGCATTGCAAAGGCTCATCAGCCTCCGAGCCAGGATCCCATCCGCTGCCTTTCCTCCCTGTCACCCCGAAGGCTCATAGCCATGGTCTCAAAAGGTACAGCCCAGATTTGGGCTCGGTTTAGGCTCTGCATTGAAGTGAGTGCATGCACTGTTTGTGCTTCTGCATGCTCCCCAGTGTGTTTGCTTTCCTACACGGGAAGCCAGCAGAATTGCTGCTGCAGCAGAAATCACTGTTGAGTTGTGAATTGGCCCTCACTGGGGCTGGGGGAGAACAGATGGGCTGCCAGAAAAAAAGCGCCTGTTTGGAGACCAACCTGCAGCTGCCACCATGAAACAGTTTGGCAAAGGCCTTTTCCCTGCTAGCACCCGCAGCCTCCATGTCTTCATTCCCTCCAAGGGCACCACGCAGCCCCACAGTCTAGTTCATGCTGTCTTGAGTCCTGGCTGGCCTCGCTCCTCCTTAGCATGTGTCTTCCTTGGAGTAGCATCTTGAGGCTGGAGAGTGTGGGACGGCAGAGGTTTGCTGGAGGGAGCCAGGATTAAATAGCTCCCTGTGGTCAAACTATGTGCAGTTCAGCCAGCTCCCCACCTCCTTTTGAGACTGCTTAGCGAACCCTCTGTGGGTTCAAGAGAGGTGAGACAGGCTTGTGGATCTCCTTTGTGCGTGTTTGTGGCCGTGGTGGAAACCGGATTGCTGGTAGGAAGCCTGTTCCCCAGCCACAGCATCCGGAGAAGTGCAATAAAATCACCAGGGAGGCTCCCAGGTCCCTTTGAACTGCACTCTGCCCCCCTTTTTCCATCCACTGAGGAACTCGCTGCCCACCTCCACGGTGATGAAACCCCATCCGGTGCCGAGAAACTCATGCAGGGCCAAGAGAGATGAAGTGCATCGCACTGGTGCGCTGCCCGTAGGGAGGTGGCTCTGGGTACTGGATTGACGAATCCTTCACGCTGGGGAGAAATTCCCTGCAGGGCTTTCTCCAGCAGCGCTGTGTTCGCTCAACACAACCGAAGGAGTGATTTTTGACATGTTCTGGCTCCCATTTTTACAACCAAAGAAGTGACACCAGTTCCTAAATCTCATCCAAGTGGCCCAGGGCCAGCCTGGTTTTTGGGGTGCTGCTAGGGCCGCATGCTGCACATGTCTGAAGCGGCACTGAGCCCACTGTGCTGGGGTGAACCTGGGGCTGTCTATCAGCACCAGGAAGCCTCCCCACGCTTGCTGGTGTGTGTTTGTGTGTGTGTTGCACATTACTGCCGGAGAAGCTGTTTTCCTCTCAGCAATATCTGCCTATTGCTGCGAGGTGGTACCCAATACACCTAGCAGTGGGATGCTCATAACCTTACTTATTACCAGACTTTTGTTCAACCCACAACACCGCTGGCCGCCTGAATAGCGAGCGCATCTGGGCCTGGAGCCGACCAATAACCCTGCTAATACATCTGCCTTCCCGGGCTGCAGCAAGTGTCAGGCACGAGCACAGCGCCGGGGCCCTCCTGATGAAAGGGAAGGTGCTTACGTGACCGCAGGAGTAATCCGAGTTGGGTTAAATAACTGCCTGCTTCATGCGGTGCGTCTGCAGTAAGTGCCGGGGCTTCGAGATAACATTTGTTCCCTTGGAACCGCTCTGATTTAAGGATGCCTCCAGGTGTACGTGCTGTTAACACCTCCAACAGCCAGCCTGAGGACTGAGCCAGGGAATGATGGAAGTGGGGAGGGATGGAGCTGGGGAATGATGGAAGTGGGGAGGGATGGAGCAGCACAGGAGGGGCAGGACATGCAGTGTTGCTCAGAGCCCGGACAAGCCCTGTGCTTACAGACCAGTGGGCTTGGAGGGTCCCTGGCTCTTCATGCAGTCCCCAGGGAGGAGGCTGAGTGCTATGGCTCAGCACCCAGACCTGTAACACCCTGTGCCAGTCCCCTAAACCACGCTGCAGCTCGGGAGCCTGCTGCTGCCTCCGAGCGGCTTCCCAGCCCCCTGCACTGGCTTCCCTGCTGTCAGAACCTGGGGCTGCTGGCTTAGGGTCAGACCCCCAAAATTCAGGGGTGTCCCCCTCCTCAGGGCTGTGGTGTAGAACATGGATCCCTTATGGCAGCTCCAGCACATCTACCCTGCCCTGCAGCAGACAGGCATTCGTGCTCAGTGGACAGGTGGGTAAACTGAGTCACGGGTGTCAGAGCCGCACTGTCAAAGGGGGTGTCACTGCGTCAGCCAAATGGTGACAAGCATTTTTTTTTTTCCTTTTTTTGCTCAGCGTTGATGAGTGGCATTCCCATCCCCACTCCCTCCGTGGCTCCCCACTGCCTTTGCCATCTGTGCCGGTGCAGGGGGCAGCAGCAGCAGGACCCCTCAGTGGTGCTGGGGCAGCCCCGCACTGGGGGGTCACTACAGGGAAACAGGACATTAACATCCAGGGGGGGTGAAGGACCAACCCACACGGAGGACAGAGGAGCTGGGCAGGGTCCCTTCCAGGCACATGTATCACCCAGCACATGATTTAAGTGAAGCTCTGCAGCGTTGCAGGTTGGGGTTGGATTTTCCTGAGGGTTTTTTTTTCCTGTTGTGGTTTTTTTTTCCCTCTCTCCCTTCATTGTCTTTTGTGGTGGGGCAGGTTTCTTGCTGAGTGTCTCTGAGGTCTGCAGTGGCGACGAAAAGGATTAGCGCAAGCAGAGCATGTAGGCTTTAGAGAACAGAGCAGAGTTTGGTTTCAACATCTAATTCAATTTGTTCTGCCGAGATTGAAATATGAAATGGTTGCCAGTCAAACGTTCAAAGGGGGAGGAGGGAGGAAAGAGGAGAAGGAGCCTTCTCAAATTTAAATTTTAATGAAAATTAATTTAACCCTTTGATATGTTTTAAAACATATTTCCCAGTCTGGAAGCAGGCTAGAAAACATTCATGAGGGTGGTTTTTTTTTTCCGTACCTTCAAACATAATGAAGATTTTCTTTTTCCCTTAATGATACTTATCTTGTTGAGCAGTTTGACATTGGTTAATTTTTCAGGCAATTTGGTATCAAGGAAATCTGTTTGATGTGTGCAGGGGGGGGCTGTGTATGTGTATACAGATACGTATGCCTGTACATTAATTATGAAAGTGCTGATTGCAGCTCTGGAGAACAGTTTGAGTTAATGTCTACTCCACAAGCAAAGACTCGACTTCTTTGTTACGTATTGAGAATCCCACACATTGCACCCCTAAAATTACAGTGGGTTTAACGGGAGTTTTCTGAAAATGAGCATATACCTGCTAATTACCCTGAATTAAAATGAATGCCTAAGTAGGTTTGCAGGAAATTCATCACTCCCTGCTGCCCCTTTTTTTTTTTTTTTTTTTTTTTAGTCCGATGTGAAACAATCCTAATGATAAAATAATGCAAACTCTTTTAACTGTCCGTGTAGTTAAACCTGGGAAATAGCCTCCCGCTGGTCCTTAACCCTGGCGGTACTTCGCTAGTTGAACATTATCACAATATGCTTATTTTGTTCAAGAGTGATAATAGTTTCTTTTAGCAGTAACTATTATTCAGAAAGGTTGTATCTATAACAAATGATTACACGCTAATTGTTGTAATTGGGCTATGATGAGCTGTGGCCCTGGTCCCCTTGTTTTGCTGGCTCTTGACACCGCAGGGCTGGGGTCACCGTGTGCGCTGGTCACCCCTCAGCTGCCCTGTGCTCCCTGGGGAGACCTGGGCATGTTGAGGGTGCGATGCCCATCTGCTCTCGGTGTCCTTTTGGGGAGGGGGGTGGTGTGCATTGCATCCAGGCTGTGCTGGTGGCAGAGAGGAGGAGCAGCCCGCTGCAAGCCCCTGCTCCTGGCCAAGCCATCACCCCTTGCCCTGGGCAGGAGCTGCAGATGTGGCCATCGTGGGGCTGCAGGGGTTATTTCAGGCTCTGGCAGATGGGCTTGGGGAAGTCTCTCTGGGCTGGTGCTTGGCACATGCTTTCCCCATCGGAGAACTGAAACCAGTAGTTTACACTCGGTCCTGTCTTCTGCAAGCCCCAGGATATGGTACAGGGTCCCTGTGGGGTCTGCAGACCCCAGGTTGAAGACCACTGCCCTGCCAGGGGGGCTTTCGCCAGATTGTGATGGCTTTGTCCAGGGCGAGACCCCGGTGAGCTGGATGGCAGCTGGAGCTGTGACAGCTGCGGCTGCTCCCCGGGCACCCTCTGTATCCCCCTCCCCAGGGCCGGCTCCGCAATTGGATTAGGATATTATTCAAATGCAGCCTTTTTACTGAATTAGAGGGTTAACGGGTTTTAATGTAAAACTAGCTTTACTTTATTGCTGCCTGTTGCCAGAGGCCTGTGTGGGCTGTTATCTACTTAAGGGGACAGCAAGCAAGTCAATGCGCAGAGGATATCCACCGGGCTGGGGTCGGGCTGGGTGCTGCGAGCTCCTCTGCTCCCAGGGCTGGGTGTCTTGGCTGAGTGATGCTTCCCGCTGCCCTCGGAGCCAGGCGGTGCTGCTGTGCCCTCTTTCATTGCTCAAAGCGACTCATCACCTTTGGAAAACTCTTGACCACAATCTGTGTTGTTTTTCCCACTGTCCCTTGGAAGGAGGAGGGGGACTCAGCATCGACATAGACAGGCAGGTAGCATCTCACTCTGCGAGCTGCTCTTTTCCTGAGCTGTGGGCTTGAAATGTTGCTGCTTAGAACGTGCCCCCATCCCTTTGCCCCCTCCACAAGTGGTTTCTTTTCATCACTGTTGCACTGGTCCTGCCTACAGCACTGGATCACAAATTTCAGCTCTTCTCATCCCCTTAATTCCATCTTGCCTTTGCAAAGTCTTCCTCCCCAGTGTGCCCCGCAAGCGCTGGAGGGCCGAGCAAGCCTGTCTCTTCACAGCAAGTACCGCAGGTGCCATTCACCAGCCCTTTGCCAGGGCTGCAGGAAGAGCTTGCATCCCGCTGCATTGTGCTTGCTGCTTTCCAGCCCCACTGCCGGCTCCAGGCGGGAGCTCTGGGATCTCAAGCCTTCCTGACTGCCTGTTGGTGTTGGCAGCCACCCCCTTCTCCCCAGCAACTCTACCAGCTTTGCTTGTCTGCTGGCAGAGGCAGTAAGTGAGGTGTCTGTGCATGCTCAGAGTTGTCTTCCTGAGCAAGATGTGGCAGGAAACACACAGGAAGGGTTTGGGCTTGGAAAAAACCAGTGCTTTGGTTGCTGCTCCCTTGAGATAGAAGAAGTAGTATGAAGGCGTGCGTGCTGCTGGTGGAGCGATGCTTTCCCGTGGAGACTTTCCCTCACTGCCCTTGGTTTCCCCATTTGCAAAGCACAGGACAGGTCTGCAGGTGGAAGCAGCTGTGTGCTGTGCCCACTGCTGTATCCCTGCCAGGAGCAGCCCTACTCCCTGCCAGGCATGCAGGTTTGCTACAAACTCCTGCTTTAACTGACAGTCAGGGCTTGTTCTTCAGCTCCTAATCGTCTCCCTTCCACCAGCCTTTTGCAATTGCAAACCCCATTTGCTTCTCCTTTGGTGGAGGATTAGCCAAGGGATGCTGCTGATGCTGCCCCATCTTTTCCCCACCTCTCACAGAAACCTCCTTTCCTTCCCTGCAGCCAGCATTAAAATATTCTGATTGTGTCTAAGGGATCAGACAAGTCACCGCTGGGTAACTGATTGCCACAGGTCAGCCGGGCTCAGCCACAGCCAAGGTGACTCCCAGTACCTGGACCCCATTATGAGAGGGGGCAGCAGCAAACTGGCATCGCCCCAGGCTGCAGCCACCTGCAGGGACAGTTGGCTGGGATGCTGGCTGCAGATCTGGGGAGCACAAGCTTCCCTGTCATGTTACAGCATGTCTGGACCTTACCCTGGGTCGCACCATAACCAGTGTTCAGCACCACTGCCTTCCAGCTTCCACCAGCACCTTCCAGCTTCCACCAGCACCTTCCAGCTTCCACCAGCACCTTCCTTGATGGGAAATAAAACAGGAGAGTGAGCATGCAGCTTTCCTTTCTCCGGAGTGTGTCTGCGTGTGACTGAGACACACTGCCTCCTGTTTTCCCTAAATATATGCATTGGAGAGGGAGAGAAATCGCATGGCAGGGCTTGAGATTTCAGACTTAGCCATTCATGAATAATAATCAGGCTCAGTAATTCACAGTAAATAGGTATCCAAATTGGCTAATAAGGGAGGCTTTCACCCCAAACTGGAGCTAGGAAGAAAGGCAGAGAGAATACGAACAGACGTTGGCTGAGGCGGGTGTGCACACGGTGTGATGTGAATCGGTGAAACAGAGAAACCAATGCCAGCAAGAGAGGGGAGAGCAGCAGCAGCAGCAGGGGAGATCCCCAGAGAAGGGACGGCATCCAGCCTCCCCTGCCGCGGGGCAGCGGTGGCCAGGCTCAGACCTGCATGAGCTCGAGCCCTACGTTCCACAGTCTGTAATTAGTGCCACATAATTAGGCGCAGCTCTCCCTTCCAGCCGCAGGACCGTGCTGGGCTGACGGGCCTCAGTGTGCCCAGCTTGTGCATCCCGCCAGCGCTTCTGCCCTGCAGCCCACGTGGACCGGGTGGTACAGCACCGGTGTCATCACATCCCCACGTGTGACATCCCCAGCTCAGGGCTTAGCAAAGCTGCTGGGACAGGGGTTGCACGCAGTGCTGCCTGTCAAGGGGAATAAGAGTAGGAAGGTAAGAGGGAGGTCTGTAGCATGTGTCAGGAGAGGTGATCTGGGGGGAAAAACATTTTTCTTTGTGTTCACGCAACTAAAATTCAGGTTTTGCTTTGTTTGGTGGTTAATTTTCTCCTGCAACAGCGAGCGAGGCAGTGGTAGGAGTTGCGCTCGGGCGCAGTGAGGTGGACTATTGGTCTTCATCTGCTGGCAGCAGGCTCCAGTGGGGAGGAGGCACTGCCCCATGGGCACCACGGGAGACAGCTCCGGACACCCGACAGAGCAGCAGCAGTGGGTGCTGAGGAGGTCACAGAGTCCTTCCCTATGCAGATCAGCTGCTGCTTCCCAACAAATGTTCTTCTAGCAGCATCTTAAGATGACGTTAGATAAAGTTAAGATAAAGGAAAAAATGGAAAAGCACCTCTGCAGATCTGAGCCTGTGATTCAGGCTATTTAAATACACAGAATAGAAGCTCAAAATGCAGCTGATGAGTAGCTGAAGGAAGGATGCCCCTCTGAGGGCCAGCTGTTGCCAGGCGGTGTTTTGCAGCTGCTAAATGACTTTTTAAATTGAGGAGAAACCTATAGCCACTTTTACAGTCCCCTTAGCTCCCTTATATAGGGCAGCGCAGTGGCTGGAGAGCACCACGCTGCTGCTTGGCTGAGTTACCAGATATTACAGTCCCGCTGTCCTACAGCAAGGAATTGCAATGGATTCAAAATAAACCGCAGCAACTCTGTCCAAAGGCGATTTTCCTCCCACCCTTCCACACCCGTTCCCCACCTCTCCTCTCCCTGTGCCGCTGGATTGAGGATGCTCACAATATTTAGCACACTGCATGGCGTGGAGCAAATAAACCTTTTTTTCTCTTGTGCCCTGTGACTTGGCTTATTTAAGTGCATCAGAAAGCGGGGTTTGGGTGTGCAGAGTGGTTTTCCTTGGGGTGTGATGGATGCTTTCGATGCCCCAGCAGCTGCAGCAGCACAGAGCTGGTGTCTGGACCCCCCAGCATCCCTTCATCCCTTCCCTACAGCTTAAACCATCCCTCACGGCCCAAAACCGGAGGTGGGATTTAGCAGGTGTAATGAGGACAGCTTTATAAGCCACCAGAGATGGAGAGGAAATCATGTTCCTGCCTCTCCTGCATTTGGTGACCTAAAATCTTTTCGGAGTTAAGTGTAGCCCATGTTAGCAGCCATCCCACTGATGCTCATGGGGCTGCAGAAGTTCCTGGGTGCTGCCCTCGGATCAGTCCAGAGATTTTCTGTTTCATCAGCTTAGAAATCTGACCAGAAATTGCAAAAATACACTTCAGTTTCCAGGCAGCCGGCCCCATGGGGCCATACCCTGCCTTTGTGGGGTCCACCCTGTCCCAAGAACCCGGCAGCAAAGGCCGGGTTTAACCTCAGCACATCCCTCCTGCCGAGCCTCAGCAAAGTTGAGCCCCACACCAGAGACCTCGTGTATGGCCGGGGCAGGGATCTCTCATGGCATGTGGGGTAAAGCTTTAATTTAGCACTTTGTGGTCTGATTTCTAAGCTGATGAAGTAGAAAACCTTCTCGTGTCCTTTCTCCCCCAGGCTCCGGGTGGGTGTGTGACACGAGCTGCCACCCCGAAGCAGGACCCCCCTCCGGCACTCCGCTGCCACTGCCCGTGGCCAGGAGCATCCCGCTGGTGTCTAAAGTAACCCAGGTTATTTCCACAGAGACAGACCCTGTGGTGGTGCTGGTGGCTCCGTAATGCCTGATGGAGAGGCAGAAACGGGCAGATCGCAGGCAGGAGCTGTTTTAATTTCATTTTCAGCTGAATGCAGCCCAGTGTGTCAGCCTGGGCTAAGCGAGCCCTGGGAAACAGGAGGATGGACCATCCCAGGAGCAATTTTAACCACATGTCAGAAGTGATACAGGACTGTGGAGGGGTCACCCTGGGGGGCTCGCAGCTCACCATCTCCCCTGCCCCCCCCACCCCCAGCAGGATAAAAGTTGTTTTATAATTTTTTTTTTAAAAAAAGAAACCCACTGTGTGTTCCAGCCGGTGTGCCTGGAGCCCCATGTGCCCGGCAGCGAGTGCGGCTGCGCGAGGCGGGAGGGGGGCAGCGGGGGCGATGGCAGGCAGGGCGACGGCAGGCAGGGGCCTTGGACTTCGTTAGGATTCAGCCGTTAGATCTCTCCTTTCTCTCTGATGGCTGAGTGTGATTGACACTTACAAATTACCCAGCCAAAAGTGTCGAGTCTTTGACCCCTGAGTAACATCTTTGGCAAGCCTGAGATTTGCCAGCATTTTGTCATCTAATTACTACAAATCCCTTGAAAATTCACTGGCTGGTGAATTTTTAATGCGGGACAATTTCAATGTGATGCATTGCCCAGATGGGCACGCGTGCGTGCTCCTTCCCTCTCCCCCCACTGCCTCTTCTCCTTCCCTTTCTTCTCCTCATTCTCTCCTTTCTTTTCTCCGGTTTCTCCCCGCATCCCATTTCTTACCTCCCTCCTGCCTGTGTGCCTCTGTATTCACGGGAAGTGACCCAGCATCTCATCCCCTGCCCGGGCTCTCCATCCCGCTGGAGGAGCCGGCTGTGCCGGGTACGGAGTTGGGCACTTGTGTGTCCCCCAGCCCAGCAGCAGCGTGCTCGAGTCCCCCTCGCTGTCTCACCGGCGGTGGCAGGGAGCTGCTACGTGGCATTAATATTTTTTTTTCCATCTTCTCAGGTCTCTCGCTGATGGATGGAGAGGGAGAAGCCTCTGCTGGGGACCCGGCAGCCAGCACACTTGTTGCCAGCAGAGTCCACTCGTCTTGTGAACCCGACAGCTGATTTATGCCATGTGCCCAGGTCTCGGTATTCCCAGCCTTTTAAACAGACCTTGAATTTGGAGCAGGAGGAAGAGCCCTTGTCTGCCAGCAGCTCCTGCCCGAGGATTGCTTCTTAAATCCAGGCAAGGATGCAATTCCCCTCATCTCAGAAACCGCCCAACCTGGTGCCACAGAAACCCGGGGAGATGGACACTTCCCCTGCTGACCCCAGGGACTCTGGCAGAACCTGCTTTTAATGCCTGAGTTAAATGATAATTTCTGTACATTAAAAGCCAAGAGTATATTTTAAGAGTTTTCCAACCTGAGTCACATCTCAGGTTTGTTTGAATTTGTTTGTTTAATACATATTCGCCCCAGCTAGGTAGTTATTTTGGTCTGATAGGGAGATAAGCATATTTTAGGAGGGAGGCCTGGGGTTTGCTGCTTTCGGCTTTGTGCCCGTGTCATTTCTGTCCCCACTCTCAGGCAATTGCCTCCCGTCTCTCCCTTCCCAGCTTTCAAAGGGAAAGAGGCTTTGCTTTTCAACCAGGGTACCGCTTTACATATGTACGCAGCTGATAAAGTATTTTCACTTCGCCCCTTTCCCCTCTGGGAATCGCTGTCTTACGGCAAAACTGTTTTGTCTGACAAGGGCTGCAACAGATTACACGTGTTGGCTGCAAACACAGGGCCTTTTTTTTCCCTTTTTTTTTCTTTTTGAGAACTGCATACCTTAAAAAAAAAAAAAATCTCTATCTCTGCACTGCCATGGCGAGCTCTGCCTTTTGCCTTGTGTCCCCAGGAACAGCCCCGTGTTCAGATCTGCTTGTGGCATCAGACCTCCCGGGATGATGCCTCCCTCTGGGTTGTGTGTCCAAATTGTTTTTCTCATGTGAACTTAATTTGAGCCTGAACCTGCAAAAATGCTGCTGATTCTGTCAGGGCTGGCTGAGTGCTTCAGCTGGTCTGGCCTGGGGTTTTGGCTGTGGTCTGGGGTGGGATTTTTGGGACCCCTCAGTATCAGCATCCTCAGCATCCATGGAGATCAGCAGGACTCAGAGGAACGATGCCCTCATGCTGCTGAGGACTGAGAGCCAAGGTTCACACTGGCAGCTGCAGCAGGGGACTGTGTGTGATGGACTTGGTGGCTTGGGGACATCCAGGACACCCCTTTCCAACCCAAACATGGGCCATAGATTTCTGCCATCTCCTCTAATGGAGCCAGCTGGGAGGGGTGGGGACTCTGCTTTCCAAGCAGGTTGTTCAGGTGTTAAAAGCAAAACCTTAAAACCTCAGCTGGCTCTAGTGGGAGAGGGGCAGAGCCTTTTCCTGCTCAGTAAGGAGGGTGTCTGTTCCCTGGCTCCATCTCCTGGGCTGCTCCTTCCAGAAATGTCCCTTGTCCTCCCAGCAGCAGGAAGGCAGCACTGGCCCCAGAGAAGGTGATTTTTAGGCATCAAGGATCAAGAGAATGCCAGGATTCACTGTTCAAAAGGTACATACCAGGGCTAAGATATGCCCGGATTTCAGAGGGAGAAAAATTAGGACTCTGTGCAGTCTTAGAGAGGGCAGCCAGAGCTGGAGGGTGCTTTGGAGGAGAGGAGATACTCTGCACCGTGCCACGGGAGGGGTGCAGTGTGCGTGCTCCTCACTAACTAATCTGGGCAGTGCCTTGCATGCTTTAAAGGAAAATAGAAGATGTTTAGTGATCTGTGTGAAGAAGTGGGGTATGTCACTGTAGATGGAAGGCGGCTCAGGAGAAAGCTGTCCTCCAGGAGGAATGTTAGCTGGGGAATGTCATCTGAGACGGGAACCCAGACTAGATGCCATGGGGATGTGTGACCTGCTGACCGCATGAGGTTAAGACTCAGGGTTCGATTTTACCTCCAAGCAAACCGAAAGCAGAAGCCTGTCCTTTTGCGTGGGGTTTCATGTGTCCCAGAAAACCCGGGGTCACAGCAGGGTGCCTGGAAGGGCCCCACAGTGCAAGCAGCTCATTGCCACCACTGATGGATGCTAGCTAGCACAGCCTGCTTCCTAAGGCTGCTGGTGACCCCAGCGTTGAGCAGACTTTGGAGCCAAGCACCATCCATGAGTTGTGTCACCACTGGGGATGCTTAGACCCAGGGAGAAGCTGTGGTTACCTCAAGCGTTGGTGATCCCACCAGATCCGCCTGATCAGAGGGGTTTTCCCTGCCGTTTCTGGGAGAGAAGGTCTCACCAGTAGCACAGTTTGACTACAGACTGAGGACACCATCCTTCTGGGCACCTGGTGGGTTGGGCATTTTCATGCCTGAGGACACCAAGAAGCGCTGTGAAGCCTAAGCGGCTCTGCTCCAGGTTAGTGTTCTCCTTTCACCACCTCCACATCTTCACTCATGAAATCCCATTGAAGCAACAGGTCCAGGTCCAGGGAATACTTGCTCTCCTCGAGTTGTTTGTGGAGATAATTAACTGTGTGCTCTCTCAGCTGAAACCTGCCAGAGCTGCACGGAGTGAAGGGAGCCTGAGGCCTGCGGCATGGGTGGGGGATGGATGGGGGAGAACCACGGGTGGAAAATGCTCAGAAGGAGCCAGCTGAGAGCGACCATCGCTGCAGCGTTTGCCCAGGTTGGGATGAGCCACCAGCCCAGGCTGCCGCTTCTCCCAGTCTGTAATTATCCCTCAGCTCAAGGCCACTCAGTTTTAGGGGCATCCTTTTCTGTTCTCGGTGCCTTTTCCAGCTTCTCTGTGCCCCGTTCGAGCTGGGGACACGCACTGCATCCCCTCCTGCAGATGTGGACACAGCTCTGGTTTATACCGTGACATAGCAATGATCCTTCTTGGTTCTTTTCCCAGTCTTCCCAGCTTTTCCCAGTAATTTCTGACCTTCAGCTTTCTATTACTTCACCCCACTCCTGTTTCTTACAGGGCCAAGTCTGATAGCTTGGAGATGCTCCCAGTGGTCGGGGGGGGGGGGGAAACTAGTGGGTCACCACCGGCGGTTCAGCCGCCTGCTGCATGGGGTGATGCTGCTGGTCCAGGCAGGGCCACCCGGCCCCAACACCTGCCCAGCGTCTTCCCAAGCCTGGAAACATCCCAGTGCCCACCAGCAACCCGTGGCACTCCATAAAACCCCTGCTCCCATTGCACTGCGACGCCTGGGTAACTAAGAAGTAATTAGTGCCGCTTGCTACGGCAAGTAATACCCAAATGTCAAAGAACAGCAAAGCTATTAAGACCTGTTTTTACTGCGCCTTTGCCACTGAAGTCTCCGTGTGTGCGCTGAAATTTGGGGGGGATGAATCCAGCCCCGAAGCACTGGGCTAAGGCCCTTCCCTTGGCTGTGCTGCTGACAACCTGCTCCCTGCCTCAGTTTCCCCTCCATCAGCTCTGTAAGGGATCCGCTGTGCCCTACGTGGGGAAAACCACACAGTTGTGTGGATGGGAGAGGCCAGATCCTGCCCCGGGGGATGCAAGGCAGGGTATCACTGGCTGAGGTGTGTCAGAGCAGCTCGGCAGCCAGGGGAAACCTTTTACTCTGATTTGGATCCTAAAAATCAGATGAGCTGTAATAAGCAGAATGGCTCTCCCTGCTCGGGCACCACCCAGGTGCTCCCACGCTCCCAAACGTGTGTGCCTGAGGTTACAGCCAGGTTTTCGGGGAGCAGGCAGGGGAACAGCAGCTTGGCTGGGTGCAGGCAGGGCACTGGGTCCCATGGCAGGACCGCGACGCACCAGCCTGCTTCCCGTCCTTCCACCGAGCAGGAGAGGGAGAGAGCGAGAGAAAGCGGGAGGGAAAGGACATGTCAAATCAATCATATTTAAACAAAAGCCTGTTCGGCCCAAGGGCCCTTTTAAAAGCTGCTTATTTAATTAAAAGTCCCATTTTCCATATTTATGGCCCTTATTCAGTTAAATATTAACCGCCTGGGCCAGGGCTGGTTTATTCTTTGGGAAGAGGCAGTGTTGGGAGGTTCATTAGGGGTTTATCAGGCAGCCGAGGCACCCAGCAGATGGAGGGAGGGAGGGATGCAGGACAGCACACGTGGGCTCACGTCAGTGCCTGGAGACCACAGGGGTGGCACTGCCACCGCCCCAGCTCGTTGGAGCCACCCCCCATCACTTTCCGGCGGGATGCAGGGAAATGGGGTTAAAAATAGGTGACTGGGAACTGTTGGGATAGCGTGAGAGATGGGCAGGCATAGTGCATGCCATCACATCAGCTCCTGTAGGAAACAGCCTGAAATCCAACCAGATTATCCGCCCTAAATTGTGGCAGAATAATCATAAAAACACCCCAGTTTTGCCCTGGGGTCATGGAAACAGCCCTGGGCTGTGGAAACAGGACTGTTGTCCCCCAGGATGCTATCCCAGCAGCTCAGCGGGCAGTCCTTGCTGGCCTGTGAGAACCACAGCTGTGCTGGACAAGGCTCGGCTGGGTTTTGGCAGCTCAGAGTTGTGCAGGACCTCACTGAGGGTTCATCAGCCAACCATGGTGTTGATGCACCAGCCTGGCCTTTGAGAGCCAGAGGCAAGGACCTCTGGGGAGGTGGACCTTGCTGGTAGGCACAGCTTGGAGGAGGGCCAGAGCAGCACAGCTGGCTGCAATGAGCCTGTGATACCTTAAGAAGATGTGGGAATGAGTGGAACCTGAGGCTGATAAAGGCTCCTCTCGAGGGGAGGCAGTGAGATGTGGCTCCTGGGATTGAGCTGGTCTGTTGGTGCTCCAAGGAGAAGTGGCGTGTCCTGGTCATGATGGCAGCAACAAGAGTAAGCGGAGTGACCACTGTGTCAAGGAGAAGGTGCTGAGCTGGGGAGAGATGCATGGGCCTGAAGGCTTTGTGCATAGGTGGGGGCTGGGATCCAGCTTGTGCTGGGTGAGGTGTCAGTGCTCTTCTTCTGGTGACTCTTCTCCTTGCCTGCTGGTGGCTGTTTCCCCTGGCTGTGTCAGACGGGTGCTTGGCTCAACGTGGTTGTGGCCTTTGTGAATATTGTCTATGACTTGATGTCTGTTTCATCAGCTCCCACTTGGTACTGGGCAAGGGGCTGGGGGGTCTCCTTGGCTGAGTAGTTGGTAGATCATTATCATGTGGCTCTTGTGTGTCATTTTACAAGGCAGTAGGGAAGTAACGGAGCTGACCTGGGCTCTGTAGCTTTGCTGGAAGCAGGGCTGGTTGGGAGAAGCTGGCCAGGCTCATCATGTAGCTGTGGAGCTGGCTCAGGAGCTCCACTCGTGGGCCAGCCTAACTGGAGGGGGAAGGTTCCCTAGGCCAGAGGTTTCTCTGTGCAAAAGTGTTCTTCCTCCATGTGCTGCTGGTTGTCCTCCTGTGGACCCATGGGCAGCTCTTGCAGGGCAGGGCGATGGCTTTGAGCTCCCACCATCAAGGTGAGCCTCCCCATGGGGAATACCACGGGGTAGAGGAGCAGCCACGCTCCCAAAAGTGTCCATGGACCCAAATGCTCCCCCCTGCCCTGGGGTAGGCTGTGAAGCCCTGGCAGGAGAAGCCGCTGGGTCCTCCTGCAGTGCGGGATCCTGCAGGACATCCTGCTTTATATGTACTGGGAGATGCCCTGGGGAGGGAAGGTCCCCTGTGAAGGCTACAGAAAAGTGGGCAGATACAAAAGCTTGCTCTGAACTCTGTCCATCCTTGTCCTGTTGTTTGTTTGTTGGTTTTTTGTTTGGTTTTTTTTTTTTTTTTTTTTTTTGGAAGACAGCCAGTAGCCCTGTACAGCTCCATGGCACCCTGGCATGCTGGGTACCACCATGCCAAGGCAGGGGATGCGGTACGGGGGGGGGGGGGGAGGGGGGGGGGGCAGACACAACAATGGGAGCATCTCCCCCTCCACTGCAGCACAGTCAACACAAACCACACTCTCCTCTTCCTCTCCATCAAAAATAAGATGACACCGGCCAGGCAGCAGAGCCCAAAGGGTCCCCTGCGTTGGGAGGGTGGTGCTGGCAGGGCAAGGCATGAAACTGAGCTGGCGATTTCCTCCGGGGAGTGGAGCGGTGAGGAGGGGGGGACGGCTGGGGGGGTGGGGGGGGATGGCAGGAGAGGGAGAGACACCGGGTTATCAGAGAAGTGTGAAGACAATAATGCAATCTGACATTTCTGAAATGAGACCCCCCGGTTGCCCTGGCAACGGCTCACGTGGGACCAGCTCCCGGGAGACGGCTCCGAGATGTGCTATAAATGATGTTTGATTAGAATTTAAATCATTTAGGCGGAGAGAAGATAGGCCTTTTGTCAGCGCGGGGACCCGCGGGGGTCAGCCACCCAGCAGCTGGCTGGGCGCACGTCAGCCCCGGGCAGCGTGGGGACTGGGGCGAGGGGTCGCCTGGGGGGGGCATTACTCCTGCCCTTCCCTCTGCTGGGGGGGTGCTGACCTTTCCAGCCAGGAGAAAAGGGAGCTTGAGGCCAAACTAAACATGGCGGGGGAGGAAGATGCTGCATCCGAGCCCTGGGAAGGGAGCTGGCATCTCGACAGCGTCACCTGAGTTCTGCTTTTTTTCCCCAGCTGGTGCTAAGCCACCAAGATCCTCCCATGGCTTCCACCAGCTGAGAACCTGGCCCTTGGCTTTTTCAGTGCTCTAATTAAGATAAAAACATTTCAGAATCAATTCTGCCTCCCTAAAAGTTTCCTTAAGGAGCAAGGAATGAAGCATGTTATTACATCCAAGTGGAGTGACCGCCCCAGGAGGGCCCAGGTTGCCTTCAGGGATGGGTCCAGGTTCTCCCCACCACCCGCAGGCCATGGCCCAGGTAAGCTCTCCAGCATTCAGCCCTGTTTAGAGGAGCTGTTTGGGGCAGGAATCTCGCTGGACAACTGTACACTAGACATTTCTTGCTCTTTCCAGCTCCTTGATGCATGTAGCGAAGTCCTTTTTGCTGTACAAACTCTCCCATGTGATGAAGTATTTTTTTCTGGCTCCAGTGGCTTGGAGGACTTCACGCATGGAGCAACGGAGATTGAGACTGGGTCAGCAGCCGTGGTTTATGTTCCTGTCATGCCAAAACCGCAGTAACCGGGTTTATTGAAGGAGGTCTCCAGGTGGTGGTAATGAAATGCAGGAAAGTCAGCTCGGGTGCAAGGTCTTTGCTGCAGCCTCCTGGTGCAAAGGGGTTGTGGTTCGCTCTGGTTGTCAGCTGCCAAGGACTCCACTCAGATTAAACCAGTCTTGCTCATCCAGTTCCATTAGAAGATGACATAAAAGCATCTGGACCTTCTTCTGAGGTGAGTGGTGTGCAGGGATGGCCACCATCAAAGCCAGGAGGCAACCCTATTTCAGGAAGGCTGGCTCCTTGGAGAAGGCTCCTGTGCTGCCATGCTCTTGGTGCCTACCCACAGGAGATGCCTTGGGTGCATTGGGTGGGGGCTTCTTGAACAACAGTTGCTGGTTCAGGTATTGGAGGCTGGGAAACGCTCCATTAGCTGGGCATGGGAGCTCCATCACTCTGAGCCTGACCAAGATGCTTTGCCAGCCGTCCTCGAGGAGGAACCCAGTATTAACTCCTTCCACCGAGCATCCTGCAGGAGAAGCCATGTGTTTGCTTTAATATAAACAAGACTGAGCCCTGGCCTGAGACTGAGGGAGGAAGAAAAGCAGCTGGTTTCCCAGTCGGTGGGGGAATGGCGTTAAAAGCACCCCAGCAACTGGGCATAGACTTTCTTCTCAGAAAATTTTTAAATAGCTTGCGCTTTAATGCCATGGTTTAGGTTCAATGAATCTTTAGAGCTTGCTTTTCAACTTCCCGAAAATGCCATCTGATCATGAAATTAGAGCTAAACTAATAAGTCTCAACAAATATTAATCTAATGAATTTAACTTCTTTCTGTTTGTGGACCAGCAAAGAGGGAATTGCAATGTTCTCATATGTATTAATTATCTGAATGTATTCAACAAACCTTTCCTGACCGCTCTAATTGTGCGGCTTGGTCATGAATATTCTAACTCCAAGTCTTGTTTCTGGGTTGTGATCACCCTATAAATCGAACTACAGTTGCCCATTGGTTTGGGCAAAGAATTCAGCCGAGGGGAGCATGGGTCTTGCGTGCAAGCTCTGAGCTTTGGTGTGGGCTTTCCATTTTCTGACAGTCTTTCGTCTCGGATGGACTCTCTGAATGTCTGCAGGATGAGCTGGGTGGGAGGAAAAACGTTGCAGAGTGAATCGGGTTTCAGATCTGCAGGTTTCTTTTGTGTTAGCCAGGGTGAGGGATGCGCAGGGCTCAGCTTGGTGGCTGGGAGATGCTCCTTGACACCTCTGGGTGGTTTTGGTGAGCCTCACTGCAATTATAAAATCACTGATGAGCATCTACGGTGTCTCCAGTGAAGTCTGTGGCATTGTACTGAGTTGTTGGGTCGCTGGCTTAGTCGGTAAATATTCTAGTCACAGTGGTGTTGAGGTATTCCTTAAACGCGCAGCACAGCTCTCATCCAGGCAGTGTGGTGTTTGGGCTGCTCCCCAAATTACACGAGCAAGCTGGGAGCTTTGCCAGCAGCAAAATCACTGGTCCTGTGTTTGTGCACAGCCACGGAGCCAGCGTAGCCATGGGGGGGCAGGTGGGTCAGACCAGGACCACAAGAAACCCAGTCAGCTGGAGTCATCCCCCTCATGGCTCTGCCTCTGCAAATGGAATGGGCTTGGGAAGCCAGAGGCTTGCTGGGCAAGGCTCCTGCTTGCTTCCTTGAGGGGCAGAGTGGTGCTGCTCCTCACTGGGTGGGAGCATTATTTTAATTAATAGCTGCTTTGCTCAGCTTTGGAGCATCTCTTCTGGGAGGACACCTGGGTGGGTGGCAGCACAGCCACCCTGGTGCTTGCCGAGGCTCTGGCAGGGTCCAGAGGGCTGGCACCAAGGGGCTCTTGGGGTTCGATTTTCCTCCTCCAGCCCATCCTCTGGCATTTGTGCACCCCCTGCTTGGGAAGAGGGGCTGGTTTGGCTTTGCAGGCAGGTGACGTGCGGTGCTGGGAGGCATGTGAGCAGGAGATGCTGTGCAGGGCCAGCTCTGGGCCCCAGCTGCGGTGCTGGCAGCGAGACCCCTGTAATTGGCACATATGCTGCAAGTGCAAACCCGTTACAGGAACGGGCTTGTCATCGGCAGGTCTGTGCCCGCCGTGCTGGGTGGGAAGGTGTCCTGCAGCTCTGCATGCCTGTGTCACCCTGTGCACACTGGGTTAGAGCTGCTGCACATCTCCAGACCCGATGGTGGAGGCGGTCAGCAGAAAAGTCAGTGTTGTGGTGTGCAGGAGCCCAGCACCTGCCCTTCGCTTGCTGGACCATCACTGGCTCCAGCAGGCTGATCTGAGCATGCTGAGGGTGGAGGCTGGACAAATGTGTTGCTTTTTAAATTAGCACTGGATTGATTGGGTTTGTAATAGGGTAGCTCTGAGTGGCAACCAGCACCCAGAAGGCTGGCTGTCCTCTTGCATTGCCCAGGTGGAGATGTGCAGGGCTCTGGAATGGGCTTTGCTGATGTCCAGCCCTTGGAGGCTTGTGGAGCATGGGGTGGGTGGGTTTTAATAGGGACTGGCTGTAAAACGGGGATCCTGAGGCTCACTTTGCAGTCAGTGCCTCCACACAGAGCAGGAGCATCAGGACAGGCAGGGTAACCTGCCTCTGGTTTGAGCGCTCAGTCCAAGGGTTTGGGTCCACCATGGTGGCGGGGGAAGGATGCTCAGGCCCTGCCTCTCCTCTTGGGGGCTATTCTGATGCTCTGTAGGCTCAGAAATGCCTCCTGCATCCCTGTTCCCCTGCTGTGGGCGGCTGTGTGCTGCCCAGGGCTGATCAGGCAACCTGGGTGCTCCCTCACCAGGAGCAGCACCAGGCACAAGGAACCCAGGAGAGGAGATGACCCTTCTCAGCAGACTTGCAGCTCGGTGAAGGATGCAGAGACAACTCAAACCACTGTGGGTTCCCATTGCAAGGCCCCTCTGGGTGCTCACTTAAAGCTGCAGTCCCCAGTTCGCCACCCCACCTTTAGATGAAGCCCCTTCTGTCACCAATATGCTTACCCTGCTGCCTTCCACCTGTGTTGTCCTGAGCTGTTAGGCTCAGCTGGAGTGGTGGCATGGCAGTTTTAAATGCACTATACATTGAAGTCCTCTGCCACCGTGTCCTGGGCAGGTCTGCCCAGCTGGCTACAGATGTGCTGCTCCACGGAGAGCTGTTCCCTCCTCTGAGCAAGGGCAAGAGTCACCCATCAGTCCTCCTGGGGAAACAGCCTGGCAATTAAATCTTGAGATTCCCTTTGACAGTGTTTGGAAACACCTCCCTCCCTCCAAATCAAACCACTTGGCTGGGCAGTGAATAAGGGTTAATCACAGGCAGCTTGCCCTGCAGCTGGATGGGACTCGGTTAATTGTGGTATTTCAGTCGTGGTATTTCAATTCAATCATGCCATCGGAGCTCCTCGTTATGGTAATTTCTCCTGCCCCTTTTGTTAGTGCTGGTGCAGGTTGCTTCCCACCCCCAGCGCTCCTGGAATATCACTGGAGGCATTTTGCTTTTCCTTCCCCCTGCAGCCAGACTGGGTAGGGGGACAAGCCCCAGCCCTGTGCTGGGGGACAGGCAGGCTCCTGCCCTGGTGCCAGAGGTCCTGCAGTGGATGTGGTGGCTGGCACAGGCCAGGGATGCTCTGCAACACAGGGATGCTCTTCTGCACCCTCCGGCTCCTGGAATTCCACCTGCCTTGTGTGACCAAACCATGGGGTGGTTTGCTGGTTCAGGGCTGTGCCCTCAGCCGAGGGATACAAGCCATGATGTCTCCTTGTTCTCCTGCACATCTCCCGCTCTCCATCCTGTGCAGAGGGCTGTGAAACCTGCTGGGTGGGAGTGTGGGAGAGAAAGGGAGAGACAGGAGAGAGTCAGTGGCTGCACATGGTCTCAGGCCGTGCTCTGCCCTAGTAGAGCATCTCCAGGCTGCTTTAGGGGGCTCCTCCTACAGCATTCAGCCTGCTTCATGCAAACACTTGAAATGCAAGATTTCTAGCCTGGCTCCTGCTCTATTTCCCTTGGAGGCCTAGAGCCTTCCTGCCCTCCCTGCAGGATGTGAGACCCCTCAGTGGGGAGAGGTATGTTTCTGTTCATTGATGCTCCCCTATGCTGGTGGGGCCCAGGACGCTCCTCTGGAATTTGCAGCCCCCCTGCCACGGGGCAGGTCCATGTGCTGATGAGGAAGACTTCAACCTGTGTCCCCAGGGGTCGGCATGGCAAGTGTGTCAGAAGTGGCTTTGGTAGCTTTGATAAAGCTCTTGGTTGTGTATTGCCCAAAATGCAGCAATCTTCCTATGGGAAGTCATGATGAAATTCTCCAGGAAAGGTGTCCTTTCTGGTCCCCGATGCTGGCCTTGCAAGCCCCCAGCTTTCCCTGGGAACTCCTCTTACCAAAACAGTTGCTTTTTGGTGGGGCCAGGAGGAAAAAGTAACTGGTTCGGATCAGAAATGAACTGAACATCATCTGCAACAAATCCCCCACCAAGCTTTAAGTCACTTGACAAAAATGCCAAACATTTTTTTTTTTTTTTATTATTTGTTTGAGGATTTGGGTTTGTGGGTTTGGGGTTTGGGGTTTTTTTATCTTGCAGCACCTTGCTTTCAGCTCATCCCACCCCTACAGCACAGGGTCCCTGGAAATGTTTCCCTGGAGTACCACCTACACCAGCCCCTGTATCCTCCTGGGGTGTTGGTCCCTGGTAGAGCATCAAGTAGCAGCTTCCTGAGCTGAAGTGGCCCGAGGTAATAAAGATAGATACAGAATGGACGTAAAACTAAATATATTGCTGCATCTGATTAAATCTAATTATTTTTGGCAAATATTAATGTTCCAGCAGGACTGTCACAGGAGCCACTTCAGCACTCATTGAAATATTTTTTTTTTCCTTTTAGATCTTCAGTTTGATATTTAAAATGCCCACCCATGTCTGGTTATCCCTCCATGGGAGACGCCACCTGGGGCTGGGAACAAGGATGGGGAGAGGCAGCCCTTGTCACCTCCCTCTGCCCTGTAACACCAGCTGCTCCCCTCTTTCCTTGCTGGCCACATGGGCGCAGCGGGGGAAGAGCTGCATTTGCACCCCAGCTATCGTTTGAAGTGTCTGCTAAGGCTGGGCTGGCTGCGGAGAGGGCTTTCCCAAGGGGAAAACAACCATGCAGGGAGCTGGAGGGATCAGCAGCTTGGTTTTTAATGCAAACCTCTTGACTTTGGGAAGGGAAGCTGCTGGTTGTGGTGGGCTGGCTGTAGAAAAACCTGATCCTTGGCAACGGCCACAGATGCTGGGAGATGATGCTGTTGCACTGGTGTAACCGTGTTACACCGCAGCTTTCCCAGCATCACGACTTCAAAGAAGCTTTCTATCTTGGAGAACTGCCTCCGCTTGGGCACAGCGGGGCCAAATCCAGCACAAGTGCTGGGGAGAGGACCTGGTGGGCTAGAAAAAGGGTAGCCTCCAGCTTGGCTTGTGGGGGGAGCTGGCAGTGGTAGAGGAAGCACGTTGGAGGCTGGTGGGGATGCGCCGTGGGAGAGGGTTTGCTCGGTTATAGCACATGGTCCTACTGCAGCTGGGGAAGTGGCTCTGTGCTCCTCCGATCTGCAAACCACCTTTGCAGAGAGGAGAGGTCCCAGCTCTGCTTCCAGGAAGGCTTCGATCAAAGCACAGGGAGCCGGGAGCCGCTGCTGGAGCCAGCGGCTGGCAGCCTCTGCATCTCCCTGGACCTTCTCAGCTTGGGTTTGCAAAGTGCCAGAGCCTGTGACCTCCCACCAAGACTTTGATCCTTCTTGCCCGTGACGTCTCCAGGAGGAGGAACAGCCATCTTCCCCCTTTGTTCGGCTCCTCACAGCTGTGGCTCCAGCGAGCAGCAGCGCAGAAATGACTGATGGCAGGGAGGGAGGCGATGCTGGACGCCGGGATGCCTGGGACAGTCAGGGACCAAGTGGATGGGCTTTGCTGTGTCGTTCCTCTTACCGGCTGCTGAACTGAATGAAGCTCTTCTGCTCCCAGTATGGCTTTCATCTGATGTCCTTTTCCCAAAATGAACCTCCGGTTAACCCTTTCCACACCCTCAGCAGCAAAGCGACAGTGGCTGTCAAATCTATCTCCTGAACCCTCCTGATTTTTTATTTTTTTTTTTTTATCTCCAGACATTTGCTGCTTTCCCTTGTATTAATGGAGGCATCTTCCATCACCAAAAAGCCTCCAGGGCAGAGGCAAATGGCATCAATAGCTCTGCAGCCTGTCAGGAGCACATGCCTGCCGGAGAGCACTGGGAGGAGGGACAGCGTGACATGGGGAGCAGATGGGGCCAGTCCTCTTCCATCACCCCTCGCCGGCAACAGCCTCAGCCGGTCAGTGCCTCTCAGTCCAGATGGGGCTTTCCCCACCCTCGCCTTGTGCTGCTTGCTCTGACCCTCTGGCACTGTATCCTTCCTGCAGTTCTTCCCCATTTTCCCCTTTTCTCCTGTAACATCTCCCCTCTGTGCACAGCTGCAGCCCTGGCTGGCCCAGCTCTGTGCCTTTTGCTCCATCTCCCCCTTGCTCTTCAATATTTAGCGTGGGAGCCCAGGTTTGGGCTAGCTGGTGCTTGAGGAGCATCATGCAATAGCAGAGCATAGCGGTGATTGACTTGGGGATGCAGTGAGCTGGGGTGAAAGGTGGTACAGGGTGGAGAGGAGGAAGAAAGTGGGTGTCTTGCCAAGAAAACCCACTTATGCAATTGTCTACAGCTTGAGAGGAGAAATACCTTCATTTCTCTGTGGGAAACCAGAAGATGGCTCCATGTTGCTGCTGCCTCAGCAGCAGAGCTGTTGGGTCCTGCTGAGACAGCTGTGTGTGTGAGGAGGTGTGAGACTGGGGGGGCTCGGGGTGTGTGAGGGCCCACAGCTGGTAGGGGCATACAGAGGTGGGACCAAACACTGATTTCTTCAGCAGGGTCTGCAGGAAGATAACCTGGAGCTCAGCAGTCTGCCAGGCACTAATCCTGCTGCCCCTCTGCTGTGGGTGATGGGGACCTGGGGGGGTGGCACAGAGGGGTTCTGGCTGCTTGGTTGTGCCAGGGGAACAGAAGATCTCAAAAAAAAAAAAAAACACCCCCCCCAAAAAAAAAAAACAAAAAAAAACACCAAACAAAAAAACCCCAACCAAACAACAAAACCAAAAAAAACAAACACCAAAAAACCCACACCCACCCACCCACGCCAAAGTATGTTTGGATAGCCATGCTTTGCTACTGCTCTATGCTTCCCAGCTCTCTTCCAGTTGAGGAACACCCCTCAGCATCTCCCACCTGGTTTTCCCTGGGCACAGGGGCTGAGATCATGCCACAGCCAGCATGCCTGGCGCAGGGCTGCAGAGGATCCAGGAAGCCCGGCGATAATAAACAACCAAAGGTTAGTGAAGCTGTTTTGCCAAATTTACACCCGTTCCCAGCAAAGGGGGGGGGGCAGGAGCCGCGGCTGCTCCCCCTTGATGGCGGCATCTATCACCGTGTATAAATGGCCGTGCTCTAGGAGGTATCGAGCGGCATTTGCAGAGAAGGTGCTGGCTGTGTCACACACACACCCTCCATCGTCCATCACCCAGCCAGGGACGGCACCGGCATCAAGTGTGAAGAGCTCAGGGATGCTTTGATAGTGGCAGGATCTGGCCCAGGGCTCTGCCTGCCTCCCTCCCTGCCACAGCAGCCAGAAGGTGATGAGGGTGACGGGTCCACGCAGGACACAGGTGGATGGAGGCTGGGCAGCGTAGCAAGGGGCTTCATGGCACACAGCCTTTTAAAGGGAGTTTTAGGGCAGCTGCTGCCAACTTTGCAGAGCCCCACGGGAGCGGGGCAGGCAGCTGAGGCAGCATCAGCATCGCTCCAGCTCTTTGCTTTTCTTCAAAGCCATAGTGCCTCCTTCTGTCTTCCAGCACTTGTTTTGTCTCTGTTCCCATCTCCTCTTTGCACGTACCATTCGAGTGGCTCTTGTTTATTTATTTTCTCTAACAGTATCAGGCTACAAGTGGCTGAACAGTTAAAATGAACACCATCAAGCTTTTTTTCTTTTTTCCTTTTTTTTTTTTTTTCTTCTGCACACCCCCCCCCCCCTCCCCTACATTCACTCTGGAAATAGGGATCTTTGCTCTTCTCTAGCTGGGTTCCCAGAGCTTGGGGTCTGTCCCCTTCCCTCTGTCCCCTGCTAAGCCCATTGACCAAACATCAACCAAATTCAGTGAATGGGGAGAGGCCTTAAAATGGGGTGCTCCCCTGCCTTTGGGGGTGGCAAGCATGTGCAGAAGATCCTTTCATGTCTTCACAGAATAAAACTCTAGGAGAAGCAAAGTGACTGCTTCTGCTGGGGGAGCAGCGGTGGGGATGGGTGACCACCACTCCTGTGGCTGGAGGACCTGGCTCTTCTGCTCATGCAGATAGGGGAAATCAAATTTTGAGGCACCGGGCAAGGATTTGTGTGGATCCCACTTATTGTGTTGTGCTTCTAGTGCTTTCCTCGCTTTGGCTTGAAATCCCCCACGTTCCATCCTGCTGGGATGGAGATGGCCGAGTTCTGCTCCCACCTTCTGCAGGAGGTTGTGCTCTTCTGGACTTGCGATGGGAACCAGGGTAAGTTCTGTACTGGTCCTGGGAGCACAGGGTGGCCCTGAAATGTGACTCCTGGCTGGGCTGCAGGATCACATGTGCTTCAGTGGAGATAGGATGGGGTTTGCAGCTTGAAACCATCCCTGGGGTGTGATGGATGCTGACACACGTTGCTGTGGCCCTGAACTTTACCTGCACTATATAAATCCATATCCACACATTACAGATGGATTAGGAATTAATTAATGCAGCTGGGTTCCTCAGAGTTTATTCCTCAGAAGTTAAACTGACAAACTTCAGGCAAAAGAAAAGGTTATTCCCCCCTTTTTGAACTATTTTTCTGCTGCGCTGGCAACCCAAGCATCCCAACAGCAGAGCACCCTGGAGCCAGCCTGCCCCAAACCATGTGGGAACGTGACAGATCTTCCTCCTCTGGCCAGGCTGAACATGGAGCAAATGAGGGAAAACCAAATGAGATTGCAATCAATCCTTTTGTAATCTGTGGGGTTAATAGAAACATCACAGCTGGATTGTAAAGAAATACATAGCATTGCCAAGCCAAAGCTTTATCAATTAAGTCCCCTCCCTGCCATTTCTTTCTTCTCCCCCTTGCCCCAACAAATAGAGCGGCTTCACAGCCACAATATTTTAATACACTCAAAATTAAGTGATTCCTGAGTATGGAGCGTGTTTAGGAGACAGCGGTAGGCGGGAGCCAGCTGTTGAAGTAAACTCCAGCCTGTTAATCCAGCGCTGCCTCACTGCAGCTCAGAGCATGGGGCAGAAGCTGTGCCTGGTGCTGCTGGGCTGGGGCATCGTACCGGAGGGGGCAGCTGCCCCCCAAGCCCTCTGTCAGCTGCAGGGCTTTTGTGTGATGGAGCCCAGTACACGTGTGAGCCTCTCACCATGGCCTCGGGGTTGGTTTGGGAATCACTGTGGGGTGATGCTCCAGCCCAGTTCCACAGCAGGCACAGGTATAAGTCCCATTCCATTGCTGGGGTAAATGGGGTTTTGGGGCTGGGGAAGCATCCCCAAAGTTGCCCTGGCATCACGCAACCACAGCGCACAGTCCTTGTGCCCTGCATCTCAAATCCTGGGGCTCCCCAGCTGCAGGGGGCTTCCAGACAGGTACGTGGGCTGGGGTGAAGGATGCTCCGAGCTGCTTCCCACCTCGTGCCACCTCTCCCGCCCGGTGGTGGCTGAGCATGCTCCATCCCCATCCTCCCCCACAGCTTTCTTTCCTCCTTCCCTCACAGCTGCTTTCTCCTTCTGCTCCTGCTCCCCTCTCGCTCCCTCCACTCTGCCTCAGAGACATACATAACTCTCCCGTGAAATATATACAGTGTAAATATATAAAAAGCCGGCGTTTGCCTGCTGCTTATGTATTCATGAAATAGTAAATAAATTTTATGGGATAATGTGAAGGCTGCCAGGGAGCAGGAGGATGAAAACTAACCCCTAATGAGCCTCCGTGTCAGTTTGGCACACTTGGGATCGATCTGCCGCTTCCATTTAGCGCCCGAGCGTGGGGGTGGAGGAGGCGCTTCCTCAGCGTGGCCCCAAGCATCACTGGTGCGACGCCTCGGTGATGGTCGCAGGGTCACAGGCTCAGCCGAGGGGGATGGTGATGGTGGGGTGGGGGGGAGTGGGCTGTGAGGGGCTTGGTCTGGATCAGACTGAGGTTTGGGAGGATGCAAAATGGTGGGACATGGGGGTGCCTGGGGAGGGGAGGTTCAGGCTTGCGTGGAGAGGGATGCAGGGAGGGATGCAGGCTTGCATGGGGATGGATGCAGGAAGGGATGCAAGTTTGCAATGGGAGGGATGCAGGCTTGTGTATGAAGGATGCAGGCAGGTTGCAGGCTTGCACAGGATGCCAGGTTGCAGCGCGGATGCTGCCCTTGGCAGGCAGGCGAGCAAGGCTGGTGAGAGGGCTGCAGAGGCAGGGGACAGCCAAGTCAGAGCCAAGCAGCATCTTTCCTGCTATGGCTGCTGATTTTGGCCAGGCAGGCAGCCCAGCTCAGGAAGGTTCGGGCTCCATCCTTCCACCAGGATGCTCCCCTGGCGAAAGGCAGCTGCTGGGGCTTGCTGGTGAGACTGGCTGGAGGAAGGGTTGAGCAGAGCTGGGTTTCCTCTCTGCAGTTTCTCAAGGCCTGCAGTTGTTCCTGCGCAGCACCAGCTCCCTCAGGGATGGAGGTGAGTGAAGGCTGCCCCAACCACTGGCACACTGTGGGGCTCCCCTTGTTCCCATTATCCCATCCTGGGGGGAGTTAAGGGGGACACAGGGTGTGGGGAGCACTGCAGAGAAGAAGGTCTGGGTTTCACCATCCCAATGACTTGAGCTTTGGGAGGACCCACAAAAGCCGGCGAGACCCTGGGCACCCCGCGGCCCCGTGGGGCTCAACCTTCCAGCAGGGTCTGCCCCGAGATGGGAAGGGGGAGATGTGTTTGGGGGGCTGTGGGTGGAGAGCAGCAAGGGTTGCTCCGGTGCCAGGTCTCCCACTCCCATCTGCAGCAGCAGGTGAGGTTTTGGGGTTATTCAGGGTATGAGAGGGCCTGTCTTTTAATTCAGTATTTGGGGAGTAGTGTTGTATTTCATGTAGAAAAGCAAGAAGAAAAGAGTGCATACTTCCAAAAACCTGGAGACATGATGACTGCTAGACAGCTCTGCACACTGCAGAGCTTAGAAATAATAATATGGGGAATCCACCTGCACCCAGGGAGGATTTTTAGGGGTTTTGTAGCTAAAAACCAGCCTGGGTCAAAAAGAAACCAGAAATGTTGGTTTGATTAATGTGCTCAGCCGCTTGCAGATCAGCAAATGTGGCAGTGCCATCTCGGGTGCTGCGCTGCAGCCTCGTCTGCCCAGGTATCACAGCAAAATTTAAGGCTGATCAGTTGTTTTGGGAATACAAAGGGGTCTGAGAAATATTTATATCCATAAATATGTTGAGGCTTTATCCTCTTTGGTGCATCCACTTTTGAAGCCACCTTTGGGTGCAGCATGTGAAAGTCCAGCAGGAACCACAGGATGCAAGATGCTGAAGCTGGTGGAAATTTGGCACCAGATGGCTTTTCCATGGAGAATTGTTGATTTGAGGGAAAAGAAACATTTCCCAGCAGAGGGGTTTTGCCGGCTCCTTAAAAAGTGTAGTGTTGGGTTGGATGCTGCAGCATTTCCCCTCCGTTGTCGCCCACTGTCCGCTGTCGTCTTTGCAAGGCTGAAGTAAGCCACGGGGGCACAGCAGCTTTGGTAAAGTCACAACGTTTGGAGGACTCAATGGGATGTTTCATTCCCGATGGCCACCCTCACCTGGAGGGGAGCTGGAGCCTGGATCTCCAATGCTTTTCGTGCCTCCTTGTGAGATGCCTCTTGCAAACCACTCGTTCAGCACCAGGCCTCAGCCCCACACCGCATCAGCTCCTTCCCCCAGTCCCTCTGATCCCACCCATGGGTGCTGCCAGCTGTGCCCATGGGTGGGACCAGCCCTGGGCACTGTTGGCTCCCCTTGCTGGCACAACTCCCCAGCCCCAGCCCTTCCCTCCCATGACGCCTCTTCCCTCCCTCCCCCCTCGTTATTTTTTTTATGGAGGGAATGAGATGGAGAAGTAAAAATTATTAACCCCGAGGTCAGCACTGGCTGCCTCATTCCTCTCTAGCTTCAAGCACTTTCTCCCTCATCTGTTTCACAGACAGCGATGTTCGGCTCAACACATTTGCATATACTTATTGCATTTTTTTAGTCTTTATCTATTTATTTATTTTGAAAGAGACAGAGCTGCTCTTGCCTCTTTTTTTTTTTTTTTTTTTTTCCTTCCTGTGAGCTTTCACCAGCCGCTATTTGGGATTTGATTCCCCTGTCGGCACAGCTCACTGACGGAGGCAGGGGAGTGCAGGACCTGCATGGTGCTGGGTGGGATGTTCTCTTCCTCCCACCTTGATTTCACTGCCACTTTATCTGTGTTTTCCCTATAGAATGGCCGTGTTGCCTGCTTTGGCTGCTGGAGGAACAGGAGCACGGTGGAGGATGGCTGTCGGGGACGCATCCATCTCTCACTTCATGGTGATGTTTCCCCCAAAGCACTGGTGGGGAAGGGCAGTGGGAAGCTCCCGGTGGTCTCACACTTGTCCATAGCAGGGTGGAGATGGAAAAACCCTCGCCATTCCCGAGGCCTTTCCCAGGCTTTCCACAGCAGTTGTGGCCAAGCACAGCTGGATGCAAAGGGAAGGACCAGCCAGCTCCTCCAAAGCCATCAGCACGTGACAAAACCTGAAGCTTCATTTAGGCATTTAGCAGCACCCCCAGGCTCAGCATCCACCTTCCCTTCAGCACAGAGAAGCCTTTCTCCACTCATCCACTCCAAGAAATACTAGGGCAGGGAATAAATAAATAAAAAATTAAGCATGTTAAATCTTAAGCTCAGCATCTCCAAAAAATCACTTGCAGATACTCGTAATGGTCCGGCAGCTATTAGAGGCGCAAGAAGGGAAGGGAAGGAAATGAATGCTGGGTGAGAAGAGAAAATTCATAGCCCCGCTGATACGCCATGATAAATAATTATGAGTTATTAATTTTAAATTACATCTTTAATGCATTGCATGATTTTAATTCCCACCACAGTATTAATATAGGGACTCTGGGTTTGATTAATTTAAAGCGGAACAGAAAGGTGTCGATTCCCAGGGCTGCCAGGGACCTCATGGGGCTGCGCAGGGAGGGGGTTCACCCCGGGATGGGCACCGGGATGACTGCTCCTGCATGGCAGTACGGAGGAGAGCAGCCACCGATGGGGTGCAGTTAGCAGGGTGGATGACAGCTGGGTGTTTCAGAGCCCACAGCTGCCTTGTTTTGGAGCCAGGGCCAAGGGGAAGCTGTGAGTTCTGCTTTGTGGAGGGGAGAGCATCACTGATAGGTTCAGAGAGACGCAAGCACCCATCCTGCATCCCACCCAGCATCCCCCCAACAGCTCTCCGCCAAGGCAGATGAAGGCCACCAGATAGCATCCCTTAACCACTTAGTCCCAAGTCCTTTTTAACAAAACAGGCACCGTCATCACTGACAGCTGCTCGCCACATCCACCCGCACCCTCCCACTGCAGGGACCCCCCCGCCACCACTCTGCTGGGGCCGGGAAGCTGCTCTAAGTTTGCTTTCAGAGTAAACTTCCCCTAAGTGTGACAATCGCTTTAGCTTCCCAGCGAGGATTTACCGGGCTTCTGTTATCTCTTTGAAAGTCGGAGTTCTCCAAATGGGCATGAGAGAGCAGCCGGAGAGGTCAGAGCCAGTTAGGCTGCACAGCCGTTCAAAGCCCCCTTCCAAGCAGCATTAAAGACGGGATTAAGTCTAAGAGGGTTATGGAGGGAGGAGTAAAACAGCCTTGTCCTGCACACAGCGCCGAGATAAGGCTCTGTTCTCTAGGTGTGAACTCCCGCGTGTGCAAGCCCAGACACTCCGGGGTTTGTGGCAGAAATTGGAAGGATAATACCAGAGGCGGGGGGATCAAGCCGGAGCTGAAACAGCCCCCTCGCAGGCAGTGGGGTGGGGTGGTGCCGCTCGCAGCCGCCCCGCTATTTATAGGATTTGTTAATCCAGGGAGCGATGGCACAAGCAGCCTGATTTTCCACTTGTTCGGCCCCAGCACGGGCTGTGGGAAGGCATGGGGTCGGGGGTCCCTGGGTGTGGGGCTGGGTGCTGGGGTGGGGGGCACCCAGAGCCCCCTGCTCCCATCCTGCCTCCTTGGTGAGCGAAAGGAAAGGTTGGGGATGGGTCTGGAGATGAGACCGGGTCAGATGTTGTCCTGAAACATTGCACTGTCCTGCTGCATCCTTGGTGGCTGACATGTCAGTGTTAGTGTGACTCAGAGTGCTACCCCCGCCCCAGAGCCCCTGGGCCAGGGTTTTCTGTCCCTTTCCCCTCTCCCAGGGCTGGGACCAGGTTTGAAAGGCTTCCCACATCCTCCTGCATCTTTCCAGACGTGGGAGCCCGATGTGGTTCTTCGTGCCCTGTGTCTCCCACTGCCAGTGAAGAGACACAACCCCAAATCCTCGTGCAAGGAGTGGGTTTGCTCAGTTGGGGGGCTGCTGTGCTCTCCCCTCTGGCCCCTCCGCTTTCATCCTCCTCTGCTTGTTTTAATACATTCTCTCACCTAATGGTGCAGCAACTTCTGGGTGATGCTGAGACCTGCCCAACTCGTGACAGCTCTGTGGTCCAAGCCCCAAAAGCTGGTGGGTAGAGGGGGCACAGGGAGAGCAGCTTCCCCCTGCTGGACACCCCCAGCCAAGAAATCAGACATGGAGCATCCTCTGAGGTCACTGACATATGTCCTAGGGGACAGCCCCACATGTCCTTGGGGACAACCCCTGCGTGCCTGTGCATTTCAGTGCTTATGCTAAACCCAGGGATTATGCTTGGCAACCAAATTCCTGGGTTTTTGTTTGTTTGGGTTTTTTTAATCAATCGAAAATATTGGCAGGAATTTTCTAGACTTTGGGGATTTTGCTGGGAAATAATCATCCTCAAAACAGTCCCTTTTTCCCCAGGTGGTGATACTGGTGGGGGTGGTGTTAAATGCCGATAGTTTAATTTTGTTATCTTGAGACAGAGTGTCCAAGAGGTAGTTACAAAGTGCTTTTTTGGGGGTGGTAAATCTTCATGTTAGCCCCCAAAGTGGCCATGATGCACAGAGTGGTGCCAGTAACCTCCAGCCTGGCCCATCCCAGCACTGAGGTGTCTGAGCTGGATGAAGGGACGTGGCCAAGGCCATGTGGGCAGGTGGTGGCAGAGCAAAGCTCCTCTTTCTGAGCTCTTCAGCTCCTCTTCCTCAGCACATCGCACCCTCTGCCTTGGTGGATTTGCTTCCCTCCACTGATGCTGCAGCGAGCCCATGAGTCTGCAATCAGCCACCGTTAATTACCACTGTGCCACTCCTTGGGCAGTCCCTTGGCAGCAGCACCACCCCTATGGAAAAGGTAACCTGTATCCCAGGAGGAGACCGCGGTGACGGGCTTTTCCTTGATGTTCATCCCTGAAGTGGCTGAATATTAATAGTTTTATCCATCTCACAGCATGGCTGAGAAGTAATGCTATCATGCCACTGGGGAAACTGAGGCATGGAGACAGCCATGCAAAGCTGCTGATAGTAGTGCTCAGAGCAGACCCTCCACTGGCAGTCTATGATCTTTATGGGTCCCTTCCAACTTGAGATATTCTGTGATTTCAGTAGGGGTGCAGGCACGGGATGGGGATGGAGCATGCTGCGCCGGCTGCCTTTACTGCCCCAGCCCCTGAAAACTGCCAGCAAAAGGCCCGGCCAAGGGGGATGCTCCTCACCAAGCACCCACCAGGGGTGGTGGTCTCACTCTGCCTCATTCCCAGCACACTTCGTTTTGCCTTCCCACCCCCAGTGGGGTTTTGCAGCCCCTGGGACCTGCAGAGGCAGTGGGAATTGAGTGGGATTTGAGCCTCTCCCAAGTACAGTGTTTGTGCTTTCCCTTTATTGGCTGGGTCCCGAGGCCGCTCTCCGAAGAGCCAAGTGACAGTGTTATGTCTGCACGCTCAGAGGCTGTTAAATTAAACAGTTCAGGGAATTAACTGCATGCCACGAGCTGCAGCAAACCCACTCGCAGCCAGAGATGGCTGGATTTGCTCCTCACCAAAAAAACCTAGGAAAACAACACTAATAAAGAGGGATAACAGAATCCCTGCCTGCTGCACGGAGGCTTCTAATTCTTATTTTGCCTTTTTTTCTGTATTTTTCCAGGTTTGAGGGTTCTGTGGTCAGGATGCTGCTCCCTCAGGGGGTCCGGTGGCTGAGATGGGGCTGCCCAGAGCCACAGCTTGGCTGGGTCACTGGCTGGTGCCTCCCTGCTCCTCGGAGCCTGGGAAGGGATTTGCCAGCCGGCTGGCAAGCAGGAACGCTCTGGGCTCAGCCACGAGCTCAGCCCAAGGTCAAAGCCTGGCTGGGTCTGCCCAAAGGCAGGCAGAGCTCAGTGTGACCAAGTGCTCGGGGCGGGGTGTTCCTTCCCAAATGTGCCCAGTTGCTTTGGAGCATCACCCTGATAGGTTAATGCAACGTCTACCCGTCCCCCAGCTCAGGGCCAGGGACCCTTTCCCTCATCACTCCTGATTTTGTTGACCTCAGTCTCCCATTGCCCTTCCCTGTGCCAAGCAGGAGAGTCCAACAGAGTCCCCAGCACCACCAGCCTCTGCTTCCCACCATGGCTTAGGTGGGTGATGGGGCTTTGCTGTCCATGGGGTGCTGTCCCCTAGAGGCAAGCAGTCCTGCTCCCCAGGGGCTTGCTCAGTGCCAGTATAACAACTAGGAGCTGCTCTGGGGTTTTTTTTCATCTTCTCTAGCAGCTGCTCAGCCAGCCTCTGGCATGGCATTGCAACAGGAGCGCTGTGCAGAGGCCTGGGTGGTGGAGGGAGGATCCCCATTGCTCCTATTCACCACCTGCCCCAAGGCTTTTGGGTGCACAGAGCGTTGCTGTCCTGCCTACCCACAGGGCAGGGAAGCCGGCTAGCTGATTTTTTTTTTTTTTTTGCAAGGGAGCTCAGAGGCACTATTCTACTTATATTTTTTGCCCTTTCTCCAAAGACAAAAAATAAACGAGTGATGAGGATGAGCGTTTTCACACCCATGAAGCTCACAGAGGGGGTTCTCCAAGGCAGGGCTCAGGGTTGCTTGATGCTGGTGCTGTCAAGGGATGGAGGGACTGAGCCCTGGGTGACCTCACCAACACACCTATGTCTTTTTCTGCATCCAGGGGTTTATTGTGATCCCTATCCTATGCACAGCTAAGGATCTCCAAGTATTTTAGGTCACAGGACCCACTGAGCTCCCTGCTTGCTTGCTGGGCACCTAGCCCTGGGCTTGGGATCAATCCCAGCCCGGCCGGAGCAGGCTCCCTCCCCGCACCGCTGTCAGGAGGAAGATGTAGAGCAATCACAGCTCTGTGCTGCAAATATTAATTATCCACTAACTGCTCTCCAGGCAGCCATTAGATCTCAGCTCTCCGACAGCTGTTCCCAGCCGCCCGCCCGAGGGATGCTCCGGAGGGGGAGCAGCCGGGGGTGACGGGGGGCCAGGAGGGAAGGGGTCCCCACTGCTGCCACCCTCCCGAAGGGTGAATGAGCCAGCAAGGGGAAGGAGGATTTTGGCACCGGCACTTTTCTTTCCCTGAAAAATATTCCTATTCCAGCATTTTGGGGGTCCATCATTCCTGCTAGCCTCCATTGCTGGCACAAGAGGATGAGGAGGGTTTGGTGCTCCGAAGATTTTCACCTTTTCTTATTACTTTACCTCCTGGCTCGCTGAACAGAGTCACAACACCTCAGTGCAATCACTTGCAAACCCCTCATACTCTGGCTCATTTTCCAGAGAGGCAAAATTGTTCCAGTTTGGTCCCATCTCCTTCCTCCCAGCAAGTGGTCGCACTCCCACCCTTATTCTGATGCATCACAAATCTTTCCTATTTTCCTACCTTTTGGACAAATATGGCCTTTTTTTTTCAATTGATTCCCCCTGCCCAGGATGGGAAGCTGTTGGCTGCAGACAAAGGCAGGGCAGCCCACCTCACCTGCGAGGCCGTGTCTGAGGGCAGCTACCCACAGACCCTCTCTGCACTGGGACCCTCCCAGACCCCAACCTCTCCATCACCACGCAAATATTTCAGGCTCCAGTTGCATCAATAAGCTACAAACCCATCGGGGGCACATTGCTCAGCATCCCCCTTGCTCAGTTTCCCCATGTGGGAAGTGGATGCCAAGCATTGCCCAGCCCTTAGTGGGGTGCACTGAGTTTTCAGGGCTCAGCAGGCTGCACACACAGGGATCCTTCCCGGGTGGAAGCCCCCAGCCCACCATATACCCTGCATGAGCATCCCTCCTTGTGCCCGTCTTCCCACAGGCAGAACGGGCAGATATACCAATAAGGAGCTAGTTAACGAAATAAATGAGTGAGGTAGGCCCGTGCACATATAAATCTCTCTGAGAGAACATTTAGACGTTCCATATTTGAGCTGGCTATCATTTAAATTACCACTCTGCCTCCCCTCAACGTAGCCCCTTATTACCGTGTTTTTAATGCTCAGGGCTTAATTGCAATCACTTGCGGGCTCCCCCTCCAAGCTCTTGGTGGAAATTAGCTGCCTCTCCTGCCCACTTATTATCTACCCAACCTGGGAGGCTCCGACGTGGTCCAGGGAGAAGGTCCAGGTGTCTCCAGGGGTTTTCCTGGGCTCCAGGCAAAAGCCCCTTATGATGGGAGCTGCCTGGAGCATTACAAATGATGATTTTTTTTTAATACTTCCCTCTGGCTGCCTGGGGAATGGTTGAGGTTCAGGGCTAGAGAACATCTGGAGAAGCTGTTGCAAGGAGGAGAGGTCTTCTTCAAGAAGCTGGGCTATGGCGATGGCTTCCACCCTCTTTTCCCCACCATTTATCTTCCCATCCATCCCCCTACTTGCTGCCCTGGGGGGGTTCACTGCCATCTCCCTCTGTTATCTCCAGGAGAGAGAAAGAGTCACCTGAGCATCCCTATCTTTTTCTGAAAATAAGAAGGGTTTGTGAAGCACCGAGGTGAGAGTGGGAGTGGGACCAGTTGCTGGAAGGAGGGCGATGGGACCAAACTGGAACAATTTTGCTGCTTTGGAAAATGAACCAGAAGTTGAGGATTTGCAAGTGATCGCAGCAAGGTGTTGTGACCCTGGGAACGTGTAACTGTTCAGTGAGCCAAGAGGTAAAGTAATGAGAAAAGGTGAAAAAATATTCAGGGAATAATACATATGTTAAAAACCACTATGTATGTTCATCTCTTGAGGAGGAGGATCCAGAAAGAGCCAAAATTCAGGTCAGCTTTGTCAAAGGGTTCAGTACAGAGGGAAAAAATAATTTTTCCCCAGAAAAGTGAAAACGTTTGTGTTCGGGCATTTACCAAGGGAAATATTTGCCCATTTCTTTGCAAAACAAGAGGTTTCCTTTACCAAACTCGCCTTAAAAGGCACTGACCCAGTGTCTTTCATGCATGGCCCTGGCCAGCCCCCAAACCTGCTGGAGATGCCACCAGGTCCTGCAGGAGCCCCAGGGGAGCAGAAGCACGTGCTAAGTGACAAGACCAAGGCCAGGCAGCAGGTAGGTGGCAGAGGGCATGAGGACCTCTGGGCAAGGGGGATGCTAGGGGAGGGAGAGGTGGTCCAGGGGTGTCCCAGGGATGCTGAGCCCCGCACGCCGGTGCCTGGCGCAGGGAGAAGGTGTCAGTAATTGGCAACCTGGGATCGGCTGCCCTTTCTGCGGCGTCTTGTTTAATTGCACTGGCTAACGGTTCAGGGGAAGAGCTGCTCGGGGGCCTTATCTCTGCTTTCACCATTTTTCTTTCTGGGAAATGAAGTTAAAAATCCCTTCACAGCAGCTCCAGCGGAAAAAAAAATTAGTCCCATATCACTATTTAACATGCACTGCTAAAAACTAGATAAACACAGGCCGTCACTTGGAGATTAGCTCCTCACATGACTAAATGATTTATTTAGAAGATTCCTTCTTTTCTCTCCCGCTCTCTTTCTCTCTCTCGCTCTCCCTTTTCCTTGGCTAAGAACATATTAATCAGAAATTAGAGGCAGACCGAAGGATGGAGAACAGTCTGACAAAGAGCAAACGGAGAAGGAAAAGGGGAAAGCAGAGCAAGGGCTGGAGGGAGGAGGGATGGGAACAGGGTAGGGGAGAAGATGGGATGGGGGAAGGAGAGGGGAAGTGGTGGAGGGGGACAAAAATATGGATAGAGATGGAGATCTAAGAAGAGGGGGGAAAGAGGGCTTGGAAAGAAATGGGGATGGGGGCGATATGCTGGGGACCAAGCAGGGGAGAGACGACTAAAGCAAAGGTGAAAGGGTGGAGGGCAGGAATGAAAGCGAGGGAAAAATGTGAAGAGGGAGGGAGAAAGAGCCCTAATTGTGTGCGGCAGGAATGTGCAGGGCTTAGCCTGCACCCCAGGGGACTCCTGGCCCTGAATGATTAAGGTACTTATCAGGTGGGGAGCTCCAGAGGGGCGCCGGAGCAGCCCCCAGCCCCTCTAAGCCTCCCTCCCAGCCGGGGCCGGGGGGATTTGTGCCCCCCAGCCTCGCTTTCCCACTCCAGGTGTTGGTGATAAGAGCAGCCCGTCCTCGCATCTTTTCTGCCTCCCTGCTCAGGCGTGAAGGGAGGGGAGTGGGGCGTGGGGGGGCCGGGGGGCTTCTCGCTGGGGATTTGCAATAGGGGGATAAAGGGAGAAACAACCCTGGCAGGATTAAAGGGGAGGGGTCTCTGCTGGGATAGGTGCTGTGCAGTGTCCCTTTTCTTTTATCCATATAGATAACCAGGCCCCGAGGCTGAGGCCTACAACGATAAGGAGATTAGGCGGATTGGCTCATTTGTAGTGAGATCCTCCAGCAGGGATATTCGGCTCTCTATAGACCCACCAGAAGGTTATCTAAATAGGCTAGACTTGAACTAACCCGGAGCTGGGCCCTGGGGGAGGCTCCCGGGACAAAGCAGGGACGAGGCGGGAGGCAAGGAGATGTGCGGGAGTGATGCTGTCATTAGCCAGGGACTGGGAGATGATGGGCAAGTACCATGCTGCCATTATCCAGGGCCTTTCACATCACCCAGTCCATGCCCGGTGTCGGCATCCCCAGCAGCAGAGACCTGGCTGTTCCCTCCAGCTAACATGGGAATGACCGGGCTCCATCCAAAACAGCAGCTCAGGATGCTCCAGGGGCAACGTCTGAGGCATGGAGGGAGCTGGGATGCACTGATGGCTGGGCTGGGATGCTAGGGAAGCCAGCAGGATGGGAAAATTCAATATCCACGGTTACCTGTCCATGCACACCCCTTCATCACCCCACTGGGTCCACCCCACACAGGGCATCGCTCCCCTGGTCCCACCGGCACCGTGATGGCTGTGCCTGGCTCTGGCCATCCACCCACGCACGGTGCCGGGTGACTGGGGGAGCCCTGGGATCTCCTCTTCAAACACGGACAGCGGCAGGGATCACAAGGGTGATTATTAATTTTTCCATCATATTAAGCACTAGTTAGATGGGAACTGCAATTCAATTAAACTTGTATGAAAACAGGACGTTACGATTTCTTGTTGATATGTTAATAAAACCTTAAATAAGTTCAATATGTAAGAATAAAGGTCTTGCATTTCCTAAATATTAGTTTTCCTTTTCCAATAGACTCTTGGAAAACTGGAGGTGTTGCCTGCAGCAAGGGACCTGAACCAATTGCTACCAGCAAGCTTCACCTCTGACATGGGTTTATCCTGCAGAAGTGAGAAGACAAAACCACATTTTCCTGCTTTCAACCTTACAATTACTCTCCCAACTTGGACAAACCAGTCCTTGAGCTGTGCCACTTGGGAGAACTAAAATGCAATAAAAACTATCTTTGCACATAGGATGCTATTAGCAAGAACCACTCTGGCAATTCAGGACTGAAGTACTTAGCAGCTGACATTTGGTGGTTCAGTAATGTAACTTTCTTTAAAACTTCAACAGCAAATATGTACAGTTATCTTTTTATATATGTATATGAAATTGTATATATATTTTTAATTTAAATGTGAATAGATCATACTGAATTTAGGCTTTAACATAGCTTGACCATAATGTTAACTTAAATTTTAATTCGATTGAGTTTTTAAGGCAAAATGCAATTCGTTTAAATTAAAAACTCCAGCTTCAGCAAAAGATTGGATTTTAATTACAACATCCACCTTTGAATTTCTTTTTTTGTAATTGATTTTGATCCCCCCTTTGCTTAGAATGATAAGCAACAGCCCTTGAGCGTGGCGGCTGTGAGTGTGGTCACTGGGGTCAGCCACCCCTCACTGGTGGCAGAGCCAGGCCAGCCTCAAGCCACCGGCCACCAGTTTCCTTTAGTCCTGCGCCCATGGGCCAGCTGGAAGAGGGAATGCAGTGGCTGCCGGCTCCTTCAGGAGCTCAGCCCCGTTGTGATGGCTGCAAGGAGCTCAAATGCCTCAGCAAAGGTGGGATGGCAAGATGCTTGCATGCAAACTCTGTGTGCATGCAGGCTGGGGCATGCAAAGTCCTGCACGGAAACCTTTACATGCACATCAGTGCGTGCAATTCCTGCGTGCAAACCCTTGGGAGCCAGGAAAGAAGCCACGTGAAGATCTCTCAGCCCCATCTCCACACTCACTGGAGTGAAGCGGTGTAAAGCAGTCCCTAGGAATTCCCTGCTCCCTTGGCCCCTGGTTCAGCACTGGGTTACCCTCCTGTACTCCATCCCACAGGAGGGATGCTTGCTGGGCTGAGCCCCCACTGGCTGTACCCAAAAGGGGCCAAGGTGCAGCCTGGCAGCTGCACAGACATGGGGAAGCAGAGGCAGCGCTGGCGAGCCCCATGCCACCGTCCTTGCTGCCCAGGCATTGCCCCACTCCTCGTAGGGACGTGCACACACACACCAAGATACAGGCAGCGATACACAGCTAGAGACATTATCCCCCAGCCCCACTGCCTGATAGCCTCCGTGTCTGTGCTTATCTGCACTTCTGACACCAGAAGTCTGAAAATTATTTTTTTTTTCATGTACGCCAGCCTTTCTGTTTCCTCCGTGGTGTTTTTCCTTCCTCCCCTCCCCATAACCGCACGAGATCAGAGCAAAGCAATGCTCCCGTCTGACAGCTCGCACACAGCATCCTTCCTCCTCCCTCCCCTGCCCCTGCCGCTTTCTCCTCTTCCCTCCTTTCCCCTTTTTTATATGTATTTTTTTTCCCTTACACTCCTTTCTCCTTCCTCTTTATTTTATCTCGATATGCCACAAATCTGTTCCTCTACAAAGCAGCTGCCATCTTTGTTCTTTGCCATTATCAGCTGCGGCACACGGGCCGGGCCAGGCTGCCGGGCAGACAATTGCTGACTAATAGACTGTCTGGGAGCTATTGTACAGTGTGGCCCAGGCAGATCTGTCACCGTGTCCTGTCACCCCTTGCTGCACCCACACCAACACCGGGGAGAGCTGCCGGGCCCGGGGGACAAGGGAGAGGAGATGAGAAAAAGGAGGGGGTGGAAACGAAGAAGAAGAAGAGAGGGAAAAGGAAAAAAGAAGGGGAAAGAAGAAAAAGAAAATAAAAAGGAAAGTAAAAATAAATAAAGAAACAAAAGAAGAAAATAAGGAAAAAAAGGGGGGAAAGGGGAAAAAAAGAAGGAAAAGGGGAAGAAGAAGGGAAAAGGAGAAGGAAAAAGGCGAAAAGAAGAAGGAAAAGGAAGAAAACAAAAGAGGATAAATAAAGACGGGAAAAGAAGGAAAAAGAGGAAGAAGAAGTAAGAAAAGGAGAAAAAGAAGAAGAGAAATGGGGGAGAAGGAGAAGAAAGAAGAAAAGAATGGAAAAAAGAAGGCAAGAAGGAAAAAAGGGGGAAAGAAGGAAAAAAGAAGGAGTAAAGGGGGGAAAATAGAAAGAAAGGAAAAAAGAAGGAGTAAAGAGGAGAAATAAAGAAGGAAAAAAGAAAAAAGGGGAAAGAAGAAGAAAAAAGAAGAAAAAGAAGGGGGAAATTAGAAAAAGAAGGGGGAAAGAAGAAAAAAGGGAAAGAAGGAGAAGAAGACAGAAAAAGAAAAGAAGGGAAAAGAGAAGAAAAAAAGACAAAGAGAAAAGAAGGAAAGAAGAAGGAAAAAATAAGGAAAAAGAAGGAAAAAAGAAGAAAGAAAAAGCAAAAGAAATAACGAAGGAAAAGAAGAAGAAAAGAAGGGAAAAGAAGGAAAAAAGAAGAAAGAAAAATCAAAAGAAATAAAGAAGGAAAAGAAGAAGAAAAGAAGGGAAAAGAAGGAAAAAAGAAGGGAAAAGAAGGAAAAAAGAAGGGAAAAGAAGGAAAAAAGGAAAAAGCAGAAGGAATAAAGGAGGAGGAGAAGAAGAAGCAAAGAGAAGAGAAGAAAAAATAAGGGAAAAAGAAGAAGGAAGAAGGGGAAAGAAGAAGAAAAAAGGAAAAAAGGGGGAAGGAAGAAGAAAAAGGGGGAAAAGAAGAAAAGAGAAGATGGAAGGGAAAAAGAAGGGGAAAAGAAAAGCAAAGCAAAGCACAGCAAAGCGAAGCGAAGCGAAGCAAAAGGAAAAGAAAAGAAAAGAAAAGAAAAGAAAAGAAAAGAAAAGAAAAGAAAAGAAAAGAAAAGAAAAGAAAAGAAAAGAAAAGAAAAGAAAAGAAAAGAAAAGAAAAGAAAAGAAAAGAAAAGAAAAGAAAAGAAAAGAAAAGGAAAGGAAAGGAAAGGAAAAGAAAAGAAAAGAAAAGAAAAGAAAAGAGGGAAGGGAAGGGAAGGGAAGGGAAGGGAAGGGAAGGGAAGGGAAGGGAAGGGAAGGGAAGGGAAGGGAAGGGAAGGGAAGGGAAGGGAAGGGAAGGGAAGGGAAGGGAGAAGGAAAAAGAAGAGATAAAGGAAAAGATGAAAAGAAGAAGGGAAAAAAAGGAAAAAGGGTGAAGAAGAAAAAAGAAGGAAAAAGAAGGAGAAAAGAAGAAGAAAAAAGAAGGAAAAAGAAGGAGAAAAGGGGAAAAAGAAGAAAAAGGGGGAAGAAAAAAGGGGGAAAGAAGATGGAAAAATAAGAGTAAAAGAAGAAAAAAGGGGGAGAAGAAGAAAAGACAAATAAAAAGAAGAAGGGAAAAGGGGGAAGAAGGAGGGAAAAGAAAAAAAAGGGGTTGGAGAAGAAGAAAATAGAAGAAAAAAAGGAGAAAAGAAGAAGGAAAACTAGCAGAAATGAAGAAGAAAAGAAGAAAAAAGAAGAAGAGAAGAAGAAAAAGAAGGGGAAGAAGAAGAAAAAGGATGAGGAAAATGAAGAAGGAAAAAAGAAAAAAAAAGGGGAAGAAGGAAAAAGGGGGAGGGGAAGAAGAAGAAAAAAGAAGGGGGAAAGGAAGAAGGAAAAAAAGAAGGAAAACAAAGAACAGGGAAAAAAGGCGGGCGGAGAAGGGGAAGCCGCGGTGGGAGGCAGAGGGTGGCCAGGGCCCCCAGCATGGAGCAGACCCCCGGGCCGCCCCCCTTGCCCCCCACCCCCGGTGCTGCTGTAGGGTCTTCTCTGGTGGCTCATATGGCGTTGTGCCACACTTCTACAGGATCTCTGCCTGGCTCCCAGCATCTGCCAGCACTGCAGGGGCATCTTTTGAGCCCCCCACCCCCTTGGCAAATGGGGATGGAAGGGGTGATGCACCCACCACCAGCTTCACCCCTCCTGCAGCCTGGCCCAGCACCCAGCTGGGAGGGTGCTGAGGCACCCGCCCGGGCGCACCTTGGTGGCTAAGGCAACTGAAAATCCAGGGAGGGGAGCGTGATTTCCAGGCCGCCAAGGCAAGTACAAAGTGATCCTGGGGATGGCCCTGTGCTGCCCGGCACAGCACGTGCAATTATCCCACAGCTATTAATGAGGCCTTAGTGCCTGATATAAAAATTTGTGGCAGAGAAATGTCAAGGATCCTCATCAAGGCAGCAAACGCCCTTGCCGGTGTCCTTAGGGGCTGGCCTTGGGGCTGGAACCACAGCCCCTTCTGTGGCCAAGCTGCCCAGGGGCTTCATGCTGGGGACCAGGGACGATGCCCTGAGCCAAGCTGGGGTTTGCCCTGGAGATGGCGGGGGGCAGGGAGAGCACGTGTCCCCCCCCCCACAGAGCCCCATTTGTGCCCCCAGCATCACCACAGCCAGGCAGTAGCTGCCCACCACCTCAGCTGGTCCCCGCTGCCTGAGCTCACCTCCTTTCCACAAAAAGGACAAGAGAGAGAGGGAAGCGGTGGCTTTGGGTTGAATTCCTTGGAGTCTGGCTCTTTCGATTCCTCTCCCCACAGCCTGGGCCCAAGGAAGGAGCTGCTCCGCGCTGGGTGTGCCAGTGCCGACGGCTCTGCGAGGGATGCTGGCTGCAGGGGGGGAGCAGTGGGGCTCCATCCCCTGCACAAAAGCGGGGACACAGCAGGACTGGAGGGGACACGGCGGGCACAGAGGGGACACAGCACCCAGGAGCGCCCAAGGCTGCCGGAGAGGTGCGGTGCAGGGTGTACTCCTGCGGGATGCATCCTGCGGGATGCAGCTGGGGCCAGGCGGGAGCGGCGAACGGCAGAGGGGGCTGCAGGTCAGGAGGAGCGGGGACATGGCAGGGACATCGCAGGGGACACCGGTGGAGCCAGGCGTGGGGCAGCTCAGGGCTGCCAGGCCGTGGAGGGGGCGGCAGGGGCCTGGGTCTGCCCTGGGCTGGGATGCAGCCAAGGGACACGGAGGGCAGCAGCATCCCGGGATGCAGGGATGAGGATGCCACCCCTTACTGGGAAACACTGGCCCTGGCACTGATCTGTCCCCCACTGGGACCCAGGTGGCTTCTCTAGGGTAGAGTTCAACTCCAAAAATCACCAAGAGATCCAGGGTGGTCAGAGCCAGCCCAGGGAAGCAGCTTTACTTTAACCGTGCTCCTGCATTGCCTGATCCATGCATGTGCACACAAGGTGAGAGGAGCTGAATAGTTGATTTCCCCAGTGGGTTTTGCTCCCGCTTGCTGTAAAGTTGTGAACAAAATGACCGGCCATGCATTGAACGGGCTTACATCGCTCTCCATATGGAAATGAAGATAATCCAAGTCTCAGCTTTGTGTTCTCCGGGAGGGAGCGGGAGGGGGAGGGGGGGGGAGGGGGATGGGGCAGACTCGCAGGCAGGGGACATATCCTGCCCCGACACCTTCCTCCTCAGCAGGGCTGCATCCCAAGCCAGCACAGCCTCATCCCTCCTCGCCCCAGTGGGGCGATGAAGACTTGTGGGGGACACATTGGCACCAACCTCACACATCCCAGTGCCTGCACAGCCCCGGTTAAAGCTCGGCCCAACTTCATGCACTCACTCACTTAAATCGGAGCCTCCTGCCCTGACATCCCCCTTGAAATATTTAGTTGCATAATTCTACATATATACATCCCCCTTGAAATATTTAGTTGCATAATTCTGCTGGCAGGTTGGTCTCTCCCTCTCGCACACACATACACACACCACCCAAGTGCGCTTGTTCCAAATAATAACAAAGGAGGATTATTCTTCCCAAACAAAGTATTACTAATCAGAGAGACTTTTTTATTTGGCACTCGCGGCAAAACCCTTGAAGTGCCATTAACAACATCTAATTTAAGAAAGAGGGGAAAATAAACCAAACCACCCCACAAGCAAATAATTACATGATTTGGAATTATCTCCAAAATTAAATCATTCTTCACTAGGGACTTTTTAGGGCTGCAGCTTGTGTGTTTGCCTCTGGCTGTGGTTGGGTTGCTTTTGGGGAGGACAGCATCCTGCAGTAATTGTCGGTTGTAAGGACTTTGTCATTCCTGCAGCTTGTTCTTAGTTCAGTTCATCTCTTTTGGGTCTCTTTTTGCCACACAAAATGTGCAGGTGCTCAGTACCCACACCAAAAGGACCCCTTGGGTCGGGCTGGAAGAAGAGGAGGGGGTGTGGGAGGTGGGAGATCAGGATCCTGCCCCACATCTGGGTTATATTTCCTCCAGCCACCTCACAGGTGACTTTGGCACCCCTCACTGTCACCAGCAGTGCTGCTCCCGTGCTGAACATCCCCATGCAGCAAGAGTCAGGGATGGAGACGTCCTCCTGCTGCGCTGGAGAAGCCCTCCCTGCAGGACACGGGGGTGAAAGGTGGGCTGGAGCGGGACGGGTGAGCACCTGGCAGGGTTACCTACTCCAGCAAGGGTAAAGGGATGGAGATGTCTGCTGTGATGGAAACAACCCCCAAGACGCTGAGATGCTGCACTTTCAGCTTCACCCCAAAAAATCTTGTGGGTTTGGTAACTTTGCCCCAGCTGTCCCCAAACCCGTCAGCAGGTCCCCGTGGGAGCACATCATCACCAACTGCCTTGCCTACCTTCAGCCATGGATAAAATGCGCATCTCGGCTTAGCTCGATGTCTTGGCTCCCCCTGTAGCCAGTGGAGAGAGAGGCACCCCCAGCCCCCCCGCCCCGAGCAGAGGGGTGCCCGGCCACCAGCTAGGTGAGCCAGGGCTTCCCCATCCCTTGCCAGCCCAGGTTCTGTCCCCCTGCTTCTGAGATGCCACCAGTTCAGATTTGTCCCTAAAAGCCTCATCTGGCGGCATCCCCCACCTGCCCCAGCACAGAGCATCCTCCCTGGGGTGGTACCCAGCAGAGCTGTGCCCACCTGGGCACGGGTTGTCAGTGGAGGGAGACCAGAGCCGCACCGACATGTGGGCTGGGAGCACATTTGTGCTTATCATATAGGATCGAACAGATCTGCTTTAACACCGAGCCTGGCTAGCAATGCCCCACAGCACGGGCGAGGGGCAATCCTGCCGCTGCAGGTGCCAGTGTGATGCTCAGGGAGCCTTGGCATGGCAGGGATGCGCGCAGCTGGCTAGGAAATGGGGACAGCCTCTTGATCACACCACCACAAGCTGGCAAATTGCCGTGACTTAACAAATTCCCGCTGCTGAGCTGAGCTGTGGAAATCACTCCAGTGCACGTTCCCAGCCCCCTGCACATGTGCAGGCAGCATTTTTGCTTAAGCCACATTTTTCTCTGCTGCTTGCAATGCGCTCAAAGGGTCACCTGGCTGCAGAGGCTGGTGACCAGCAATCCCCTGGTGAACGTCAGTTCCCTCCAGAGCTGGGGCATGGCAGTAGGGGCATGGCCCTGCACCTCTGGGTACCCCCCCAACCTCGGGGTGAGCTTCATCTGCACCCCCACAGGGCTCCCACCACCAGCATCTCCCCATCCCCTTGCAGCCCACAGTGAGCTGGGTCCAGCCTCATCTGAACCTGGGCCTTTGGGATTGTCTAGGATCTCTTTATGCCTCACGTGATTTAATATATATCAAGGCTTTGTAGAGCACAGTGATTTTGGAACAGAACCCCCCCATCATCCTGACTTTAGGCTTGTGGGGTGCTTCGCAGGGGGAGATATTGCTGCCAGGTTGTTCAGTGGGTAAAGTCTGCCTGCCTGGGACAGCTGCTCCTGGCAAGGAGTGTCATTCCTTCCAAATGAGAAGTGGGCAAAATCAGCCTTAACTGAGGATGAGCCTTTACCCAGAGCTGTGCCAGCTTTTGTCTCCTGATAAAAGAACCTGAGGCATCCACATGGAAAAACCCCATCCCTCCCAGGACCCCAGCAGGACAGCTTGTATTGCTCCGTGCCCCTGCACACCCAAGGGCTGGGAGGGGAGTGCCAGGCTGACAGATTGCCTGGGATGGACGGCATCACAGATATTTGAAAGAGCCATTTGTACACCTACCTGCCAGAGCTGCTGAGCACATGGGATGGGGGGATCGTGCCTGGCTTAGCTGGGAGCCATTCCCACTGAACTTGGGATGGAAGGAGAAGAGGGCTTGCCACAGAGGTCCAACAAAGTCCATCGCTAATGGAATGAGTTTCTAGAAACTAAGAAAAAACAACCACCTTATCCTCCAAGGACTGAGCCCTGAATTTTTGGGGTACTGGGGCTCAACCCTTCCTGCTGGCCCGGGTTTGGTGACTTGAGTGGTGGGTCTGGGCTGGTGCTGTGGGCACGAGCAGACAGGTTTTGCAGAGGAGAGGGAGAGCTGATGGCTCCAAGGTCTGGGCTGCACTGTCAGCCAGCGTGACAACATGGGTGTGCATTCAGCCCTGCTGGAAAAATCAAGCCTGGCTGGTTAATTAAAGACTTGGGCCCTAAGATCTGCTTATTCAGTTCCATGGTACCATACTATGAAATTGTTAGGCACCATTTCATGCAAAGAGGCTGAGGCAGTGGCTAGAGGAGCTAGTGGCTTTGGGTAGAAGGGGCTTATCTTATTCCCCTGGGGTCATTTCTCATGTGCAGCAGCACAGAGTCAAGGTTTGTCCTGGGTAATCTCATCAGCAGCTTTCACCCTCTCCAGGTAGATCTCCAAGCCTTGATTTGGGCTGCCATCCACCCACCCACCCATCCATCCATCCATCTATCCATCTATCCTACCTGTGCTCTTCCCTGCGACTTGCCCTGGCATTTCTGTCCCCGCTCTCAGATCCAGCTGGCTGTGATGAGGCACACATTCACCTTGCTGCTCTCTGCTTTGAGATCGTCACCTGAGGAAAGCAGCGTGTTAGAAAACCTTGACCCTGCCCATGACCTGTTCTCTACGTATCAAAAAAACCCACATACAAACATTCAAGTCCCTGCAGGTTGTGCCTGCCACCGAGCAATGCCCATGTACCCAGAGCTGGGGGGCTCTGACTTCTCACCTGACCCAAACCATGGCTTTTTTCACCTAAATTGAGCTCGTTCCTGTAAAGGCAAGCTGCACATGCTGCCTGGGCATCTCCATTGGCATCCCAGACCCTCACTTCTTGGCTTCGGCAGCTGCCGCCAGCTCCGCTCTGCACCACACGACCCCAGGATGGGTGATTTGGGGGTGGGGGGGGAGCATAAGGGGTGGGGGGGTGGGGGGGGTGGGAGATGCGCATTTGCGGGTGTATGCTTTTTATTTCAGTAATTCTTTTATCTTGTTCTCGCACCCTGAACAGTATAAGCGTTCATCAAAGTAATTGACGTGGATGAAATTAGCGCTTCCTGCTATGTCGGACAGATAAACTTTGCTGAATATTGATTTTGCACAAAGAAAATGACATGTGCTTGGTCCTCACCCTTTATCTGGACGGAGCAGGGAGATGCTGGGGGAGGCGAGGGGGGAAGGAGGCAAGCCTTTGCTGGAGAAGCATCCATAAGAATTACTTTTATCTCTTCTTCCATGAGAAGACAACAGAAGATAAGGCTGGGAGACAGTGGTGGGGGAGGCAGGGGGGGAATAAGGAAGAGGAGCCCAGCAGAGACCTCCGCCGTGGGTTCGATGCAGTGCTGGAAGGGGTTGGGGGCTCTTTGTGCATCGCTGCCCTGACAGGCGCAGGATTTGGGGAAGATAACCGGCTTTTCAGGGACATGCATCGCTAAGAAAGAGCGGAAAGAAACATGGGCTTCCCTTTCCCCTCCCCAAACCCCACACTGTGGCTGGAGAGGGCTGGTACCACTGCAGAGGGCAGGGGCTGTCCTCATTGGAAAAGCGGCAGCTCCCTGGGGTGACAGACACCCTGGGGAGGGGCACAGGAGACGGATGTGCCGGACCCCCCATGCCCCTCAGCTCAATGTGCTGAGAGTGGTGAGAATGCTGCCAGCCCCGTGGGAGCAGCGTTTCCATGGGAAGGAAAAGGATGGGCTTGGAGAAACCCACATGCAGCCAGAGAGCACTGCCATGTTAAGATTTTACTTTAGAGATTCATATTCCCTGGCTTTAGTCACTTAAAAGCAAGGCATCTCTGCTTATCACATCACGCCGCATCCCTCCAGCATCACTGGAGAAAGAGCCGGGCAGAGCCAGAGAGTCACCGAGCAAAGCATCCCACCAGGTTGGCTCATTTATCCCCTGAGGGACTGATCCCCCCCCTTCAACTTCTGCACAACAGAGTTGCATCCAGCCCTGAGGCTTAATGTCAACACCACACTCGGCAGAAAGGTGCTATGGGGAACAAAGCTTTCGCACCTGCTGTTTTTCCCAAAGCAAGGGTCAAAGATGGCCTTGGAGATGCCTGCCCTGCACATGGAGTATCTCATAGGGGAAACAACAAAACAGCCTTAGACTTTTTAAAGGCTACAGGAAAATTCATTAATATTCCTTCTGCTCTGGCACAGCCTACCTCAGTGCTGAGCTTCCTTCAGATGAAAAAAGCAGGGTCACCTGCTGACTCGGGCTTGCTGGTCCCATCCTAGCCCTGCCAGGTCCTTCATGTTTTGGCTGCAGAAGCGGGCACCACCTACTAATATCACCACAGGGCTATTTTTGCAATCCCTGACACTCTTGTCAACATCAACTTGCACAGTAAGTGCTTGGGGAACCTGGGGAGCTGTCGCACATTGCTCTGTGTGAACCTCAGAAAGCCACGAGGCTTTCCTGGAGGAGGAAGATCTGGGAAAGGAGCAGCTCACATTCACCAGCACGGCAGCAGTGGCAATAGCAAGTGAGTTTATATATAAAGACCGAAGAAGGAGGATGTAGAAGGTGATAAGCCTGAATTTCCTATGCCATGCTGAGCAGGGCAGAGCATGGAGCAGAAGGCATGGGGGGACAGGCCAGGAGTTGGGTTTTGGGGGGAAACCACCCCTTTGCTGAGCACATCCCACATGGGGCCATCGCAGAGCTGAACATTTTGGTTCACCTCCTGATCAGGTTCAAAGACTTCAAAATATTCATAGACGTTCCGTTCCAACTAGAACAAAAGTAATGGTTCAAATGAGCTTCTCTCACGTGATGGTCACGGTGAGGAGTTGTTTCCTTTGATTTTACTGACACATTGATGTGAAGCTCCATCAAATGCCTCTCAGCAAGCTTTGCAGAGGACAAGTCTATCTGAACAAGGTCTTCTTGGCCTTTGATTATTTTCTACTGGCTAAACTTCAGGTTGGAAGGTGACGGAATCATTTCCCCAAGGACCCGGGCTCAGCACCTAATGGCACTGAGCTGAAAAATCATGCAACACATAGAATGATCCACACCCTTGTTTAATGGCTAAAATCCCAGAGCCCAGGATGTTGCTGGCAATGTGGGGCTTCCCTGGGTGGAGCTGAACCCCACCAAAGACCCCAAGACCTTCCTTCAGCTTGGGTGTGTGAGTGAAATTCTCTGCTAGGTCAACACCAACCCCGCAGTTCTGTTTTCCCCAAAACCCGGTGGGTGGCAGTCCAAATCTTGCCAGTGCAGAGCCCATAAAAGTCTGTGGTCCCCCAGACCAGTAAAAATTACTCCTCAAAACACCGTGGTGGACGAACCAGTCCAACCCAGCACCTATTTAACTTCACACCACCCCAACAGCAGCTTACAAGTCATTCACAGAACGTCCAGCTCCTTCAGTTTTCCTGGGCAAAACCACATCTGATCCGGTATCACAAATCATCTTCCCGTCTGTGAAGCAAGGAGCCGTTTCTGTGACCGTTTCCCTTGGCTGATGCTCACTCAGAAAGGCTTTGTTTAAACCAGCACCTCTTTCTCCTTCCTTTGCATCTTCATACAACAGAATTAGCGCGCTCTGTGGATTTGTTCTGCTTCCCACTTCCCATCGGGGTTTCCTATTTCCCTGGGTAAAGGGAAGCCAGGTTTCATCTTGGCTGCATCATTACCATTTCTGACTTGTCTTTCTTGATGGGTTTTTTTTTCCCTAGATATACTAGGCCTTGGGAAAAAATAATAAAAAAAAAAAATCACAGCCTTTCGTTTGCTGCCTGTATTTTCTAGACACAGTGCCCTGACATTGAGAGCAAACAGTTATTAAATAAACGCATTGTTAGGCATGCTTTTAGTCCTGACACCTCTGGTAAATCTGCATTTATTATTTAGTGAATTAAGTGGTTTTAAATCAAGTTATAATCAGTGGGTGCCCTTGTACTCGGTATTTTATATCCTCCTGTGCATGCTTTGTTTGCAATTTCTGTACAATTTCTTTAGGTGCATTATATATTTTCCTTGAAATAGCATCACACTCTGCTCAGGTACCCAGCTTCCCAGAAAGGCTCCTGCCATTAACCATTTGATGCCCAGCCCCATTCCCCTGTTGCTGCCCTATACCTCCCCTCCTACCCAGGTCTCTGCAGGGGAAAGGAGACCTTTGCAAAATCACTTTTATCATTGTATTTCTTTGACAGCTGGCCCAGCACCCCCCAGTTTGTGGGTCACAGCTTGGAGGCCATAGGAAGTTTCATCTGCAGGAGACAGATGATGCTTACCCCTCAGGATGCTCGTGGATGTCAGGGTGGGTGAACCCATGGCTCTTGATTAAAAGGCTCATGTGGGTAGGTGCTACCTGGCGTAAGTAAGGACCAGACAAGCTGACCCTGATTTCAGCAGCCCTTTGGCTCTCAGCAGCTGAGTAGGTACCGGGTCACTTTGAACTCAAGTCAGTGTTTTGGTCACTTCAGCGGCTCTGTAAATGTCATCTGCCACCCTGCCCATGTGTGCAAGGTCCCTTCTGCCACACAGGAAGGTACAATTCCTTGGCCTGGAGGTTGCTTGCTCTCCTACATGCCCAGCAGCAATGGGGCTTCCCAAGGAAGGGGATCTGTTGCTGCAGCAGCTCTGCCACCTCTGAGGCCCCCCCAGTCTGCCCTGTGCAGGGCAGCGGGGGAAGGTGCTGCTCCATGCCCCTGGGAAATGCAAGGCACAGCTCAGGAAGAAGGATCTTCCAGCTGGCTGTGTGCTGTCTCCATCCCAGTTGGCTCCCAGGCTGCAGCAGCCCCCAGTATACCACCCCCATGTCTCTGGGGAGGATCAGCCAGCCAGATCTCACCTGGCAAACCCCAGCTTCCCATGCCCTCGGTCTACCACAATTCAGCACGGAGCAGCACTTGCACCACCAGGCCCCACTCTGTTCCCCTATAGCTAGCCCTGGACCAAGCACTGCAGCTCACTGCTGCTCACACCCTTCTGCCATGACCCACCTTCCAGTCACAACCAGCGTGAGGTCACAGAGTACCCACCTCACCACAATGTGGTGACCTCCATCTGTCCGTGATGTGGTCATCTCCACCGCTCCATGATGTCATCTGACCTGGAAAGACACAGCCTGGGTACATCACCCAACGCCAGCGTTGCCTTCTGTGCCGAGGACCAGAAGTCAGAATGATCTCACCTAAATTTTTGGTGCCTTAAGTGAGCTATCAAAGCCTGAACTAGCTGAGACCTACTTCATAAACCCACTCGCAAGGTTGTTGGCTTGACTCCTATGGTCACAACACATGCCGAAGATAGGGCTTGACCAAAACCCCAAGGCTTTCCAGGGTGATTTTCCACCAGCCTTGCAGGAAATCCTGCCCACCTTCCCCTCACAGGCTCTACCACCACAGCACAAGACACAGCCTTGCCATTGCCCAGCTGCTCTTCCTCCTCCTGGCAGTTCTCCAGCTGCCCCTCCATCACCCATCATGGTATCCTGCTCAACCCCACCTTAGTCATGGCCCCAATGCCCATGCCCACTTGCTGCCCCTCCTCATTCTACCCTGGGGTCAATACATCCCGTCCTCCCCCTACGTCTGCCTCCCCTCCCTGTCCCCCTCTGTGCCTGTTTTCCCATTTATCTCCTTTGCCTGGTGAATATACATAAATATGAGCAACTGTGTCTGTATGTGACCTTACCTGCCCTGACTAAATTCATGTAGTGTCTGTGAAGATAATTCTAAAGCCATAAGAAGATAATAAAAAAGGAAAGATAAAAAAAAAAAAAAAAAAAAAAAAGGGCAAGCATTGTGGTTTGTATTCTCTTATCTAACCTTCTGCAGGCCCCGGGTGGGAGTGCAGTCCCTTGCTATTTAAAGGGATGCTGCAGCTGGGAACTGCAGGAGGCAGCCATGGAGAAGGAGAGGGACCTCAACGCCCCAGGTACCACCAGGGTCAGTACTAACCAGGTCCTTGTCCTCTCTGCAATGCAAGTGGTGACCTTCTGGTTGGGGAAGGGAAATCCCACTGCTAGCAAAATCCCCCCCCCCGCCCCAAATATCTGCCTGGCCTGATCCTTCCCCCCTGTCCTACTCCAATACAAGCATGGGTGCCAGCTGTGGAAGCCCAAGGAGGCAGCAAACAGATGCAGGACCCCACGAGGAGCAGCTGACCGCAGCCTGCCGGGGGCCTGCTGCAAAGTCTGAGCTTAGAAAAACAAATCTGCGGTGTGATTTCCCCCCCCCCATCTAAAAATACTACAGCTGCTGAAGGCAGCCTTTGCAGGAGAGGGCATTGATTGCAGGGATGGAGGAAATTATCACAGGCTTCATCTCAGTGGTGTCATCTTTGAACAGAATGGCTTGTCAGGTGTGAGCGCAGGAGTCAAAATGATCAGGCGAAACAAAATACAGCATCCTCCACAGAATAAGACCTCGAGGAGATAAACCAACACGCTGGGGAGAGGAATCCTGAGATTTCCCATGGCTCCAAGAGATGCTCAAATCTCCAAAATCCCTTTCCCACGGACTTAAAACTCTGCTGTCCAAGCCATGCCGCAGCCCTGTGCTGGCATGTCACTTGGTCCTGGTTTCAGCCACCATGCCATCCCTCATGTGCTATCCTCGAAGGCACAAGGCTCAGATCAAAACCATCCTGAGCAAAGTCCAAACGCTTCCAAGCTTTGCGTAAAAGCACTTTGTATTTTTATACAGCTGGGATTTAAGCATGATAAGCCAAATCATCACGGAGTTGGTAACAAAGCTACGGAAGAAACAAAACCAGACCAACAAACCCTTCATGTGCAAGAGGAGGACGTGGTTCATGGGGTCACCAAAGCTGCGGGTCTTGGTCTAGCAGGTCTCAGCCCCAGGGAGCAGAGAGGCAGTACAGGGTGCTGGGGGACACTCACAGGGAGCCGGGTGCTGCACAGCCATGGCCATGATGCTGCTGAAGGCATCCTGCTCCTCCACAGCTCCTTGGGTGAAGCTGCTCGATGGGTCTGATCCTGCTGCTGCAGACCCCACGTCCTGGTGGAAGAGAAGGTGCAGGGGCAAGAAATGCCCCCTCCTCACCCTCTTGCAGCCAGGAATGCAAGTAGGACCTGATGGAGAAGATCCTGCCTGGCAAATGACTGATGGGAAGGGGACAGGGACGGCCACCGCCAGCCCCACAGAGCAAGCTGAGGGACACACCAACATGCCTCAGCCCACTGCCCCCCTACTGCTGCCTGCCCCCCCCCCCCCCAGTACATGGCGAGGGCTTTCTGCCGCCTTTGTTCGGCAGCTCCGAAGTGGTGTTGCCACAAAGGCGGAGGTGAAAGGGGTTAATTCGGGGGACAGAGGTAGGATGTGAAGATGCAGAGCAGGACAATGGGCCGCCTTCCTCTTTTGTCAGTGCAGCCATTGTGCCGCGTGTGAAAAATGAAATCTGTTTCATTTTCCTCCCAGATGCGATCGGGCGCCTCTATTTAGACACCATCAAAAAAAGCAATCAGAGTGCTGGGGGGAACACACGGGGGGAGCACAGGCCTGCCAGACACGGGTGCACCCCACCCCAGAACTGCCTTTATTTATTTATTTGGCATTTAACATTAGTTAGATTTAACCCGCTCCCTCCCTGCAGCATTCAAGTAGCCGAAACAACATTCAAAGTCAACGGCGAGAGGTTTTGGGCAATACCAGGGGGATCGGGACCAAGGAGCATCCCTCCAGCCCCTGCAGGGCAAGGAGATCCGGATGAACCCAGCTACCTGTCCACAAAGCTCTCCATGCCCATCACTCCAGCTGTCCCACCTCGTCCCCTACCACATCCCGCTGGCCACCTCCAGTTTTGCAGGAAGGATGGACAACTGCGGCACAACTGTTAATATTTCCCCTTCACCCTTGCAGAAGCAGACAAAAGTGGAAGGAAACCCAGCCCCACTGCTCTCCCCCCTCCTATCCCTCCCCAAACCAATCCCTGGGTTTGCTACAAACGTGAGAAATTTTCACCTCCAGCGAAGGTGTGAAACTTGGCAGTTTTGTTCCCTCCAAAGGGAATTACAGTCTTTGCAGAATGCAAACAAACAAACAAATTCAAATTAACCTGAAAAAGCATGTTTTTTCAATATGCATTTTAACCTTTGGCTCAAATTAACAAATCCAGCTGGAAACTCTTGAGTTTTATTTTCTCCCATCCAAATACCAGCTGGTTGTCCCCCAAGATGCCAGTGTGGGTGAGAGGCACCAGGCAGAGGGGACTGCATTTGGGTGGTGGGCAAAGCAAACCTTGAACCCCAATCTGCTCCAAGGACCCCCAAATCCACAAAAAAAAAGGTGGGCAGAGCATAGTCAAAGCAAGGGATGCTTGAAGGGGGAGTTGAGGTCACTGTCATCCTGCTGCTGGGAGTCCACTTCAGCTCACCACAGCTACTCCCATCTGAGACCAAACAAACTCATTCCGTCCATGGCATGGAGTATCCCAGGGCAGGCAGCACTGCCAGCTTTCTCCCAGGCAGCCTGTATCACCCAGGCTCCCCACTGGGCTGAGCATGGCCACATGTGGATGGCCCATGCTGGTCCTCTCCTCCACATGGCCATCCTGGCCCACCCCATCCTTGGTGCAGAATTCCCCCAGCCACTGGGTGATAAGGATCAGTCCCCAAAGGTGGGCTGGGTTGGGGTCAGCACTGGTGCCAGCCCTGTGAAGAGCAGGTCTGGGGATGTACAATCAGGTTTGTTACCCAGCACACTTCCCAAGGTCCTTCCAGGTCTGCAGGCTCTGAGCCAAGGGACCAGACCAGTTGATGGGCAGGGAAAGGAGGCACTGCAGGGCCAAGAGGCATGCCCCAGGCTGCGCAGGGAGCCTGTGGCAGAAGAGAGGACTAACCTGCTTGTTGGGATCACCAGGCCTCTTAGCAGCTTCATTCATGGTCAGGGGACACACACCCTGCAGCTCACCCAAGGACCCACTGCAGGCAGGCACCACAGGCAGAGTTTGGAGGTGGAGGGCAGCAAGGTGGTTCAGATCCAGCTTCGTACAACATCCTTTCCCAAGTGACAGAGGGTGGGATGGGGCAGGGAGAGTGCAGGGCAGGACCATCCTCCTCCTCCCCCCCAGCTCTTTGTGCCAGAAGCCAGGCAGATGGGTGGCCCTGCCAGCTCGGTGGCCACAGCATCTTTCAAGCCCAGCTTCATCTGCCAGCTAATAACCCCATGCTGCCCTCCACCTCCACATTGTCTCCCCACACACAGGCACACGTGCCCCAGCCTTCTGGCAGCCCCAGGCAGGCACTGTCCCCACAGCATCCCCGGAGAGGGGGCGAGTGGGACCCCACAGCCAGGGGAAGACAGGATGGCAAGTTGGCAGAGAGACCGTGGGTGTCAGATCACATAAATCAAGCTCCGAAGCCTTCCTATTTAACACACTCTTCCCCTTCGAGTTGTCAGTGAAACCGTTAATTAATTAGCTAATCCCGCAATGAAGTGGATTCTAAATGGATCTCCCCTCCCTTCCCCCCATTTAGGTAATTACTGCTGAGGGAGCTTTTGTGAGAGTAATTTTCCAGCAGGGACAGCCCCGGATGGCAGAGGGAGATGAATTTAAAGAGAGGGGGAAATAATAATACAAAGGCTGGGGGTGTGTGTGAAGGAGGACTCCTTCTGCAGGGCAGCACACTTCAGAGGCACAGCTGGGGCCAGGAGACCTCTCTCCAGCCTCTCCTGGCCAAGGAGGTGACCAACACAGGACATGCTCAGCACCCACATATGGGAGCCAGTGCAAAAATGTCATCTCAGCCCACTCCGGGATGCTACTGATAGTGGATACCATAGCACCATCCCAGCCCCTCTCTGCTCCCTCCTTCCCCAGGAGATGCCCAGGCTCTGGGTGGCTTCAGAGATGCACCCCCAGCACCAGCCAGCAAAAGCAGAGCACTCCATCCTTCCAACAGCAGCAGTGAAGTCATGGGAGTGTCCCACACAGGGTCATACCTGCCTGTCCCACCACTCCAACCAGCATCTCCCATCTACAGCTTAAGCGGGTCTGGTTCTGAAGAGCTTTCTACAACAAGAAATTGTTCAGTAGGAACGAAGACAAAACCCCAAAGCCTTGAAGGGTTTTCCTTGCCAAGCCAAACAAAAAAGTGATAGGGTTTCATGGCTGAGCAGGGAAATAAGGGAGCAGGGCTCAGCCCAGCACCTATTGGGGCATTTATTTCAGAGTCAAGGCACCAAGATAGCACTGGGAACATCAGGAGCAGCATTTCTCCTTCATATCTTCCTCTTTCCATGCCCCTGCACAGCTCCAAATCCTTTTTTGTTCCTCACTATGTCAAGCAAAGTCTCCAAGCGAAGATTTTTCAAAGGCACACAGAGTTTTAGATCCTCGGTTTCATGTCCCCAAGTTCTGCTGTGTCCAACAGAGATACCACAGGAGTGGTGCAAGCCTGCCTGCTGCAGCTGAGCTGCCTTTGAAGTGCCTCATGTCACTCATCATTGCATTCAAAATCAAAGGTTATTTCTGAAAAATCACAGCTTGGCTATCTTCTGGGTGCAAAGAAATCCCAGACTGCAGCCACCACGGCTGCAAATACTCCTTTCCCTGCATCCATTCCTGACCTCCAGGCACAAGGGGAAGGTGAGGTCTGATGGATGACATCAGCTGGAGTCTTGAGGACTTCTCCCCTCGGGGTGGGGACAACATCATAAAAATCTCCCTGAGGCTTTTCTACCCACTGGGTTGAGTATAAAGGCTCAAGCTCATTACAGGGGATACCCAAGCTTCGGATGAGCACTTGCTCAATATAGGAAAATAGGTTCACTCTGGGGAGGCTGTTGTAATTTAACAGGTGCCTACAGCTTGTCCGTAGGGAAAATGTTCCCATCTCTTGAAGAGGTTCCCTGCACAGCCACCCTGCACCTGGCAGAGATTTTCACATTTTCCAACACGTACATACTAATTTCCCCTGGGACACAGAGCAGCAATGTCTCCTCCTTTTGGTAGCTCACTATATTGTACCAGGCTCCAGAAAAACCTCATTGCTGCCAAACATAATCTAACAGAGGCATGGGTGGTAAAGGCAGAACTTCGCTTTCTGACTCCGGGGGTGTGACAAACCAGCTGGTAGAGCTAGAAATACTTTAATACTCTTTTTCCCTAAGGTTCTCCCCACAGAGCTGTGAGAAAACAGGGATGCAGCTCCACAGCTTGCCATTGCCTTGATCTGCTGGTGGGGCAGCTGAAGTACCTTCCTTGTAGGACATTCCACTCTTACCTTCTTTCATACTGCTGCTTCTCTTCCAGCTGCTGGCAGTCTGACAGAGGCAGCTCTTGTTTGCTTCTCCTCCCAAGGAACAGCCGAAACCCCAGCCCTTCACACTGCAAACTCAAGATAAACAGAACATCCCAGGACAGCCCTGAGGAATGCTGGAGGCAGCCTAGGGACACGACCTGCTCTGGGGCTTTCTGGTGCAGTAGTGGAGAGGACCCCAGAGGTGGGGCAGAAGGGGCTTGGGAGGGGGTCATCAGGCTAAGACCATGGAAGATCTTTTACAAGTTGTCATGGACAATTTATTTTTTAGAGCTAAGGCCAGGTAATCTGCAAGGCTGAGCAGAATTTGGTGTGGCAGCGGCCTAGATTCAGGGTGTAAAAACCAAAAACTAAAATGGCAAGGGCTTAATAGTATGCCCAAAGCCTGCTGTCCTGGGCAGCATCATGCGTGGGATGGTCTGAGGGGCACCCACTCTGATTCCTGATGTGAAACCAGCCCAGCTGTGTCCACACACCTCACTCAAAAGCCTGTGGCTGGGACACGCCACCCCTTCACCAGAAGAGCTGCCTCAGTGGTAGGGTTGGTCCCATCAGGACAGCATGAGGAGGGGGAAAATAGCCCTCCTCAGTTGTTATCCATCCTTCAACCACAGACATAGCGCCAGAGGCTGTGACCATTTTAATCTGCATCTCCTCTCTCCCTCCACTAGAAACGAGTGTAGTCAGCTGGAAAATTAAGACCCAGGGTTGAACCCAGAGGGGCATTAAGAGGGGTGGCTTGGCCAGCAGGCACACAGAGCAGCCGGCTGCTGCCCTGTGGCATCGCTGTGCCACCCCAGCTCTGCTTCCCTCCCTCCCCATCCCAGCAATGCCGGCTCCCCGCATTCAGCATTGTGGCTGCAGTGCGGTAAATCACCGGTGACAGCTCCGGCGGGCACGGCGCGGTGGAAGCACGCTCCTGCCCGCGCTTACGGGCAGCTGTCGCGGGCAGAGGTCCAAGGTCAGCTAAGTGTTTAATGGGCCTCCTGCGAGGACCTGTGATGAAAGGCAGGCAGGAGAGGAGGCAAGAAGGGAGCATATGTCACAGCCTGAGCTCCAGGGCTGGTTTTAAGTGACAGGGGTACGCTTCCCATGCAGATAGGCAAGCGGAAAGGATTGCTTTCCCAAGCCCATCTCCTTTTCCAGGAGCACAGCAGGGACCTGCTGTGGCCTTTAGCACCCATGTGCTTGCGACTTGAGTGTGGGTGATGGACATCTGGATGCCCATAGCATGAGGTCCTACCAGGACAAAGGCCAGCAGAGCATGGCCAAGAACTACAGCTCTCCTAACAGCTACAACAAAAGCTACAATGCAAAGCAAACATCAGCCAAGTGAAACCTCCCCTGGGTTTGGTCCTGGCTCTGAATCAGTGTTTCCCTGCACCAAGTTAGATCAGAGGCTGAGCAGGAGAAGGGAAGGTCTGTGCACTGTTTAACTCTGGCTTCAAGTGTGATCAGGAAAAACACAGTTAAGAAACAGCCTCTGGGTGTCAGCTATCTGGCAAGACCACCATGGTCCTTCAAGCCTCTTCTCCAAGCACAGCCGGAGCCAAGCAGTCCTGCTGTCTCCTTACGTCAACGCTGCTGGTCAGCATGACTGATAGAACAAGTTTCCAAAAAGAAAGTCTTTCCAAACTCCTGGCCAAGCTGCAAGCAGAAATGGGCAATTCCAGGAGAATTAACAACAATTTCAGGAGAATATTCTCACCGTTATCCTGAAATGAAAAAGATGTTATACTCTGACTCAAATTCAACATTCTGGAGTTGTTGAAGCATTTAGGCATCTGAGTGTTCCCTGTAGATGTATTCTTCTCTCCACAACCATGCTATTGTATGCTGTAGTACCTCCATACAATACTATACTGTAGTAGCTGATGACTCTCCTATATAAGACAATGTCTGGATGAACATGATCTCAGGTTGTTTTCTTCTGTCTGGTAGTCTGATAACATAAACCAACAACTGCTTTACTGGGCACCTTAAAGTAAAGTAAGAAAACAGTTTCCCCACTGCGGCGGCCAGAGAAGACACAGGGTGTAGCCCTATCCTTTGGATAGCTACTGGTTACAAATAACCACCCAAAAGAGGGGCTGACCCCCTGGTGCAATCAGGGCTGCAGTTTCCCAGCACCTCTTCAAAACTTCTTACCTTTCTCCTAAGGGAAGAACACCCAGCACTGCCTCTGTCCCACACCAGCTTTCCCTATTCCACCGCCACCTAACCTGGCTCATGACCAAACCTGCATGAAGCCTGTGCGGGTTGGGCTCACTCCTTACCAGCTGCCTTGAGCCTGTTGCCTGGGCATGGGTGGAATTCCAGGAAAACCCTGCCCAGACTTGTGCTTTCCCACATGTTTACGAGGGCTGGCAGCACAGCAGGAGAGCTTTTCTGCGTGGGAGGCTACTGCATCACCTGCTGCCATGTGTACCTCCACCTGATTTTAACCAGCTCCCACATTTTGGGGGGTAAAAGGGAAGAACAAGTGATGTGGGGAAGAGTAGGGGGCTGGTGCTGAGCAGCACATCTTGGGAGGGAGAAGGGGGGTGGGGAGAGGAGGCCATTGGAGACCTGGGATACGAGGTTTGCTTTTGCAGACTGAACCAAATGTTGGAAAGCTGGTGAATTAGCAATGTTTGCTGAGCAAACGCTGCCGGGTAGGGATAGGCAGAGGAAGAGTGTTTAAGCACACAGTCCTTTATTTGCTAGCAAACATCTCCAGCTCCTCCTTCCCCTCCCCTGTTCCTCCCTGCACCTTCCCCAGCTTGTGCTCCGAAGAGGCTGAATGATGCCTCCCAAGAGGAGGAGGGGTGGAATTCCCATGGGAGGCAGGAAATGTGGGAGAAGCTTTTTCTTTCACCAACCTGCCTGCACCAGAGCAGCCAAGAGGATAGTAGTAGCTTATGGGAGCAGGTGGATTGTGTTTAAAAGAAAAAAACCCACTCATCTTCAGCATTACTTCTTTGGGCTGTATTTTCCATCCCAAACAATGCTGTACTCTGGACGAAGACACTGAGGGCACTGCAAAACACAAGCCACTGCGGGGACTTAAGTGTCACTACAGAGAAGCTTGTGCTCTTAAAGACTTGGGGCTCAGCCACTGTGGAGCAGAATTCCTTCCTGCAAGTCAAGATAGATTTGGGGATGGGAGATTGCCCGATTTGACTCTTTTGGTTCTGATGCTGATCCCAAACCTCTCTCCCAGCTGCAGTGCCACAGTGTGGAATTGGTCTGGAAGAAGTTACCAGGCCTGTCCTGGAGATGTTGTGGGGACACACTAGAACATGCAGCCCCTGTGCCTTGGCTGGAAGCATCTGTGCCCAACTGAAACACCAGCTCCCCTGTTGTGCTGGTTACAAGACGAGATTTGTCACTGGGACTGGCAGGTAAGAGTGGAGCTGCAAGGCTCTGGAGGAAGAGGTGAAGGCACCAAAGAGGACAATCCAGCAGGCTGTTGGCCAGGGGTTGACTAGCACTCAACTTGTAGGGAGCTGCTAAAGTCACTTTCTCATAAGATGTACATTATTTCATCTGATCTTGAATGCCTGCACACCAAGCATGATCTTTGACCATCCCTGTTTGGCAGTCACTATCTCCTTGCTTCTGTGCATGGAGCCAAACCTACTCTCTCATGGTCTGTGGGCAGCAGTACTGGGTGCCCCAGGATGACCTGCAGCACACCTCTGCCAGCCATTTCACCTGCTACCTGTGACATCTGATGGGGTTTGCTCAAAGGAGAGGAGGGAAGATGATGGGACCTGTGGTGCCCTTCCCTTTCTGACTTCTAGGCAAATCCAGATACATCTCCTCCAGAAACTCTGACCAAAAAACTGGGCTGCCCTCCCACCTGGAATTTCCTCCCAGTTACCTGTTGACACTTCCTGTCCCCCTGCTCCTGGGTGTTGCTAAACCTCCTCCCATGTTCCTCAGGCCTCCTCACCACGCTCCCACCTGCTCCAGCCTTTGACCTCAGCAAACTGTACTATAAACGGCCTTCCACTACTGGCCAACTGCTGCCAAAATGCTAGGTCCAGGGTGCCACCTCCATTCATAAAACATGCCCCCCACAACCGCTGGACTGCCTTTTATGGACCAGTCTTAATGTTCATTCACCCTTTAAAGGCCAGGTGCTTAGCAGCTGTGCTGTACACACTGCCTCCTGAATTGCTCATCGCTGGCAACGCGTGCATCATTCATTATTAAACTGCTTGTGTGCCTGGCCTGTGGCTTAATCCAATGCCACCACAGTGGCTGCAGGAGAAATCCAGCCATCTGTAAAAGCTGCAACACCCTTCCTGCCTACTTCTGTCAGCAGTGGCACTGCCTTTTGTGATGGTGGTGGCAGCTTTAACGTGCCTCCAGGAAAGAGCCGTGTCCTGGTATCCACCATGGCACCCAAGGGGAGAGGGATTTGAAATTAACATACCCCAAATTAGACTTTCTCAAGATGTAAATTATTGGTGGTGAGAAATCTTCAGCTGCTATAAATCAGCAAAGCTCCACTGAAGGAAGTGGAGCAATGCTGATTTACACTGCCTGGCAGCTTGGTCCAGCATTGGGAGCTTTGTCTGGGATTAGTAGGAGAAATTGCTGGGGAGGGGAACAGTCTTATTACCTTGTCCTGGCTAATGCTTTGCTTTTCTCTGGTACGTGTTGTTGTTCGGAGCTGGATCTAATTAGTCATTGCAGGAAAAGCCTCTGCTTCTCCTGTTCCCCACTGCTTGGGAGGGGAAAGGGGGGAGTTAATCCTGGCCAATGTGGGAACAAACCCTGTTGTAAAAGCAGGCCCTGATCCCATAATTTGCTCTGCAAAGACACACGTGCCCAGGCACGCCAAACCTTCCCAGATCCAGGAAGACTTGGAAAATACACCTGGGCTCTCCCACCAAAACCCAGCAGGCCAGACTGCAAAATGCCCAGGGATGCACTGACTGTCCCAGGCAGCATCAGTAACAGCTACCCACACTCAGGCTGAACAAAACAAAACAAAACAAAGCATGCAGGCAGAGGGAAGTCTTCCCTGCATCCCATCACTGCTCATGGTGTGGGAAAAGGCTTGTTAAGGGAAGCGGCCAGCTGCTCCCTGAGCAGAGGGGACCCAAAGGTGATTGCAGTACAGGGTGCTCACAACATCATCCTATAACAGTCCCAGACAAGACAAACAGACAAACCAGGTCCAGGGTCGAGCCAGGGGGTTACTGTCAGGGGCAGGAGACAAGATACTTACATTGTAGGTCCGAAGTCTGTCCAGGAGGCAGAGACAAGCACACCTACAGCATAGCCCAAAGAGGGAGCAAAGGCACAGGGCTGCCCTTAAATAGAGCTCCGGTGCCATAGGCAGAGGTGGGTGGGACCCTATGGGAGGTTGATTGGGGCAATTAAGGGTAATCAGGGCCTGATGAGGCTCACCTCTGCATCCCTATTCCCTCCCCATGAGTTGGCTTTAGTTTTCTTCCATCAAGCATGAACTGCAATAAAGATGTGACCCCCCATAAGATAGTCTAATTTAAGGTACCCGGTCTCATCCCCTGCTTTTTTCTTGTAGTGCACCACAGGTAAGGTTTTGGGTCTTTGAGTGCAGAGGTGTTGGGTTACAGATGGAGTTTACTACAGATGCCTCTGGTCTGTTGTGTAGATAACATCAGCATTAGCAGGATCCCAACCTCACAGACTGCCGTGATCTTTTCCACGTCTACCTATGCAAGCTCCTGGGTCTCACAGAAACTTGATTAGCTGGGATGACCTGACTCCTTTCAATGTTGGAACCACCTCTGCAGCCCAAGGAGCTCTTCAGCTGAGCTGTGACAACAGGCACATACATGCTTTTAGCTCACAGACTTGCTAGGTGCAGTCTATTTAACTCGAGATATCGTGGCGGTGGTAAGTGCTAAAACAGCACCGAGGATCTTCTCACCATGAAGATGGCTTTGATTCAGTGCAATGTATTTAGCATTGCAGGCAAGACCAAGGCTGTGATTTACACTGAAGTCAAAAGGTGGGAGAGGAGGAGAAGGAGGAATTTACCACCTTCTGTGACAGAACCGGCACTGGGGAATACCTCCCTGTGCTTCATCAGCTACGGTTCACAATCAGATGTAAAGGCATATCTCCCTTTCTGGTACTGGAGTCATAACCTCTAGGACTAGGGCTGAGTAGACACATGTTTTGGTAGCCTATCTAACATCTTTACAGGTCAATCTGCTGTTCTTCCTCTCACTGTGACTTCTCCAGGCTTTCCTGATGCCATAGCTTGGCTCCATCACACAGTCCCAGCTCCCCAGGCAGAGCTGGAAGCAGGGAGCAGTGACTGAAAGGTGAACAGGGACATCCCAGCACAGGCTGTGCTGGAGCTCAGAGAACTGCTTCACAAACACCGGATTTGGTCCAAATGTTTTTCTTGTTGACTGGCTTGCTGTTTGCAGATCTAGTGCCAGTTTCCAGTTTTGGTTTTCATCAGATGCAAGTACAACTTGGAGAGAAACTAACGGGGAGCCTGGCAGTGCGTTGCACATGCCATATATTCACTGTCCCTGGAAACCAGTGCAGAACCTCTTTTCCCCCATGGTGAGACAGGCAGCAACTCACTCTCCCTGGTGGATGGTGCCAATCCCTTCCCCTTTAGTGGGCTTCCTATCTCCACAAGTGCCAGCTGGGTCTGGACAATGGCTGGCAGCAGGGGCATCCACAAACCCTCATCAGAGCTGTACGCCAGCTTGCCTTGGCCAGGACAGGAGATTATTCTTTCTGTGGAGAGCTCAGCATGGGAACTTCTCTTAGCAGTTAACAAAGGCTGATAACTGGTTCCCTTGATCAGTTGTGAGTTCTTAGAGATCACACATCGATAAACTTCTATGGGGTGAACCACTGAACACCAGTAGATTCATTCTATTTGCTGTTCTTTGTTCACCATGGTTGAACATTTGGCTAGAGCAAGAGCAGCCTCCAAAATCCCCATTGCCTTTTGAAGTTCTGCATGTTCAGTCATAACATTTTCCTTCCTGAAATACAATGAGAGAGACTGTCCTCACAACACATCAAGCATTAGCATCGTCACTTGGAGCCAAGCATCTCCTTGTCAGGCATCCCGTGGTCCTACACAAGGCCATGCAGCTGAACAGCTGTCTGAGCTTCAGAGTCAAAATCAGGGCCAAAGAAGCTATTTTTATCCCACAGAAATGTCAGCTGAGAGCACGGGCAGGTATTCCCACTACTAAACTGTCAGCACCTCCCCTGAGTGTCTGCAGAGGGTGGGTGACTCACAGCCTGGTGCTCTGAGAATTTCCCCCCTCCGTGGTCAAATATCTTCTCAATTAAATGTGGGAGAAGACTAACCTCTCCCTCCAGTGTCCAGCAGCTGGTGGGGATGCTGCTCTGCTGACCTCCATACTGGTCCAGTTACACCCTCCCTGGGTCTGTGGTGGGGTCTCCAGCCCACATTGATCTCCTGGCTTGTCCCCTGGTGACACTTGCTAGCACCAGCTCCAGCAGCCCTCAGCCAGGGTGTGGGTGTGACATCCTTCTGCATCCTCCAACGCTGGCTGACTCCTCAGTCCTTCTCTCCTGAGGGGCTTTGCCATATGTCTTACATCTGGAGCTGAATAGGCCATGAATAAAGCTTCCTGGGATCAAAAACCACATCGGAAAAGTCAGGGAAGAGCCAAAAAAGCCTTCCAGCATGGGGCAGGTGCGACACATATCAAGATGCACGTGTGCACACATACACACACACACACACACTGCTCCCCATCTCCTTGGCTCCTCTTGCTCCTTCTCTCTCTTTCATTCTTCTGAAAGAAAACTTGATGATTTCTGGGCTTTGTTGGTGGTTAGGAGGACACTGGATAAAGAGTCTGAGAAAGTGAAAGAGGGTGTGCAGGGCTGCAGGAGGAGAAGGAGGGGAGAGCAGGAGAAGGAGGGATTCTCGGTATCTACAAGGGAATTAAAGCGCTTTTACTAGAGTGAAGAAATCAGCTAAAGAATGGCAGGCGAACAAAAGCAGCAAGGCTATGGACAAGTTGCTCTGAATAGATCCAGATCCCCTTAAGTTTGTAACACCCCCTACGCACTTTTTTTCCCCCCTTCCCCCCCCTTAAGCCTTTGCTCCTCACTCCTTCCAAGAACAAATGCAGAGCAAGGGGAAAGAAAAAAAAAAAAAAAAAAAAAGAAGAAGAAAAAAAAAAAACACAAGGGAGGGGAGGAGTGGAAAAAAGCTAAAAAAAAATCAAATAAAATAAAAGGTAATCCTCAGCCACTTTGCCCCTCTGGGGGCTGCTCTGGGCCAGATTAAAGGTCCGGTGTGAAACCATTCTGCTATTCAGATGCGATAAGCAGGATTTACAAGCAAAGAGAAAGAGAGAAAAGAATGGGTGAGAGGAGAAAAGGAGAATTATTTGTGTCTCTTAATACTTGTTAAGCACTTCTCTTTTGCTAGACCAGACAAGACACAGCTATGCTCAAAGTCCATGCACAATCCTGCCCGCTTGTCCAACACCCCCACACCGCCCACACCCCCTCACTCCCCTCCCTCCCTGCCTTCCACTTTGGTTTGCTTTCCCCCTGCCCCCATTCAAAGCAAGCAGGCAACACTTTGTTGCTACTGAGCTGAAATTGGTCTCCTCTCCGAGCGGCACACAAAGAGAATGGCAATTAACCTTCCTGTTCCCTGGTGACAGCGATCTAATCAGTGCTTCGCCCAGGCCTGTGCCAGCAGCTCGAAGGCAACAGCCTTTGTGCAGGGGCTGGGTAGCGTGGGGAGGGGGGCTTGCAGCCGTGCCCTATATTGGGGATGGGGTGGGTGCTCCATGGACAGCCAACTGGGTTTATTACAGGCCAACCAGCTTAAACTGGCAAGGAAGGCTCTTCAGCCAGCGCGGTGAGGAGACTTTGGTGGCTGCTGCTGGTATGCATGGGGGCCACCACCCTCCTTAAGAAACAAGATGTGGACCTGTTGGAGTGAGTCTAGAAGAGGCCATGAAGATGATCAGAGGGTTGGAGCACCTCTCCTGTGAGGACAGGGTGAGAGAGTTGGGGTTGGTCAGTCTGGAGAAAAGAAGGCTCCAGGGAGACCTCATTGTGGCCTTTCAGTACTTAAAGGGGCTTGTAAGAAAGATGGGGACAGACCTTTTAGCAGGACCTGTTGCAATAGGACTAGGGGTGACAGTTTTAATTAAAAGAGGGTAGATTTAAACTAGATATAAGGAAGAAATTTTTTATAATGAGGGTGGTGGAACACTAGAACAGGTTTCCCAGAGATGTGGTAGCTGCCCCATCCCTGGAAACACCCAAGGTCTGGTTGGCTGGGGCTCTGAGAAACCTGGTCTAGCTGAAGATATCCCTGCTTGTTGCAGTGAGGATGGACTAGGTGACATTTAAAGGTCCTTTCCAACCCAAACCATTCTATGATTCTATGAAATTCTGGCCAAGTATAGACCTGGACCAGAGAGTCCTAATTGCTGGTGGCCCAGTAGCACATGTCTGCTGAAGCCAGAGGGCAGCAGCAGCATGATGCTACAAAGATATTGCAAGAGGTGTCTGGGGGTGATGTGGTGGAGCTCCCAGATAGAGCCAGGCCCACCCTGTGTTGGGCACTGTGCGAAGTTAATGGTCCAAATGGTCCTTAGGCTTGCAGCCTGAGGAAACCTGAGTGTCTGGACTCTCCACAGCGCTGCTGCTCATGGGAGGGTAATCAGTCTACGCTGCTTCTTCACATACTTCAGAACTGGATGATGGGAGAACGATTCTTGTGGGAGGAAAGAGTGAAAGGCCAGGTCAAGCTCCCATCACCAGCACTCTTCTCTGGACCAGGAAGGCACTTGTGGTGTTGCATAGCCAAGAACTACACACTGAGACCTGCAAATACAGTCCTTGTTTTTAAAACTTCTACATAACCTTGTAAGATTATTTTTTTTAAAGTGGAAAATAAGGTTGTTAGGAAAACCTCAACTACCCTTTACAAAAGAACCACTACTCACCAGAGACACTTTTCAGCAATCCTCCTCCACTCCATATTTTTCCATTTTTGCTGGAGCTGGGGATGAGAAACAGCTAGTGAATTATTAAAAGACCAAGATGTAAGTGTTGGGTTTGTACTACATTCAAGAGAGAAAACGTGAACCTCCTGGAGGTCAGTCAAAAACTGAGAAATGTTTTAATTTGGTTTTTTTAAACCTCTGAAGAATCCATTTGCTGACCAGCTCTCTGATTGTGACCATGGATCCAAGTAACCAAAGCAGAGGTCTCAGAATCAGCCTTTTGCTTTCTTATGAGCCTGATCTTAGATGCCAGTAATACAGGAAAATGACAGTTAATGACATCTTGCAGGAAAAAAAAAAAAAAAACACAAAAAAACCAAAAAAAAACCAAAAACCCAAAACAACCAAAATTAACACCACTACCCCCCAAAAAAACCCTCAACTTTCTTTTTTTCTTCTTTTGCTGGTTCTAAGAAAAAGAATCTTGAAACTGTGGCTGGACTTTTCTTTAACAGTGAAAATTCATCTGTTCTTCGTGTTTCAGAACAAAACTCTCCTACTGCAACTGAGCAGGAGGCCTGTACCTACACCTTTAGGGCATCCTGATGGTAGACAGGCATTCCAGCTCGGAGGTTTGATGTCACTGCCCATCCCATCTATATGGGAAGCATTGTCCATAATTCGCTTAAAAACCTGTTCCTGATAATGTTTGTATGGTGTGGAGCTTAAAGCTTCAAGCCTTCTGGTGGTGAGGGCTCTTCTATTCATCTTCTCCAGGGTCTGGCACATCTCAGGACAGGTTAGTGCTACCCAGTTGCAGAGCTTTGTAATCCAAAAAGGAGCTAACACCAGTAGCTTCCTAACTTGCCTAGGGGCCTCCCTGCTCAGATTTAGCCCTTGTGTGCCTCAGCCAGGAGGAAAGGAGTGGTTTGAGGGAATCCTCCTCCTGAGCTCACCTAGGGCCAACCATTAGGAAGGTGATCAAGTCGCCGCCCTCTGCCTCTCTCTTCTGCAGTGCTTCGGGGGATGATTGCATCTACCTCAGACAGATAGGCACAAACAACTCAATTACATCTAAGAAGGAGCATAATTGAGCCTAAATTGATTCAAACAGAGGCAATTAAAGCAAAACTCAGATCCCCGCTGGGAAGCAAAGGCACAGCTTATTTTTAACTCATAACCACAACAAAAATAATAATCAAAGGGCAGGATTACACCCCTCCCCTTCAGCCGGAACGGCTGAACCAGTCGAACCGCCCTTCAATGCCCACTCTCACCCGCAGGCTTCTCGGCGGAGGGGCGCGGAGGGGCGCGGAGGGGGCGTTCAGCACCTTGGCCAGCGCCCGGCCGCGCTCCGCTGCCCGGCGCGGCGCTCCCCGCCTGTAACGCCCGCCCGGCTCCCAGCGGAGGTGCCCGGTCCCCGGCCTGCTGGCCCAAGGGCTGCTGGCCCAAGGGCTGAGGGCCCAAGGGCTGAGGGCCCAAGAGCTGCTGGCCCAAGGGCTGCTGGCCCAAGGGCTGCTGGCCAAGAGCTGCTGGCCCAAGAGATCCCGGCCCGGCAACTTCCGTGGCCTCCTGCTCTACTCCAAGCCAGCAGCAATCCAAGTGCAGATCCTGTGGGATTTCCTTGTGATGCTTTGCCCTGTATCCCTGTCATCAGGGAGGGTGCGATAAGCAGTTGTTTTGCAAGGATGCTTCTCCCATTTTTGGTTAGGTGGAGACTTAGAGAGCCGCTGGATTGGCATTGCTCTGTATGGAGAGCAAACAAGAAGCATCAATTAGAAGTAATTACCACCCCCTCCCCATAACTTAAGAGGCTAATATTAGCCTTCATTTTTAAGAAAGGTAATTTGACGACCATAAATTACAATTATAAAAACTTCATTAGAGTCGGTAGCAATCCATCCACCATTGTTCTAATTACACACTGTAGGAGTAATGAATGCTAATGGTTTAATGTACAATAATTATCACAATTGAAAAATAATAATAATACAGAACAACCTCAGTTATCCAAATGTCATGGGGGACGTGGAATGGGTTGGGGTAATCGTGGTTTCAGATAATTGAGGGGCTCTTCAGCATGATTAATAGGTGATGTGACCTCTGGGTGGGGAATGAGGAGTTTTAAATGAATGCAGTGTGGTCAAGTGAGGCAAGGAACCGTGCAGAGAAAAAAAAATAATCAGGCATCTTCTGTCTTAGCTTTGAATTTTACTGGATCTGAAGCAAATTTACTGGTTTTGCAACTGAACTGTGCCACCTCCTGATGATTTGCAGGTGTGGATGGCAGGGTTTAAAGCAGAAATACAGGTTTATGTTTGACACGCTGGGCAGAGCACAAGGGGCAATTTCAGCCCCTTGCAACACAGCAACAATACTGAATTGTAGAGCATTTCAGGTGGGACAGGGCCTCAGGACATCTCTAATCCAACCTCTTGTTCAAAGCAAGCCCAACCCTGAATTCAGACTGCATTTTCCAGGGATTTGTCCAGCTAGTTCCTGAACCTCCAAGGATGGGAATCCCACAGTTTCCTTTGGCCCTTGTTCTACTGCTCATTTACATTCATAGTGAATTTGATTTCTGTATACCCCATCAGATCCTCCTCTGCTACAGTCTATACCCACCTCCTCTCCCACCATGCACCACAACAAAGAGCCTGAACACCCCCAGTTTCCTCAGCATCACCTCCCTCCAGTCCCTGAACATCCTGGCATGCCTCTGCTGAACTTTCTTTCACTTATTTGTCCTTATTAAATTCCACGTTTCCTGCCAGACAATTTCTCTAGCCCACCCAGATCCCCCTGAAAAGCTGCCATACCCTACAGCAGGATGAACCCCACAGTTCACTGTCATCCAGAAACTTGATGAGGAGCATCACACCTCATCCTCCAGGTCACATACTGCACAGGATGAACATATGAAACAGGAGAGGTCTCGGGACAGATCCCAGAATAACTCTACTTGTAACATAAGATAAAGATGAAATGAAAGGATTGACCCTAGCAATCATTCCTTTGAATGAATTGCTCGGTTTGTTCCTGCATTTGATCCTATTCGGAGGAACTTATCTTGTAAATAAAACTGTGGGATTTGCTGTTATCCTCCAGCTGCACGTTTAAATCTGTCAACTGGATCTGTTGCCTTGCCAGGTCACTCTGCCACCCTGGCTTTGCTGAAGTTGGGACACAAAGTCAACCCAAAATAGTTTCAATGTCTGTCTGTCTACCACCAGTGTATGACCGGATCCCCTCACCAAGCTATTTCACAGTAGAAATGGATTTATCATAAGGAATCGGTTTGCTGCCTCCCCTTCCTCTGATACAGTCTGCACAGGGAGTATGAATAACATTACAGACTAAAGAATGTGATTAAAGAAGGAAAGAAATCAAATCTCCAGAACAGACAAGAAAGCAAGTTTGTCATGGCAGGAAGAAGAAAGCAGATACTGGAAGTGCAGAATGCTGGATCACCAAAAAGTGACTCTCAGAGCTCCTCAGAATTGGTACAAGCTGAGCATGCCCTGGTGGCTCGTGCATGAAGGTGAGGCATGTCTCACAGAGCTTCACTAGCTCTGCCCTGGACACCTTGCAACATGCTCCTATGGGCAGGTGCTCCCTGTGTGCCTGGGCACCACAGGGACTTGTTGGTGCTTCTCAGCTTAGTTGGTTGGTGTGAGGGACCAAGAGACTTGGATGTCATTTTAAAAGGTCAGGTTTAGGCTTCTTCATTCTTGACTTGATAAGCAGCCTGATAGGAAGGGAAACGTTGGGAGAAATCCATGTTTCTGATTAATTTGCTCCAGGGTTTGGAAGGCACCAACTAACCACTTCAGAGTCTTTTCTAGCCTTGACAAAAGTCCTGTGGCTAGAGCAACCTGGTAAGAGCTTGCTGCTAAAACATCCCTGAGAAACAACAAGCTGGGGCTAAGAAAATACTGGGCTTTGGGTTCTTATTCCTGCATCCTTGCTGGCATTACAACATGCAGAAAAGCTCAGTCATGCTGTGATGACATCTCAGAGCAGCCCAGGTTTAGGCATCGTTTCCCACAGACCTGCAACCAGCCCAGTTTCTGTAAGACATCTCTGGAGTCTGAAAGTAGATCCCACCTGTGTCCCAGAGTCTGATTAGGAACAATGAATTCTTGATATGCTTCCTCTTTAATAGGATCCTAATTTATAAGAATGCAGATAATATATCAATGGAAATTAACTTCACACTTTCCTTACACTGGCAGGTTGAGCTGCAGGTGAGTGCAATGTAATTAAGAAATTAAAAGGTAATTTCCACATATGCTTTCTGCTAATCTAACTCAGCAATCACTTAATTTACAGCAGGGGACTGGCAAGGAGGCAAGCCAAAATAAATAAGATAATACTACTTTTAATCGGTTAGTGGAATGGTAATGGAATGGAGTGGGGTCTGCACAGAGCTGGCAGGGAGAGGTGCGGTGACCCCCCTGGTGCTGCTGATTGAAAGCAAGGATTGCTTTTAATTGCAGTTCCACAAGAGTTCAAACTTTTAGCCACCAAGTTTCCTTAAGTTCTGAATTTAATATTTTTTAAGTTAGTTTTTAAATATTCCTCTTAAAACTCTTGTTCTATTTTCTGAAATGAACTGTTTTTATGGTACCTGACAATTTTGTCTTCATCCTTACAGAAGAGTGAGAGGTTTCTCCTGGATCATTGAATATCTCCCATTCTCTTCCTATTCCTAGCAGCTGGGATGTGCAGAGCAGTTAACCAGAAGCAGCATGGCACTGGGAAACCCCTGGGCAAACTGAGGCACAGACTAGTGAAAAGCACAGCTTCAGCCCACAGCCCTGATTATTGCCAGCCCAAGGGAGGGGCAACTCATGTGTCACCAGCTGGGGACCACAGCTGTGCTGGGGGAATGGTTTGGGCCTAGAGCTCCCAGGGCTGCAGGGACTTGCTGCTGCATGACCTCACTGCTGGACATCAAACTGCCAGCCTCTCCTTAGGGGTGCTCAGCCCCACGATCCCCACGTCAAGCAGCAGCTGGGGACAGTGGTGGGATGAGGCTGAGCATCCCCCCTGTGCCCTGCAATACACTTTGTCCAACCAGGATGAGTGAAAGAGCACAGGTTTGTGCCAAGGACCCCTTGGTGCTCTCCTCCTCACACCAGCTGTCCTGCCTGGGATGGTGCACTGCCGGTTTGAGGTGTCCTTGCTTGTGGGGCAGCAGGGAGAAACCAGCAGGTCTGGGCTGCACAAGCAGAGGTGCTGTCCCACAGGCAGGGCCCAGGGCAGCGAAGGGGAGGGAGTGGGGAGCCCCCCAGGAATTGCACACACCCAGCTAGCAGGGATGTCCCGAGCAGCACTTTGCATTCCAGAGCCCTTGGCTCCTTCTCTTGAAAATTATGCATACCACCAACCCTAAAGGGGACTGCGGGAGAGGGTGATTCTCTTCCACACCAGGAAGAGCTGCCCGTGCCTTGCTGAGCTTCAGGTGCCCCAGGCGAGGATGCAGGGGAGAGGATTTGGGCTGCTATCTGCGCTGTGGGAACACCTGGAGCCATGCATGCCAGAGCCTGCCTCAATAGGGGCAGGAGCACCGGCCCCAGGGCCTCAGCAGGGGATGCTCCTCAAGTAACTCCAGCTTTTTGTTCCAAAACCTGAGCCGTGGAGGGGGGGAATGCTTTCCACCTCCCTGCTGGAGCCCATCCCCTCCTCCACCCTGTGTCCCCTCATGCAGAATCTGAGATGCTTCGTCTCATTCCCTGGGGTCCCAGAAGCATTCATACAGGAGCTTAATCCTTCAGAAATGTGGGGACGCAGGGATTACCGGCAGACCTGGCGAGATGGGGCCCATCTCTCCTCCGAGCAAGGGGGCTGCCAAGGCAGTGATGCTGCCCCTGTCCCATTCAGACCCTTCTGCGTCTATCTGGGCCAAGCAGGATAGCAAGGACCAAAGCATAGACCTGTGCCTCCATAGCAAGAGGACTTTGGTGACTGCTGTGACACCCCTAAATGGGGCTGCATTATCCCCTGTCAATAATTTATCTGATGAGTTGCAGCCTGCTTTTGTTGAATGAATTATTCCCAATGTATAGGGAGGTTATATTTGTACTCTTCAAGCAGCTCTAGAAATGGTCAAATAATATTTGCCCAGCAAATTGTTAAACGGCAATTCTTCTGTCACTCATTGAGTAAATTATTCACTGAGTACTTGTTTACTCGGTGCGGTGCTCCCTGCCTGTCACCCCAGCCGCTGCCATGCAGGCAGGCAGGAGCAGGAGGGCACCTGAGCAAACAGGCAAGGGGGGGGGGGGGGGGGGGTGTCTGCCCAAGCCCCCAAAATCCAGCTGGGGTCTGTGCTTCATGGGGAATGGGGATGGGGAAGAGCTGCTGGGAAGCGTGGCCAGCCCTGGAGCATGTTGTGGTAGTGGAGAGCTGGTGGCCCAGACACTGGTGTGAGGGGCTGCTGGGGGATGCTGCTGGAGCTTGCAGCAAGCTGGCAGCCGTGCACACACTTGTACGCTATGCCCACGTGTGTCCCGAGTCACTGCTGTCACTGGTTTTCAGTGACTCAGGGGATGGACTTCTGGGGCAGCAGACAGGAAAGTGTCCCTATGCTTGCAGAGAGGGGGGGTGGGCATTGAGCTGGGAGGGGAGACAGGCTGTTTGGGGCAGAGAAGTCCACAGGTCTGAGCTTTGCTGGCAGAGGAGATACTGCCAGAGCAATCCCTTTACTTCCCTCAAGCCTGGAAAGAGAAGACCAGTTGGGCTATCATAGGACAAAAATCCTCTGGGCTGTAGATCCTCAGTAGATCATCACATTCATAAAACTAAATACTGCCATCCACTTCGTTTTCTCCTTTTTTCCTCTTCTTCTCATTGCCATACCCCTCACATCCCTGCTTGCCTGCCCTGAAAGAAAGGGATGATGTCTCCAGGCTGGAGCCCTGCAGCAGTGGAGAAGTGTCCCCTGACACACACACCCCCCCCCACGCTGGGCACACAGCTCAGGCCCTGCTGGAATCAGAGCGGGGGCTCCAGCCGACTGACCCCGGGGCAGAGCATACACGGCACCTTGAAACATTGCCCCAGAAGTGGGGTAATCATTGAAAGGAATTAATTTTTTAAAAAGAACAAATGTAAAACCATTATTTAAAAAAAAAGTTTCTGTTTTCATTTTAACCACTTATCAATAGAGGGGGTAGTGGGTTGTAGGATTTTTTGCCTGGTTGGGTTTTTTGCTGGTACATCTCTGGTTTTTTCTTGGCCTTCTGGGAGCACAGAAATACTGGTTTAAAACTGCAGCTTTCCCTGGTACTCCAGCAGCAGAAGTGTCTCTTGCAGATCACATTTTGGTTTCTAGCTACAACTGCCCAGGTATTCCTGCGTAGCTGAGGAAACACCTTCCACGCAGCTGTTAAAAGTTTAGGTGAAGACATTAACCCAGTCCCAGCCATGAAAAACCTGCAGAAAAATAGTATCTACTCTGCCACATTTGAGGTAACATCTGGGCTACCATAAACCTGTTACTTCCCCAGTTACCAGGAATGCATTGCAAGAGTGCGGTGGGCTCCATGTTCCCCATCCAGCTGGCACCCATGGTCCCTCTCCCCATCCCTTTCCTCTACCTTTTTGCTTCCATCCATCTCTCTTGCTTTTCCTGTCTTGCTGTGAGACTTCTTTGCCTTCACCCTCTATTTATTTTGATTATTTTCTTTCTTGAATCTCTCTCCTACTCTTCCCTCCCTTTCAAGGGATTGCTGCTTTCTTTATCTTTGCATTAATTTAATCCCACCTTGCAGCTTTCCTCTAAAATGATTCGACCCTCTGGCCATACCCCTTGCCGCCCTGTGACACAGGGCTGATCCTGCCCTGCCCAGGGTCACCCATGCCGGGAATGCTGCAGTCCTGCCCCGTGCCCTGTGCTAGAGTTAGCCCAGAGCATCTCCCTCCTGTCCAACAGGTTTCCACCTCCTTCCAGAGTCATTCTCCAGCTCCCTCCAGGATGGGGCCACCAGCCACATCCCCATGCCTGAATGAGCCTCTACACCTTCTTCTGCCCATCATGGTCTGTGCACCACCTGCTTTTCCAGGAGCAGCTGTCAGAATTCATCACAGCCCCCTTCAGAGCACCAAAATCCTTCCCTTCTCCTTCCTCTTCCCTTTTCCTTTTCCCTTCCCTTCCCCTCCCTTCCCCTCCCTTCCCCTCCCTTCCCTCTGCAGACATGCACCCCCCTGCACACCCCCCCACACACCCTGTTCCATTCCAGCCCAGTCCGGCTGCTGTGTGGGAGGATGTATTTCATATGCATGGCCTGGGATGGTCTGGGCTCTCCAGCCAGTAATTCACTGATTGGAAAATGTTCCAGGGCAGGAGCTGAGGACTGAGAGACAGGAGCAGGGGGAGCTGAGGCTGGCGGGGAGCTGGGAGGGATGAGCTGGGAGTTCTCAAACTGCGAGTCCTAATACTAAGCATGTGGCCATATATTATTTTAATAAAGCCAGCACATCCTGCACTCACGACAGCTGCTGTTCCCTTTCTCTCATCCTGTGAATCTCATTTATTCCTCATTAGCAAAATCACCTGTTTGTCAAATAGGGACAGAGCTGTAAGACATTAAATCGTGTGAAGGCTGGCGGGGGCCTGGGGAGCCTGGGGAAGAGCGGGAGGGAGGAGAGCTGGGCAGCTCAGCTCCTGCTTGCAGATTGAAGTCAGAACTTGACGAAGATCTCTTGAAGGTTGAGATGGAAACGAGGATTTGGGGGAGTGGATTATGCAGCATCTTCAAGCTCTTTCATTTATTTTCCCTGCCTGTTCTCAGCATCCTGGGAAATGGTGCCTTGCACAGCAAAGGGGCTGAGGTGGGTGCTCAGCACCTATGCATGCGAGGGTTTGGATGCACCCAACCCACGGTCACCCATCACCTCCTGAGCAACAAACAATTTAAATCCATGGTCACCCATCAGCAAACAATTTTCCCTTACAGAAGAGGTCAGGTACAAAATTTCATCCGATTCATTTCTATTGGTTTGGGTTTTCTTTAAATTGAGTGAAGACGTCAGTGGGACCGACCTGTTCTTTCAAAGAACTGGGGTTTTGATGAATCAGGATTTTCCACTAACATTATAAAAAAATCCCTGGACTGCACTAAATTAAGTGTCTGTCGCCCCACCAGCCTGGCAATAGAGTCTTTTTCTGCTGGTTTTGCAGCTTACTCGATGCTTTCCCTAACACCAGCCCTGGCTTTTCCCTTTATCAGTTGACTGACATGAGGGGAAACAGCTGGCTGAAAACCAAGCTTTCTGGTTTGCTGAAATTCTCCCTGGTTTTTGGAGATTTGGAGTTTTGGTTCAAATTGGATCCAACCCAACCATGTGTGTGTGAAAGATACAGAGCGAAACTTGGGGATGATGGGGAGATCTCAGCCCCCGGCCCTCCCGCATGGCTCTGGTGTTCCTGTCTACCTCCTTGCCAAATGCTGGGGGAAAAGACCCAGACAGCAGCTCCTGTGCCTCCAGCCTTTCAGGAAAGCCTGAAACTCCACTTTTTTTCCCAGAAGGCTATTTTGCATTTTTGAAAACTCCAGCTAACGTGGGAAGGTTTGACCCCAGCGAGCTGGAGTTGAGGGATGTGCTATGGGAAGCTCTGACATGCTTTGCAGCCAGGGTCCTTCCAAGGGGACATCTGCCCACCCCAGCCCTCCATCCCCAGTCAGGGTAAGCTGGTCTGGGGTCTGCAAAAGGAGCCACCAACTCTCAGGAAGGTCATTTTTAAACTTGAGGGAAAACAGGGATCAGGAGGTGAAGGAGACGGTTTCTGTGCATGTTTTCTATATTTTTTTCTACTTACTCTCTTTCCTGCTCCTGCTCCTTTTTTTTTTTTTTTTATTGTTCTAACCATCCCTCCATCCTCTCTTCATCATCTTGTTTTCTCTAGTGTTTCCCTTCCCCAGATGCTTCCCTCTAGCCCCTCCCTACTTTTCCACCCATTTCCCCATCCAGCTCCTCTCCCCACTTCGTCTTCCCACTGTTGCTGAAGTCCTTCCTCCCCACCCCCTGCTCATCTCTCCATCTCTATCTCACAGCTGGTTTCTGTCTTGGGGGACACGTACAGGGACATCCAGTGTCCCGGCCCAGCGGCCCACAAGTCCTGCAGCACCAAGCCCAGCTCACTTCATAGCCCAGTCCTTTGGGGGACCCCGGTTACCCACCTCCAGGCTGGCTGCGAGGCTTGGAGGGACAACAGTGACCCTCCCTGAGCTTGCAGCTGTCTTTAATCCACCTGCCCAGCTCCCTCCCCATTGCAGAGCAGGAAAGGCAATATCTGCCTGTGCAGGGGCTGGGGGGTCCTGGCATGGATGAGCTGCACCCAACGCCCCATGTCTGGAGGGATGGACAGGGTCCCACCACCCCTCACCCCCTCCCAGCCACCTCCCCCTGGGTGCCAGCAATGTCCCTGCTCTGCACAGCAGCCCTGCGTCCCCCTTCCCAACCTGCGCCACCACCGTGTGTCGATGCCACCGTGTCCCCCCGCCCTCGTCCCCCCCTTCCCTCCTCTCTCTGAAAGTCATCAGGCCTAGCGAGGTCTTCTCCCACTTATGCAGCTCATGAATATTTAACAGCATCTGCTCTGGAGGCGATAAAGCCTACCAATCCTTGACAAATATGGCCTAATCTTTTCAATTTCGGGGTGCAAATATTCCTTCAGAGTCCTGTTTGTCACCTAGATTAATGACTCTGGCTCCCATAATCCTTTGGTGCTAATTCAAGTGGTGGCTACCAGGACGGCGCATGGCGGAGGGATGCTGGGACACATATGAAGGAGAGATTACTCACTTGAGGGCCCTTTGCTGCAGGGTTTTGTTCCTCCATTGCAGTGGGGACGAGGAGGGGGGGTCTGGGTGTTTGTTTGTTTTTTCCTCTTCATAGCTGCTGCATATCTGTCCTGGAGCTGCTGCGGGTGAGGGGGGATACTGCCACGAGGAGGGGGGGATGGCTCCCTCCTGCCCTCTGCTTTCCCCCCAGGGATGGGATGTGATGGGAGACTTCAGGTGGCCTCCAATGCTGGCTCCTCATTCTTTGTCACCCAACCCAGACAGCAGCTACAAGGCCACCAGATTCACTTTCCAGCAGCCCTCCAAGCCTGGACACACACCAAGGGCTCCACTTCAAGTTAAGTCCCATCCCAGGGACTGGAGGCTGGATATGTCAGCCAGAGAAAAGCCTTCCCTGCCCTGGTCCAGCCCAACCTAGCCCCGCTGGTCCCACACAAGGACCCCTCCTCGCATCAGGGTGCCTGCCTGGGGGAGATGCGGGGCACAGGGCTAGGCGATGCTCAGCTCCTGGCCAGTCAGTAGGTGAGGAGATGGGTTTGGCTGAGCTTTGGAGCTGATGGCACACTGCAAGGGCCACAGCGATCACCCAAGCCATCACACAGCAGAAGCCCAGACATCTGGGCACAGGAGACCAGCTGCTTGTATTCATTTATTCCATGATCAAGAGAGAAAAATACAGAGGGGAGTGAGCAGTAGCGGGTGGGAGGGCAGGGGGAAGGGGTGGAAATCAATGCCAGAGCTGATCAGTAGTATTGACAACTTCGCTAAGGGGCTGATGGCTCCCATTTATTGCCTCCGCACCCGCAGGGGCTGCCCCCACTGTGGGGGGCTGCTGGAGGGACGCCCACAACCCAGCTAAACACAGCCAAGCATCAGCAAAGGCATTAATGGCCAGCCAGAAATCGAAGATTTGTTATTATCCAGCACTGGAACAATAGCCTGGCTGAGTATATTCATCACCGTTTCTGCCCTCAGGGGTGGAAATATGTTGAGATTGCAGATTATTTATTTATATTGGGGAGATGGGGGATGCTGGTGGTGCAGAGGAAGGAGTTTCCTCCTCTCTGCGTGTGCTGCTGCTCGACACTGACTCATCCCAGGGCTCTGGGGTCTGTCTGAGCACGATGCACTGATTTACAGCAGATCCAGGCCCTAGGGTTTCAAGTGTCCTTTGGGTGATGAACAGGAATGTTGAGACAGACATGAAAATTTGCAGGTGAAGCTCTTAACACCGTCAGTTTACGCCACTGTTTGTGTTGCAGGAGTGTACCTGTATGCATGGGCAGGTTTGCAAGGAAGACTGAGATGCCAGACTCTTGAAGAGAGGGACGAGAGGTTTGATGCAAAATTACCCGTGCAATTCTCTCCTATGGAAGTATCGGAAAAGCTCCAGCATGGAAGATGTGAAACCATGAAGGTTCTTATAAATAGGAACTTTTTTTTTTCCCCATCTGGCTAAGAAGAGTTGCTAGGGGTAGGTCAAGTCTGCAGCAGGGATGTGGATGTTCCCCTAAAAAATGACTTTACTTGTGTGCAGGCACCCTCTGAGACCAGGAGATCGAACCAAATACCTTTCTCTGGTGATGCACCAGTCCTGGGATTGGAAAACGTCCTCTCTGCTTGCTGGATGGGAAAAACTTCTACCTGATACAAGGAACTCCAGAGTATGGTGAATATTTATGGCTCATGAGCAGGAGTGAGTTACTTTTAGTTTTGTTTTACGTTTCTGTGACAAAAAAAGTGCTTACTCAGCCAGACAAAAATAATATTGTTGATCAAATGAAAGTATGAAAACATATTTTTTTTGTAAGCAAAATCAGAAAAATGCTACTTTTCATTAGTCAGAAACAGAAGAAAACTTTTGCACAAAGCAAAAGAGAATTTCTGAGTTTGCTTCCTTGTCAAAACACTTTGGGAGGAAAAATTGCAAACCCCATTTCCCACCTCGGTGTTTCATTTTGGCTTTGCAGCTAAGCTAACAGTCACTGCAGTTCTTGTTTTCTCTTAGCAGATTCCCACACCTGCTACTGGCTTTGGCTGGATGGTTCACGCTGGGGATCAGAACAGCATTTGCAGCCCCAGCTCCTGGGAGTGTGAGCTTCCCAAGCCCCCCAGGGTACCCATGGCAAGGGCGAGGTGCTGCTGGGAGGGAGGCACAGCCATCCTGGGGAGTGACACTGGGTCCAGCACAGCCAACTCCCCCAGGGACTCTATGGGGGGTTCAGACTGAACTGAGATTTGAGCCACACGGGGGAGAGAGGAGGAACGGGGAGGGATGGGGAATCCCAGGATGGGGGCTAAAGATTCAGGGTTAGTTCCAAAGCCTCGATTCCCCTGCAGCCACCAGCAGCAGCTCCAAGCAAAGCTGAAAAGACTGGCTCATGAGAATAAAAACCCACTGCAATGTGAGGGGATGGTCCAAGCAGCATTCCCTCCATTTAATCTGCGTCCCTACCCGCACCAGCCCCACCTTGTCCCTGGAAAAAAAACAATACCAGGGCACCCCTCAGCAGTTTGCCCTGCACACTCTCCCACTGCGATCCCAGTGTGGGGCTGGGATCTGCCCGGCTGCAAAGCAGCCCTGAAGGGCAGCATCGGCCCTATTTTGTGCTCAGCCCCTCCGTGCCACGCAGCCCCACTGCCTGGCATGGGTACAGGGGTTCCAGGATGCTGGGGAGCATCCCACAGCCGCCTGTGCTGGCATGTGTGTGCCTGCTTCCCATTGCTCCCTGCCCCCCTCCTATTTTTTTTTCCGCTGAGCAGGCTCAAAACGCAAAGCTGGCGCCTTTGTAATACCGCAGCATCGTTAGGGCCCTCCCGAAACCGGGGCGGGGAGGGGGGAAGAGACCGGCTCATTAGCTGGACGCTTTGAAGTGGGCTCTGTTTGGGGTTCATTTGTATGCCGGCAGAAGTGAAACCTCTGTGTTTCAAGGATTTTTTTTTTCTAGAGGGGCTTCCTGGAAACATAACAAACATGACCCCGAGGAGCGCTCCCCCAGCCCACATAGGCAGCCCGGGCCGGCGGCAGATGAAACGCAGGGCTGTGCTCAGCGCGGCACAAAGGCAGCCCAGTCCCGGCGCAGGCCGGCCAAGTTCCCTTGGAGAAGACCAAAGCTGGTGCCAAGTGAGTCTATTTGTTGCACAAGTGGTCCCTATCTGAGGGATAGGGATCTCACGGCTCAGCCCCACATCCTCCCACCCCACTCATTCCCAAAAAGCAGCTGAGAAGTGGCTGTTCCTCCCTCTCAAACAGGCAGCCTGGAGATGACGGTAGGTCTGATGCCATCGTGGGATCACAAGGGTCTGCCCCACTGCCACCCCATTTGCTGTGGTTGGATGCCAGAAGACGGAAATTGAGCTGTGACTCTCAACTCAGATCAACGTAGGAAGGTGTAAAGTTGGGGGTCCCCTCTGTGCCGCAGCAGCCCAACCCACCGCGCAGAGCCAGGGCTGGTGGGCTGCACTCCTAGGGGGGCCATGAGCCTTCCCACCCCACTGCCTCAAAGCAAAAGAAATCCTGAGCTTTATGGTGTTTTGAGGTCCCTCAAAACACATTGCCGAGGTTCTCTGCCTGCTCACTGCCCTGCAGTGCCCACTTTGGGATGAGGGGTGGGCACCTCCATCCCTCCCCAGCCAGCTGCTGCCACCAGGGCATGGCTGCCAGGGCTGCCCAGGAAAGGAAGAAGCAGCCCTCGGTAAATAGAACCAGCATGGCTCTACCTCCCTCACCCTGTCTCTCTCCCCCTTCCCTTCAGCAGCCTCTTTCTCTGCCTGCTCCTGCCTGCCTCTCCCTGGCTCCATCTGACTCTGCCTCCCCTTCTCCCCCCGCATCTCCCGCAGTGCTGCTGGTGACAGGGAGCGCTCAGAGAAAGACGAATTGAAATGACACGCGAGCTCCAGCGTGACTGCTGGGGTGATGCATGGGGAGCCGTCACTTGGTGCTCGTCGTGAGTGGTACAGATGAGGGACTGACCTCCTCTGCCAAGGGGTCAAGGACATTTGAAGGGCATAGCAGCTAAAGTCAGGGGCGGGGGGGAGGGGGGGGAGCAAGGAGGAAAACAGGCTCTTCTTTTTTGTCCATACTGCTGCTGGCACCCTGGAACACCTCAACAGTCTTATAAAGCAGGTGACTTCCCAGCACTGTTTCTCCATGCTAAGTTTCTCACTTTCTGCCAATGAAAGCAACAAAGGGTCATCCCGAATTTCCTGCCTCCTGCACTGGTGGTCCTGAGGGAGCGCCAGACACAAGGCACTGCTAGTGCTGGGATCCCAAATCTTGCCTCGTGCCTCATTCCAGGTGGATTTGCACCAGCACTGAAGCAGAGCTGGGACTTAACACAGAGCTTTGCAAGCAGCAGGCAAAACCCAGGGCTGGCAGTGGTGAAGAGCTCTTCCATTATTTGCATCACCTGCATCCCACCTCTCTATAGTAGGCCTGAAGTGCCTCCCTGCCACTTCCACCAAGCTGAGGTGCCTCAGGGGCAGTTTGGCAGCAGAGCAAGCCCTGCCAGAGCTGCTAAACCCCCTGGCTGGAGAAAGTTTGCTGCCCCCGACCCAGCCAGGAACCTGGACCTGCTGGACCACCACAGAGGACCATGCTGCACTTGGCCATGTGGAGTCAACTGATCTCATGGGGAAATGACTTCATCATCAGCTCATAGGGATGTGAGCCTGGGAGAGACCTCTGGATCACCTACCTTTCAGCTTCTCCAAGGCAAACCTGACTGAAGTCTTCAGCTTCTCCTTTGGCTTGTAGGATGAAAGCTAATCCCTCTGGGACATCGTTCCATCCTTTGGGTTGAAGATCCAGTAGACTCCAGAGTGGAAAAAATTGTTAGACAAATGCATCATTCTTCAAAAGGCTGTGTCAGGATGGCTGGGAAATTCAGCTCAAAGCTACAAATTCCTGTCAAATTTGGCAAACCAGCTTGCCCAAATAAATGTGTTTCTAACAGAGACATCACGCTGGAAGAGTTGGAACATTTCATCTTGATGTTTTCCACTGAAGTGAAACAAATTCAGATCTTTCATTTGCTTTGATGAAGGAGGAAAAAATATGTTAAAAAAATAGTATGAGATATTTTATTTTTAACCAAATGTTTCAGTTGGCTCAAGAGAAAAAGAAAAAAAAACCCTTGTTGGTGTGGGGAGAAAATGGGTTTAGTCATTTGAATAAAAGCAAAATGAAAATTGCCTCGCCCAAAAGCCACCCAAAATGAGCTGGGATCTGGGAATCCCTCATGCCGGTTCCCATTGCTCCCAAGGGAGTGCAGGGAGAAGTACAGTGGTGACAGCCCTGTCTGTGCCACCCTGGGGGGGACTGCCCAGCCATGGCCACAAACCCAAGCCAGCATGTCAGGCAAGCAGGTTGTCTGAGATGTCTCTGCCTCCTCCCTGGGCTGTACGCTTGCCAGGAGAAGCGGTTGGAAAAGAGCAAGAAAAAGGCTATCGCAAGGCTGGACAGATGCAGCCAGTTGGCACCAGCCGCTAAATTACCAGCCAATTTCCTGCACACAACCTAGGGACCTGCGCTTTCAGCTGAGCACATTAAGGCTGGAGCCCCTTTTAATTGCTGTAGATCTTAACATGTGTCCCTCAACTTTGGTGTCTCTGACAGCCTGGACAAAGCCAGCTTTTGAAATGGGGAAAATGCTGTTACCTGGTTTATTTAGGGTCTTGCTGGCGTGCTCTGGACTCCGTGCTGGTGCAGTCAGTGTGAGCAGATTCAGGGTTTGGGGCTGATTTCTCTCTTATCCCAGCATGGAGAGCAGGCAGGAGCACCACATCTATGATGTCCTCCTCCACGGATGCTGAAAGTTGAGTGACAAGTCAAGTGTTGACCAAGGTAGGAGGCTGGGGACCAGCAAGGAGGCACAGGGATGCAACAACCCTGTGGATGTGCCGCTGGTGCTCGGTTGCTCCAAAGAGGCAAGACAGGGAGCGGAGAAAGCTGTGAGACCCTTAGCAGATCCTGTCAGCCTTATTCACACATTATCAGATGGGGGAAGCCCAAAGGGCTGCAAGAGAGGTAATTAATCTTGGTCTCGAGCAGAAAGGCTCTTGGAGAGGAGGGGGGAGGTCAAAACGAGGCACTGTTTGAGGAGAGATGGGAACTTTGCAAACGCTTGAATGGTTTTTTGCCCTTAATGTGAAGTTCACCCCAGATCTGAAGACACCTTTGTACTTCCCCCCCGGTTTAATTTAGATTTTTATTTGGGATCATCAGTTTCTCCTCACCATAAAACACATCATCATCACTGTAAAGCACTTTTATGACACCTTTATCTGATTATCTGAAAGCACTTAATCAGCATTAACTCATTAAGCTTCCCCATGGCCACAGTGGGAGGAGGCAGGGGCTGGTGCCTGCTTCGAGAGGCAGCCCTGTGCACAGGGGTAGTCAGGCTGCAGCTGGGGGCAGAGCTGCGAGCATCACTTGGTCCCAGCTCCACAAGCATTGCCATAAGGAACTCACCACTTCTCCTCCATGGAGGAAGGCTGAGCTGGACAGACATAAGGTTTCACTGGTAGGTAGACCTGCACCATCTTTCAGGGATCAAAGGAAAAATCACCTCCCGCTGACTTCAGCATCCCCAAAGAGGTGCTAGGGCTGCATCGCCTGGTCCTGGGGATGGGATTGCTGTGTTCTACCTGCGTGCCACCTGTCCTAACGTAATACATAGGATCTCATAATATAATACATAGGGTGTTAGCCACCCCTGACTGTGAAACAAGACAGACTCGTCAACAACCCTCCTAACTCAACATGTTTTATGGCAGCAAAGAGCAAGCCCAAATCTTAAAGCTCTCAGCAAAGAACAAATCTCACTTACAGTTGTGGTAATTTGCTGAGCCCCAGTAATGCCCCACCTGCCTGTCCCAGAGCAGAGTCACTGAATTTGGCCCTGGGAATAAAGAACTAGAACATCCCCACCCCAAGGGGCTTTGCCGTGTGTTAGTATCCCACTGCATCCAGCACAGGGATGGCTGTGCCAGGTGGAGGGAGGGGGACATACCTGACCACCCCACAGGGTCAGTAGATGTAGGATGCTACCGGCTCCCTCTCTGCACATACACCCCCAGGGTCTCCTCCAGCAGCATGCCAGGACAAGGCGACTCCCCATCCGCAGCAGCGATGCTGGCTTATTCAGGGATGGCCATTCTACTGGCTTCAGTGGCAAATTAGACCCCTGGAAAGGGGTGGTGGGAAGGGTTGCCCATCTGCTCCTGTTTTTGTCCATCAATTAGGCCTCATTTCCAGCGTGCTGACTGTGGTTCATTGGTTTCCGCTTCACGTTCCTCATAGTTTCCAGACACCATCGCAGAACAGCTCTGTGCTGTCTCTGGAGAGCTCTTGCCTTTGGACTCAGGCCATGTTTCCCCCCCCTTTTTCTTCCTGCCTCCTCCTGTTTTTTCCCCCCCAGGCTCATTCAAACAGTGCTCCCCCTGGGCCAGCTCAGAGTAGACCCCAGCCAACCATGCCAGGGCACATGCCAGGTGCTGCAGGATGCCCAGGATGCCCACCAGTATCCACCCATCATTTCATCCACTGGTGTATTCTCAGATGGTTCAAAACTTCTCTGCAGAATTAGCCCTGCCTGCTGCTCTGGTGAAATGGCAGCTCTCCCCCACATCTGCATCCCCCCCACTTGGCAAAACCATGCATCCCCAGTAACATTTCCTCCTGATCCGAATAATTCCCACCTCAGCCTGCTTATCTCCATCAATCCCATCACCTGTGGGTGGAGATTTTCACTGTAGAGCACACAGAGCAGCTCCTTGCCTCCTCCTTGCCCATACATGGGGCTGGTGTCACAGCCACATGGACCATCAAGTGGTCAGGCTGCCCTGGGGGTCCCTCCCAGCCCCAGATTACCCATGTCCTCCACCCTTTTGGACAGAAGAAACTTGATGCTCTGGGCTGTGCAAAAACCTTTCTTCAAATCCAGGCAGTAGGGTTGGGGGGGACGATGACACTGGTAGGAATGAGGCAGGAGAAGACATCCAGAACCAAGAGAGGTTTGGGATCGTGGTAAGGGAGAGGGATAAAATTCAACTATTTCTAACACCACTTCAGCATCAGAAGCTTGAGGGGAAAAGCTGTTGCCTCTGGGCTTGGAGAAGTGGTGGTTTCTTTGACTTTTGGCAAAAAAAAAAAAATCCCATGCTGAACTGGATAATGCAGGCGATGTGGGTTTGGGACTGGATTAGATGTCCAGCTTTCATGTCCTGGGAAACCCTGAGTTTAGGGGGCAAAAACCTTGAGCTAGAATGGAGGGGGGGAGCAGAGAGAAGCTGCTGTCAGTGCTGGTGGGACTCCAGGTGCATAGTAAGGATCCTCACATCCCACCCAAGGGTGTGGGATGCCAGGGACCCCCCTCCCTCAGGCAGCTGGGAATTGCCCCTGGGTAGTTTAGGGACAAAACAAGGGGGGCTCCCAAACAGCCCCAGCTGGCAAAGCTGGTGTGGGGCACCCTGGGGCTCAGGAAACTCATCTGGGGGCTCTGTCCTCCTCAGGTCACTGCCTCTGGGGCTCTCGGGTGCCACACGGGAATGTGGTTACCCATCGCACAAACCTCGTACAGAATCAAAGCATCACTTTGTATCCCCAAACCAAATAATCAGAAATTCTGGCAAATAGAAACATAAAATAGATGCACAAAAGGCCTTGGCACATATGTGGGTTAAGTCTGTGTTAGTGTTGTCAGGTAACAGAAGTAACATGGAGGTTTCTTCATCTTTGAGCCCCTATCCTGACCTTCCCTTCACTGTCTGGATGGTGGTGGGGCTGCATTCGACCCATCCATTTTTACCTCCAAAAGATATTATTATTTAATTCCCTTTGCATCAGCCTGCAGCTCCTGATGGCCAAGCAGTTATTCAGCTGATAAAAAAAGTTGAGCATCAGTCAGTAAATCAGTGGCAACAGAAGTGCTGAATCATTAAATCTTATGCTCTAATCTATTTTAGCTGGGTTTAGAAGCTAGTTGCTGGGAGAGCACACGTACACACACGCTGCCTTTGGGACTGAAACAGGAATGCCCACAGAAGGAAGGCAGCATCTCTGCCTGGAGAACCTGAACACCCTTTTCTTTCATCCCTCCACCCATTTTTGCAGCCTTTGACTGGATTCATATTCAAACTAAGCACAATTGGTAGCGGTCCAGGGCTGTACACCTCGGAGCAGCTCCCTGCCTGACCCTAGGACTGGGTTTGTAGCTTTGGTCTCATTTTTGGGGAGGTATTTGGGCTCATGCTCCAGGACTGCCTGGGTCAGAGAGGTGGTCTGAGGCTCTGGAGCAGTGAAAGGGTGGCCCACCCTTCAAAGTCTCTGCTACACTGCTGTCTTAATCCCTCCCCTCCTGCCCGAGACAGAAAACCACCTCCAAAAATCATCTTCCCAGTAGCTGGGGGTCAGGCTGGCCAGGGTGACTCCCCCCCAGAGCCCCTGCTGCTTGTAAAGGGGCAAAACCAGCTCCTGGCCTTGCAAGGCCAGCACAGGAGCACACATACCTCAGAGCATCCATCCATGATCACAGGTGCAGTCAACGGGCTGTAAAGGCAAAACCAAAATAAAACACCCAAGCCAAAGCAGAGCAAACCCTGGGTTTTCTGGTTGTGGCCAAGGTGGCTCCAGCCCATTTCAGTCCCTGCCTGAAGGGAAAAATCTTTCCCCCTGTGAAGAACTGCATATTTTGACTTTGTCCCGAGTTAGGACTAAAAATTAATTCTAATTTTTACTTTTTTATATAAATGGAGATTTCTAAGTCAGGGCCAGCTCTGATGGGAATAATGTAAATTCAGAGCTGCTTTCTGAGCCCTGGCAGCACCTTTGGGTCAAGCAGATCTGAGCATGAGCCACCACTTAGTGTAATCCTACATTGCCAACAGAGAGATGTAGGTGGGATGGATGTAGGGTGCCTGGACTGGGCACAGTGCCTTCCTGTAAGCACCCATCCTCCCCCTCCCACATCCCATAAATGCACACTGACGTTGGCATCTTATTCAGGGAGGTGGGGAGGTGAGAAGGAAAACTCAGCACTGGGACCCAGCATCTGCTCTTTCACAATTCATAGGTGCCTTTTTTCCTCCCTCCTTACTAGATGAAACAAGTTTCAAGAACATGTTGTGCAAAACATCCCAGAGCCTCTCCCAGAGCAATCAGCCTGGGGAATTCACTGGATCCAGGCATTATTAATAGCCATTTGCACTCTTGTTTCAGCATCTTGCCAACCTCTTCTGCCCAGCATGGCATTCACAAACACATCTGTGCCCCAGCAAACAGGCAGCTTAGGGGCTAGGTAAGACAAAAGTGGGGGCAACCTTCAGCAGTGTGCAAGGAGATGATGCTGTCGGCGCCTGAGCACCCAGAACTCTGCCCTGCCACATGGCCAGAGGCTCTTGTCTCACAGACTGACCTTCAGGAAGAGTCCCTGCAGAGATGCCTTCTCCCCAGTGTGGAGCTGACTGGCTCATGTCAGGGCTCTGACCTCTCCCACCCACTCAACCCTCCCCAGATTTTCCCTTCAGGGTGCCACCTCCTGTGAAGTGAGGCTAAACCCACCAAACCTGCTGCTTGTTTCCAGACCGGACTCACAAGGTGGTGGAGGGTCATCATCTCACCAGCTGCAGCACCAACTTCCTATCCAGCCATTGGAAGCACATCCCACATGGAAAAGCTGCTCCAGCAGAGCCACTTTCATCACAGACCAGTCTGTTTCTTGCCCTTCACGAGTGATTTTCTGCTTGCTCCCAAGTGAAGCAACCATTTTCTTCCCTCATTTTTCCTTTTCCTTGTGGGCAGCAAAGAGCAGAACCAACCTGGACACAACAAAGCATGTACAACCAGCCTTACCCTCAGGGTGGCCAGATCCTGCTGGGCACAGCAGCACAATGAATCCATCTCCCCAGCTTCTGCAGGACCCCTGCCTAGGTACATTTCCACTGCTGTCACCCTGAGGAGCTGCAGAGAGCCGTTAGCTGCTCGGAGGGATCAATGATGAATGAAAGGTCTCTCCTGCCCTGGTCGCTCCCAGGGGAGCTCAGTGATGTTCAACACTAACCTCAAACCTGGATAAGGAGATCTCACTCCTGCAGTGGTTTCCTCACAGCAGTGGCTTGTCATTGATGGAGCCTAATTCTTGAAGTGGGTTTGCAGTATTTTGGAGAAGGAAAGGGCTGGAGGTTCCACGAGCTCCTTTGGGGACCTTCCTCCACTTTAGTAGCGCAGATCCTCAGGGGCCAGACAACCGAGTGTTCACATTAAACCCTAAAATCAGAGAGACCAATGGATGAGCGGATTAAAAAATGAGTGTTAGATGACAGAGAGAAGATAAATAGGAGGATGAAGAGCTGGATGGGGGGAATGGCAAACAGATAAACCCAGAGACGGATGGCAGGCAGCAAAGGGTGCCATGGCATGGCTGTGCAGGCAGACACTTGGCCAAAGGATTCGATAGACAGAGGCGTATCAGCACATTATTTCTTCCTCCCTGGAGCAGAGGAGGGGATGCCCAGCCCTGGGGCCACACAGGCTGCCCGAGCGCAGGCCGGCAGCGGCCAGGGGCAGCAGGCAGCAGCAGGGCTGTGCCCCCCTGCCCGAGGAGAGGCAGGCTGCTGGGGTACCGCTGTTCAGCGGGGCACCCGGCCGGCCCGAGCGTCTGTTCCCTTTGAAGCCAGTGACTTGGGGAGCGGCCGCCGGAAAGGATTTGGCAGGTCGGCACTTCTGCTCTGCGGCGGGCCTCATAACAAGAGGATTGGCCTCCCTCCCTCCAGCACATGGCTCTCCCTCCCCTCCACGCTCCCCGTTGAACGGCAGCCCAGCCGGCAAGCCCCAACAATCTCCCGTCCCCCCCAGCCCAACCTCATTGTCCCCGGGAGATGCCTCCTTCCCCCTCCCCACCTCTCCCTTCTCTTCCTGGCAAACTCTCCCCCTCCTCCTGGATCCAGCCGCTCTCATAATAGCATCCTTTTCATGGAGACAAATTGTCCAGCCGGGGGCTGCACCTGAGGGCTTTCACCCTTTAACAAATAGCCTTTTAATTTTCTGCCAGAAGGGCATGGAAAGGGGGGGAGAGGGAAAGGGGGGGGCTGGAGAGGGGGTTGCACAGAGGAGAGAGAATCAATCAGACATCCATCTTCATCATTGCTGCCAAGGGACCATTTGCACTGGCTGGATGCCCCTGGGGGAAGGTGGGGTGAAAAAGAGAAGAGGTTGGGGCGAGGGGGAGGCAGGAGGCGGTGAGGGGATGGGGAGGGAGGGGGGTCACAGAGCTACACCGCTTCTGAAATCCATGTGGAACAGTTGCCCTCCAGAAAGATAAACAGCAACCCTTGGAGCCCAGGGAAGGGAGCAGAGGGTCATTTTCCTGCTCTTACTCTGCTCTCCAAAGAGGTTGGGTCAAATCCAAAAGAGTCAGTAGCCCAGCACAGGGCAATGCAGCAGCCAAGCAGAGCCAGCCCAGCTGGGGAGGCCACGGGACATCCCCATCCCTGTCCCCCTGGAAACGGGGAACTCTGAGTAAGACAAAGAAACATGGGGAGAAGCCCCACCAGTACCTTTTCCTCCCATGGTGAAGGCATCATGGACATCACACACAGCTTCCACTGCAGGGCAGAAGGGCCAGGAGAGCTTCAAATTCTCCTCTCCCTGATGTCTGGATGCGAGGGAGCCAGCAGGTGAAACCACCAAAGCACGTTCCTCTCCTCCAGATTCTCTCCTGCAAGGGTACACCAAGCCGCGGTGCCAGCTTTGGCTGGAATCTGCTGCCTTTCCCAACAAAAAAATAAGCAAAGAGGTTAATTAGATGTTTGCAATCCAATTTATGCCTTGTTTGTGAAACCAGCATTTCAGCTGTAACCCAGCCTGGGACCCCCAGTGCCCTCGCTCTTTTGCTAAATTTATTTCACAGCTTTGCAGAACTGTCTGGGTCAGAACTCTTCCATTATCATTTTATCACTGCCTCTTGCTCTGTAATTACAAGCTGCTTCCCTCACCCCCTCCCTCCTCTTCTTCCCCAGCCCCCTCCAAGCACAAGGTGGGAGATGCTGGTCTTGCTTTAAGCTTCTTCTACGATTTGTCTCACTCACTGAGGCTGGGAACGGTTTGGCCCTGGTTTCAGCAGATAAGCAAGGGAAGGTAGCTGGGAAAGGGGGAGGGGGCATGCTGTTCTCCAGCCCCCCTCCCCAAGGATTAAAATATTCAGATGCACTGATGAATAGCAATGAGCACTGGAAGTTAAGGTCTGGAAACTCCGTGTTGAAGAGGTTGGAGTCAATCTGGCAGGAAGGAGAGGAGCTGCAGAGCCATGGAGCTCTGTGGCATGTCTCCTCATATACCCTGTGCCCAGAGCCTCATCTCTTCCCAGACACTAACTGGGAGGGTACTGGTTGGCACAGGCCAAAACTGTGCTGGGATACATTCACAGAGGTGGCCAGCGCTCACACTTTGTGAGCCCTGTTGGCCAACACCCCCAGCAAACCCCAGTGGGAGGGAATGGTCCTTGGGGAGCATCTCATATGCAGAGCTTGCAGAGCCAGGGACCAGCACCTCCCTGGGTTACCAGCACCTCCTCTGTGCAGACAGGACAGAGGCTGTGACGACTCAAGTTCCAGGCTGGCCACGAGCTGGCATTGCCACCAGAGGACAGTCCCCAGCCAGCATGGTGGCTCACTGCTGGGCTCCACTTGTAGAGCCAGGACACATGGAGCCCCTCAACTCCCCCTTGGCATTATAGCCTATCCCCTGCCCAAACCACCAGTCTCCTTCACCTGCAGCAAGGGGAAGGGGCCACATCCTCAACTGGCCCATGCACCAAGGAAGGGCTGTGTTCCTCTGCCCAAGCTCAGCTGAAGGACCTGCCCTGGGAAAGCGAAGGGAAGGGATATAACAGGCAGAGAGGTGCCCACCCCTTTGGGGCTATGTAACATCCTGGCCATAGGGACAAGACATTACAGGGTTCAAACTGTGTTTGGAGTGGAGGTGGGCAGTGTTTCTGCCCTGGGAGAAAGAGATGCTGCCTCACTGGGTGGACAGGACCTGGATGCAGCTGGACACAGCCGGCAGTGCCCTGCTTTGTTGTAAGATTTGGCTTCATTTCAGTCACCTGTGAGCATGAATCAGACAAGAACTTGCAGACAGCATGAATACACACACACGTGGCCAGCTCAATTGCCCATGAGAAGGTTCATGTAATTAACAGGCAGCCGGCTTTTCTTTCATGTGGCAAAGAAAGGATGGGGAGCGCGTGTGTGTGGGGGTGTATTTTTCTCAGCCTGTCTCCTGCAAGCAGGTTTCTGCAGGACTGCTCACAGGAGCCGGGGCCACAACGCAGTCTGTGAACAGGACCCCAGGGGCAAGGAGGAATGGACCACAAGCCCCTTTGCCCAGCCCTGCTGCTCCTCCATGTGCAAGCTGGGTCCCTTCCCATCCTCAGGGAAAGAAAAGAAAAGCCTTTTCCCAGCTAAATCCATGGTGCAGGGAGCCCCTCCTTGCTGGCAATGGCATAAGGGTAGATCTTGCTGCTCCTTGGGCTGAGCAGCCTGACACAGCACCTGTGCCATGCAAGCATCCCCTGCTCTGTGCAATCCCCCACCATATCACTGGGGACCGTACTTAACGTCCATGTCCATCACGCACCATGCCAGGATCGCTCAAGTGCAGTTCCCAACCCCAAAGCACATCTAGCTCTGCCTGCATTGTCCAGCCCACACATGCCATGGTGTCCACAGACACACATACAGCACAAAGACACCTCGATCCTTCCCTAAAACAAAGATCAAAGCCTCTGCTCTGCGCCACACCAGCTCGGAGCTGAGGATACCACCCCCTCTCTTCGCTGCTGGAGGAACATTAAAACCCCATTAACCTGGGGTTGTTATTAATCATGCAACATTACCCAGTGGGGACAGCCCTGACGTCTGAGTGCCCAGGCTCTCGCCAGCTCCCCCGGCCCAGCTCCAGGTGACACAGGCGCAGAGAAGGTAGGATTCTTTTATAACCGTGCAAGCACGCCAGCTCCAGATAATGAATTTCCTCCATGAGGCAATGTAGGAAAGCTTCGCCGAGATTGGAAATAATCACCCCGAGGCAAGGCAGGGACTGGACTCCAGACGCCTCTCACCCCTGCGGATGATAATCCCCTTTGTGACTGGGTTAAGGGCAAGGCAAGGAAACCACAATTTATCATCTGCTTGAACCACATCCATCCTCTGAAAGAAGATTTCCAGCTGTGCCGCAGAACGCACCCAACAAGAGGCAGAGATCCCAGGCTGATATCTACCCCAGAGCTCAGGAGATGTTCACTTTGGAGACCTCCTAAGGACACAGACGGGACATCCCTGGCATACGGTGAACAGGTTAATGCCACAAGAGCGAAGCCTCTGCCTGCATGTACGTATGTAGGCTGAAGCCCCATCAAGCCCTCACAGTTCCGTGATATTAAAGCTTTCCCCTCATGCATAGAAGCAAGCAGGGGGGCTAATTGCTTCTTATGACACTATAATGGTAGGACTATTTACACTAGATTAAAATCCAATTCATAATGAGGTATAATAACTTTGCAAACGCTAGGATTCGTCAAAGGGTGAGGAGTGCTGCTGAGACAGAGCTGAGCAGCCTTGGACTTGGGGTCTGAGCCTTGTCGTGGGAGGAGAGGGCTCTTGCCAGAGCAAGAGTGGGGTTTTTGTTGGCTTCTCCCTCTTTGGTTGCTTCTCCCATAGGTTAAGCTCACAGGATGGAGAAAGGGAGCATGGGAGCTTGCACAGCCCTGGGATAGCTTCGCACCCAAGAGGATGAGGGGACTGCACAGGGAGGTCTGCAAAGTGCCTAGAACAGGTGAACCGTGCACGGCCAAGCGGCTGGACACATCCACAGAACTGCCTGGGTTTTACCTGACATAGCAGAAACAGAGCTCCCTCCCCAAGGAAGTTTTGTCCCAGACACAGATAAACCAAGACCTTCCAGTCACTTCCAAACCCACAGGGTACCAAGGGTGCTGAGCAGCTTCCAGACCAGGATCCAGCACTCCATAGAAAAAATCTCACTTGCTGGATGTCACACACCACACTACAGCATCTGACCCCCCAGAAACCCATTCTGTCTGTCCAGTGACACCGTGACCCTGCCCACACACACCCAGACAGTCCCATTCAGCCACCCACAGGAGCAGAGACATGCACCCAGCACCACCACCTCCCTGGGCACTGGCCCACATTTGCCAGGCACTCTACAGTGTGCGGGGGGAAGATCTTTGCCCTGCAGGAAAGCAGGGGCTGAGGTTGGATCCAGTTTGGATTTGCTCCCTGCCTCCATCACATGTTTACGGATGTGTCCTTGAATGAGCCCAGCAACACATCACTCCTGACTCGTTCAAAGGAGGTATTTATTTATTCCCTGCCAATGACATGGGCTGATGGTGCCCTCTGAATTTCAAGTAGGAGTCAGCTCTGTTTAGATAGTCTGGGTGGCTCTGCTAGAAAACAGAAAGAGAGGAAAGACCCAAAAAGCTGACACCCCATTTCTTCATTTGAAAAGGGAATGTTGCTCCCCAGATCCAAGGGCTCTGTGCAATTCCTGGATCCCACTGAGTGAGTTCAGTGTGGTGCTGGCACCTTGCACTGGGGTTGAAGCAAGGTACCTCAGGTCTCCAGTGACCACGAAGGTCCTTTGCTAGGTACCAGCACGTGGGACTATTCCAAAGGCCTTGTCATCAGCAGGGGTGGAATTGCAGAAGACAAACAGGCACCAGGCTAGAAGGAGATGGAGAGGGAGCTCAGGTTAGTGTGAGCTGTGCTGTGCCGATGTGACTCCTTCTCCCAGTGTCACCAGGCTCTACAAGCACCACCCCGCTGCCTTCCCACACCTGCTTGTGTTCAAAACCAGTCATCTGCTAAAAAAAAATGATGGCACACCCTCCAGAAATCTAGTTGTTCAGTACACAGTGTGTGAATTTGTCAGTCATCCTGCTGGACACTCAGTACTCCCAGCTTGCGACTGCTGAGCCACGTGCATTGAGGACAAGGAGAACAAGAAGTAATATTTGATTTCCTAAAGGGTCAAACCCTCTCCTTTTATACAAACTTCTCTTCTATGGGATCACTTAAAGAGCTGCCTCATGCCCAGGACCATAGAAGCAGCACTGAATTATAATAATGGCAATAACCTTAACACTCTCTGCGCTTAGAAGAAAATCAGCTGAGCTTCAAATACAGCAAAGACAAACTCAGTTGTGCCAAACTCATACTCACAGCAGCAAAGGGTCTTCCTAGCAAAGGCTCCATATAGCACTCTCCCTGGCGTGTAAGCTGAGGCTGCCCCATTGCCACAGCACAACAGGCCCCATACCATCCTCTCCAAGCAAGGTGAGCCCAGGGATAGCAGTTGGCATCAGCCATGATTCTACACCAGCAACACGTCCACAGTAACAAAGCAGGTTTTACATCAGCCTAGAACCACAAGTCAGGGCCAGGGCCAGACAGCCATGGTGATAAGCCAGGAAATCAGCCCACAGATAAGGATCCATGTCAAGAGGATCTGTAGCTAGGCATAGACAAGGCTAGAGCAGGTACATCTACAACAAAGCTCAAGAAGAGAGCAAAGTCCCCCTCCTGAGCTTAAATAGACCTCCCACCCATGGGCAGAGGGTGTGGGTGGAAGCCCCAGGTGAGGCTGCTCAGGGCCATTGACAACTATTAGTGCCCACAGAGCCCTGACACCCCTTGCCATCAGGGCTGGGAGCCTCATCTCAATAGTAGGAGTGCACCGAAGCAGAAATGTTCTTACTCCTTGGGCTGGGTGTTTGCCTGGCATCCTAGTGAAATGAAAAGGTGTGATTTGGTGTGAATAAAGATGCTGAATTTCAGGTGGACTTTGAACCTTTTTGGTCAGATTGAAGCCCAGACAATTTGCCCGTGGCGGTTCCTGGCAATGGCAGGGCCGAGTGAGTTCTGGTAGCCACAAGACTGGCAGGGGTACCCTGTCTCTTAGGAGGGCATGAACCAGGTGCAAGATTCAGGGCTCTGCAGGGTTACAAGGTGTTTGGGGAGAGGGGAGAGGAGTATCTATTAGGTAGGGATGCATCTGCCCGATCACCACCATGACATAACACGTTTCCCAACAGGCACCCCAGCAAGACCCTGCCTAGCGATGGGGCTGTTGGGTTTCAAGGAGAGCACGGCACCTCCTCAAAGCAGAGCTGCGAGGAGCAGCCATGGACATGCACACGGCTTGCAAAGTTTCCTTCTGCCATCCCCGGAGTGGAGGCTGACATGGCAGCACACCACAGCCGCTGCACTGCAGGGCTCCTCACACACTGTTACAGGCAGATCTTTCCTAGTGGGAGACAGAAGATGCTCATAAAGCCATCCTTAAGCAGAACACTTGTATGTTGGGTGAATCAATATGTTCAAGCTGTAAAGAAGGACATGTCGAGGAGGCCAGCATCTCCGGTACAACAGATGGAACAGGGCCCAGGAACACCTCCAATCGCACGGCACCTCCTAGCATCACTCCGGGAGAGGACAGAGCTTCTTGGCCAGAGCCTGAACCAATTATCTTCTGGCAAACGTGATGCCCTTTGATTCACCAGCACTAAGAAGAAAAACAATTTTCCCCCATTCTGTTTTTGTTTGAATGTGAGAGGGGGAGAGCTGGAGCAGAAAGGGACTGAGAGGATGGCATCGCATCCCGATTGGAAAGAGCCAGTGGCCACTGCCCAAGTGAAATTCCAACTTTATGACATAATGGGCTTTTTCTAACCAGCGCTTGCTATTAACTTCGGCACTGGCTTAAACCCCCTGGCCTCAGGCACAAGCAAAGCAGAGCTCATATACTGTAAATGTTAATACTGCTTTAGCACTGTAATAAGCTAAAAGGTGGATGCAAGATCTGGCACATTAATTCCTTTTTTCATCTTTTTAGCACATTTCAGGGTAATATGAATAATAAATATTTGAGCTCATGAAGGTTAACGGATGGATAGCCCTGGAGACTGGGACTCCCCAGGCAGGAAGGCAGCAGCTCCCTTCTGCATATCGGTGCCTCCAGCAGTGACCCAGGGAATGGGCCTCCTCCAGAGAAGTCAGAGGTGCTTCTAGGCAGGGAAACATCTGATGCAAAAGCTTGTTGCCTAGCATACTTGTTCACTCGTCAAATAAGAGCATTTAGGCTGCTGAATGAGTAGAGGTGGATGTTTCTGATCATCACAGGGCAAAGCTATGGAGAGAGGAGAGCCTGCTCCATCCCAGCATAAGCTCTGTCTCCACTGAACAAGAGCCACATTTGGTCAGCAAAGGGCCCTCAGCCTCAAAGCTGTTTAGGCATCCAAATTCTACTGCAACTAGGTCTAGATTCATCTGGACTGAGAAGCTTGGTGGTGGAGCGAGGGAGCTGAGCATACACCTCCAGAGTTTCAAACCCCAGTTGACTCTCCCCTCACTGAGGAAGTGATCTAGAGACACGGGATGGATCTGACCTAGATGTCTGCATCAGCCCTGAGGCTCCTGGCCTGGCCTTGTTTTGCAGGTGTTAGGCCTAAATTAAAGGACTGTCTGTCTGTCAGGCTGCACCCACAAGACACCTTGAGAACAGCATCTGCAGATGCTGAGCATGGCAAAGGCCTGGCTATCTGGAGAGCTGGGTGAAAAACCTTGCTGGAGCTGGCATAACTCTGCCCATCACCTCTGGATTATGAAAGCATCACCACAGGGAGAGCAGGGCTTGGGGAGAAAGTCACACAGCTTTGGCATTCAGTCAGGCTCCACAAGAGAGCCCTAGCTCACCCCAGACCTGCGTGGGCTCACAAGGAAGCAGTCTAGAAGGGATGTGGAAAATCTTCTAAGCCAGCCTCCCCTCCACAGCAAGACAGGAATCCAGATCCTAAACAAGGACCATGTCAGGAGAGCAAGGGTCAGTCTGATGACCCAGGAAAGGATTTGAACCCTGTGCTGGGAGAGCAGACACCACAGCATGTGAATTCCCATTACCTGTTGCGGAGACCTGGCAGGTAGTAACACTTGCTGGGAGAAAAGGGCTTGGGGTGAACATGAGTATAATCTCCAGGATGGAGGACGTAGGACTTGCCCAGGTTTGATCTGCTGTTACAGCTTCACGGTGGGCACTTTGTCTTCTTGACCTGTGTGATACAAATGCCCCCCTGCAACTGCCTCTCCTGACAAGCAAGACCGCTCACCGGGAAAGCCCCTGTACTGCAGCTCAAGCTGTACTGTCACTTTTCCCTGTGGTCCAAGGCTGATGGACACCAGCACTGGTGGACACCAGGACACCATGGGCATGTCCCTTCCCCTGGTAGCCAGTGGTGGGATGGGTGAAGGAGGTGTGCTCTGCTGTCATGATGTGTTACTGGAGGTTAAGGTGAGGAAGGAAGGTCTTGACTGGGCAACCAACCTGGGGCAGGGACACAGTCCCCTTCCTGCCCCTGACAGGGTGGTCCAGGAGCTGCAGGAGCTGGTGGGAGCAGAGATGCTGCATCCCTCCCTCAGATGCCTGATGTTCCTATCCTGACCAGTTCTGCAGGAAGTCGGGCTAGGCACGGAGCGCTGGGCTTGTGCCACTCCGGGAGGACAGTTGGGGAGACAGGCAGCTGAGGGCCTGGCAGGGGACAGGGGAAGGACAGGCCAGAGAAGCACTGCTTGATGGAGGAGGATGCTCAGCGGGGAGCTGTGTGCCCACAGCTGAGTATCTGGGGCCAAGGGGCAACCGCTGCAGGTCCCCGGGACCCTCAGCAGGGAGCAGCCCCTGCAAACAGGCAGCTGGGGAGCACGGGTGGCTAGAACATTTGGTTCCCTTGGGGGCTGCGAGCGCTCCTCACCCAGCGCCCGTGCCCACCTACATGTGCGCATGCATGTTGCACGCAAGGCGTGCTCGCCGACCATTGCGCATCTACAACGCTCGCCTCTGTACCCTGATTTGGGGAGGGGGGGAAGCTGCCCGCCGCTGTTTGGGGGTGCGTGCCTGGATGCTGTGCAAGGGGAGTGAAGCCCCCCCTGCTCTCCAGCCCCCCTTGTTTGCCTTTCACTTTGCTCATTCTTGCGTGACAGCAGACCCCAGCCTCCCCCCCCAGCAATCCTTGGGGGATATCAAGGGCAAGTAAGAGAAGGGTTACCTGGAGGAAAGGGTTGCTAAGCAACACACCCCCCGACCCCCCCCCCCCCAAGCACCGCAAACCCAAAACTCGTTCCAGGCCTGCAACCAGATTAGCATATTAATGAGGCTGTAATTTCCCCGGAATTGTCTGCACGTCTATGCCCGCTCACAGCACACTGGCCCAGGAGTTTGCTATGCAAATAAACTGGTTTTACAGGCTGTGGCTTAATTAACTCATCAAGTTCATCTTCCTAACAAAAAAGGCAGACTAACTGCGGATTAATGGACCTGTGTTTGCTCTTCTTTCTCTCTCCCTCTCACTGGCTCCCCAAGGCAATGCCTCCCTGCAGACCCTTCCAGCCCCGGCTACTCCAGCCTCAGCACTGGGTAGATCCTCTGTCCTCGCAAGGAGATAAATCCTGAGAAAAGAGATGGAGGGGGGATCTTAATACTGCTTCCAGCAGAGTCTGGGAGGTTTCCTCATCGACTTCAAGGGGAATAAGATGGATCAGGCCTCAAGGATGGTAATTATGCCTTCAGCTGAAGCTGGCAGGTGACCACTTATGAGAAGGAGGTAGCACATCGTGACACTGTCTCTTTAAAATGGTTGTCTCTGTGCGGATCAGGGGTCAGGTATTTTGGGGAGGGGGATTAAGGCACTGTTTCTAGGTGAGCTCTGGCAATCCTGCTCCATCCCTAACGGCGCAGGGTCAGAGCAGGAGAGAAGGATGCTCTCCCTCCTGGGTTAATTAGAAAGGCCCTTCTTGCCTGCATCCTATGCTCAGCGACATTATGTCTTTTGAAAATAACCCCCAAAAAAGTAAGTATAAGGATTTACAGAGTCACTGGGGGAAAGTTCACACAGCCAAAAGTCTGTATTCAACAGCAAATCCCTGAACCGGAGCTTTCTTTGAACATTAACGTCATTATGAGTTTATCTCCTTTTCCCTTCCCTACTTTTTCTGTTCCCCCTTTCCTTCTCTGGGAAAAGGGAAGCAGTTCTCTGTAGGATCTGGATAGCTCTTTGCTGGTATTTGGGTAGAGACGCCCCCTCATTGCTCACACATAGGTGGGGGTTTGGAAGCCTGTGGAGCTGTGCTGAGAAAGCCTCAGCCCCAAGGCCATCTGTAAAGAGACTCCACTTTGAGATGCAATGTCTGAGCATACCTTTTTCTTTTTTCTTCTAGCTGTATTGTTAGTTCATTGTAGCTTGACCTCCGGGAAGGCTTTCCCTGGCTGGGAAGGTGGCCTAGGACACTGAATTCAGAGCCTAGGGTGGGAATGGTTTATTTGGCACTGATAACATGAATTGTGCCTGCCTAATGCACAGAGCCCTGAGGAGCAGAGAGCCTGGCCAGCCAAAAAGGCAAGGGGAAACTGAAGAACAGAGCTGCTGAGAAGTGCCCTGTGGACATCCAGCTTGGGCCCTTGGCTTCCAGCCCATGCAAGCCACAGCAGATCTGCTGCCCACCACCCCACAGCAACACTACCATAGCCCCACGCTCTCACACCCCTGGGATCTGCACCATGCGCTCACCCATGGCTTGGCTTTTGGAATGGTGAAGGAGCTGCCCCCCCCAGCCAGCTGAGCTATTGAAGACCACTCCATTGCTCTCAGCTCTGCAACATGTCCTCAGGAAACCTTGGCAGAGATCCATGCCTCCATTGGAAGAAAGTTTAGAAGAATTCAAATCACACTCAGCTAAAAACTACTCCTCTTCCAGCTACAGCTGTCTTGGAATGGACTTAAGTTGAAGCTTTCTTGCTAAAGTTGGTTTAGACTGAACAAAGTCCTTGAAAAAAATCTAACTCTACTCAGAAGCTTTTCTGCATTCACAGGGAAATGGACTGGCTGACCTGAAAGGTCTTTTCCATCTCTAATTTCTGTGGTTGTGTGATTCATCCCTCTTCTTTGAAAGTGTTTCCTACATGAAACGTCTAGTAGAAGGGAAAAAATGATACTAAATAATCTTTTTTCATTTCCTCTCATCATTGTCAGAGATTATGAGAGGTGAGGGATATGTCTGCTGTGACATTAGCCAAGCAATGGAACAGAAAAGGCAAACCAGGATTCAGCTTAGCAGCCAAGAAAGAAGCTATTCATGCAAGCTGGGATAGGAGGAGACGTGCTGGAGACATCCTTTCCAGGAACACAATTGTTCCTAACTGTCTCAGATTTTGAGAAAATACTGAGCTGGAGAAAAACAAACATAAGAACAGAAGAGTGGCTACATCCCAACCAAGAAAAGGATCTCACTCAGACTGCTCTTCCCAAGAGGGGCAAGGAGCCATTGTCTGGGGAAGAGCAGCAGAGCAGGACAAGCATATGTAACAGTTCCTTGGGATGCTCTTGGGGATCACCAGAGCCAGCTGTGGGTTCAAGGTGCCTAACAGCATTCAAGGAATTTCTCTCCTATGATCTTGTCCAATTTCCTCTTTATCTGTCAAGCTCCTGCAGCAAGGAGTTCCCCCGATAACTCATTGCAAGAAGTAGTTTGTCTTAAATCTTGCTTCTACCACCTTCACCTGAAGATATGAAAGGGGGTTTAGTTTCACATTGGTCTCCTACTAGCTGTTTCATGTAGGAAATGCTATCAAAGGCATCGTATAATCTCAGAAAGGAGACAAAAAGACTCCTGAAGCCAGCAGAGACGTTCCCCTGGGAACGCAGAAGTGGATCCCTGCAGGCTCTGTGTCCACCGCTGGATCCCTCCACTCACCAGATTTCTGAAGCCTCAGTGGTGAGGTTGTCTCTTCTCCCATGGCTATCAGGTGACTTTGGCTCATAGCGTTGCATCAACTCCAGGCTGCTTATAAGGGACAAACTGAAGGTCATCAAATTATGCCTTTTTTCCTGTTGGATAATCATTCCATTTGCTAATCTTTCCTTTCCCACATAGCTCAGCAACGAATGCAGGGTGACGTTGCTGGAAAACAGCTCCTTTCAACTACATTCTGCTTTAAAAGCTGAGCATGAGGTTGGATGGATGCTCACGTCAGGTAATTTTTGGAAAGGCTGGGGAGCCAGTGTGTTTCAGGGGGAGCTCGTGCAAACAGCCTGGCACCACACTGGCAGCCATTGAGCTGATGGCATCAGGATGGGAAGGCAACAGGGGACAGAGCTGCTGTCCCCAAAATGAAGGGGAAATGGGGGGGACCGAAGGGACAAACCCCTGCAGGAAGGCAAACTCTGAATCTGATGCTGAAGCATTTCTCTGTGAGGTTTTGTCAAGTGATTTGGGGATCAGAGGTGGTTTGAATGATAATTACCCATCTTCAGCTGTCACCCAGGAGGTGTTTATTTGAAGAATTTTTCTGACCATAATATAGGACTTTCAACTCTTTTTATTATTTCATTGATTTAGCAGATTTTCATTCTCTTTTTTTTTTTTTCCTTTTCTTTCATTTTCTGGGAGCAAAAGAAGTAATATAAACCAAAGCCCTTCTACAGCATTACCCCTTTGCTGCAAAACACATTGACACAGATTTAAAAAAAAAAACAAACCAAAACCAAAGACTAAAGACTAAATGCTTACAGTCAGGGAATCACTCAAAATTTGAACATTTCCCAGGTACCATTTCCACCCATAAGAAGCACAGATCCTTTTTCAGACAACATTCCAGGACACTGAATTTTTTCTTTTCTCCTGCATAGCCACTACTTCAACAAAAGGGGGAAAACATTTTCTGGTACAGGAGAAGTGGGAGAAGAGGGGATCCAAGAGGACCAAGTGACGGGAAGCTGAACCTACACAAGCTGAGCCTTGAAATTAAAAAATGCCCTTTTAAAATTAACGAGGAGAGTGACAAAACAGGGCAACAAATTTATAGAGGGAGATATCAACTTCTCAATCGCTAGCAATCCCTGAGCTGGCTGCCTTTCACAGGGGAGGCTGCTGCTTAACCACAAGTCACGGGGCAGGATGAAGAAATTACCGGGCGAGTCTCTACGGCTCGCACTCCGTGGGAGGTCAGACTACATGATCGTTGGGGTCCCTTCTGGCCCTAAAATCTATGAATCTATTGATGCTCTGAGGCTTAAAAAGCAGCAGCTGCTCCTATGCAGCACCTAGTTCTCATAAGCATTTGGAATAATGGATCCATATTGTGCCAATGCATACTAATGTTAATATACATTTGCAGCACACAATGTGATGGCTTTGGAGACACCCAGGTGTCAGATTGAATCAGTGTCAGTGACACACCGTACCAGGACTTTGCGGCAGGTCCCTGTTGGCTTATCCAGCAGGAAGCTTTTGCTTCTTTGAAATTATTGTGTTTATCCCTTATGTTTCTGGAGAGGGAAAAAAAAAAAAAAAAAAAAAAAAATGGAAAGAAATTGTACCGGGCCCACCACAGGACCAGTGTCCACAGTTTGCAGCCAACCAAAGCCTGGTTTCCACAGGGTTAGAGATGTGGATGCGAGGGAAAACAAAGAAAGATGCTGTATGAGGAGTGACCAAAGAGTTCAGAGGCACAGCCTTCTGCTCTCTCCGTTAATCTCCTCTCATGCACCAGTGCAAAGAAATTAAGAGTCGGGGCCAGGGGCTGCTCTCATCTCTGTACATGCAGTCCCTGCTGAAGTCCAGAGAAGTTGCACAAAGCATTTGCAAGCCAAAGACCCAAGCCTGCCTCTGCTGGATTTAACCCCCCTGGCTTTCAAGTGCGGAATCGGGTTCAGATTCTGCAAAGAGAAAATGGCCTCTTTAATTGCTGCCTTGGGTTGGGATTGTGGGGGCACAGGAGGAACACGCTCACGCCTCCAGCCAGGCGCCCTCTGCGCCCACAAGCTGTGCATGGGAGTGTGTGTGGGTGTGCAAATGGATAGAAACACCCTAGGCTGCATAAGCAAGGCATGGGGTGTCAGGGGAAGGTTTGCACCCCAGGCTGGACCTGTATGTTTTGTGAGGGTATGGATATGTGTGCATAAATGTGCAATACCTTCACATCCATTTATATGCATACAGGTACCTTGCCTTTTCAGACTAAGCAAGTCTGTATCAGCCTCGCCTAAATTGCCTGCCCAAATTCACTTGTCATGCTTATGTGAGCCCACATGGGAAGCTGCCCAAAACATCGGATGTTTACAGTAACACAATACAGCAGCGCAACGCCCAGCAAGTCCTCGCTTGTTTGAATGGTCATTATTCCCTTAGCTAATTGCCCAAGCAGCCCCAACGCTGGGGACAAGGGGGCTTTGTCACCACCCAGGCACTGCAAGGGTTAAGGCCATCCCTGCACACAGGGTGCCTACCCGGCTTTGGGACTCACCTGCAGCAAGGCCTGGGTGGGTGGAGGTCTCCTTGGGAGCACCTCTGCCCTGCAGCGCATCTTCAGGGCTGGGTCCCACAGGCTGGCTGAGGTGAGGAGCCCTTCCAAGGCTGGCCCCTGTCCATCCCCACCACCAGCTGTGGGAATTCGCTTCCAATGGAAAAGTTAAACCTATGTTCCCCCATGCTGGGTTTTGCCCTGCTAAAAAAAAAATTAAAAAATAATAATAAAAAAAAAAATCAGAAGCATTTAAAGAAAAAAGGAAAGAAACCAACAGCTTCCCAAACCACCAGGGACTCCACACCCCTTTAAACCCTTCACCTCACTTCACAGCCCCACACAGTGTCCTGCAGCCAGATCTGTTCTCCTGGCTCCTGGGCACCTTGGGAAGCCCAAGATAGCCAGGTACTGATGGGAGACCCCCTTGTCCAGAGCAGGCGGGTCTGCTTTTGTGGTCCTGATCATGGTTAAGAGAGGCAAGTCGTGCATTTCTAGTGAGGACTTGTCAACACAAGGAAGTGGGAAAAGAGGGAAGGGGAAGGCAGGAGAAAGCAGCATGGCCATGTGGCCAGGTGACGGTGCGCATTAGGCATCTGATGAGGTTAGAGAGGTCCCATGGAGAGCCTCCCCCTTCCCTGAGGGAATGGAGGTGGTGTCACATCCTTGCCCAGCTGAGGTGCTTCTGTCCCTGGTGTCTCACCCAGGTTGTGAAATACGCATTGGAGCAGTCTAGGCCGAACATTCCACCCCACTCCTGGCCCCAGGGCAACCCCAGGAAGGGCTGGCTCCTCTGGTCTACACAGAGAGAAAAACCTCATCTCCTGGTATAAAAAGATGGGGTTGAGGAATAATGTCAGCTCCCACCAAGCCCGGGTACGTCAGAGAAGGCAGGGCCACGGAGATGGGTGTTGCAGGGGGAATGTGCATGTGTGAGAGCTGGTTTGGTGTGTATGTTGAGGCTGGCTGGTGTGTGCATGGAATCTCTGCATGTTTCTGAGCCGTGGAAGTGTAGGGGAAGAGGGTTTGGGTGTGTGCAGGGAAGCATGTGTGTAAGCAGGGTACGTGCACATATGTAGACACGCATGAAAGAGCAGGAGGGGACGTGCAGGTTGGGTGGTGTGTGCAGGAAAGGACGAGGCAGACAAAGAGCCGTGCAAGCAGGCAGGGACAGACCCCAAGCCCCTCACCAGGGTATCGAGACTGGGATAACCGGGCGAGCCCTGTCCAGGACTCCATGCCAGGGGTCCCAGGGAGGAGCCGGTGGTCCAGCTTGTTTGCTGTCCCGGAGGGGGATGTGGGCTGCCTGCGTGTGCAAAGGCAGGAGCGCTTGTGCAAGAGAAGGGGTGGGACGTGTACAGGCGTCGCCTCTCCGTGACACTCGGGGTTCGCCACTTTTTTTTCTTAGCCATCTGGGTCCCCCCGCGGGCATGGGGCAGAGCTGTGGGGCTTCCCCTCTCGCTGCCACCCTCGGGGCGGGCCGGCACCGGCACTTTGGGGTTCGGTTTTAATCGCAGCTGCTGTAAAAGTAAAAAATAAAATAAAAATATATATATCGCACTGAGATCCCGCCGGTCCCTACTCCGCGGCAGGGCCGGTGTGTGGAGCAGGCAGCGTCCCCGGACAGCACAGCCCGGCTCCCGTCGGAGTTAAGCAGTTAATGTTTGCACAGCCCGTGGAGGGGTGAGGGGGGCTTCAAGGAGTGTCTGCTAATTATATCGTCGGGTTTGCAAAATTTCCAGTCTTTCTGGCAAGCGCAGCTTTCTGTGGGAGGAGGGAGAGAAACGGGAAAGGAAAGGAAAAACAGAGACAGAGACATCGGTATTGAATGTGTGCGAAATGAGAGGGGAAAACGAAAAATAGAGAAGCAAAGCGGGGGGGCTAGGGGGAAGAGAGAGATCGAAAGCGCACGAGAGAGAAGAAGAGAGGACAAGACATGAAAAGGAAGAGAGGAAGAAAGGAAGAGAGGAAAACAGATAAAGGATCGAGAGAGAATAAGAAAAAGAGAAAAAAGAAATGGAGAAACCCAGTAAAAACCAGAAAAACATAACAAATTAAAAGGAAAAAAGGGGGGGGGGGGCGGGGAGGAGAAAACCAGAGGAACAAAAAGAAAAGGAGAAAAACGGGGAGGAGGTGGGTGAGACGAAAACAGAGAGGGGGAGAGGGAGCGAAGGCGAACGAACGTGAAAAAGCAGGAGGGACAAGGTGGCGGGACACAGCTGTGCCCGGTGCCCGGTGCCCGCAGGCCGGGGCGGCGGCGGGTGGGCCCGCTGGGGGCCTCGCGGTTCAGCACCCTGGAGAGCTCCGTGCCGCCGGCTGGGAGAGATCCGGCTGGCGGGGCACGGGGGGGCCGGGGGACACGGGGGGGGCCGGGGGACACGGGGGGGGCCGGGACCAGGCAGGGCTCGGGGGGGCCGGCGAGACTTGGCGCGGCTCGGGGCCGGGACCCCGGCGGGGCTCCTGCACCCCGGGGCTCAGCCCTGCCAAGGGCACCGGTGTCGGATCCGTCCCGGAGCGAGGCTCCGCGCCCATCCGCGATGCGGGAGGGGAAGGGCAGCGGCCCTGCGCCTCTTCCCGCCGCCGCCAGCCCCGGCAAACCGCCCTCCAAGCCGGAGCTGGCCCTCGCCGCCCTCACTGGCCCCCTTGACTCCGCGGCACGCGTGGCTTTGGGGCGCTGTCAGCCCACCCCTGTGTGCCCCCCCTCAAGTCGCCCCACGGTGCCCATTATCAGGAAGGTGGGAGCGCTGTAACCCGGCCCCTCATCCCGCCAGCAGGTGCGGGCCGCATGCTCCCCCCTCCCTATTTCCCAAGAAAATCCAAGGGAAGGGGAAGGAGCGGGGGGGCCCCGACAGTCTTGGGGTTGCCGTGTACGGGGGGTGCAGGGGGGTAAAAACCCTGACAGCGCCCTGCGCAGCCCCGACCCCCGACGGGACCACCGGGACGAGCTCCCTTCCCCTCTCTGCCTTGCAAACAGCACCACAGCCCCCAGCTTCTGCTCTGCCCCCCCGCATCCCCATCCCGTCCCCCGCGTCCTGTCCATCCCCCTCCCTCCCCCGCTCCGGGGGCTTCTGCCCCGCCAGGGCGGACTCCCCACGCACCGGCTCGCTCCGTCCCGCCGCTGCTATGCGGAGCTCCGCGGTTGCCGCCGGCTTTTCTCATGCAGATTCCCTCTTTCACACCTCCCAAACAAAGGCAAACGGGGGCATCGCCTCACCGTGTCAACACACACGCTCATTAGCGAGAAGGCGGTGGGGGGAGCGGGTGGGAACGGCTCGAGCAGCCCCTCCGGGGGGGCGGTCGCATCGACGGGAGGTTGTAGCGGACCGGGGATCACCCGAGGAAATTTGGAGCGAGTTCTTCGCCGCATCCCCCTTAAGTCAATAAGTTTCCGAAGCTCTGGGTTTGGCTCTCTCCCGGTTCGTTTATTGCAACACACGCTGCTCACAGCCAGGCTTTGCCCACCCGCGATTCGGCTTCGAGGGGAGCGGCAGCCGCGGGGCCACCAGCCCGGGGAAAGGGAGAGGGTTAGCCCCGGGGAACCGTCGGGGCGATGGGAACGGGGCCCTGGGATCGTACCGGAGCTAGGAGGTACTCTGGGTGGGACACTGCAATTAAAGCTTCGCCAATTACCGCCGCCCACGGAAAAAAAAAAAGAACTGATTAAAACGGCTGTGGGGAGGGCAGGGGGGAGAAGTGCTGAGGAAAGGGTGAGGGGAGCTGGGAGAAGCAGCACCTCAGTCGGTGCTGGTCGCCTTCAAAGCCGGGCGCCCCGGGCCCCCCAGCCCCCGCCCCAGCAGCCCAGCCCGGGGCCGTCGGGGCGCTCCGCGAGGACGCTCTCACACCGCCGAGCCGCGCTACCCCTCGCCTGATTTATTTATTTTTTTTGTGTTATCGGTTTGGTTTGTGATTTTTTTTTTTTTGGTTGGGTTTGGGATTTTTTTTGGCCGTTTGGTTTTCTTTTGTTTTTCTTCACCCCCCCACCCCACCCCCCCTTTAGACCACCTCAGCCGAGCCCGAGCCCGCGCCCGCAGCCGTTCCGCCTCTCCCGAGGCTTCACCCTGCTGCCGGCGCCGGCATCGCCTTTCGTTTTGTGCGGTTTCTTCCTCCGAAACCCCGGGCTGGAGCTCGGAGGGAAGGAAACCAAAAATTCGTTAAAAATAAAAAAAGGGCGATAAAGAAAAATAAAAATCCCCCGGTTCTTCGTTTGCATGTGGGCCGCGGTGGGGTTGGGGGTGTTTGTTTGTTTGTTTTTCTTTTTCACCAACGCGCCCCCTCGGCGTTTACAGAAACACCCGCGGGGAGCAAAGAGCCACCCGGGCCGGTCTGGGGCATCCCCTGTCCCCAGCACCGGGGGAGAGAGAGACCAGGACCCTGCCCCTTCCTTGGGGTCCCCTTGCCGGGCGGGGGGTCGCGGAGGGGAGAGCCCTGGTGGCACCGTGGGGGCTGCGTGGGGCTCCGCGGGGCGGGGGTGCAGCATTGTTTGCTGGTTGTGTGAACACGCACACTCGCACAAACACTCACACGCACCTCGCCCCCCATACGGAAATTTCCATGTCCCAGCTGCCTTCCCCTTTTAACCTTGGTATTAATTTAGGACGGATCTTTTTAAACGGCCCTGTAATGCATTCAGACGCTGCTGGAGGTTTATCTTTTTCTTTTCTTTTTTTTCCTCCTTTTTTTTTTTTTTTTTGAACCGTGGGTTATATTTACACCCAAAACAAAATAATTACACTTTTGTTGGAGAGAGAAAGCTGGTGATTAGGCTGTGGCTCTTTGCAGCAAACCCTTTCTCAGTGGTACACCAGGACAATTTTTCACGGCTGGGTGAAATCAGACGCGGGAGGTAATGAATCCTGTGAGCTATTTAAATTTACAATTTGTAACGCAGTCACTCAGAAACGCCTATGGCCCGGCGAGGAGATGCTTGCTGGGTTTGTTTAATGTTAAAACCTGCACCGTCCCCCCTCTTACCAGGGGAAAGGAGGGGAACGCGGGCAGGAGAAGCCTCGCCCGCCCCCCGACGCGCTCCCGCCGGCAGCATCCCCGCGGAGGAGCGCGGAGAGGTGCGGAGCCGCCGCCTCCCACCGCACCTAGACTCGGCTGCCCCGGGCCGGGCAGAGCCGCGGAGCCCGGCCCCCGCTCCGCGCTCCCTGGCGTGACCGCCGTCTACAACCAAAAATAGTTGGAAATATCAACAAAGTCGGCGGCGGAGCATCCTAACAGATAGATAATTAATTACAAAACACAGGGGGAATATGCAAACCGCGTGTTACAAATTCTACAGGGCTTAACTGATTGGAAACAGATTATTATCTTGTTTGTCTTTTGTCTGTTTCACTTATCCCTCTGCCGTCTGTTGTGTTGTTAGTTGATACACTTTATTCTTGAAAGGGGATTTTTTTTTTTATATAGTAAATTCCATCAACATCTTGTATAAGCGACGCTGCTTCTCCGTGCATTACCCTGTTAAAACACAATAGGTTTATTAGTTACATATAGGCGGATATTATGGGGCCTGAATTACCATCTGTTACCATAGGGGAATGTGGCTGATGGGGTGGGGCTGGGGGGTGTCTGCTTTTATTTTTTTCTTTTTTTTTCTTTTCTTCTTTTCCTTTTTTTTCCTTCCCCTTGGCTTTATTCCTTTACTTTCAAACGAAAAAGAGAGCCAGGCCGGGCAGCGGGACCCCCCGGCATCCCCTTCCCGCCCCTGCCGGGCCCTCCTGGGACAGCGGGGGGGTCCCGGCAGCGGGGCGGGCTGGGGGAACACCGGCGGTAGCGAGGACCCCAGGGGTGTGCGTGGGCGCAAGCAAACGCGTGGGTACCGCTCCCCCGGCCTTCGCTGGAGCGGCACCGGTTATCCATACGTACCACATTATCCATACCACCATCTATAGGGGCCCGTTACGGCGGGGGCCCGTGGCACACGCCCGCCGCGTCCCCCCCCACCCCCGCCGCTTTCTGCCCCCCGCCGCTGGGGCTTAGCGGGGCCGCCCCGGCCGCCCCCCGCGCCCGCGGCTCGCGGTGGGCATGACAAGCCTGCCGTGCCGGGCAGCGGCCACGCGTGTGCCTGCGGAGGGGCTCCGTGTGCGCACCCGCTTGCTGTCACGGCTGGTGGGAGGGTGTCCACGCACCCCTCGAAACACCCGCGGGTGGGTGGTTAAGCCGCCGGGTTTTCTCCTCGGTGCGGGGCGGTGGGAGATCCCCGCGGCGGCGGGACCGGGAGCCCACCCTGCCCCGGTGCCCCCTCTGCCCCCGGGCCCTGTTCCGCTGCCCTCGGACCCGGCCCCGAGCGGCGAAGCCTCGGCCGCCGGCAGGGCCCCGCTCCGCACGGCTCCGCGGCTCCAGAATTCCCAGAAAAGCCAGAGCAGCTCCCAGGAACGCGGGGTGAGCGCGGCCGGCGCCCCGCGCCTCTTCCCTTTGCTTCCCTCTCCTTCGCCTTTCTTCCCTTTTTACCTTACCGCCTGTTTTATTCCTTTCCTTCTCTTTTCCTTTTCTTTTTTACTTCTGTCTTTGTCTGCTTTCTTTTCCCTCCTCTTTCTTGCTCGCTCGCTTTGGCGCTTTTCTTTCGCGCTTTCTTTTTCGTTCTCGCCGTTATTTCTTTCTTTTAATTTCTGTCCTCCGTTCATTTTTCCTCTTCCCTTTTTTCCCTTCGTCTTCTTTCTTCCTTTCTTTATTTTTATTTATTTTTTTCCTTCGTTCGTTCATTCCTTCTTTCTTTCCCTCTTTTTCCTTTTCTGATTTTTTCTTCATTTTCTTTCGTTTTTCCTTCTGCCTCTCCTTCTTTCCTTCCTTTTTTTCGTTTCCCTTAATTTAATTTTCTTCCTCCCTTTCTCTCTCTTTTCCCTTTTCCTTCTCCGTCTTTTTTTTCCCCCGGGAGCGTTTTCTCTCTTTCCTTCTCTGTTCGTCTTTATTTCCTTTTTCTTTCTCTTTCCCCCTAGTATCTTCTACCTGTATTTTCTTATTTCGATCCTCGCTCTTTCCGCAAACACCCTCACCCAAGGGCACACACGAAACCTCCCCCGCTTCCCCGCCGATGCCCCGTACCGCCGCGGTGTCGGGGTTCGCCGCTATACCGGGTTTCGGCACCCCGGTGCGGAGGCCAGCAGCAGGATCTCCGCGGCGGCGGGATGCTCCGCGGCTGCTGGGCCCGAGCGGGCTTTGCCCGAGCCCTTCTCCCCCGGAGCGGGGAAAAAAAAATATAAATAAATTTAGAGATTTTTGGCTGGGGAAACGGACGGGGAAGGGGAGGAGAGGGCCGGCCTTCACCTGCCCCGTCGCCTTCCCCCTCCTCCCCGCATGGCCGGACCCCAGGGCCGCCCCATCCCTCCCCAAATCCCGGGGAAACGGAGGGAAAGGCGGCGGGGGCCGCCCCCCGGCCCCAAATGGATACTCCCCCCGTAACCCCCAAGCGCCGGGTCCAATCCTGCACCGCGTCCCCTCCCGCACGGCCAGCCGGCGATTTACAGCTCCGCCACACCTGGAATTAAGCAGAAAAAACAGTGTGCGAGGGGGCAGCGCCCGCCGCCCCCCCGGGCCGCCCCCTGCCCTGTCCCCCCGGGGGTTGCCAGCGACTTAACGCGGAGCGGGGAAGGGGCGGGGAAGGCGGCAGGCCCAGGGGACAAAGGCCGGGGGTGGCGGGGGGCCGGGGGGGCCGCATACCTCCGCGCAGAGCGCTGCTGGCGGAACTTTTTATCCCGCCACTCTGCGCGGAGAAGCCGGCCCTCCCCACGGCCCCGGCCCCCTCCCCTTCCCCGCCCCCCCTAAAATCCACCTCCCCCCCCCTCCTTTTCCCGCTTGTTGCTCTTCCAGACAAAAGCATCTCTCCCCCTCGAGCAAAAAAAATACAAACCCCAACCCCAGCCCCAGGTGACACTTCCCCAGCCCAACTCGGGATCCCCACGACCCTCCCCGAGCATCCCTTTAAAAGAAAAAAAAAAAAATAAAAGGAGAATTGGTGAGAAAGAGGGTTTTTTTGCAGCGTGCCCTCCCCCCCCGGCCCCCCAGCCAGGTGCATACTCACTTCGCGGCACAGGTACAAGCCACCCTCAACAATAGAGGCGCGTTGTTTTTTTCCCTCTGTGCCAAGCACAAGGCTGGAGCCAATTTAGATATGCTATAAATTAAGAGGTTGCCATGGTTACCGCCCTCCCATTGGCCGCAGCCGGGGCGACGCGGGCCTCTACGTCACCAAATCTGAATAAGGATGCGCGAATTACTAAGGCGGGGGACAAAGCTGGCGATGGGGACAGCATGAGAGTGGCGGCGCGGCGGCGGCGGAGCACAGCGAGGCACCGGGGCTGCCGGCTGCAGGGGGGGGGGTTCATGCACCCCCTCCCGCCGCGCCCGCTGCCGCAGAGCCCGCCAGCAGCGCGGCCGCCGCTCCGCCGGCTCCCGGGGCACTCCGAGGGACCGGGGCGGGATCTGGTGTTTTTTTTATTATTATTATTATTATTATTATTTCTCGGGGGTGGCTTGGATATTTTTTTGGGGGGGCATCGTTTTTTTCCCTGCCGCCGCCGAGGCTCCGGAGAGAAGAGGGGGAAGAACTTGACAGCCGCTCCGCTCCCCTCTCCTGAATTTTTCTTTATTCCCTCTTCTATTTTTTTTTAATATTTTATTTTATTATTATAATTTTTTTTCCTGCATTTTTGAGCCGCCGCCGTGTGCCGGCGCGGGGCTGACTTCTCGTTTGCGCGTCTCCATCGCCCCGGCGGAGGTTATGATGGTGCATTGTGCGGGCTGCGAGAGGCCGATTTTGGACCGGTTCCTGCTGAACGTCTTGGACAGGGCATGGCACATCAAATGCGTCCAGTGCTGTGAGTGCAAGTGCAACCTGACCGAGAAATGCTTCTCCAGGGAAGGCAAACTCTACTGCAAAAACGACTTTTTCAGGTGAGTCTCCCCCCAGCCCCGCCAGCGGGGACCAGAGGGTGCGGAGGCTCACACCGCGCCCGGCCTCCGCTGCCTCCCTGGGGTCTCCCCCCGAGCTTTGGGGGGAGCTTGGGGGTCCCCGCTCCCCGCCCAGCCCTCTCTGCCAGGGATCCACACCGAGCCCTGCCCCAGCGAGAAAGCAGCCCCCCGAGCCGGGGAAGCCCGCGGGGGGGGGGGGACGGGTAGCGGTTGGGGGTGCGGCGGCAGCACTACGGCCGCTGCTACAGCCTGAGGTGGGGGCGGCGAGGCTGTGCCCCCCCGCAGTCTCCCCATGACCTTGCCTCCATCAGCACCGGGCCCCGCTCCGCCCGTGCCGCCGCCCGCCCCGTCGCGGCAGGCCCCGGTGGGCATCGCGACGGCAGCCGTGTCCCCGGCCTCCCCGGGGGCCCGGCCTGGCGCTTCTCATCCCCTCCCGGGACCGCAGGCCCCGGTGAAGACGATGGCCAAAACCTCGGCCCCCTCCCCCCCCGCCCCCCCCCCCCCCCCCCCCGCCCCCGGCGAGGCCCCACGCTCCGCCGCTACTTAAACGCCCCTAATGACTGCGATAAGGTGCCACTGAGGAAATTAGAGGCCGGGATGGGAAGGGGGGGCGATGACTTATGACTCCTAATGCTCTCACTACATCAACGTCACGGGAGCAGCCAGGGAGGCAGAAGCTCTGCCGCCACCGGAGGGGAAAACGGGGGGACCCTGAGTGGGCACCCCGCGGCCTGGCAGCCCCCAGCTCCCCCAGGGACGCGGCAGCGGCAGCCCCCGCTCCCGGGTTCTGGGGGCAAATTTTAATGTGTTTGTGGGTTTTTTGTTTGTTTGGGGCTTTGAGAGCTTTTAGGGTTTGTTTGTGGTTTTGGGTTTTTTTTGTGTGTTTTTTTTTTTTGTGGGTTTTTTTGTTTGGTTAGGTTTTGGTTTTGTTTTTTTTATTTTCCCCTCGAGGACGTCGTTTTCAGCCGATTCGGATTCCCTGGAATTATTTTTTTTTTTTAATTTTTTTTAAAAAGGGGCATCTCCTGGAGAAAAAAAACCAAAACATAAAACCTATGCCTCCAGCGAAGGGAAGGAATATCGGAGATTTCCAAAGCCCTGTTCCCGACCAGGAAAAAAGCCCCCGGCAGAGAGGGACGGTGCCAGCGCCGGGCCGGGGACCCCGGGATGCTCCGGGGAGCGGAGCCCCCTCCGCCGCCGTTCTGGATGCGCGGTGCCCCCGTCTCTCTGGCCCTAATTAGCCCCATTTTCTCTCTCGGATTTTCAGGCCGGCACCGGGCAGAGCCGAGCCCCCCCGTTCCCCGCCCGGGAGGCATCGGGCTGAAACGAAATCTCCCCTCGCGGAGCGTGGAGGGGAACCCCCCGCCGCCCTCCCCTCCCCTTCGGCTCTTCTGGGGCTAAATCCGGTGGAGGATGCTCATGTGTGGGTGTCCCCCCGGGTGGGGCCACCCCAAACCCGAGCTCTCTCCGCAGCCCACCCCGCACCTGCGAGCGGGGCTGCGCGGGGATGAAGGCTCTCCTCGTCCTCGTCCCACAGGGGCAGAGGGCGAACCGCTTGCTCCCCCAGATCTCCCAGCGAGGGGTGCTGCAGGATCGGGCTCCGGCGGTGGGATTTTGAGGAGAGCGGATCGGGAGCCCAGCGCCGCCGGGGCTCCCAGCTCTCGCTTCTCTCTCCCTCTCCAGGAGGTTTGGTACCAAATGCGCCGGCTGCTCCCAGGGCATCTCCCCCAGCGACCTCGTCCGGAAAGCCCGGAATAAAGTCTTTCACCTGAACTGTTTCACCTGCATGGTCTGCAACAAGCAGCTCTCCACGGGCGAGGAACTCTATATCATAGACGAAAACAAATTTGTTTGCAAAGAGGATTATTTGAACTCTCCCAGTTTGAAGGAAGGCAGCCTCAACTCAGGTACGAGCGGCGCAGCCTGCCGCATCGCCCGGGGCCGCATCCCTGCCGCTGCCGGTACCCTCCCGCTGCGCCGGGAAGGAGGTTTGGCTTTGTGGGGTGAGGGGCTGCACCCCGCAGCCAGCCCCAGCCCCCCCGTAACCCGCGGGGGGTGGGAGGGATTGGGGGTGAAAGCCTCCAAAGCGGGTGGAAGCTTCTGTTGACCCCATCTGCACGCGGGATGCGGACACGCGTGGGATGAGCGGTACCTCGGCAGCCCCGCAGCATCGCTTCCTCGCCCCCCTCGGCTCCTGCCCCTATGGCAGCGGGGATGTGGGGCGGTGGGAAATGAGGACACCCCCACCCCGGAGCCCCCCGCTGCGAATGTGCCCGGTGCCCCCCGCGCCGCGGGCCTGATCCTTCGCCTCCTTTCACCCAGAGGCAAAGCTCCCATTTGACTTCCTTGGAAGCTGTCTCTGCGTCAGGACAGCAGGATCAGGCCCACTCCTGCTGTCCCAGCCATGCCAGGCGCCTGTGCTCACCCCCTTCCGTGGGCTCTCTCTCCGTCCAGCACCCGGGGCCGGATCCTGCCACGCCAGTCAGTGGGGCCGCTGCTGTGAGCGAGGCGAGTAGAGCTTGGCCTTGGGGGGGTGCTGGCATCAGGGGCCACCGCGGGGTGGGGTGGCTGGGGGAGGGGTGAGCCAGGCTCAAGGCAGTGACTGGGGACCCCCCCCCAACCCCGACAGGGACCGGTTGCATTTTTTCCCAGCGGCGCGCCCCACTTCCCAGCGTGAAAGACACGGGTGGGGGGGAGAGGGGGAGCGCCAGGGGCTGCAGTGGGCCTGGGGGATCTCCCCCTCCCCAGCTCCCCCCCAGCCAGCACTACACAGGATGCAGGGCTGGATCGGGCAGCACTTGCCTGGACCTCCACATGATGTTGCAGGGGTGATGCTTTAGGGGTACCAGGGGGGCAGAGGCGATCTGCATCCCTTGCTGCTCTCCAGCACCCCCCAACCCCTCTCCTGGAAAGCAGCCGGGCCGGGTGGGCTGGGGGACGGCAGAGGAGAGGGGGGTTGATCTCTCCCCTAAGTCATCCGCCCGCCCCCCCTTTCCTCTCTGGGTCTCCTTTACAGTGTCCTCATGTACAGACAGGAGTTTGTCCCCGGATCTCCAGGACCCCATGCAGGACGACACCAAGGAGACGGACAACTCGACCTCCTCGGACAAGGAGACCACCAACAATGAGAACGAGGAGCAGAACTCGGGCACCAAGCGGAGGGGGCCTCGCACCACCATTAAAGCCAAGCAGCTGGAGACCCTCAAAGCTGCCTTCGCTGCCACCCCCAAGCCCACCCGCCACATCCGGGAGCAGCTGGCCCAGGAGACTGGCCTCAACATGAGAGTCATCCAGGTAGGGCAGCCCCAGCCCACCATCCCAGTCGTCTCCCCCACCCCGCCAGCCCTCCTCACCTGACGGCATGATGTCACGGGGCTGGCCAGTGATGTCATTCCCACCGCAGACCAATGTTCCTGTGACATCAGAGCTTCATGGGACAATTTCCTCTCGCAGAGAGCAGAGACAGGGAAAGGACCCATGTGGGGAGGGAAGGAGAAGGGGTGCTGGTGGGAGCCCAGATAGTTCAAGGCCATGATGATCTCCCCCAGGTGCTGGGAAGGGGTTGGGACACTGAGGGTGGTCCCACGAGCTGGGGAAACTGCGACAGGCAAAACCCCATCCGTCCCCTGCCAGTGTCACCCCAGGCCCAGCCTTGCACCCCTCTCTGCGCTCCCGTGGGTTAGGGGTGCCCCCCCCCATCCTGTGCTTTAATACACCCACCCCATGGGAAGGGATGAAAACCAGCCCCCAAACCGAGCTGGCTGGGCTCCTCCGTGGCCTCACTGGCTTGGTTTCCCTGGGGCCAAACAGGACCCCCGGCATGCCCGGGAGATAGATGCTCCAGCCTTGTGAAAGCAAGGAGAAGCCATTGCGCGCTGCAGGCAGCCTGGCACTTTCTTACCGCACTGCCCCCATGAAGAAAATCCCTGCGGAAATGTAGGGATTAATGGCTTTAATAGAGGCATTAATAGAGGAGGACTCTCCGGCTTTGCCGGTAGCAGAGCTGTGATTCCCGGCTCCTGGCAGAAGGGTGCAGAAGTCCCCCGGAGGAGTGTGATGTGCTCATTCCCCAGAGCTGCCCCATTCCCAGGGGACACGGGGAAGAGGGTGCGGGGCAATAATCCAGACACCCCACCAGGCTGCAGGAAAGGTGTGCATGGGCTGAGGCCAGGCGGTTCGGATGAGGCGATGCTCTGTAGAGGCACCACGGGTCCCCTTCCCTTTTATCCCCATCCTCACCAGCTGGCTTTTCATCCGACTCCCTGCCTGCCACAGCAGGTGCTCATCTCCCTGCTCCCCGCTTTCTGCCTGCTTCTGCCATGCTCCAGAGTTCCTCCCCCCTTTTCCCTCCCTCTTTTCCCCCCTTCCCCCCACCCATATGGGAAAATTCCCCCTCCTGTATGTTCTGGCTGCCCTCTCCCTGTAGGGACAGACAGGCTGATGATGCGCACAGAGGGATGCAGCCAGGGGGACAGGATTTTATTAAGCCTGGTTATTTGGTGTGTCTCCTGTCCCCCACACACCATTTGGGGTTACTGGCAATAGGAGGGAGAGGCCATTAAAAACCACCCAGAGGTGGGAAAACCTATCCCCTTCCCAGGCGGGCGCAAGGTTTCCATTCCTTTCCCCAGCCACCCCCAGCCGAATTTGGGGAGGGGAGGTCCCTTACCCAGAGTGGTCCCCGGTACCCCCATCCCAGATGGGCTCTGATGCCAGCCTGGCTGCAGGTCTGGTTCCAGAACCGCCGGTCCAAGGAGCGGCGGATGAAGCAGCTGAGCGCACTGGGCGCCCGCCGGCACGCCTTCTTCCGCAGCCCGCGCAGGATGCGGCCCCTCGGTGGCCGCCTCGATGAGTCCGAGATGCTCGGCTCGACGCCCTACACATACTATGGAGGTGAGGGACGGTCCGCGGGGACTCTGCCCCCCCTACTCCTTCGATCCCTCTTCCCCTTTCCCTTTGTTCCTCCCTTCTCCTGCTTCTCCCCGGTTTTTTCCCCTTTGCCCTCCAATTTGCCTCCCCGAATCCCCCACCGCGGGAGCTGAGCCATCCAGGTCCCGAGGGGATGGGGACGGGCATGCGGCCGCTGCAGCATCCCAGCCCACGCCACACATGCCAAGGCATCCGTGCATGCACGCCCACACGTGTGCATCCCCACGCAGAACAGCTGTGCACGCCCACGCGTGTGCACCCCCCCACAGACAGCCATGCGTGCCCATGCATGTGCACCCCCCACAGCCGTGCAACGCACACGCCCATGCACAGATGTGCATCCCCATGCACACACACACACTCACCACCATATGCACACGTGTCCACGCACCCCGCAGACACGTCCACGCACCCCCCGCCACCCCCCCGCCGGGCACCGTGGCAGCCCCTCTCCCGAACAAAGCCCCAGCTGCGGGGCTTTTGTGCCCCTTTCAGGCCGCATTTGTTCCAATTACCTCCCGGGCCCGCAGCATATGGAAGGTCACTGCCGCCGGGCCGGCCCCCCTGCCGCCCCGACGGGACGGGGATGGGCGCAGCGGGGTGGCTCAGCCGCCCCCCCATCCCCGCCTCAAGCTGCATTTTCAAAGCCTCCCCACTGATGAGGCGCTTTCCAGGCAACCCTTGCTGCCCCGCAGTTAGTTTCTAGATCCCTCCCAGGTTTCTAAACACATACATCATTTCCCTATTATATATTTTTTTCTCCTCATTTTATATATATATATTTTCCTCATTATATATTTTTCCCCATATATATATATATCCCTCCCCATTAACTAAGCATTAAATTGAGCCCATGTGCCCCCCAGCTGCCCCAGCCCCGGGCTCCTTGCTCTCCTGTATCCCCCCTGTCCCCCGTTCCCCCTCCCTCTCAGCCGGGCAGGGAGGGTGATGAGTGCCACAGCCCTTCGGACAGGCTTATTTCTCTCCCAGGCTGGGCTCAGATTTCCAGGGCACCCCAGGAGCCAGCAGAGTATTTTGGAGGTGGTGGCCATGCTGGTCCAGGTCATGCTTGTGCCCAAGGGGGGAGGACAGGGCTGGGTGAGGGGTGCAGTGGGATTTTGGAAGGGTTTTGGCCCCAGAGCATGAGCTCCATCCTTTTCTCCCCCCTCCCACAGACTACCAAGGTGACTACTATGGACCGGGAGGCAACTATGACTTTTTCCCCCACGGGCCGCCCTCCCAAGCCCAGTCCCCGGCCGACTCCAGCTACCTTCAGAACTCAGGACCTGGCTCCACACCCCTGGGACCCTTGGAGCCCCCCCTAAGCGGACACCACTCCTCAGAAAACCAAAGGTACACGGATATGATTTCGCATCCTGACACCCCCAGCCCTGAGCCAGGGATGACCGGTTCGCTGCACCCCATCCCGGGGGAGGTCTTCAGTGGGGGGCCCAGCCCGCCCTTCTCCATGTCCAGCAATAGCGGCTACAGCGGGGCGCTCTCACACCCCAACCCGGAGCTCAGCGAGGCAGCGGTGTGGTAGGCCTGGCGCGGGCACGCGTGCGTGTGTGGAGGGGGAAAACACTCCCACGTTTCCCCCAGCCCACGCGTGTCCCCCCCCACTCCGGACCAGGGCCCATCACATCACCGTCGCTGGATAAAGACCCCTTCTCCGATGCCAAAACGCATCCCTGCATCCCCCCCACCCTCCCCATCACTGCAGAAACCCCCCTGGGACCTTGGGGCCATCCCTCTACCTCCCCCTCCTGGCACCTTCCCCCCAACACTGCGGGGGGGGGGGGGGGGGGGGGCAACAAATAATGCCCAGCCCCGGAGAACCCCCCCACTGGCATCGGGACCACCACCTCTCGGACCAAAGCTGAACTTGCCTGGACACAGGTCCCACCGCACCTGGGGAGGGGAGGCTGGGTCAGGGCTCCCCCCTGCTAATTAGCACCCTTTTTAATTATCCCCTACCACATCACGGGGGGTGAGGGGGAATGGGGAATAACAGGAATAACCCCTCCCCTGCCCTTGTTTTTGTTGTTCCCATTTTATCCCCAAGGAGAAGGTGGGTTTGGACCCGGTTTTTGGTGATGGGGGTGGGGGGTAGGGCAGACCTAGGGCTGCCCCAGTGACTGGCTGAGATTGGGCTCCCACACGGTGGAAAAAGACACCAGAAAAAGGCAGAAACAGGAAAAATACAACAACAAACAAGAACAACAACAAAAAACCCCAACAACCCAGAACAAAACCAACCCAACCACCACCGCAGCAGAAATTAGACCTGAGCCTCCGTGCCGAGTCCCACCCCAACGTTTCCCAGAGGCTCCGCCAATTTGAGGATGTATTATAGTTTTTGCTTCTAGTTTCTTTATTTTGTATAAAGGAGAAACAAATAAAGTATGTTTTTGTGTTTACTGATTATTTATTGTACCTTAGTCATCGGAGGCTCCCAATTTTTCTATTTTGGAGGCGGGGAGGGGGTGGCGCTGGGGAGGGGCGGTGAGGGGATAGAGTGGGGGGAAAGGAAGGAGAATGGAAAAGGAAAGAAAAGTTGTTTTCTGAAAGCGCCGTGGGTTTCCTGTCCCCGCTGCCTCTTGCAGAGGCTGTTAGTGTGAATGGCTCTTGTTGTTCAATGTGAATAAAAAAACCTTTTAGTTACCTACTGTTCGGTCACCTGGTCCCTTTTTATTTTACTTTATTTTTTAAAGACAAGACCACGAGAGATGCTGGCTGGGCTGCCCTGTTGCCCCATCACCCCCCAGCCCTGTGTGGGGTCTGGGGAGCCATCCCCATCGCTCCCCTGGGCAGGACAGGTGCTGTGGCCCCTGTGCAAGGTGATGCTGCTGCATCACTCACCCGGTACCCCAGGACCCCCCCAGTCCTCTCATCACCCAGCTCTCTAGCAGTGGGTGGGGGCACATTACCTGGCTCAGCACCTTCCCCCACAGCAGACAAGCCAGTGCATAATTTCTTTCACATGGGGGTTGGGGTGGTGAGAGGGTGGGTATCACGTGTACCCCCCAAGACCTCCCTCAGGTCACCCAAGAGGCACCCACAGCGCTGCTGGCAGGGCATTCCCCTCAGGGGAGCCACAGGAGCGCCAGGGGGGCAGCAGGGCTGCTGGAGGGGGACACCAAGGTGGGGGTCCCTGAATGCCATCCTCAGCTTTTGCCCCATCTGCCCCAGGGGGGCACCAAGGGCAAGCAGGAGGGGGGTATCTGCTCCAGCATCCAAGCCCCCCCCCCCCCCGCCCCCGCCGCCTCCTGCTTTCCCTCTTGTTTTCTGAGATACAAAAATAAATAAAGTCCAAGGCAGGCTGCAGCTCTGAACTAATATTTAAAATGCAAAATCATGGCAGAGTTTCTTCCCCCTCCCCACCTTGTCTTGCAGTAAAAAGATATAAACAGAATAAATTACCTTCCCTCGCTGGCTTATGAGAGTCCCTCTCTCCTGACCTGAATTTTAAGTCCTGGCTTGGTTGTAGCACGGAGCACTGATGATTTATGAAAAGCCAGCCACTTCTCTGCATATTTTCTCTGTTCAGCCAAGTGGTGGAATTTATCCTTCCTATACCATTAACCGGCATTAATAATGGGGTGGAAAATGAGCCAGATCAAGCCTCAAGGGATCCCTCAGCCAAGAGCTGGGGCTACCACAAAGGCACTGGACTCTCATCACGTGGGGAAACTGAGGCAGGAGCACAGCCTGGAGCTCCACTCCACCCCTTCCAGGCTATCAGCGTTATCAGGTGACAGGTGCTTTTTATAAGGACAGAGCAATGTATCGTTAAGTAACTCCCTCCCAGCATCATTTCGAGGATTATAAAAAATGGAGCACAAGGTCATTCACTGGATGAACACTGGCTATTATTATTATTATTACTGCTAAATGCAAGGCACCCCTTCCCCAGCATCCGGGGGGGGGGGCGGGGCGGGCGGCGCGGACAGGCTGCAGGAAGGATTTTGGGTGATGCTGGTGTGCTCCAAGCTGCCACCTCCTGTACAGGGGGCAGGGGCTCAGTGGGAGCAGCCATCTGAGCAGGGATGGGTGCTGGAGCCAAACCTTCCCCCAGTTCACTGGCCCCGGGGGCTGTTGCTGCCCTGGGCTTACTCATCCTGGCAAGCACTCACCTGTGGCTCGGCACTGGCAGAAGGGACCTGATGGCCGCGGAAAGGACAGTGTCACGCAGAGGGCTGGGGCACAGAGCTGGCCTTGCGGGGAGCAGCTGGGTTCAGCCCCTTGGTTATCCCTGCCCTTAACCACAGCCAGGGATGGGGTCCCCATTGCAACAGGAGTCAGGGTGCCGCACCACAACAGAGACTGGGGTCCCCATCACAGCCAGGGTCCCCACTGTAGCTGGAGTCAGGGTCTCTGCTGCAGCCAGGGTCAGGGTACAGCATCATAACCGAGGCGGGGATTCCAATCACAGCCAGGGTCCCCGTTGCAGCCGGGGTCAGGGTCTCCATCACCTCAGCTGTCCCAGGAAGGCACCGGCACTCAGGGTTCATGCCTGCCTCCCGCTACAGGGTGACCCCCAGCAGCTGGGGCCATGCCACCCCAGTGGGGTATCCCCCAGATAACCTGCACCCCAAGTTCCTGCCAGGACACCCAAAGCCCAATCCCCTCGGCTGACACCCAAACCCCAAGTGCTCTCTTGTCAAGACATGGAGGGGGCAAAGCTCCCTGTTGGGGTGCTCCGGGGAGTCACCCCAAACCCCACGGTCATGCCCATGTCACCAGCAATTACCCTCCCGTGGGACCATGCTGGGGAAACACCACCGCCAGCTGCTGGCTCCCCCCGGGCTCCGGCAGAGCAGCATCAGTCCTGGGAATAAATTTATTTTCAAAAGCTGTTAGGCAAACACCAATGCTATTTTTTTTAATGACCTTTTTCCCTTTTTTTTTTCAGAAGGGGAAGGTCTGCAGAAGGTGGAAAGTAATCAGGTTTTGGACCTGGGATAAAAAACAGCTGGAGTAGGTTGGGCTGACTCCTTATAATTAATAGTGTGCCTCGTAATAGGATTCTCCAGCCTTCGGTGCTCCCTGGAAACACCTTTTTACATAAGATATTGCTCACGATGGAGCAGCAGAGTTTTGATTTATGGGGTTTTGGCCTCCAGAAAGCATGTGGGGAGGTGGCCTGGCCAGTGGGGCGTATGGGGGGGAGAGGGGGAAAGGGCCAAAGGCAGGGAGGGTGTTCCTGGGGTGCTGGCAGTGGGTCCCAGGGCAGGCACCTGGCCAGAGGAAAGGGCTTCCTGGGGGATGCCTGTGATCCAGGGGCTGAGCTGGTCCTGGGGGCTGAGCCCCCTCTGCTCCAAAGGGGAGGAGTAGGCTGAGAAGTGTTTTGGGGTAGGAGAAGGCTTGTCCCCACTGCCCGACATCACCAGGTGATGCTTGGGGCATGGGCTCAGCTGGGGAACTGGGGAGCACCTGGGGCCACAGAGCCCTGGCAGGAGCAAGACCCCACATTGCCCGGGGATGGGAGGAAGGAAGGGGGGAGAAATATTGTTGGGGAGACACAAAAAACCCCAGGGAGGTGCAACAGCAAAGGGCTAAAAACAAATGCAGCTCTAGAAAGTGGGAACAGGGGAGAGCAGGAAAGCCTGGAGGAGAGGGAGGAAAAAGAGTGGGATGGGGGAAAAAGGGGGATCTCAGGGTCTCTGGGATTGGGAACACACACACACAGACATGTCGGTGCACCTTGGAGCCCATGGGTGTTAAACACGGCTAAGGAGCTCCACCAATAAATCACCGTAACAAGCTGGTCCGTGTGTGTTGTTCTCTTCTGACTGCAGACAGCGCGGCAGGAATGGGAGAAGATTGTAATAATTAATAATCATTAGTATAATAATGTATAAAGACAGTAGCAAAGTAATTAGTCAGAGAGGGAGTGCTTGCTAATTGAGGTGGGGAGCTGCAGTCCAAACAGCCTGGGGAGGAGCAGGGGAGGGAGGGGAGAGGGGACTGAGGGTTAGGGGACATGGAAGAGGATGCCTGGCATGGCCAAGGGGCAGAGTGGGACATGTGTACCCCAGTCCTGCCCTCGGACAGGCTGGGGAGCTGCAGGCAGAGCCTCGCTCCATCCCTGCCTGCAGCATGAGCCCTGGTCTCGTCTGCCCTGTGTGCCTCAGTTTCCCCATCCCTCCATGGATGCTGCGTGCTGAGGCAGAGGCTGCGGGAGGAGCCCGGCCCCGTGTCCACCAGGCAGCGGGGCTTTATTTTAGTTATTTCGGAAGGAAAGCAAGCAGAGGGTGCTGGCCAGGCTCCATCATATCCCCTTCCTCAGGGTGGGGGTCACTCCAGCCCCAGCTGGCTCTTCAGGGCCTGCAGCTGGGCCACCTGCATGCTGCTGCCCCCGCACACCACCACCACCACGGATGCCAGCGGGGTCCGCAGCCGCCCCTCGTGCTGCAGCCGCTGCAGCCGCCCTGTGTAGAGCAGGGCCAGGGCAGCCCCACATGCCGGCTGCACCAGCATCCTCTCATCGTCTGCGGGGACAACAGCAGGGGACACGCTGAGCCACCCACCCACCCTATCCCCATCACCAACCTGTGGAGCCAGGGTCCCCCCAACACCTCCCAGGCCAGTCCCAAGACCGGGTGGCACCCCCATCACCCCTGCCATGCCCGGGTTGTCCCTGCTCACCCAGGAACTGCTCCACGGCTCGCACCGCCTCCGTGTCCTCCACCACCTGGGAGATGACCTGGCACTCCTGGGCACACTCCAGCGCCCGCGCTGCCACCATCTTGGCTCCCAGGCACTTGGCCACGCTGGGGCAGGACGGGAGGAAGGTGCTTGGGGTGGTCTCAGGTCCCTTCAGTGAGTTGGGCTGAGACCCCCCCAACTCATCGCATGCGCAGCCGCTCCCACAAAGCCTGGCTCACCTGGTGATGTCAGGCAGGGAGACGAGCCGACCGGCCGCCAGCGCCGTGTGGAAGCTGTGAGTCCCCCAGGTCTCGGCAGCGATGATGGGGATGTCCTGCCAGCCCACCTGGTGCAGGCCGGCCACAACACCCGCCAGCAGTCCCCCACCGCCCACCGCCAGCAGGATGGCGTCCGGTTTGGTGTCCAGTGAGTCCTTCAGCTCCTGGACCAGGCTGGCGTGACCCTGCCTGCAGGGTGAGGGGGAAACAGGAGGATGCAGCCTGGGGGCACCCTGAGCCAGCCTGGACCCCAGGGACGGGGACTGGGGGCAGGAGCTGAGCCCTGGCAGCACTCACCACACCAAGGGGTGGTCAAAGGGGTGGATGCTGACCCAGCCCTCAGTCTTAGCCAGCTCCAGGGCTCTCTTGTTGGCTTCATCCCACACCTGGGGGGGGGGGGGGGCAATGGGGGCTCAACAGGGCCACATCCAGCCCTCATGCCACAGAGAAGAGTCTCTTGTCACTGCAGGGCTGGGGGACACCAGGAACCCACACAGGGCACTGGGTTGAGGTGGAGGTTCCCAGGGTGACTCTACTTGCGATGCCAGGGTACAGGTGATGCAGGAGGGGGACATTTTGGGATGGGGTTTGCCATGCCCGTGCCCAGCATCACAGAGCAGGTCTGGGTCCCCCCAGACCCCAGTGTTAGGGGGCTGCCATGGGGATACCTGGCCGGAGACCTCCACCTCTGCCCCCAGCTCCTCCAGCTTGCGCACAGTGGTGGGGCCAGTGGTGCTGGGGACCACAACGGTGACTGGCAACCCCAGCTTCTTGGCTGCGTACGCTGCCGCCAGACCTGCATTCCCCCCTGTGGGAAGTGGGGGGTCAGGCAGGGCTCAGCACCCCGGACCCCCCCATATTACTCATGAGCATCTCCCCCAGCTCCCCCTGCCCCAGCTTGGGGCACAGTCACCTGAGGAGCAAACGAAGTGGCGGCAGCCCTTCTTGGCAGCCTGCAAGGCAGAGGGAAAGAGGGAAGGGGATGGCTGTGTCCCCCCACCATGCCCCCCATAAGGGCATGAGCTTGCCCATGCCGTACCCATGCTTACCTCCTGGCAGAGGTGGCCAATGCCCCGGATCTTGAAGGAACCTGTGGGCTGGATGTTCTCCAGCTTCATGAAGACCTTGGTGCCCGCTGCCCTGGACAGGGGCAGGCTCTCCAAGACAGGCGAGATGATGTGGAAGGGCTTCTTGCCCCCACTGGGCTGGGCTGCCATGGCCCTGGGGATGGATGTTCTGACAGGGAGAGGTGGGGGAGCCACTGGCTGCTCCCCGCAGGTTGCCCCCCTGCAGACCTGCTGCCCACGTCAGGTGGTATGGGGTACAGGAGCCCCTCGGAAGTGACAAAGCTGTCCCCACCTCCTGGCTCCTGGAGGAAGCAGCACAGAGCCCTGGGGTGCAGTGATGGACCCTTCCATCACTCCTGGGCTCCCTGCCAGAGCCACAGGACAAGCAGGGCCACCCCCTCCTCCAAACTCCTGGTCCCCAAGCCCCCGGTGTCCCCAGGTGCCCCCTGCACGCCCTGTCCCCTAACTCAGCCAGGGCCACCCCATGGAGGGGATTACCTGGCGTGCCGTGGGGCCTCGCTGTGCGTCCCCAGCTCCTCGCCTGCAGTTTGGGGGACAGAGGAGGGAGAGGTGACGTGCTGGTGTCCTGAGTGCCGATGTCCAGCCACACAGCAGGGTGAGGGGCAGGAGTTGAACATTGCCCTGGATCTGGCTGCTTGCTCAGTGCCCGGTGAGGCTTTCCAGCCGCTGGGCTGGATCGATGCCAAAAGCACCCTGCCGCAGACCTGGGCATGGTGCTGAGTGGCCCAGCAGGGACAGCCACCGGCAGCCAGGTCCCAGCAGACTTCGCATGCCCAGGAGATGGGGTGTGGGTGCCCCAGGAGACAGGGTGGAGAAGAGGTGAGGCAGCTCCCAAATGACTTTGGGGGTCCCCAAGGGTTTGCCCCCCAAGCTGGGCACAGGCACCGGCAATGGCCGGGTCCAGCCAGAAACACATCCCAGTGGATCCGAGGACTTTGTCCCTTTGACCCGAACCCCCGGTGCAGCAAGGGCAGCCTGTGCGTTGCAAAGCGTCATCAGACAACCGAGACACCCCCCATCGCCTTCCAAACGAGCCCTAACACCCCTACACCTGCCCTGCCAAGCCCCCTGCCCTGAGGCAGCCCCGAGCCCCCCTCTGAGGTGCATGTCCCCAGGGGAGCTTGGTCCTGCCAGCTGGGTAAACCCCCTGGGACGAACCCCCCCAGCTCTGGCTGGCCAAGCCAGGCACCCTGCAGGCAGGGGGGGTCAGGGGAGGGGAACACACCACATACCCGCACAGTTGCAAAGGTGCCCTATGAGCATCCCTTGGAGAGGGGGGCTGCCCGGAGGGACTCAGCCAGAGCCTGGCCAAGACCCAGGCTCCAGCAGCCCCCAGGCAAAGCAGACAGAGACACCTCCCCTTTGCTATGGGACAGCCCAGGGCTCCTCATCACCTAGCCCTGGTGACATCCCACAGGGTAAGGGTCCCCCCAGCACATGCCCTACCTCTGCACCGACGGGCTGGCTCTGTCCCCGGCAGGCGAGGAGGAGGAAGGTGGGATCTGGAGGAAGGTCCAACTCTGGCTCCTTGCCCTGCAGCCGTAGACTAGTCCTCTGTCCCTCCAGCCTGAGAAATCTGGAAGCAGAGGCTGCTTTGGCACATAGTCCATCTCGGTCTCGCTCTGTGGTGGCTCCATGGGGGTCCCAAGGGGGGGGCCGCTGCACACAAGCTGGCACACGCATGGCACAGCTAAATAAGGTGCACCGGGAACCCTCCCACTCCCTCTGGCTCTGCCCCACTGACAGGCAGACAGCAGTAAAACAGACCCCAGAATACAGGATCTCAGTCCCCTGACCCAAATTATGCTGCAAAGCCCCCCCTGAGAGCTCCACTAACAACAGGCACTGAGCAGGGCACGGGCTCCAGGGCAGCCCTGTTCCCGATGGAGTTGGCCTTTGGTGGCAACGAAATAACTCCCTGCTTCTCACGCCATCATTAGGCTTCAGAGTGAACAGTGCACAGCACAGGCAGGGTCAGCACAGAGGCACAGTGTTGCCTGCAGAGAGCAGGCGCCTCTGCGCTGAGCCACCTTGCTTTTGGGACATGGGGGACTGGAAATGTGGGGGATGAGGAGGATGTCTTGAATGGAGGCACCAAGGTGGGGGCACGCAAGTTCCAGCTCCCCTGGGGTCCCACGGGGTGACCCCCATCTTGCAGCGGGCAGAGGGGCTGCAATTGCTTCCCTGGGGATGGGACAGGAATGGGCCCCAGGGGGGACCCTTGGTGGCTGGGGAAGGAGGGCAAGAAGCCCCCCCCCCGCTCAGAGGGAGGAGGCCAGGGACCCTCTTGGTGGGGGCACTACGTTCCAGCTCAGCCCTGGGGTGTTCCAGGGTCCCTTTCCACCCTGCACCCACCTCCCTGTCCCCCCTTCTACCCCCCTTTGGCTCCACCCCTGCCCCAGGGAAGGTGATGCCAGACTGTCACCCTGTCAGGTCCCCTGGCCCTGGTCCCGGTCCCTGGGTGACACAGCCTCAGCCAAGGGCTGCTGGCAGCTGGGGCAACGCTGAACCACTTCTGTTTGTTTTTCTGCTTTTAAGAAAATAACAAAAGGAAAGCAGCAACGCAGCCGCTGCTGCGTTTCCAGCGTGCCCCACCCTTGGCATCGATGCACCTGTTCCTCCTCACTGCCCCATCACTCGGTGACAGTGACCTCCTCCTACCCGGGGAAACTGAGGCACAGGGACCCCCCCAAGCAGCACCCCCTGCACCGGGAGCCCACACACCACGGGGACACGGGCACAGGCCCTGCAATGTTCCCACCCCCCAAGCACCGCAGGTTTTGGACACCCTATCCTGTCCAGAGCACCCACCCCGGTTTTTGGGGTGCCAGCACCCCAACAGCCCAGACCTGCCACAACTCAGTCCTGCACAGCCCCCGGGGCCCCCAGCCCCGGTGGGAACCTGGCACCTTCAAAGCGCTGCCGAGCACCAGCTCATTAATCCCCCAGTAATGACCTCGTTATTCTTAACGACGCAGAGCGGATCAAGGGAGCTGCGGTAAGAGGATTTTGCAACGGGGGTTTTGGGGCTGGGGGAAACACAGGTGGCAGAGGAGGGGAAGACAAAAGGGGTGAGGACGGTCACCCTCTCCTGGGGGGGGTGGGGGGTGTGAGCGGTGGGACCTCCCAGCTCCAGCCCACACCCAGGGCTCCCCCAAGTCAGCAACTCTACCCCACGCCAGGTACCCAGCCTGATGCAGCAGCAGAGAAACCTTAACAGCCTGCACCCCAAAAGAGCCCAGCCAGCCTGGCTGCACACCCCCCAACCAGGGTGGGAAGTGGTGGAGAAGCAGAGAGCACCCTGTTAAATTGTGGCGGGGTGGGTGTTGCATAAGCCCAACCCCTATACAAGACACCAGAGAATCTCAGCAGAGCACAAAGCACAGCCACCACCCCTGCTGCACAGACACACACTGCTTTATTTGTCACAGCCAAACCAGCTCAACTCCCCTCCGCCCTGCAGGCGAGCCCCAGCCTCGCAGGACCGCCCCTTCTCTGGGAAGAGCCCCCCGAACCAGATGTCAGCACGCAGGGAAGGCAGGGAAGCGTCCCAGGGCCGGAGCCCCTTGAGGGGGAGGGGGCACAGCCCCCTGCGCAGCACGCCCAGCACGCAGGGATGCGGTGGCAAGAGGCAGAAGCTGGAAGAGCCAGGGGATCAGAGGACCCCCCTTGCACCCAAAGCCAGGGTGATAGGGGAGAGTGGGTAGCACTGCGATCCCCCAGCTGCTCCCCCCATAAGGGATCCCTCCCAAGCAGGACAGACGCCTGCAGATGGACGGTGGCACCCGCTCAGTCCCAGCGGACCTTGATGGGGGGGAAAGTCCAGAGGTCAGGGTGGCCCATGTGCAGCAGGGTGCTGCATGGGGATGCGCTCCAACGGAAGGGGGGCACGTCATCCCAGGCGGGACCGCTGGCGGCCACCAGCCCGAAGGCGGGGGCCATGCCTGAGGAGGTGACCTGGTGTGAGGGTGGGAGGGAGGAGAAAAAAAAAAAAAGTACAAGTCAGCATGGGGAAGGGGCAACACAGCCTGGGGGGAGCTGCCAGAAGGGTGGCACCCCCAAAGGGGGACCCTCCAGCTCCCCCCAGCCCCTCCAGGGCCGCCCTGGCTCCCCCACCTTCATGTCGGTGCCGCCGTGGCAGCGCTGGCGCAGGGCAGGGAAAGGGTAGGTGCCGTTGGGGGGGTTGAGGTCAGAGCGGGCGGAGATGGCGTTCTCTGCGTTCTGGGGGGGGTCACAGCCCCTGCACCGTGACAGCGGGTCCCGCAGGTAGTTGTTGGACCTGCAAAGTGGCCAAGACAGAGTCACGGAAGAGGCAGGGGAAAAAAATACAATTATAATGATGGAAAATATCACCCCCAAGGGTGATCCCCGGGGGTGCGTGGGGAGCACCCAGGTTTGGGGGGTCCCCAGCACCCACCTCATCAGGCGGACCATGGAATCCAGGTCATGGACCAGCGTCTGGTTCCGGCGGAAGATCTGGGCGCGTGGGTTCTTGTCATAGGTGAACCAGTCACCGTATTTCTTAACCAGCTCTGGGTTCCCGCTGGCATTGAAGATCTCCTCGAAGTACCTGGGGGTGGGGGGGAACCCAGCGAGTCAGCACCCAGTGGAGTGGGGGGCAAGGACAGCATCAGCTGCCCCCCTGTACAGGGCACACGCTGGGGTGGGCTGGAGCTCACGGCAGGTTGTAGCTGGCCCAGTAGCCTTGCTGGTACAGCAGCTCCGTCTGATCAGCTGCCACCACCAGGCCCCTGTGCCAGGAGGAAAAGCATCGGTCAGAGCAGACGGCAAAAATCAACTGGAGATGGTGGGGGGGACACATGCTGGGAAGAGGGGGCAGCTCTGCTGGGGGTCCTTGCCGCTGGGTTCCCACCCCAGCCACCCATCAGCATCCCGGGAGAGCCTTTAGCCACGGACTGGCAGTGCACCTGCATCTGCATCCCCATCACCCAACTCCCACCCACTGGACCACGGTGGACAGGACCCTCAGGGCTCTCCCAAATCCATGGGGATGGGGGAGGAGATGCTCGGCCGGGCGGGGAATGGGGCCACTCACGGGATCTGCTCCAGCACAGTCAGCAGTCCTGGAGGCGGGTTTGCTCTGCCTGGTGTGAAGGCGTTATAGTCCACCACCATCCACTGGTTGTTGTACCTGGCAGGGAGAAGGGGGAAAGCATCCCTGTGGCAGGCAGCCTCTCCCCTGGCAGAGCATCCCTCCACCTGATCCCACCTTCCCAGGACAAATTCCCGCACCCCATCCCACCCTGCTTACGTGCCACTGTTGAACCGTCGGAAGATGGCAGCCCACTCGGGACCGCTGCGGGCCAGGCGGTTGGCCACAATGTTCCTCAGCCACTCCAGGACGCTGCCCCGTGGGTCCAGGTACTTCCACCGCGCCGGGTTGTTGTTCCCGATGGTGGTTTCCAGCGCTACCTGCAGGAAGGGGAGCGATGGGGAGGGCAGTGGGGCTGGGGAGGGGTCCCCGGGGACCAGACCCCACTCACCAACCCACTGCTGAGGATGTAGAAATCATCCCCAGAGAAGATGGTGCCGGGGTAGGAGGAAAACACCTGGATGCTCCCGGGGATCTGAGAATTGCCTGGAAGAGGGTGATGAAAAAACAGGGGAGCATCAGAGGTGGGGTGTCAGACGTAGCCCCCCCAGCCCAGCCCACGCACCACTGGCTGAGGCACGGAAGGGCAGCGTGTACTTCTTGATGATGCGCAGCATGGACTGGTAGGAGGTCCAGGTGTCATGGGCGACCAGGAGATCCCGATGGCCCGGCAGCAGCTTCAGGAGGGCAGAGCAGGAGCCCGAGCCCAGGACACGCTGCGGGGAGGAGCGGTTCAGGGCAGACTCCAGGTCTTCCAGGTCACCCCCCAACTGTAGCAGGCTGGGGGGGGAAGCAAGACACGAGGTATCAGGTGGGGGACACCCCAGCCCAGGAGCCAAGCTGGCTCAGAGTTCTCTGTCCCATCTCTCGGTCCAGTCTGGAGGGTGTTTCTCCATTGACCCCAGTGTAGGTGCTGGTGCCGGGAGCACCGGAGCAGGGAGGAAAGGGTGAACACAGTACTGGGGAAACTGAGGCAGGGGGCTGCAGCGGGCCTTGGGGGGGGATCCACCACCCAGCCCATGGTGCTAGGGAGGAGGAGAACCTGCCTCGGCTCCATCCTGCCCCAGCAGCAGAGGACAAGTGCCCAGACAAGGTGGGTGAGGGTGACTAGGAGCAGAACCAGGTGTCCCTGGACATCCAGGAATTGCCCTCACAGCCCCTCCCAGCAGCACCCCAACTCCTGGGGCAACCACCCCCCACCCTGCATCACCTCCCAGAAGGAGCTTACAGGAAGCCAAAGGGCGCCAGGGTGAACCTGCCCCGGGGGAAGTCCAGGCGCCCGTTGTAGCTGTCCTCCAGCCCCTTCAGCTGCAGCAGGGCCAGGCGCACCTGCGGGGACAGGGGACAGAGCTGGCACCCAGCTCCTGCGGGGAAGAGGGGCTCTTCCCCCGGGGTACGCAGCAGAGCTGGTGGGTCCCAGCACGGCTGCAGGGCAGGGGGGGAAGCGTCACCCTGGGGGAAGGGTCACTGTCAGCCTGTCAGCGGGGCCGTGACTCAGCACCAGTGGCTGGGGACACACACCCCAAGCCACCCACCGTGCCCCCTGACAGCGGCACGTGAGGCTCTGGTGGGGGGCAAGCCATGAGTCACCTCTGGTGGCCCAGGAGAGGAGGATCCACGGTGGCCACATCCCTGTCATCCCGCCTGGAGCCCGGCCAGGACTTTGGGCATCCCTCGCTGCCCTGTCCCTTCTTCTTGATTAAAGCCCCCATTAGCCCAGGGGGGGTCCCCCTAGGTGGGGTCCCCCACCCTCACCTGGTGCCAGTACTGGGGGTCCTCCCCCTTGCCCATCTGCTCCTCCATCCAGCCCAGGTTGGCCTCCAGGTAGCCGCGCAGCCTCTCGCAGTACTCGCTCTGGTACTTGAAGGGGCCGCAGTAGCCCACCATGGTGTTCATCCAGTGCATGTACATCAGCTGGGGGACACGGCCGCGGTGTCACCGGCGGGGCGGGGGTCGCGCCCCTCGGGCCCCCGGGCGCGGCGGGGTCGCCCCTCACCTGCTCCGAGACGGCGGCCTCGGCCAGCCCGGCGGCGTAGGCCTGCAGGCTGTCGCTGTACGAGGCGTTGGTGGCCACCTCCAGGAAGGCCCAGCTGGGGGGACAGGGGCACGGGTGGGACACGGGTGGGACATGGCCGGGACGGCTCCCCCGAGGCCCCCGCCCGCCCCGGTCCCCGCCCGGCGCCCCTACCCGACGGCGGGGATACGGTCATCCAGGCTGGCCCAGGCAACGGCGGCGGGGTGGCGGCCGGGCAGGACGCGGAGCCGCCCCGACCCGGGCTCCAGCAGCACCGAGACGTTACGGGGCGGCGGGACGGCGGCGGGGGCTGCGCGGACCGGGGCTACCGGGGCCAGTGCCGCGGCCAGCGCGGCCACCAACACCGCCCGCAGCGCCGCCATGGCGGGGCCGGGGCGGAGGGGCTGGCCGGGGCGGAGGGGCGGGGCCGGGGCCAGGGGCGGGGCCGAGGCCTAGGGGCGGGGCCGAGGGGCGGGGCGGGGGCGGGGCTGCGCCCCCGCGGCGTCCGTCCGCCCTCCCGGCGGGGGGGTCCCGCAGCCCCGCCACCGGCCCCGGTGCCCCCCCCGCTGCAGCTGGGCCCCGCCAGTGCCTCAGGGGGCTGTGGGTGCCCGCCCGCCGGCCCAGCGCCGCCGCAGCCGCGGCTTGTGCACCCCCCACTCCGCTGGACAAAGCCCCCCCGAGCACTGGGTGGCCCGGCTGGGCGGGGGCAGAGGGCTGGGAGCCCCCCCCCCCCGCGGTGGTAACATCATCGTGGGGTGCTCAAAGTCCCCATGGCCCGGTCTGATATTGTTCCCCGCTTGGTGTTACCCCGAGTGCCACCACAGCCGCCTGCCTGAGGCCTGGCACCCGGTAGCACAAGGTGGGACAGAGCTGTACCCCAAAGCTCCGGAGCTCACACTGAACTGGGATGCCTGGGGAGCACTGGGGGCTTGGCTGGGCGCTGCCGGGGTGGGGGTGCTGCTGGAGTAGGGGTGCTGCCGGAGCATGTCCCCGTGCCCGCTGGGGAGGGCACTGGTAATGCCCTTTATTGGATCATCCTGGAGCTGGAAAAGGTGCCACATGCCTGGAGCTATTCTGGGCGGGGCAGCACCCCAAAGGCACCGCTGGCATGGGCACGTGGCATGGCCCAGCATGCCCCATCAGCTCCCAGTTGCTGCTGGTTAATTCTCCAGTACTGCCCAGTGCCCATGTGTCCCGGCTCCCTGTGCAAGACCACGGCAGGCACCCAGACCCGGCCACACGCCAAAGCCAAGGAGGGGCACAGAGCACTGCTGGGCAGGGACCCAGGCCACATGGCAGCCACCAAAATTTGGCCCAAACTCCAAAAAGCCAGTGGAGAGCAGAGCAGCGCTGCCGGGGGGGCGGGCGATGGCCAGGGGCGATGGCCAGGGCTGGTGGCTAGTGGGTGCCACTGTCCTTTGGGTGCCAGGCTGGACCTGGGCTCCCGTTGGAGACGCCCCGAGCTGGGCACTGCCCTTGGGTCTGTATTTTCCTTCCATTCCCGTCTCCTGGGGAGAAGAGCAGTGTGTGACTTCGGTGGGAATCTGGCCAGGGTGGGAAACGGCCCCTTTAGTCCTGTTGGGCCCTTGGGGCCGCACAGGCAGTCACGGTCCCCCAGCAGCCATGGTCCCCCAGCAGCTCCAGTCCCTGGGGGCCAGCCTGCTGCACTCTCCCCCAAAACCCCAGGCGGGGGCTTGCGTGGGGCAGGGGCAGCTGGGGCCGGGGGCAGCAGGGTGTCCCAGAGCAGGGTACACCGGCCATATCTCCCTGCAGAGAGGGACACCAGCAGCAGCACAGGCCCCTCCGCGGGGTCGTGGGGCCACTGGCACGGGGGGCTGTGCAGCTCCGTGGGCACGGCGTGCTGCTCCCCCCCGGGAAGGACAGCATCCCTGGCCCTGCCTGTGCTGAGCTTGCCCGGCCTCAGAGGGTCACCCCACAGAGGGGCTAGGTGGGCACAGCACCCAGGGTGGGTGTCCAGTCCCGCCCTGCCGCAGCCCACCGGCACTGGGATGTGGAGGGACGGGGGTGGTGAGAGGGGGACGGGGCAGGGACCTTCCCCCCCCCCCCCCCAGCTCTGGCAGGCACCCTGCGGGCCACGCGTGAAAAAATGGCGCTGTCGCTTTAAGAGCGGAGGGTGGCGGCCCCTTTAAGAGGCGGGGGAGCGGAGGGGATCAGCTGCCCACGCACAGCGGTGGGGCCGCGCCGCCACGGTGGGGCCGCGGGGCGGGTGGGATCCCCGGCTCCCCCCAGCATCTCCCGCTCCGGGACCCCCCACCCACTGCGCGGTCCCCATCCCCACCCGCATCGGGGTCTCCCCGTCCCCTCCCTGGCCTGGGGCTGCCCCGCGCGTCCCCTGGTCCCCCGTGGGGTGTCGGTGCCGCTCCCCCCGCCCCCCCCCCCCCCAGCTTTGCTCCGGAGGGGCTCGGGGTGACCCCGGGGCTGAGCCCTCCAGCGAGGACGTGGCACGGCGGCGCCTGACCGCGGGCTGCTGTGCCTTCCCTCGTTATCTTTATTAATATTATTACTATTTTAATTTTTTATTATTTATTGTTAAACCCTTATCTGCCCTGCCTGGGGAACGTGGGATGGGGGCTCGGGAGCTGTCCCCACTCCCTCTCCCCGGGGGTCGCTGCCAGCGGTAGGTGCCCCCCGCTGTAGGGCAGGGTGCCATGGGGCCAGCCGGGGTGCTCAGCCTGGCGGGGGCCAGCGGGGCACAGGCAGCCGGGACCCCACTGCTGCTGGACCTGGGGCACACGATCTCTCCTGGGGGGGATGCTCTGAGCCACGGCCGGGGCCTGGATGTGAGTGTGGGGTCTGCAGTGGGCTTTGGGGGAGTGGCGGGAGGGATGTGGGTGTCGCTGGGGTGGTGGGGTCCCATCCCATCCCTGCTTCCCCCGTCCCTGCCATCGCAGCTGGGATCACACCAGTATTTCCTCCACTGCTGGTTTTGTGCTCCAAAAACCTTGCCGCCTGCCAGGCCGGCACCTTCCCATGGCTGGGGCTGGGTGTGGGGTGGTGTGGGGCTGCAGGGGACAGGGCTGGGGACAAGGGCTTGCACCCCCACTGCTCCTGGCACAGCCCTTGACCCATGCATAGGTAGCACAGATGGGGAAACTGAGGCAGGGATGACAGCGACCTACTGGCAGCAGCCGGGCAGAGGGGCAGCATTGCCTGCAGGGTGCCCGATGGCAGCCCTCGCTGGAGGGGGGTGGGTGCTTGGGGTGGGGGACGGGGCTTGGGGTGCCCAGCTGAGCACCCCACGCTCTGTCCCGCAGTGCTGGGAGGTGCGGAAACACAACAGCTCTGAGTGGTGCCGCTTCATCCGGAGCAACCCTGACTGCCGGCTGGAGGGCGGCTTCCTCAACTACCTCGAGGGGGTCTTCTGTGTCTTCCCCCCCCGGCTGCTCCCCCTGGCCGTCACCCTCTATGTAAGGATGGGAGCAGGGGTGCTGCTGCTGGGGGATGCTCCACTTTGGGGGTGAGGGATGGGGACCCCACCGACCCTTCTCTCTGCCACCCCTGACCCCACAGGCTCTGTGGCTCCTGTACCTGTTCATCATCCTGGGCGTGACGGCGGAGAAGTTGTGAGTAGCTCTGCGGAGGAGGGGACAGTCCCTGGGGTGAGCGAGGAGCCCCGTGGTCGTGGAGCAGCCCCGTCACCCCTCTCTGCTTCCTCTGCCCTTCCAGCTTCTGCCCCAACTTATCGGCCATCTCCACCAACCTGAAGCTGTCTCACAACGTGGCAGTATCCTTGGCGGGTCACAGGGGACCTTGGGCAGGGCGGGGGGATGCAGGGATGGAGCAGGAGAGGTGGCTGTGACGGGGTCACTTTGTGTCCCTTCAGCACCGTGCCACAGAGGCACCTGGAGGGAGCCCCATGGCACCAGAGCCAGGCAGGCACCCTGCATCCCTGGGGGGAAGCCACCAGGTCTTTTCCTTGACATCCCCTCTCCATGGTGTCACATTCCTGGCCTTTGGCAATGGGGCGCCAGATGTCTTCAGTGCCGTGGTGGCCTTCTCCGACCCCCGGACAGCGGGGCTGGCCATCGGGGCTGTCTTTGGTAAGGAGATCCCTGCTGCCAGCTCCTCCCTGGGGGCTGCTGGCTTGGGGGGGCGATGGGTGGGGAGAACGTGGTGGAGCTGTAGGATGTTCCCCCCCTGAGCAGGACCTGTTGCATTGGCAGGTGCCGGTGTGTTTGTGACCACGGTGGTGGCCGGGGGCATCGCCCTGGTCAAGCCCTTCACAGCCGCCTCCAGGCCCTTCCTCAGGGATGTCATCTTCTACATGGTGGCTGTCTTCCTCACCTTCATGGTCCTCTACTTCGGCAGGATCACGCTGGGGGAGGCTCTGGGTGAGTGCCACAGGAGCAGGGGGCCGAGGGGGTGGTGGGAGCAGCCTGGGGGGTGCTGTAACTCCTCATCGTTCCCCCCTGTCCCAGGTTACTTGGGGCTGTATGTCTTCTACGTCTTCACCGTGGTGCTCTGCACCTGGATTCACCGGCGGCAGCGTGGGGAAGGGCTGCCCCCCCCCAGACCTTGGGAGCCAGGTAAGGGCCGCCTAGCTGTGCTGATGGGACCCCCCAGCATGCTGGGGTCTCCCTCCACTGCCCCCCTTCTCCTTCCTCCAGAGATGCTGACAGATGCCGAAGAGCAGGAGTCCTCGGGCACAAACAGCGGAGACTATGGTATGTTGCTCCTGGTGGGCTTGGGGCTGGCTCCGCTTTATCCTGGGGGGTCCCAGGGACCCCCAGTCCTCTGCACGTGTCACTGGGCTCACGGGGTGGCCATAGTTGGGTGCTACTCTGGGGCCAGTGGATCTCCCAGGGGCCATACAAGTGACCACAGCCCCATGCTGGAAGGGCCAGGAGGGGCAGGGAGCCCCTTGCCCCGCTCAGCCACCATGGCCCCTCACAGGTGAGGAGTACCGGCCCCTGCTCCCCTCCCAGGAGACCTCCTTGCGCATCCTCACCACTGCCCTCAGCCCCTTGGACTACCGCAAGTGGAGGAGGAAGCCCTGGTACTGGCGGCTCTTCAAGATTTTCAGGGTGAGTAGGGGGGGAACATGAGCTGGGAGGAACCCCCGCATGGGGTGTCCCCTTCCCTGCTGGCCCCTGGGGCTGTGTCACCCTTGGGCTTTGCAATGGGGACAGGGGGACAAGAGCAGGTGGGCTGAGGGATGGGGCACCTCCTGGGGTGTCCCACCATGGTGGTCCCCCCATCGCTGCTCATGGATGCTCCTCCCAGGTGCCTGTGGAGCTGGTGCTGCTGCTCACTGTTCCTGTTGTGGACCCTGACAAGGACGACCTGAACTGGAAGAGACCCCTCAACTGCCTGCACATCCTCACCAGCCCCCTGCTCTGCGTCCTCACCCTGAAGTCGGGTGCCTGTAAGCCTGGGGCAGCCCCGGCCACCCAGGAGGGGACAGGACTGAGATGGCCACCAAAGCTCTGGGGACAGCAGGAGCCCTTTGGACCTGGCAGCCCGTTCTGGAGAGGGGAGGATGAGCCAGTGAAAAGCCAAGCTGGGGGGCTGGATGGGTCCGTCCCCTCCCCACAGGGGTGGTGGGTTTGGGGCCCCCAGTATCCAGGTCTTGGGGGGGAAAAATGGGACAGGCCTGGCCTGCCTGGGGAAACTGAGGCACAGAGGGGAGCCAGCCTGCGAGGGCTTAGGGTAAAGGTGGCTCTGGGGGACGAGGCTTTACCTCATACTATGAGCCTGGTCGGATCCTGCCCAGCTCACATGGTGCCTGCAGGGCTGCTCTGATGCCCCCCTCTCCCCACCACGTGCAGATGGGCTGTACCAGATCCAGGGTGTCTTCCCAGTCTGGGGACTGGTCATACTGGTTGGCTCTGTCCTGGCCATCATCATCTTCATCACCACAAGCAACGAGCAGCCACCCAAGTACCACTGTGTAAGGTGTTCCCCAGCCCTGAACGCCTACTGGGAACCAGCCCAGCCTGCTCTGTTCTGGACTGAGGGTCCTGGGGGCAGAGCAGGAGTCAGGATCTCCTTCCCGATCCCCACTGTCCGCAGGAGGGACGTGGCTGGCTGGAGGTGTACGGGGTCCTGTGGGATGCTCCCAGGGACCAGCTTGCCCTTCTTCCTGGCAGGTATTTGCCTTCCTTGGGTTTCTGGCCAGTGCCATGTGGATCAACGCTGCAGCCACAGAGCTGGTGAACATCTTGCGGACATTGGGCATCATCTTCCAGCTGAGCAACACCGTGCTGGGCTTGACGCTGCTGGCCTGGGGCAACAGCATTGGCGGTAAGGGCTCTGCTGCACCCCAGTGCCACCCAGGTGCACCTGTCCCCCTGGCATCCCCCAAGGTCTCCCCTTCTTCCACAGACACCTTCTCCGACCTCACCATGGCACGACAGGGCTACCCCCGCATGGCCTTCTCTGCTTGCTTCGGGGGCATCATCTTCAGTATCCTTTGGGTGCTGAAGGGAGGTGGCAGTGGTCTTGGGGCAGGGACTGCCTCCAATTCACCGCCACCAGCCCAGGGAGCGCCCTGCTCTTGGGGGACCCTGTGAAGAAGCTGGGCAGGATCCATCCCAGAGTCCGTGGGATGCTGGAAACCTCCTTGGTACAGACACAGTGCAGAGGGACTGGAGTGGTAGCTGTGGACCACAGGAGCTGCAGAGATGGAGCCAGCAGCATCTTCCCATCCCCACTGCTGTTCCAGCCCTGGCAGGGTGGGGTTTGGGCTGGAGTCCGGCAGATTTTGGATCTGCTGAAGGGAAGGAGGGGAGAAGGCTGTGCCACACTCCAAGCTGAAGCCTCTCCTTGGGTGCTCCACGTTGTATTCACCACAAACAGGCAATGCTTTGGGCCAGGCAACAGGCATGGGGTGCAGGCAGGCAGGGAGGAGGGCTGTCCCCAGGGTGGGAGGGATGGGGCCAGCTCCGTCGCTCCCCCGAGGTCTCCTGCGCTGTGTCTCCATCCTGAACGTGCCCCAGATATCCTGGTCGGCGTGGGACTCGGCTGCCTGCTGCAGATGACAAGCAGTCAGCTGGTGGTAAAGGTAGGACTGTAGCGACACCATGGCACGGGTCAGGCTGGCTGTGGGACCCTGGTGTCACTCCACATCGCTCCCCATCTCTCCGGCAGCTGGAGCCTGACAGCCTCCTGGTCTGGGTCCTCGCTGGGGCCCTGGGGCTGAGCTTGGTGTTCTCCTTCGTGTCGGTGCCAGCGCAGTGCTTCCAGCTGGGCAAGGCGTACGGCATCTGCCTCATCATCTACTACCTGGCCTTCCTCTGTGTGGCCCTGCTGACCGAGTTCAGGGTGATCCATCTCTCCACCGTGTGAGCAGCCCCGCTGCCGGCAGGAGATGCACATCCATCCCTGGCTCTCTCCCTCTGCCTTCCTGATGGATTGGGGCCTCTCTGCCAGGGGGACAAGGGCTGGAGGCACCACGTGCCACCACAGCCCTGGGCTGTTGCTTTCTGGAGGGGGCTGGCTGGTTGTGCTTTGGGAAAGGAAAAGGAGCTGTTAGTCATTAGCTATGTCCTCTCCCCACTCTGTTTAATCGTGTTTAACTCCTGGCAGCTCTGAGGTGAAGACCTGTTTCCTCCAGACCCGGTAGCAGGGACAGAGGAGAGGGCAGGGTCACAACAGGAGAGATTTTACTTCTTCAACCACTTTACTTTCCCCTCCACATCTCCATCCTGGCTGCCGTGGGACAGGGTTAGGGGAGTTGTGCTACATGGGGTAACTGAAGATCTGAGCACAAGTCTGTTACTGCAAATGACATGACGTGTTTGCACCCTGGGTGGGAAATAGTAGCAGAGGCAAAGCCAGACAGGGTTAAGGTGAGGCAAAGCTTCAGGGCAGCGCTTGGTTTTAATGCAAGCAAAGCTGGAGGAAAAAAAACACCCAACAAACCAAGGGAGGCTGGTTTCCCCTGCTTTTTTTAAGCTATGTTTTTCAACCTGAGTTTCAGATTCTACTTTTCTCCTCCTCCTAGGGTGGCCAGAGCTGTAGGAAAGAATGTGGAAGTTTGTACACAGCATTAGCCTCTGGCAAGACTAGGTTTAGGCACTGTAAAAAAAAATAATAAAAAATTGCAATTAAAAACGCCCCCCAAACCCAACTTTGACTTGCGTTATTTGCTGCGAGGGTGTTTTCTCCTGCTCTGCGCTAGTGGAACACAACCCTTAGCCAGGAGGACCCCTTTGGAGGGGGAGAGGGAATATCCTTGGCTTCTCAGGAGCTGCACCAGCAGCAGCAGAGGGGCCTGGGGGGCTGACACAGGGCCGTTTTCCCCAGGGCTGGGGGGGGAAAGTGGTTTCCTCCGGGTCTACCAGCAGTTGGATTTCTCAACAGCAGTCACATGCGCCTGACTCGGCCATTTAGTTGCACGGTTGGGAACTGCAGCGTCATGGCTTTCCCAGCACGGGCCAGCATGGGCTGCGTGGGGCATTACGCAGCTCCCCTGGGCTGGGAACACTGGTGGGGCAGCCCACGGTCTGTCCCAGGGGAAGGGAAGGGGGTGGGCTGCTGCTTCGGATCCCTGGCCCACACGGCACAGGCTAGAAAGCAAACTGCTGTTACAGATGGATGCCCCCACTTCTGCTCCACGGGGAGAGAGGGGCTGTTTTGCAAGAAGCACAACTACCAGCCCTGGTTCCTGCTCCCTTCTTAGGGGTACCACTGCCTTCTGGGCCTGGATCGTTTCTCCTTTTTCTAACCAAAAAGGAACTTGCATAAAAAAATAACACTCCCTGTGCCTGCAGCTATTGGCTCTGCCCTGAACCTGCTCACAAGTTACCAGCCAGCATCATCCAGGGAGACAAGCCCTGCTTCCTTACACACAGCACAGCTAAAGCAATCAAAACCACAGCCAACGTACCAACACAGAGGTACAGGGTCAAAAAACTCCCTTCTTCTAACCTTAAACATTGCATTGGGATAACTAAAAACCCTAAGTTTGAAAGCATTATCTCAACTTGAAGGAAAAAACCTGATGGGGGAAGGGCAGAAGGGAAGCTGGGCTTTGCGAATGCCCAGGAACAAGAATTCAGAGCAGTTCAGCAGGGCATGCATGCAGAATATGCCCACACAAGCAGTTGCCACTGGAGAGGGAGGGCAGGCACCGCTCTTCAAACACTGGAAATGCTTCAGCTGTGGCCGAGCCCCTCTTCTGGAACGGCACGGGAAGGAGGAAAGGAAGCAGTTGCCTTTACAAAGCCGAAGATGCGTTTTATTAGTGTGCTTGAAAAAAAATCTAGAGAACATTTTACAGATGTCCATAAAATCATTTTATAAACAAAACGCCAGCATACAAAATCCTGCCGTGCTTCCTCCCTTGCTCCCTACAAAATGATTGTCTCTGTCGTTAGTCTGTGTGCCAGGTTGGGGAGAGGAGGATAAATAGAAGGGGATGCCCCGTACTCAAACTTTGTTTCTTTCCAAAGTCATATGGAAGCAGTAAACTGTGGCCCTCCTTGGTTTACAAAAATAATTAACACAGTGTGTACACGGGGGCAGATCAACAGGAAACCACAGAAGCAGCACCTGAGCCCTGAACCCCAGTCCAAGCATTCCCATCTCTGTGACGCAAGCCCTGTTATTGCATGTTAAGCAGGTTAGTGCCCCCCTCAATGCAGCTTAAAGCTGTAACTCCTTTCACACCCAGAAAACATCCCCAAAAAAGTCACAGACAGCCCTGTAAGGAGAAACAGGCTGTAGGGGAATGAGTTTAAACACAGCCACATTTTTTTTTCCTTAACCTTCACAATGCTCATTCATCCTGCCCACAATTTAAAACAGAATAAACAACATCTCCTCCAGCCCCAGGACTAATCTGGATAAATCTCCCGGGCTGTGACTCCATGCAGAGCAACTGCAAGAGCAACAACTGCACTGCTCATTAATTTGTGGTCAAATTTATGGTTTGGAAAACAGCCCTTTAAGGTCCTTCACGGTTCAGCTCAGAAATAGTTTCATACCTGCGGTACCCAGAAAGGAAACAAAAAGTTGCCCTGAGGCACCCAGGGAATTTGGCAAGGGTTGAGAGCAGATACTAGTGTGCATGCTGCCTGGAAAGCTGCTCACCTGCTCTTTCCATCCCATAGCCCAAATGCTCCCACCATGCCTACATCTGAAAGTCTCATCCACCCAGGAAATGCTCCTGAGCTGCCCGGGTAGGATCAGTCCTCTCCCGCTGTCCTTGTCCTATGCGGTGAGACCACCCAGGAAAAAACAAGGATGTGGGACAAAGGGAATGGGCACACAGATCTCCCACTGCCTGATCCATCTGGAGGGAGGAGAGAGCCTCCCCAGCAAGTTCTACTCTTAAGACTGAACCTGAGAAGATCAAACAGCAAGAGGCGAGAGGAGCCTCCCAGCTGACAGATACTTGTAGCCCTCAGCACTTTCTGTGCTGACAGAGGGGAAAAAAGGGGACTTACAGAGAACGGTTCTCATCACGTTGCAGGCAATGAAACACCAGTGATGACACAACCTGCCATGACCACAGAATAAATGTGGCAGAGCTGGGAAGGGATCCTTTTTCCCCCCTTCCTTCCCATCCCTCAGCTACCAGGTCTGGCAGCCTCCTTGCTGGCTGTAGAGAAGCAGACAGACGAGAAGAATCATTGTCTTCCATGCTCCTCCTGCATCCAAAATTCAGGCGAACAGTAAAGCTGTTTAGTGGATCTTCCTAAGATCCAACTCAGTCAGCATTTGCCAGCCTGAGGAACATTTCTGCAGGAGTGAGAAAGCAGGGGAGGAGCAACACTGCTGTGCTGGGACTTGCTCACCTGTATAAACAAAGCAATAACCTGGCTGAGGACCAACCAGCAGTACTGTTTGATGCCCATAAGCTCTCCTTAACCCAGAACCAGGCAGAAATACGTCAGGCTCAGAGCTGCAAAACCTTCCATTTTTTCCTCCCAGTCATCTATATGAGCTAAGGACCAGCCAGAGATTTGCCATTTATAGAGCAAGTGGCCAAGTGGCAGAAATCAACAGCCACCATCACCCTGCGGAATGTCCCCTCTCACTGAGCAGTGCCAGGCGCTTTGGGGTCCAGAGGCAGTCCCAGTCCCAGGCAGTACCACGGGCAGAACTGACCAGCAGCAATGCCGATACTGGACAGCTACAGCAGAGACAAGAGCTTCTGTCCCCAAACTCCCGTCACGCCTATGGTCATAATGCAATGAGATGCTGGCTCTTGGTTCTGTCTCCAGCTGCCACAGAACTGCTCCGGGACAGCTAAATTCAATAATCAGAGCTGGATCTACTACAGGGAGTGCATCCAGGTGTGCCAAAAAGGAGGGGGAAGGCCGTCTGCTCTTCCAAAAGTGCTGAAATTTCACGCCACCTCCCCTTTCTTTGCATAAGGAAGGTGGAGAAGAAACAAAATCTCGCTCCCTGATCTTTTATTCCTAGGTCAATTGTACCCTTTAAGCAAAAGAGATTTTCAAAAAGGGCAAAAGTTTTAATATTAAGCAGGTTGCTTCGGCGCATTTCCTGCTGTTAATGGATTACACGTCCCTTTCCCCAAGGTCTGTTAGTGGTAAGACAAAGAGCAGGCTCGGGCCTGGGAAGTGGCTCAGGGGGAGGAGGTCTCTGTTCTGTCCGAGATGCTCACTCTGTGCCAAGCATGGGCGTCATGCTCAATCTGTGTGTAGCAGCCTTACACAGAGTCCCCCGGGCCTCTGGTTTTTCAGCAATTCACTGCCTAGGGGAAGAGATTTAAACCCTACAGCTGAACAGTACACTGAACAGATCTATATACATCATCCCAATATATACGCTGTGAAGTAATACTCTAGGTTATTGCATAGAAGATGGCTTGTGTTAGCTAGGCCTAAATGACAGTCTGGGAGCGTTGTCGGAGGCTCAGGGGCTTCAGAATGCTGTTGGAAGCAGATGCGGGCTCTTGCAACGGTGTCTGAGATTCCTCTTTTCTGGAATGCTCCTCATACCATTCCTGCAACAGGAGATCAAACACACAGAGATCAGGCTCTGCCCCACACTGGCCTCACAGCCCCCCCAGCAGGACCCCGAAGGGCAGAGCCTTCGGCTGCTCTGCTACATGAGGGCACGGTTGCTCAGGCACAGAGGGACTCTTTCCAAAGCCCTGGATGTAGCCTAACCTCCTGGAACACCTGGTTAACTGCAGCATGGCTGTGATGGATGCACCGAGACCTTGCCACCCACAGTTCAAGCAAGAAGTACCAGCTATGGCTCAGCTACAGTTGGCTGAACTGACAAACCTGGGCAAGAAACCATTCCTCTCTCAGAACGTCCCTCCTGAACATCTAGGACTCCAGTACTGATGACCCCGTGACATTTGGGATTTGCAGAGCTGCTCCCAATCCTGGGCAGTGCCCAGGGTGTCACAGTATGTCACATCCCTGAATAGGAGATGAAGCAGAACAGGCAGGGAGCTTCTCTGCAGATTTCCACCTGGCTCCATGGTAAATAACATGCTCATGTTTTGTTAGGGGGACTGAAGAGTCATCCCCAAGCCAGCTGCCCAAGGGGCAAAGGACAGATTCAAATTGTTACAAGATTAATGCTTTCCAGTACTAAACATTATAATAGCCCATGACCCCTCGAGCCTGGAGATTAATGTTTGGCAGTCACTACAGTGACCAAATCTATGGCATAAAGCTCCTGACTACAAAGAGCACTAGCAGAAAAGCCCTAAACATTCCAGATAATCAGTTGACTGAAATGCTTCCCATCTTTGCTAGCCTGCTGCTCTGAAGGAAAACCAGGCGGCATCGCTCACACCAGGCAGCACTCTGCTTGGGAGAGCACTTGGGTTTCTGTGTCAGACAGACACACCCAAGCTCAAACACAATCACATTCCAGTGGCTTAACAAATTAGTGTCCAGCAGCCAAGCCCCAGGAATGCACCACGCATGTGCTCCTAGCCCTGGCCAACAAGTCCAGCGCGGTGAGTCTAGGTAAGCTCAGCCACGTGTGCACCAAGAGCGTGTTACTGTGACTCACACCTGCACAGCCGGTACCCGGACCCGCTGAGGAGGCTCTGACATGCTCTGTGGTTTAAGAAAGTCCCTGACTGCAAGAATGGATCAATCTAAAGTGCACTTCATCTACTGCCCAACCTTCTCACAGAGCACACGGCTGCCTGGGACTTGGAGGAAGAAGGCCTCCGGTGTTTAAAAGGATGGTTTGTTATTCTAGGCGATGTTCTGCTCACCAGAGAGACTTGCTGGTATTTCCAACTTGGGCCTACATACCTGAATCTCCTCCTCATACATCTTCATACTCAAATCACTCTTGGTCCTTGATCTGCGTCCCAGAAACAGTGTTGACATTTGCTAGAGTTGGAGGGAGGGGGAGGAAAAAAACAACAAAAACAAGACATTGATCAGTCACTGAGCAGCTCACAGGATCAGTCCCTGGAACTTCAGGCATCCTTCCAGCAGACACTCATCATTCACTGATGAGCTCGGGCTATCTTGGGCTCCTTCTGTTGTCATGGAGAAAAGAAATTTTAGGGTGCACATCACCTAAACAAATGTTGGCATCTACTGCAGGCTGAGACAAATCACACCGACCAGATCCCCAGAGACTACAGAGGGAGCTGTAGCTTGGATGGATGCATCTGTCAGTGGTGCTTAATTTAGTCAGATGAACATAACATCAGTGCCTGGAACAAGGCTCAAACCCAAGCTTCCAAATAAGATCTTGTCCCACTTGTCCAGATCATTTACTCCATGGGCCTGGACTTCTTAAATCATGTAAGCAGAGAAGTCTGAATTACTCTGACCACATGAGCTATATGAACAAGACTGAGAAGCAAAAGAAACCTCAGGTCTGGCATCATCATTGCAAGGCTGAGGACAGCATCCTCCTTCGGTTTATTGTCTTGAAAACCGCTTCTGATTGGTATCATCACTGCTATTCTGAATTTTGTCTGTGGGAACAAGAGCTCAGCCTATAACTACCAAGCCAACCAAAGCAAATAAAGGTTGCCTAAGAGACTGTAGCACTTGTACTTTGTAGTGGCAATACAAGAATATAATGGCTATTATTAAAACAACCACTCAAGCTCTTCCCAGATGCATGAGACAACAGTTCTGAGACAAGAGCAGTTACCCAGGTCAGCTCATTTTCCCAATTGTCCATCCTATTTTAGAATGAAAATGTAAGCAGCACCATGGAGAAAGGAAGCCTGGTGTTTGGAATCGATACCATCATACTGCTGCATAATGTTTCAGGACTGTCCAAGCCTAAGCGTATGGAGGGCACAGAGAGAGGCAGGAGAATTATAAGACACTGGCTTCCTTGGAGAAAAATACACTTTTTTCCAGCCAGTACTGGGTGAGGACAGCAAAGTTTGCAGGCCATAGCAGCTAGCCTTTGTCAGGGCTATTCAGAGTGCAGGGGAAATTAAGCTGCTACTTTTCTAGAGCAGCTAAACTTTGTGCCAGTGCTGCAGAGCCCCTCCAGTAGCTCAGCTCTCAATATTACAAAGACACATGCAGCTTCTCTCTTAAGATAGCAAAAAGGCTATCGTGGACTTTCCTCCCCCAAAGCTGAGAACTTGCAGTAAGCATTTCCTCTTACCCCATATTTGTCCATCTGCAAAACGATCTTCTGCAGCTGAGCTGTTTCAGCAGCAGCTGAACTCCGCTTGTACAGCTCAATTATGCCAACCACTTCCTCCTTGGAGATCTCCTTCTCCAGTACAATGCCGTTGTCTTCTGGAAAAGCAAGAAAAAAAGAGAAAAAAAAAGTCTCCAAGGTGAACGTTGTTTCATCAGCCACTATGATAAGCCTGGAAGGCAAAGCTTAACAGCACACAGGACCAAGCCAGATGTCAGGCACAGTCTGTACCTACTTTTGTGACTAGAACGTACATGTCCTTGTCCCCCCAAATAAGTTAGCTAGTGTGTAGGGCTAGCAAGCATCTCAGCTTTTTAAAACATCAGGCTCAATATCTTAAAAAAAAATAATACAAAAATCTTGTAGCTTTTTGCTTGCCTGTGAATTAACTAGCAAAGCAAATAATTACACAGAAATTGCTGCCTTTTGACCTTCAACAACTTGGGAGTTCAGTGCTAACAAGCGTCTTTCACCGCACCCTTCAAACTGGGTGCAGCAGGGATCACGATGAAAAGTGTTTCTGTAACTAACAACTCCTGGCTCCTACAGGCCTGAGCCACACAAATTTGATCTTCTGGCACCTCAGAAAGATGAGAGGCTGATCAAAGCTACTCCTGTGGCTGGGGCCTTCATCACGTTTCTGTGGGGAAGATTCTCTGGTATGAAATATATGAGTGCAGTAGCTGTAACTCCTTCCTGCAGAGGAGTGTAAAGAGTTATTAAGAGTAGTCTTCATGGAGAATGAATAGAAAAGTCTGGGTGTAGATGACCCAAAGGAATAGCCAGAGAAGGGCTGTAGGAGATTAATGTGTTTATGGCACCTAAATTAGCAGGTCATGAAGCTACATGCAGCTTCAGACATCCAGCTCAGGAGACAAGGACAGTGAGTAAAACTGATGACTCACAGGGGTGACGAGATGGAGAAACCAGTCCCTGTCAGTTCCTAAAGAGTACCCAAATGCACATCCAAAACCAGCACGTAGTCACCAGTAAGTACAACTGGGAGATGTGGAAAGAACCGAACTGGATAGGCAGTGTCCATTGTCCTCCATGTCACGGTAAAGAGAGCTGGCACACCACTTGGATCCAGTGTTTTGGTGCCTGAATGCTGAACAAGCCACTCTGAGACATGTGCTGGTGCCAGTGAGGGTATTAGTGAGGAAGGGAAACTGGTTTTAAAGAAAAAAAAAAAATCCCTTCTTGTAAAGTCTCTTGTTGAACTTTGCTACATCATTGCTGTAAAGTTTCCTACATTTCTTTAATGAAATGTATGCAGACTTCCTATCTTCAAGCAATTTGGTTGAAATGGCTCAGGTAGTTGAAGTTTATACACAAACACATGTGCACACACCCACCCATCCCTCTATATATAAACACCTCCCCCCCATACATACATACACACACACGCACTTACTTTTTGGGGAGTGCTGGGGGAGAGATGAGGGGCAAGGCAGAAAGGCCAGACCAAAATATCACACAAAAGTGCAAGAATTAGCTTAGGAAATAAGGCTAAAAAATAAACAACAACAAAAAATCTGGTCTTGCTGGCTAGTCCCACTCTCTCCTACAGACATAAGACATCAGGGAGAGAAGACAAAATATTGTAGGTCAACCAGTCCTCAGTTCTGACCTTCTGAATCTTGGTTCTTCCGAGTGTAGTTCATGCGGAAGACGAAAGCATCCAGAATAAAAGCCACAATGATTGTCATCACCACCTGGGAGGACATGAACAGAAGAGGTCAAGAGGCTGCTGCTGGGGGATTCTTCCAGCCCAGTTCAACCAGAAACTCAGCATTTTATCTGTGCTTCAAGTCTATGCTCCCCAGCTCCTCCACGGCAGAGGGGATGCACACACCACACATCCACCTGTGAGTAAACTGCCAACAGTCTGCCACAATGGGGACAGAACAGAGCTCTTGTGCTGCCCTAGTCCTTACCCCAGGCCAGGTTTGTGTGGCATCAGCTCTGTTGATGCCCATAAATTCAACTTTCTGCAAGTGATATGGACTCACACCTGTTTCTGGAAGACATTTATGCACAACAACAAAGTTGTCCTCATTTAGGCATGGAAGCTCCTTCTGGAACACAGTAAAAGCTGTCTGCCCTCCCCATCCCCACTATCTGATGCATGAAACACATCCAGAAACCTACCATGGTCACAATATAGAAGATCATGAAGTAAAGACGGCTCCAGTGAGTGGTTTGGGATGTCACCCCTTCCTAAAGAGGAAAGGCAAGAAGTCAGTAGTGCACAAAAGAAGGAAAAATCTGCTGTTAACTGCTTGCCAACAGACATAAAGCAGCATAAATGGTATCTCTCTCTCTCATTCATGGCTCCACAGTTAGCCTCAGGGACTGCCTGTGCAGTGCTCAATGCCCCAGCTGGTCCTTGCAGCTAATCTGCCTCTCAAGCTAAAAGGAGAGTTTCCTATACACAACATTTAAAGTTTGTGGGTTTAAAAGCCATTGCTGCTATGAGAACATAGTTTGAACAGCAGGTGACAAGCTGGAATACAGTGACTCCGTTTGTCTAGGCTGCGAAACCTGAAGGCCTGAAGGCCAGTCAAGATTCACAAGAAAACATGCCCAGCAGCATGTCAAAGGTCAAATGCCATCAGGACCAAAAGATATCTGGCAACAACAAGTGACAACGTTGGGCCCATCTCCAATCATCAGAAGAAAGCAGTGGAGGCACAGAAGATCTAGCTCAACTGGCAGAGTCTGTGCTGTCTATACACACATGGTAGCTGAGCTTTACTTACCATGATGATGTACCAGTCGTTGACAACTGTCAGCTCAAACAGCGTGACTGCATACAAGTGGGAGAAAAAATACAGACAATTCCTTTATCCACCCTGACCTACTTTACAGTGATTCTTAGACAAAATATTTGATGGGAAAGACTGAAGCAAGATACCAAAGTTTCAATAAAGCCAGCAGATCCAGAGACAGAATGCAGACCTTCATTACTGCAATTACTTCAGACAAAGGGGGTAGACCCACAGAACCAGAAGCATGGCTTAATCTATATTTCTTAAAAGAATCAGAAACAGACCGGACTCCTTCCACCAGAGAGCGTGGAGACCTCTGAAATCACCACAAGATAAGCATCTCTCCTCACACGTTAAGAAAAATCAGTGGGTTTAAAGAAATATATTAGCATCAGTATTGGTTCTTTAGAAGGGTAGTGACTTAACGTCCTCAAACATCTCTGGAAGTCTGGTCTGATCACCAGTCAGAACAGATCTGCTGGCTTCACACTGGCTTTTGAGAGACTTCTGCTTACCTTGCAAAACAGACATGGCACAGTTAGTCAGGTGGAGCTCTCCAGACAGAGAGAGCAGGATGCTGAGCGTTTGAGGTGCGTTAGTAGGACTCAACGGGAGAGTCCCAGGCTTACATGAGCATTATTACAGTCCTGCTGTCCAGCTCTGCAGGAACACAGATGCACTAAGGAATAGTTTTTGCTACGGATGAAACTGCCCTTACCAAAGCTGTTCAAAATGTTGTCAAAGTTGTTGAGATAGTAATAACCTTCTTCCACAACCGTCTTGTTGCCAACTGTATGATTCACCCAGCGGTAGGAATCTGCGACCGTGCTTGTGCTGGTTGGAGAAATCAGGACAAAGAATGAGAAGAGACTAGAAAAGCAAGGAAAATGCCAAGGGTTATAAATACCGAAACACTGGGAAGGTGGTGAGCAGAGTGGCAGTTTCTACCTCTTGGCCAACACTTGCAATTTTCTCTGAAAGAAAGCTTCTCTCTTCATAGCTCAGCACAAGCCCAGGGAGCACATGGTGTCTTTCTAATCATTCAGCAAATATACCAGGGAAACTGAGTGTTTGATTTAGACTCCTTGGCTCACACCCTTAAAGCTTGGCATTTCCAAGTGGTCTGCCACCATTTAAGATGAAAAGGGCACAGGACAGGACAGCTTAGCTTCCAAGAATGGGTGAATTTATCGTGTTACAAAGTAAGGCCTAAATATGTAACAGGTCTGGCCAAGCAACTCTGGCATCGCCAAGATAAAAATCTGGACTTCACTCTAAAGCAGATGTTACAAGAGTTTCCAGCCATGGTACCATGAAGTTGTCCTCCCAGTGCAGCTACCTGAGGCAAGTTACAGAACTCGTTAAAGCCAGCCACCCCTACCACAAAAATCTCTGCCTTTCCAAATGCAATGCAAAAGTCATTTCATCCGATCTTACCTAGCCAAGTGAAGTGTCTCCTAGATTTTCACAGCACGTTGCCTTAGCTGCAGACCCCCACTCAGACCCATTCTCTGGCCCCTGCTCCACAGGGAGACAGAGCTGCCAGAGCTCACTGCTACTGGCTCTGTACCAAAACCACTGCAGAGGGGGACGGGTACGTGGTACTCACTTGCAGCAGTTCGGGTAGACCACGCCAGCAAAGAACTCCATGCCAACAATGGCAAAGCAATAGTAGAAGATCAGCAGGGTTAAACCCAGGCTGGGGGCAAAAAACAGAAAGAGTACTGTGCTACTGAAGAGTTGCTAAGGCAGGGAAACACAGACACAGGCTGGTTGCTCTGGAAGGCATTTCCAGCGGATGGGAAGCAGCACTGAAAACCCCAGACCACCCTCCCTGCCACTGTGGCTCTGCAGTTCTTCGCCTGCCCTCATTCAAGAAGTCCTTGGACAAGGAGCTTGCCACTCACTGAAGAGAAAAACTAAAAAGCAGCCTGGATTCCCTCCCAGTCTGTCTCTTCTGGTAAACAAACGTCCCTCCACACTTTCTTTAACAAAGAACAACACACACTGTTTCTGCCCTCTCCACGTCCTTGGCTGCAGGGACTGTGCCAAGAACAGCATTCTCTAGCTAACACACTCTGCTCAGACCGCCCTCGAGGGAATGAGGTCTGAGGATGCCCCACTCAAACCCCAAGCTCCTTCTTCCCCACCATTTCACAATAATGCTCAAGTGGCTGTACTAAGCACTAGTATATTCATGTTAATGTTCCTCCCAGATGGGCCTCCCCTCTCACCAAAGCTGGGATGGGGGAGATAAATCACACAAGCATCGATTCTTAGTTATAACACAAAAGCAGGAGGCGGCCCAGGGTGCTGGAGTGCTGCTTATCACCTACTGCTCCAAGAAACTGGAAGATTAACACCCCCTGCAGCACACTGAAGAATCAGTTACAACCTGTTGACAGATCAGAGCATAAACACCTTTAGCAGGTTTAACAGGTCCCTACCTTGACCCTGATCCTAGACACTAAACCTTCACTCTCCTCTCCCTGTCGTCATGCAAAAAGAAGTTAGTACCTGGCCATCCGGGGGAACAACTCAAACATAGTATCCAGTACATTTCTGTAGCGTTTCTTCAATTTAAATAACCTGAAAGGAGAAGCCAGTAGTTACCTACACACTGCAGCTCTCCTCGCGTTGTTGGAAATACAGTATCACGGTTCTCTGTACCTCTGTAGTCAATGAACAGTAAGGGTTCCTGACACCAAACTCATAGGATCTGCTCTGGCTCAAGTGGTCTCTGCTCACCTAACAACATCCCACTGTCCCATCCGAATGTTTATGATACATTCAACTAAGTGTTCACAGGACTGAGGAATCTCAAGGAAAAGCCTATGTCTTTTTACAAAGCATGATGCATAAATAGCTATTTAAAAAAACCATAAAAATCGTAAGAACTTAAATTAGTCCTGTGTACAGGGTCAGGATTCGTTACTCCTTTCCTCAGACACAAGCTTTTCCGTGTTTCCCCCATGACCCAATAAAACTGATGAAAGAAAACTGCATTGTGCCTGCTAATTTAAGATTTGGCAACTCCATCAGCCTTTACAGAGAAACACAGCTGCCAAACACAGTCTTTGGCAAGGGAGCAACACAGAAAACATTATTTTTTTCCCCCCCCTTGAGTATCATAAAGTGTTCTTTAAATCCTCACTGAAGAGCTAAATTGCATTAGCTTGTTTTTAACAAAACAACATTTTGCCTCAAATGCCATCCCCCTATGACTCTCAGCATTCTGCAAAGGTGAAGGTACCTCTAACAGCCTCGAAATGAGAGGGTTAATCAGACCCATCTTACTGAGCTGCAGAGAGGTTACAGGCCACAGTCTTGCTTAAAGTGCAAGAAGCAGTTAGAGCAGGGTTGTACTTCACCCTAGAAAGCAACATCCTTTGAAAACTGTAATTTCTGGTAATTCAATGGAAATTATTAAACTGGCTCAGACTGTGTCACCCTGACAGAAAAGCTTTTCTCTGAACAGCATCAGACAATTTAGAGGAGGTGTAAGAACCCCACGAAGGCAGACACAGGATAATCTGCCCCCAGTAAATCCCTTGATCTCTATTAGAGATCAGCTTAAGCTCCAAAGCACGGGGTTTCATATCCCATCCCAAGTTTTTGTTATCATTCATTTTGATAACTCTGGCTAATCTCATTACCCCACGCAATTCCTGTTTGCCATGGTCACGTACCCACAGAGCAATCCTTGCCCTCTCCTGGTGAGGAGCTCGGTCCCCAGCTGGATTGATGGAAAACAAGCCTGGCTGTTTTCTCCCCACCTGCTCTCTGTAACGCGCCCCCCCCCCCCCAGCCTTCCTGTCTCACCTCAGCAGCTGAAGGGGTCGCAAAACCACAATGAAGTAGAACGGCTCCATGTTAAACGCCAGTGCCATGAGCCCCAAAAATGCAAACAGGGTGACTGAGAAGTCAAAGCTGAAAATAAAATAAAATAAAATAAGGACAATGATTTATCATTCGTGTTTCAGCAGAGAAGAGGTACTTGGTGATGCTCCAGCCTAACAAGATGCACAAGGCCAAGGGCAGAATTATAACAGCCTGCTGACAGCCTTATCTACAGGCCTAAAAACTCATCTAAGAAGTTGGTCTTTTGAACCCAGCAGTTATCACGTCTCTCAAAAACATCACCGTGCACTTACAGGTTCCAGCCTGAGGACAGGTACTCAACGGGCCCCAGTCCAGTGGTCTTCAGGAGCAGCTCCACGCCATAGACTGTAAACCAAGATGACAGCCATGGTCAGAACTAAGCAGCATCACTAGGTGGGCTTATGCAAAGGCTTGTGCTCAAAGATGTGTGGTGCTTTAAGCACAGGACTTTCGAACACAGGTCTAAAAGACCCCCACCCATCCTCCTTATTCTTGGTGAGATGCCAAAGAGACATTAACCCTCCAAATAGACACTTTCCTGTATTCCTCGCTATGACTCCTCAGAACAGTCTACAGAGTACTCAGCTGGCTAACACACTATAGATGTTGAGGCACAAGGTCCCATATAGGAAAGGTTGGAAAGTGGTGTCGGGAATTCAATCCTGCCTGTTCATTTCCTTCTATCTCAGCGAAATGTATCCGCATCCCATAGCCCAGCCTTGACCTGCAGGGGTTGATCCTTTCAAAGAAGAGCCGTCTACTTTCACTCCCTGTCCTGGCAGCACCCTGTGGGCCTGTAGGTTAAAGAACACCGTAATAACATGACAATGCCCTGTTTGTCAACCCAAAGTCTTTCTTTCCAGGTTCTGGGGGGCGTGGGGGTGGAGGTGGGAGAGAAACAAAGAGAAGAGCTGGATGACAACGTCCCTGTGAAAAGAAGCGTCGCAGAGTGCCTCAGCCTTCAAACTTCTGTAACAAGTGTTTTGAAGACTAATGGCCAGGGAAGCGCTAGAGCTGCCCAGCAGCCAAAGAAGAGGTTAGGAACCTCTCCTAGACTCTCCAAAGAACCTCCCGCTTTTTTTACACACTATTTTGATTCTGTGGAGCTACACTTTGCTTCTCCTCGAGCAAGAGACGCTGGCAGGAGAAGGGAATTCACGTCACTGAAGAGTTCTATGGCAGTGCAACGAACCAGCCCATGAAGAAGCAATTGCTTACACTTGGGCTGAAAAGGAAGACTAAAGTACAGGTTCGTGGAGGGGATGGTGTCCAGTTAGAAAACTCAGCTCATCAACTAGTTCACCTAGTCCTTTCAGTCTTCTCCTCAACATGCCCCTGCACTCCGTACTCCAAACAGGACTGCCGTGCTTTGTGTGGCGGAGTGCCAGCTCACAGCTGCAATCAGATCAGAGCTGGTAACACCTCCTGGAATAGTCAGTGCAGTGCAGAGCAATGTGAGCAACTCCACACAGAGCCATCACAAGTCTGGAGGAGCTTATCACTTCACATGCTGTGCCTAATAAACGAGGCTATTCTGTTCTCAGGGCTGAAGCCAGCTTTAAGAATAATACTGCAGCTTTTGCGGAGAGTTGCACCAGAGGTAAGAGGCTCCCCAGACTGCAGTGGCACAGGGAGCTGTGTAACAGTGCAGCAGTGTTCACATGGGTCCGTGGGGATGCTGACAATCACTGCCAGGCACAGCATTGTTCTAGATGGAGCCTGGACACCTGTGGCTAAGTTTTAACTTCAAACTGAATAATCTTCTAGGAACGGAGCTGTCTATTCCCGTCCCAACTCCTTCTGAAACGACAGCTCTGCTGGGAGGCATCAACTTACTCGTGAGGAAGACTATGTAGCTCCACGGGACATTTCTGGAGAAGAAATTCCCTCCTGCAAGACACAAGAAGAACTTTTTCTAGCCTTCCCTTTTTTTCAGTCCCCAGCATCACAGTTGGGAAACAAGCCACAACATTTCCTACCTTGCAGCATGAAGGTTTCAACAAGAATCCAAATTCCATTCACAGCCACCACAGTATCTGGAAAACAAAGTAAAAACCCAGGCAAAACCTGTCCTGGACCAGAAGGCATCTGTTTTTTAGGCTAACAAAAAGAGTATAATATTGGACAAGTGGCAGGGTCATTGTTTCCAATTCAACATAGAAACTGAACACATCACTTGGGAGAGTCTTCTATCCTCACTTGCCCAGGCCTTTAACAGATGCAGTACCTTTATCTTCCAGAAGGAAACAGAACTAAAACAAAACAATGGTCTGAATCATCTCAATCATTTTTACTCAAAATTATTTTACATTCTGCCATGTTAGTACCTGCATATTTCACCTTTCTCCTACTTCTGGAACAAAATCTTGAGAACCACTGGGTCTCCAATAGTACAGGACAAAGCTCCGTCAGCCTGGATCTATCACTGCTCCCCAACATTCAAATCCTGGAGGTGCAGGACTTCTTTTCACTCAGATCTCCTCACCCTCTTTAGTTTAGCATCCCAACTTAACAAAAAATTCTCCTCCAACATTCAAAAAAAACCCCAAATTACCGAGTAGGAACAGATAGTTTAGAACATAGCAAGTAGCACCACAAGTAAGTACTTTCTCCTCTAGAGAAGAGGAGCAGAGGATCATTCTAGCAGGCAGTACAGTTGCCAAGCAATCCCTCCAGCCACGAGGATGCCTGCACCTTCTCAAGTGCAAACAGAAGAAGTTGGTTGTCTGGTAAGGCAGTTTCTTACCCAGCATCCTTCAGCTGCAAGATAAAAACCTCAAGGTTTGTGAAAGCTAACCACCCACCTACCTAAATGCGACGGCTACAGAATTAGACCCACAAGTGCGTTGTGAAGTACTGAACTGATGAGCCTCTCCAGAAAACTTGACACAGCGAGAGCTGACAGCCCAGGCTGCAGTTAACGCTCAGCATGAGGATGCCGTTCCCTCCCTCTCTGCCAAAACTCCAAAATTTGTACGCGAGCCATGGCTCAGACCGAAGACCAGCCGCACCACGCTATGTCCTTGCGAGGGCTGGCAGACACAGCGTACCCGTGTGATCAAGGGAGCCTAGCAGAGAGGCAGCTCGTTACTTCTACTTACACATAGAGTATTGGAACACACGGGACTTCACAAGGATGTTGATGCCTGCATGAAGGAAAGTATGACAAAACAAATGTTTACACAATCCTCCATACCTCACACACAGCTTCCTTTATCTTCTCCTTAGAGACATTTTTCATACCAATCCTCAGCACAGAAGATAAACAGACTCGAAAATTATTAACTTTTACTTCTTGGGACCAAGTTCAAATTTTCTCTAGAATTTTAGCACCAATGAACTCACTATCCTTAACACCCGAGATGTCTTTTTTTTTTTTCTCTCTATGTACTAGTTCTGTGGTGTGGACAGGGGTAAATGCAGCTGCTGAAGCACTGCCTGCGTTTGGAACAACACGTACGCTGTCAAGGAGGGTTGAATGCATCAGCAGAGATATGCAGGACTCCTGTGACAGCTGTGTGTTTGCACCAAGATGGGGTTAACTCTTTCCCACTAACATACAACACTGGAAAATAACTGCAGGTAAGTTCTTATTTCTGAATGGCTACATTCAGTCAGCAAACTTCGGACACGGGAGATAAATCACATTTGCAAAACAGATTACATTGATGGGTATTTCAGACCTCTTTCCCCTTCCCGAGCAGCTGCACTTGACCTGCACAAGCGCTGCAACCACATCTTGGGACTAGTAAGCCTAGCAGCTCTTGTGAAAACACAAATCCCACTCCATAGCCACTGCTGTGAGTTACCACCTGGGATGTGGACAAACTCTATAAACTCTAGCAGATTCAGCAATCATAACCCCCCCCCACAACCTCTGTGCTGAAAACGGAATACAGCCCTCTAACCTCAGGGTCTGGTTCGCTACAGAGCTTCTGCCAAGAAGTCTCTTATTTTAAGGAAGCCAGGGTCAGAGTACAGGGAATATTTGCATGACAGAAATCTTCCCTGGAGATTCTGGATACAAGGCTGTGGGCTTGGAGGCTCTGAGTACACAGAGAATCGGTTAGCAGGCCTTCCCTCAGCTATTTACCAGGGACATAACAGAAGATCCCTTCGGAGGGCCCTGTCTTCATAAAGAAATGCTCTTCCTGCTAGTTGAACACATGCTGTCATGAAAACACAGACTGTTACCTTTAAAAATAAGGAACGCTGTCCGTGGAAGGTCATCAAACCAGTGCTCGCGATTTCGTTTTGCCTGAAAGCAGAACAGATGTGATCAGAAGTAGTCAATGCCACATCCATACAAACAACGTGCAGTGGTGGAGACCCACCTTATTCCCATCATCTGCTTCTTTTAGATTGCCTTTGCTCCTTACCCACCTTCTCTTTAATCACTGGCCTCCTTTGCTCTCCCTCCCACACACACTCCCCCTCTTCTCCACCCAATAAATACTCACCTTCCATTTTAAGCCAACAACTTCATAGAAATTGTAAAAATCCTTTAGACTGCAAAACAGAAAGAAGCATCTGATCAGAGCCTTGGAGATTATTAGATCCTTAATTGTCCTCGTCAGGCATCAGCAGCAGAGAGTCCCTGGAATTTATTAACTCCTGATTAGAACTGCAGCCACAGCTGATATAACTCACCACTGACCTCTTCCCGGTCTAGCCAAAGGTTAGTGGCTGACAGTGGCCAGAACAGGGTGCAAAGCCTGTCTTCTTTCTGGAATGCCACAGCCCTTGGAGGAAACCGTGACACTACTGAACTGCAGAATTTTACTACCAAGAGGAAAGACCTGAGGCTTAGATAGCAAATTGCAAGGGACAGAGATCGTACTACTCTTCGAGAAGAAATCTTGGACTGTCTTAATTACTCGCACAGTCCTTTTCCAAGGTCTTTGCACATTTTCTTTTGAGGGTAACAATGACATTTGAAAAAGGACATGAAAGCAAAGAAACTCATAAAACACGAGTGCCTGTCTTGGTGCTCAGGGTCAGGCCTATAACAGCTTTTAGGTGTCTGGAAGTGAGAATGCTGAACTTCTCAGACTCTTACTGGTGTCATTAGGTGCCTAAATTTAAGAACACAGTCCTTCTCCCTATGCCATTTTCAATACCTCTCTGTGGCACTTGACTTTAAGGTAAAGCGCTGGCACCAGTTTCATGGGAGACTCACTCCCAGCCTGTCTGCGGCCAGAACAAAGGAAAAGGAAGAGAAAGTCTCCTGCTCTAATTCCCTCTACTTCCATGCTGGCTGGAGTTAGCTGCACCCACCCACCAGAATGGTAATTCTCTGCCTCATAACACAGAGGATGAGAGTCCTGAAAGCACCAGCAGAACCAGATTTTAATTAACAAAACCCTGGGGGACACAGCCAGCTGCTGGAAAAAACAAAAACTTGTTAAGCTGTGAGGCTGCACTGTGTGAAGAAATGCTCCTTGCAGGCTCTAGTGCTGTTCCTCAATTTCTCACTCCTCTGTTCTCGCAGGGGAGGTGGGAAACAGAAGTCTGCATGGTGACTGCCAGCAGAGCGCTGTATCCACAAGAGGGCACGCAGGAACTCCATCACCTCTGAAGAAAAACCTCAGCTCCCGGGGTACCCACCCCTCCATGCTCCCTGCTTCCAGACAAATCCTTTCAATCACATAACTCTATTCCCACATCTCAGACAACGTTCATTTTATAACCCCAGCCATCCTCTCTCCAAGGTATAGCCTAGATCCAGGAGTGAAGCAACCTCCCTGCTCTGGGTGCGACAATAAGACCATCCTACCTGACTAAAGGAGTATTGCTTTGATTCAGTGCTTTGAAAGTGAGATATCGCTCTCTGGCACACATCCGAGGCTTGTAAAACCGCAACAGCCCTTCAAAGTGCTTGAAGGAAACTCCAGACGGCCTCTAGAAACGAGGGAATGTTTGTCATAAGCAGCAACATCAGGCAGAAGCACACAGAGGCTAGCGCATTTAATTCTCACTTCAGATTTGTTTTAAGCAAGATTTCTACATTATCGCAAGATGCCATTATAACCAAGCCCCAGAAGTACTCTAAGCTATTACTTTAACATACTGAGCTTATCCCAGAGCACAGAGATCAGAAAGCTCCCCTGGCAATCAGTCCCTCCAGTAAATGCAGAACTGTTCCCTGTTGCCCTACCATGCGAAAACTGTCCAACCAGACACCCCGAGCAACAGAGTTCAACCGCTCTTCTTGGGAAATTAGGAGACAGCCTAACGGATCCCATTACTAGCGCTTTTTTAAGGCTATCAGCTGTGTGCCCTAAACACAAACTAATCTACTAGAAGTGGGTTAGTTATTTTTGGGCCTTATTTCTCTTGCTGCTCCCCAGGCTCAGCAAGAAATCAACCCTCTCTCCCCCAAGTGCTCTGTCCCTGCAAAGAGTTGTTGCTAGGTGAGTTACTTCTGTTTCTGCACCATTCACTCATGCGGTATCTAGCAACTGTACTGTATCTCCACTTGCATGACCCACCCCTTCCCTAAGTACCGGTGCTTGAGAAGCAAGTCTGCAAGTGACCCACACTGAATCAGAGAGAAATCAGTGATCACACACACTCCAGAACAAATTTCACTCATTTTATCAAGACGCTTCCATAATCTCACATGGGGCTGAAATTCACTCTCTTTTTCCTCCAGAAACAGATATAAACAAGTTACCTGAATGAAAAAAAAAGGAGCTGAGTGTGACTACAGTCAACAGACACATAAATCATCTGTTTTGGAACATGCTCCTTGAACACTCCAGACCACTGGTGTTCTTAAAACATTGCTGACCTCCCCTCCTGCTGGACTCCAGGCTGTTCTCAGCCTCCCTGCAGGACCCTGTACCTGTTTGGTGATCAGCAGGCGGTAGGCGTGCTGTATGGCTGTGCGCTTGTGCAGCAGCAAGGACTTGAACTTCCTCTTCTCGATATCATTGAAAGTGTCGAACACAACTGCGAGAAGCTGTAGAGAGAAGACAAGAGAGAAAGTAATGCTTTGATCCTTAACCTCTGCAGCTACCTGAGGCAGCGCTTCTCAAACAGGCAGGAACATCAGTCTAGAAAGGCATGAGAGGCATTGCCTGCAGAAGGAATTTACTAAGCGCTACACTGACTGAGGCACAGAGTCAGTGAGGGCCCGTTGGCCAGGAGGGATCTCACAAAGGGGTCACCAAGCATACTGCACACACACCGATCCACCTTCCGGAAGAGGCCCAGATGTTTCTGCCCTCCTAATGCTCACTAGTGGTTTTAAGAGCTAAGGCTAAACCCCACACATGCCAACAGAAAACAGCAGAAAAAGGTTTGTTAAAATGCCCTGATCTCTTCCTAGAAAGTGGGTTTTGAGGACTGCTCTCTGGACTCACCCTTCCACGGAAGCTTTGGCAGAAACATGTCAAAGCTAACCCTCCATCTAGGACAGCAGCAGGGAAATCCAAGCCCACCACATGCATCAGATCACCCACCCTGGGTTGCAGCGTTCCTCATCTCCTTTGGTAAGCCCCTTTCCACCACTCACATCCTCCCCTGAGCTGGTGGTCCTGGCCCTGCCCTAGATGTCGCAAGAAGCAGAGCCAGCACAGCAGCTATGCTCTCACACTGCTGTCACCAGCACCCTTCAAGTCCTGCCATACTTAGTAATTCCATTCCCCTCAAACTGATTTACAAAGTATTTCAGGCAAGCCCAGATAATAAAATGCCATCTTATGATAAATAATTAAGACAGAAAAGAACAATAAATTTCATGCAACCGAGTATGTCACTCCAAGCATGATATTAATGTGAGAGAAGTTGAAAGAGACTTGTATCATTCTGGTTTCTGTGATTTAGCTCAATTCCTTCTGGTTAAACATTAAAAGAGTCCTATCCGTAGCAAAGCTGTCATTTCTGGAAGTATTTTGCCAGAAGGTCTCAGATCATTACAGAGCACTCTTGGGAATGGGGAAGGCTGTGCTGGGCAAGGAGCTCCAATGTCAGGCAGAGAGAAGTTGGGTGCTTCTTCAGGGGACTCACCAAGTTCATGATGAAGTACAGCTCAATGGAGAGATACACTATGAAGAAGACACAGGACCAGGGGTTTCGGGCATAAGATGGCATCATCACATCAGGGAAACTGCATCCAAAAAAAGACACGAGTTTAAGCACCAAATAGCTCATGCTATAGGCTTCCCGCTACGAAGGCAAAAGGCACAGGACCCAGGTGTGTGTGCAAACTCACACCCAAAGATCTGCTCATTTCTGCGAAACACATGGTTGCTCATGCCACAGCAGTTTGTGCCTAGCAACGAACAGCAAGAACATGGAGGTATGAAAAAAATAAATATGAAAAGCACATTCTTTGCACAGCCCAAAACCAAATGGGCAAAGGGGATTTGTAACGTGGCTAAGGGTTGTGCTTCGATACTTAGCAATGACAGCAATACAGCTTTGGTGCAAGAGTGTTACAACCTAAGATTTATTCCATCCTCTGCTAATTTCCTAATCCTCAGAGCTCTCCCTGACAGCAGATCAATATTTACCCACTGTTGTTATCCTCCTTTCCTAGCAGATAGGTGAACTGAAGCAGAGGAATAGGAAGTTACTTCACAACAGCAAATTGTCGGCTGACAAAGGAGCACAAACAGAACTTTCCCTTCTTGGACCGAGGCCTAATAAAGCTGTTTCCCCCTTACTGCCCTCACAGTGATGAGGAGGTCCAAGTCGCTTAGAGATAACTGCATCTGAGGTCACAGTATCCTAAACCAAAATGAAATACCAGTTCTTCCTATGCAGGCTGACCCAGGAAATCTCTCTGTCATACAGAGGAAAGGGATTGTATTTGGAGACAGAGCATTTCTGCAAATAAACTCTTGGCTCTGCTAGACTTCTTTAGGGGTAAAGGGAAAGACTGAGCTAGAAAAGCATGAACTTACTTTGAAGTGGTCAAAAGCACGAAGAGATTCACGAGGCTGTTCTCCAAGGTATTGAAGTACTGAAAGAAAAAACTCCCATGACAAAACGCAAGCAGAATTTCATAGTGACATTTCACTCAAAAAACCACCAACCCACCTACCTGAACACAGGCATTTCTACAATTCCCTGATGCCTCCCCTAGAGAAAGGGTACTTCAGCATCGGTCCTTTTTAAAGGTGCCCGAGAGATGGCATGTGAAGAGTTTAAAAATTAAAAGCTCATCTACATATTTTTGTAGTAGTTACACCCAGCAAGCTACAGACTCAATCAGTAGCAGGACCTAGTGGCTGCTCGACTCTGACAGCAACAGTCTGAAGTGGTTGAGCTTTCACCCAGATACCTTCCTCCCCTGGGGACAGCAGCAGGTGGCTCATTTGACTGAATTAAGACACCAAGAACAAGGAACAACTCCGTGAACATTCCCTTTGGGACAAGCTGACTTTGAAGAAGTTCCTTCCCAGCAGGGGTAGACCAGGGTAACCGTCTCTGAGCAGCTAGCATCTGGCCTCCCTGGCCACCACACAGGAATAAGCTAAGTCTACACAGGAATGTTTGATTCTTAAGCAAGTCAAAATGGGACCCAAGCTTCAGGTGAAAGAACCAGCGATACTCACCGGATCCGACTGGTTAGGAGAAAACAAATAAAAACCTAGAGAAACAGCAGAGAAGGTAAAAGAGGAGAGAAAAAAGGGAAAGAACAATCAAAAATAAAGTCTGTTTAATACCGAGCAGCGCAGTGATGAGTCTCTGTTCCCAAAGAGAAGGTCATGCAAAGATTAAGCCCTCTCTGACACCATGAAGCGGCAAGTATCTGAAAGGCCTTTTCCAGGTTTGCCAAAAAATGTCACTGGCATTTCACCAATCCTTTTGGAAAACAAACTTTCTGGGCATGGTTTGCATACAGGACTGTAGCAAGTACACGACAGCCGCATGCTTTGTGAGAATGTAGACTAAACTTACAAGATTGGGGAACAGCTGATGGAAACAGAACTGGGAAACCACAAACACACACACCACAGACTGTCCTCTGGAAGAGGTCAAAAGGACTTTTGCCTCAAAATCAAATACCCAGCTTCTAGATTTTTTTGATCTTTAGTTCTGCCTTCCAGATGACTGCGGATGAAATGGAATAAATGGAAGATCCTGGCAGGACTCTGATTCTGATCAGCTTTGTATTCATTCGAGTTGTTTGTGTTAATTTTGGACAATAACTGGTTAAGAGCACCACTCCATCTTCCATAAATACAACTCACCCAGAATGGCAAAAATCACCATGAAGAAAAGCAGGAGGAGAAGAATGTCAATAAATGGTGGGAGGGACTGGAAGATCTGTCGCAGATTTCTGAAAAATAAGAAAACATAAATAAACTAGAACTTGCATGTTTTCTCCTCCAAGTTGGCAGGGGAAAAATCCCCAACAACACACCATACTTGAGGACTGACTTTCCACTTCCTCCAAGGATTAAAAGTAGAAAGCTAGGTAAGTTAAGATTGTTCCCAAGCTACCTATCTGTCCTTTGCAGTCAGCTCTCAGGTACTGCAAACAATACTATTGTCACCCTGTCAACTTTCCTTCTCCAGACTAAAGACTAGCTCTGTGATTCATCGTGCAGTTTGCAGGCAAACCTAGGAACCAGAAACAATACAGCCACATTCAAGTGTTGTGCTCGCCAAGGTAGTTCATACAGCTGAGGACAGTATATATAAGCACTGTGTACCATCAGCATATGCAAAGCTACTACCTATGAAATTTCCCTACATAGGCAAGACACTAGGTACGCTTCAGTCACGATTACAAAAGATGCCCGAGATCTGAAATGTCCGTGAAAGACACTTACTTTCCTGAGATGCCTGCGGGATCAGAGTGCTTTTCCCCACCCGAGTCCCAGGCATGAGAGCAGAAACCCCAGCCAGCTGACCACTCACCTTCTGACGGCACCACAGTAACGGCAGTCCACCAAGAAGATACAGCGCAGAGCTCTGGTTATCCGGACGTGTGAGGTTTGGCGCACCAACACCACGATGGCCTCTATAAACTGTACAAACAGCACGCAAGTCTGCAAAAAAGTGGTTTCATGAGAGGCACAGTTGCAGTCTCCTTTTGGGAAAAGCAGAGCTCTCACTGACCATCCATTTGTTTGGACACTTTAAGGATGGGAGGTGTTCTTGAGAGCTTAGAGATCTCACATGAATCATTTGGCACACGGGACGCATGGCTAGGTCATCTTTGCTATAGTACAGGCCAGTATTTAATCTGGTTCTTTGGTTCCCGAAGACGTTGAAGGAGAAACACTGACCATCAAACAGACAACTTACCTTTACCATAGTCCTTTTGTGCCTGATAAAGGTTTGGAAGCCCAGCCACCTCATCTTCATTGAGAGTTCAAAGACTACCACAATTAATGCAAACAGCTCCAGGGTTGCATGGACCTGTTACAATACAGCAAAGCTTAAATCAGTGCTTCTGATTACAAAGAGCAGCACATCAGAGGCCACGATTCTGCCCTATTTCAAGCAGCACATGGGTTTGACAACAGTCAGAGCACAGCTCCGCGACATGCAGGAAAATCCAAGGCCACTCTTAAAGCTAGCACAGCACTGTTTTTCAAAGTTTCTACATTTATTGCTTTGTGCTTTTATTAAAGCCTGTACAATCTTCCTCTAATCAGCATCAGCCCAGAATTTCTTGAAATCCACATCCCTTTCGGGCTGGAATAACACATCAAAAAAAATGTACTGATAGATTTGAAACAAAAGGGCAAGACACCTGCAACTTGAGCAGAAACACTTTCAAAAAATTGATACTGTAATTTTTTTAGTGAAATGCAAGAAGAGCTGCTGGGCAGAGAGAATTTACATAGAGAAGGGTTTTAACCAGACATTCTGAACAACCACAAATAGGGTCCTGATCAAGCTCTGGAATAGAACTGCTTTTGGCAGTGCTGAAGGACCCCTTCTCTGTTGGAAGATGCAAAATGCACCACAAAAAAGATGACAGTATTTTGTACAACCTCAGCTTTAGCCACAACTCAAAACCCAAACTGACTTACGCAGCCCTGACTCATTTTGAAGAACACACTGATCCCAGGGCTGTCAAGGCTGTTCTATACCCCTGGCATGGTCCTAGGGTACCATTAACAGCTCCAAAAGCAGATGCAGGGTCTCCCACCAGCACCAGCAGCTCCTAGCACTGTGCCTTACAGCGGTACCTCATGAAATGGTTGTGGACTGGCAACAGCACACACCAGTTTGTGTACCCCTTCTCTCAACCTGCATTTTGTGAAGGTTAGATATAAAACTTCAAGTCACTCACACGGACGTTAAAAACAGTCCTCACAACACTGGGAGGAGGGGACAGGAGAAGGTTTACTAGCCTGTCCCAGGCTGAGATTTGTTTGTGTTCTAGGAACCAGCGGTGGTGCCGGGGTAATGGCACCAACCTTGACAATGACTTTAAAACCACCTCTCAAAGCACACAGATTTTTGAGTTACCTCAAGGAAAAGGAAAAACCACCTACTTCTCAGTTACAAAATTTAAGAACTTCACAAACTGATAACGTAAGTGTCACTTTCATTGTGGTCTACATACATCAGATGAAAAAAGGATGTTGGTCTGGCTCGCATATCTGTTGTCAGCCAATTTACAAAAAAAGCCAGGTGTTTTTTTTCTTCCTACTGCTGCTACCTTCTTCCTCTACGTTTAGCCTTCTTTTTCCTCTTACCCACCACCAGAAAACAGGTGAACTTCTTCATTTTGCCCCAAAGTACTCACAAAGATGCCAAGACGGAGCATAGGAACAGCTGGCGCCTCGCAGAGAGACAGCAACAGGAGAAGCAGTGCCGTGCTCAGCTCCATTAGGTAAAAAAGGTGATTGTGTGCAAAGAGGTAGGCAGCAAGTGCTTTGGCATTTTTGGGGTGAGTGAAGAACTTATCATTATTTTCTCCTTCCTAGGGCAGCAGGAATAAAGAAGAGGACAGCATTAGTGACTCAAAGTACTATAACACAGCTTTCCACATGAAGAAGGCAGACTTTTGTAAGGATTAGATACAATTCGCAACAGGCTGTTCCCACTTTACAGCCTGACATTGATCTGTTTATCAAGGAATGAACTCAACACACACAGGCCATCCCCTTCTGTTCATAAGCATATTTCAGTAATGAAACTCATTAATATCCACAAACTCCTGCTTCAGAAACTCTTGAGTCTTTTCAAAATGAGGAAGAGTGCTGAAAGAGTTTATGAAGGTAGGCAAAGAAACTTTAGACAACATCCCAACATAAACACAGCACTTCATTTACTTGCAACCACTTCCACATGTTTTACAGACTTATTTGATTCAACTTCTCCAGGACAGAACACGAAAACACACAGATAAGCTCCAGGGCACCTGGCTGACAGTTGCTTCTCCTTATCTTGGCCTTGCAAAATGTCTGGGAGAAAACACTGGAGCACACACAGTGTTTACTGCTTCACGAATGTGAGAAGACAGACTCCATGAAAAATTAACAAGTCGCTATGCTGATTTGTCATTCCCTCTTAACTAGAAAGTGTAATTAACATTAAAAGGTCAGATACTCCATCCTAACAGTTTGCCTACAACTGATTTTTAAACAGCTACATCATTGCTATTTTTACCTCTAGGATGGAACTTAGTTTGGGGAGATTTTAGAGGTTTTTCATGCAGAAATACCCAACAGCTTCTTCTTTTTCTTGAGTCAATGGATTAAGCAAGGGAGCCTTTGTCACTCACAGGAAACTTGCTGCCTCTTGGAAACTGTCATCAGAGATCATTTTTCCCCAGCTGGGACACACAGATGCACAAGAAGTTTTTTGGTGTTTTTTAAATTAACATCTTTCCAAGTAAGCAATTGCGGTAAGGACAGTAACCTATTACTATGAAAGCAGAGTAACTGTGATTGCAAATGGCTAACAAGGTCAGGAAACAGGATCTCCTTTCAGAAGTGAAGCATTCTGGAGACTAACTCAGAAAAGGGTTTCAAATGTTTCTCATTTACTCATCTCACAGGCAAGCTCACATTCTGTTTAAGGACACACACACACACCCCGCAGGGTCAGTGAGCCAGATTGTGAGCAGGACAAAACCCAGCAGCAAGCGCCATAAAATGCAAGTCCCCGTCCGTCCCCCCCCTCAAGAGAGTGCTAGCTTAGATCAGCAGGGCATTCTTATTCACGCCTGACAAAACACACTTGCAGAATGAAAAATAGTCAACATTCTGCTTCTTGGTAGCCAAGCAATTCAAAACATTGCTGGACAGCAAAGTCCTCTTATTCAAATAAGACACTCTTGCCTGCAGCTACTGGTTCAAATAAACAATCTTCATGCTCTTTAAGTTACGTTTACTGCATTTCAAGGACATTGTCATTATGACCATTGGTCAAGGCAGCAGCAAGAATAATCTGCATCTGAAGGGCCAAGCCTGCTGTGTACATTACCATCAGACACTGCAGCAACTCAATGACCCTTTGCAGAGCATCTCCAGTAATCATGAGTTTAAACAAAAGCCTGGGAGGGGCTGGAGCTATCGTTACATTGCCAGTGCTGCTCTAGCATATGATGAAGCTGAAGTATTACCAAAGGTCCGAGCCTACTCTGTTTTAGAACGTCAGAGAAGCAATATTTCTGTCCTGTGGGGCAGGAGCAGGGTGGGACAAATGGTTCTAATCACCCCGCAGTAGCTTAAGCAAAAAACCTAACTAGGTCCAAAGCATCTCAAGCTGCAATGCAGAGCCTTTGAAAGGGAATGAAGAGATTGAGGAAGGAAAGGAACCAGCAACAATTTCAGACTGGACAGCTCTGGAAGAAGCTCAGTTTTGGTAGCTAATTCATGACACCTGACTGTACAGCAATCCAAAAAAATAGTATACCTTTGTTCAAGTAACAGATGGCGTTTCCTGTAACTGCAGCATGGGAGGGGGTTGTTTGTTTGTTGGGTTTTTTTCTTTCAAATACGATAACTTTCACTCCTGGGCTGATCTCAATCTCAGCCTGCTTTCTTCCTGTGGAAATCAAGACCTCTGCCTTCTCTTGTGCCTTACATAACCTGCAGGGCTTGACTGATGCTAAACAAACATCCTAGGGCCACCCATCAAATCTGTGGCCAAGGCAGGATTAAGGCATTTCCAGAACACGAGAAGTCTCCGGGACAGCACTGACCATTCACCTCGGAGCAACTGAAGAGATGAAATAGCGATCTATAACCAGTGACAGAAATCTCCATGGCAAGCTGGCAGAGCTGAACATGTGCTGAATCCCTCAACTACTACAGTCCTTGACACTGGGAGAGACGGGAGAGGATGGGTAGCTTGTTCAGTGGCTCCCAAATGACTTGCTAGAGCCCACCTGAAGGCACTTCCAGCATTGCCCAACACCTCAGATTCCTTTGCAAAGCACCAAGTTTTTAACCTCAAAACAGAAGCTCTTTGTTTCTTATAATCAAGAACTACCATAGTTTCAGAAGTCCATTTTTCACACCAAACAGCAGGGCTCACCTGGAGGTAGATTGCTGCCTCTTGGTAGTTCATTTCCCAGTTGTGTCGGGCAGAGCTTTGCTGCGCACAGCAGTCCCCTGCAGCAGGGCTGGATGCATCGTTAATAACGTCATAGCTACCTCCATCTGCATCAGTACAATAAGAGAAAAACTGATTTACAATTAAGCTAGCTGAGACTGATCAGGAAGCATGTAAACAAGCCAGGCACTAGGACCAGAGGCAACATCTGACATGGCCGAGGACCCAGGAAACTGGCAGCTTGTACAGACAAACTGATTCTTCCCATGTAGGAGCTTTCAAGAGACACACTCAAACTCAGTGCTTCAACAGGGGAATGTTCCCAGAAGATCATCAAAAGACACAGCATCCTATTTAATACAATAAGCAGGTCTCCTGGCTCAGGAGATCTGTGCTGTCATGTTCACAGCGTACTATCAGCAGTCATAAACTATAAACAGGCAGCTAACAGCTACAAGTCTCTGAGGATGTTCAACCCGCAAAATAAAGCGGGCTTGCTAAAGGAACACTGCCTTTTCACATTTAATGGTAGGACAGACCACGGAAGAATGGAGTACATGACTACCACAGGCAAGGGAAATCAGTCTGAGTGTAGCAGCTGTACAGCACACTAATCGCAGCAGTCAGTATTTTTAGTAGAAAGCCTCATTTTTCAGAGGTCTCCAGAGTCATTAAACAATGCAACTTTGCAACGCTCTTTTTGATGCAGATAAGTACCAATATCCCTCTGATGAAAACAAACAAGATTAATTTTCTGTTCATATCCCATAGATTGATTTTGAAACTTCTAAGAGTATGTCCTTTGTACCAGTAAAGCACTATAAAACTACACTTTACTGAACATCTGAACCAGACTTCATAATTCAAGATTGCATTGAAAAAAATACAATTCAATTGCAAAAAGCAACTCCCAAACATGGCTACACATACATAGTGCCCTTCCCATGGGACAGCCCCACAAGGCACGTACATAAACTCCATCATACTTGCCACTTTTTCGCACTCTGCAGCCTCAGTGCTACTAAGATACATGAAAAAAAACATGCACGAAGACAATTATTGGGAATTGCAGGAAGACAAAAAGGGAATGTCAGTTGATTTCTTCTTCTGGGACTGGGATTTTTATTTCGCACCTTTGACAAAGAATACTGAGCAGAGACCCCACAGAAGCGAGACCTGCTTAGAGGCCATGCGTGAAACCTGTGGTGGAGCTGGCCACGCACTCAGTTCTACAGTTTCAATCATGCCCCCAAACCAGGGTTGTTCTTGCTCTCAGTACAGACTTCCCTCCTCCACTTCCTCAGGTTCCCAAAGGAGGTACATGTAAAATTGATCTTGCCAGTATAAAAGCGCCGATTTTCCCCTTTTTATGAGCACAGAAGATGTGATGCGTTAGCTTTTTCTCTGTGTTACAAGAAATTATGGGAGAGTGGAAAAATGAGCTTCTTTTCCTCTCTCATGACAACATGCTGAAGATTTGCTGCATCTCTTTGCTACGACAAAATAATCCTCATTGAATTACTGATTCAGTCTTTCTAGAACACCCTCCGGAGTGGAGAAAGAGTCTGTGCCAAAAACTCTGCACCCACCAAGGGCAACAGCACCACGTGCTTCTGGCAGAAAATGGAAAGAAATCAGAAACCCCTTCACCGATGCAGAGCCACAGGTGCCTTTTCCACCCTCAAATCAAATTAAGATAGCATATAACTGGGATTTGTGAAGACTTTCTAGATTGCATACTCAGATTGCTGAGAATCCTGCAGCATTAAACCTATTTCTCTTCCTTACTTCCCCCACACCCTTAAAATACCACTCAAAATCTGGACAAATGATTGAATGAGGCAGATTCCTCCCCCACACCCCTTCTACACCTCGAATGAGCACAGTTCTTGAAGAAACTGAATGATGGAGCTTTTTATTTATACACAGAACTGGAATGGCAGTCTTCCAGGTTTGTTTGCTCTTTAGCTGAAAGATGACAGCAATATGCAAAAAACCAGAAGCATTATATTGTGAGCTCTTAAAAGTTCTTAAATGTTATTTATGAAGCTTTTATTGTGTATGTGTTTCAAAGAGACAGCCTCCCTCAAACTGCAGCTTGATAGCAAGAACTTCTTTCCATTAAAGGCTTAACAGAGGAGCAGAAGGAGCACATCTTCATCAGAACCTGGACTTGCTGCTGAAGATCTTTACTGCCCAGAAGCCCAGTATTTTCCAGTCCTCTCATCCTAACAGACCATTTGCTACCAGACGAAACACGCTGCAGTCCCACCCCGCCTGCCTGCCCCGCCATGAGGCACTAAGCTGGGTCACAGCACAGGCAGAGCAGAAAGTGGCCTCCAGCCCCCAGCCTCAAAGACCTCAAACATTACCATCGACAGGCACAGAGCTACCAAACACCCCCAAACCTTGCTGAGGTGCACAAGTGGCTGGTACTTTGGAGCAGAGAGTGCAACCTCTTCTAACCACACATAACCTGCCGCCTGAAGCTGCCCAGGGCCATCCACAATGTTACCTGGGCAGCTTTACAGCGTGTCACCCACAGCTCCTTCATCACCTGCCGGCTGGGTGAGGCTGCAGGATGCCTTGCTTAAACCAGCAACAACTGTGAAGGTGCTAACAGGAGCCGGAATTTCAGGCCTTTCCAGAACTCGCCTTCAAAACACAGCAGGCATTCAGAGAACGTCCGAGTGTGATTCATCTCACACAGTTTAGGGGATATTGAGAAATCAACACCTTGGCTGCAAGAGCTCTTTTGGGGAAGAGGGACATATTAAGCAGGTTGCTTGCAATATTACCATGTTATTGCAGCATTACAGTATATACAAAATTTAAGAAAATCAAAACATACTGTGGTCAAATCAGCAAAGGTTTGTAGCATCAAACAAAACAGCTGAACACTGTGCCCTACCAAAAGATGCCAAAACTACCTTTAACCCCGAAATAGTTCTTTCACGAAGACCAACCTCTCTCTGAAAAGGATCAACACTAGGGAAAGATAAACCACAAGAAAAACCCAGGACCCCTCCCTGCATTTCACACAGAGGACTTGCAGCTGAAACAGAAGAGATGTCCCAGTGAGACCAAGGTTGCAAATACAAAAGAGCACTCAAAGATGCAAATAAGAAACAAAAGATAACTCTAGACACAAAGATGTTTTCTTCCTGTCTAAACCAGCCGTCATCTTTCTAGGCACAGACAACAGAAAATGTACTGGTGAAGTGTTCCAGTGGGGAGCTGCATTTTGTGGATCAGCTCCTTCTCCATCAGGTACCAGAAGGTTGATCTACCAGCCCTGAGGCAACAGCATCATCTGGGTAATAAATAATAATAAAAATAATAATAAATTTGAAAAGCAACCCTCTGACTATTTGTTTGGCAGCCCTCCAGCTAGCTAATTTCCTCAGCTGCTCCCATGATAACAATGACACAGACTAATGCAACCTCCGCTCCGCTCAGCTCGTGCTGCAGAACATCCCCGACGGCATTTACCATTAGTATCGAGCTCAATGAGATAGGAGGATCTCTCCACAGGACTCCCGTAATCCTCGAAGTAGATGGCAGGCGGTTCCCTCCACTGCATGGCAGCCACCACATCGGGAAGCGGGCACGCTTGTGTTCGGAGTTGGGGAGAGGGAGACAAGTCAGACCTGAAGTTTCTCCCTCCCTCCCCTCCGAAAGCCGATCCTCAATTTCGCAGCTTCCTCAAGGGAAAGCTACGCACAAAAGATTTTCATCTGCTCTCTGCAGAACTAAACATTTTCTCCCCTCCCCTCTGAGGAAGGTGGCTCAGACTTCAGTTGAATCGTTTCCCTATCGCTGTCTTAGCAGCAGGCTGTTTCTAAGTGCAAGTTGTTGGAAGGCTCAGCTGTGGGACAAAGAGCATTTAAGCATGAGTGTGGTGGTAAAAGCAAGGCTTCATGTGCCATGCTCTCTTGTTTTGGCATATAGCAGAATTTGCTCACCAGCGAACATGAACCACTAATGGGAAAGGAGTCAAAGTGCTGAGTAGTCACAGCAAGGAGTCTTCCCCCCTACCCTCCTCCCCCCCAGCAAAAAAAGAAAACTGATATTTGTGAAGTTCACAGTACAAGGGGCATGACAAAGTAAACGAACTGAGCTGCTCACAGATGGCAAAGCTTCCTTCCACACTTGTGTAACTTATCCCAGACGTTCCCTGAAAAGGGAGAAAGGGAGGGGAAAAAAAGAAAAGAGAAAAAAAGAAAAAGCAAAACCAGCTGGCTGCTTACACAAGGCATCCGGAACGATACTGCCGGGACTCCAACATTTCCATTCAGTGCAGCAGAGCATGCTCCTGTGTAAATAGTTTCCATATGTCATCATTACAATAAAAAACAAAAAAACAAAAAAGAAAGAAAGAGAAGGAGCATAAACTTTCCAGAGCCCAAACCTCTCCCTTTGCAAAACAAATTCCCTGCTTAGGGGAAGGAAAAACTCTACATTGGCTGAGAGAGCAAACAAACTCCCCTCATTTGGAGAAGCTCACGCAGCCACAGGGGAATCTCAAGGGCAGAGCCGAGAGGGGAGGAAGAGACAAAAACATTCACAGGAACGAGGGATAAATACCCTTCCCAGCCAGGCTATTATACATCAAAGTGAAGCCAATTCGGACTTTCATTGTTTGATCTTTGATGTCTGCATTGGTTTTAATAAATAGTAATAATTTTTAAAAATCCAACACACTAGTAACCTCCCACAAATTCAAAGAGTTATAAACAAACTCTACAGGGTAGCTCTCACATTTGCCTCGGAGCTCCCCCAGTCTGGCTCTCATTAGCCTGTTTGCCAGATGTTCTGCTTTCTAGATAGCACACACTTTTTATGGCGTTCCACTGAAACAGACTGAGATGCCTCTAATTAGCTCCTCAACTGACTCCAAAGCCATGTGCCTTTTACTGGACTTACCAGGACTTTCTCCTAAAGGTTGAGGAAGGTCTCAGTGGAGTTGCTAGTTGCCATCCTGTCCAGATAATGTTATTTTAGCAAGCATACCTGTGATGACAGAACTCTGCAAACTGTGTGGAAGGCAGGGCAAGTGACATAATTCAGGGAAAATATTCTTACGGTTAAATCTGTCATTCATACTGTTTACATATCATGTGTGTAGTCAACGTAAGACAGCAATACGTAAGTTACTCATGTTGCATGTGCAAGTAGTATTTCTCTTGACAGGCAAAAAAGAAATGCCAAGGACACATGACTTTGGAGACAGGACGCATCTTCATTCACATTGCTGTAGAAGGTTCCTGCAAGTAGATTCACCAAACAGAGTGGGAAGAGAGAAAAGTAAGCAAAGTATAACCTCCTGCAGTCAGGTAAGGTCAAGCTGCCCTGGGCACGTGCTCCAGGCAGCTCCAGTAACATCTCAGACAACTGGAGACGTGACAGCTGATAGAACACTCTGCAGTGCACCAGCCACCAGGCCACAGAGGAGGAGGACAGGGAAAGAGAACACCAAATCATCAGTTAACCGTCAGATTCCTTCTTAAATAAATATAACCTGGCACCAGCTTTGTCCTTTCTCTCCTCCTTGCAACCTTGTTTCTAAGAACTGCTGTCTTGCATTTACCTCTGCCCTTGCGGCCATTATTTCTTCTTTGGAAAGAGGCATGACTACTTGGAAAGGGAGCACACTTGCCAGCCATGTTTTTTCACAGGAGCAGTGTCTTTTGCTATTGGAGCTGGACACACTTCCAGGAGTGCAGGCTGTCCAAGGCAAATGTAACTTCCCAGAGTTGAGCAAACGTTTTACAAGTTTGCTACAAGAGTCCACACAGACGTGCAACCTGACCTTACCAGCACAAGGGTCCCATGGGCAGGCTCCATCCCCTTTGCAAGCAGGGAAAAGGGCACGAAGCAGAGCAGTCTGCGATTCAGTCGGCTGCAGCCCCTCACCAGTGACTGCTGCACCATTTAACTGGAGCCATCTCTTTCCAGGCTTTGCATTCTTCACTGGCATACCACCTCCGTTTCTTATACCATCCACCTTGACTGTAATTGTACCTAATTACCCAAACTCAGCTAGTCACACAGCTCAAGCTTTCAGTTTGAAAGAAACACATCCAGACATCCAGCAACACTGAACATGAGCCCATGGCAGAAGGTAGATCCCAGCAGATTCAAAGATGCTCATGGTGCTCCTGGACCTCCTGACCTCATACACAAGACCTGTCCCAGTGCAGGATCCCCATGCTGGCTAAAGCTGCCACCTCTCTCAGCAACTCTGCTTGGAAGCTGCAGGGAGGACGAACAAGGCTGCAGAAGGAAGTCAGTATTTATTTGTCAGACAACCAGAAGCACTCCTCTTCTCCTGAAAAGCCATCATCAGCTGAACTGCACAGAGTACCCACTACAGAAGATGCAAATCCATGAAAAAAACATGGAAATGAAGTAGATGCCTACCCTTCCCCAACCCAAGCTGTACAGGCACCTTCGGTCCCAAAGGCAAGATTTTAGTCAAGTATGTTGAGTTGTACCAGCACTGATGACGGCATTTTTCCCTTCCAAGTGCTTACAGGCCAAGTAGCTTCACCTCCAGAGGATTTATCTTTCCTCCCCACTCCAGTGTGGTTGATAAGAAACTGCTCCTTTCCAAGTGCTGAGGCAGGAACATGCGTACATGTGTCTCTTCAAGGCCAGACTCACCTACCCAGGAGAAAAAAAGCTGGAAGCCGCCTGGAAAGCACAGCTGGTTTGGCACTTGGCCACACATCTTGGAGGTGAGAGGGACAGACAGTACAATTGCTGCCTTCAGCGCCGTGCCAACAGGCGCATCGCAGGACTGATCTTTGCAGCCCAAAATATCCTGGTGCCCATCCTGTTTTCAAGGGATGTTATGGGAAGGAATTTAACAGCCACGGGGAAGCCTAAACAATTTACTAGCAGTTTGTTGCCTAGGAAAAACAGGGCATCTCCAACTGAGTGCAGTGCCAAGCCCTTCTGTTGCAAGAGAAATAATATACTTCCGAATATTTCAAGTCAGCGTAACCGAGTCATGCTCTTCCTTAGAGACGACGGCACAGCAGAAACATATGCAGAGGCCTCAGGGCTCTTTGTCTTGCTATATTCTCACAGCACTTGCTTGCTGTGAAGCTCAACAAATAAAGTCACTTCAGCTTCCTATTTAACACAGAAAAGTTTTTGAAAAAATATGGATGTTGCCACTTTGTGTTAGTGGTACAAGGTGACTGAAGTCTACCGTCCTTGCCTTTACTCGAGAATCCAATGAGTTCCTATGGCATCAACATAAGCTCACTTCATAATATCATCCGCCACACTACAGGGAGCTGAATCCACGTGAAGGATGAGCAGATGTCCCCCAGCATAGTAAGCCACTTTTTATATACTACTGCCTCTTATCAATCGTGCTGCCTATCTTCTTATCCTGAAGACAGCTTAAGTCTTGCATTGTTTAATCAGAAAACCATGTATCCTTGCTAACATCTGCACTGCACACGTGTAAAAACCCTGATACACAAACTAAACACAATGACAGAAGGGCTAAAGCATGGTAGGAAATGGTTTTGTCTCAGCAAGAAGCCGTGGCTCCAGCTAGCTCTTGCTCTGACTGGGTCAGAGCCAGTATTTAGTTAACCATTTGCTCTGCGGCTCACTAGCCGTTCAAAATGAGGGATGAACTATGATGATTCACTCAGACATTTACTTCCTGCACCACCCTGCTGCAGACAAAAAGAGACATTTGTAAGGAAGAAGAAAAAAAAAAGAAGTAAAAGACTTCTAAGAAAATAAGGATGAGGATAATTTTATCTACACCAGCCCAGATCATTTGGTTGGAGATCCTCATCTGTGCAGCTCACTGCCTCATCTCTTCAAGGCACCTGCTCCTTCCTTTGATCTCAACCTTGAGTCACTCTGGGACTTTTTTTTTTTTTTTTTCCCTCTTGCAATGTTATGTGGGAAGTTTTGACCAGAAAATGTTTGATTGCTGGACAATTTTCACTTCTATATACAAAGCAGCAAGAGGCAGAGGGCCAGATCCCTCCCTTTTGGGATATTCGGTATCCACAACTGGGTTAGTAACAGGCTTCAGCAGCTGAAGACAAACTGAGGGATGCTTTGTCACCCTCAGAGAGGCCACTTCACCCTGACTCCTAAAAGCCTCACTAGTTCACCAGACCACACCGCTCAAAAGCCACGGCAGCAGTCAACAGTGAAACAGAGGAGGATCACTCCTCGACTCCCCGAGCTGCATCCTGTAAGAATAACATTACCTAACCCACCGGCTCTTGCTCCTCAGCTGCAGCACCTTCCAGCAGCTCATGCAAACCACCACACGCCTAAGACCCCTTCCACAAAGCTGCTTTCTGATGGGTGTGTGACTAAATCCTCCTGCATGAGAAAGTCCATGAAATACCATACGAAGAGCTGGAACCAGGCACCCGCCGCAATCCGAGACTGTGTAACACAGGAGTACCTGCTTCTTAACATAGCTGTAAAGTCAAAACCAAAGTGTTTTCAGTATAAAACGAAAGGCTGCATTAAGAAAATATAATTAAGAATCTTCCTTGTGTGTTAAGCCAAATTGCTGTCAGTTTCATACGCTTCATTTCCAATCTTAACAAATTACCTCTGTACCACAAAAGGTAAAGTCAAAGCCACAACAGAGGGATCACCTATAACCTTACATTACCCATCCTTTCAGCAACTAATAAGCTCTATAATCTTGTTAGTCTGATCATATCACAGCAACAAAGGCTTTACAGACACAGAGATAAAATTATTCTGTAACTGGAATTAAATATCCAAGCCATTGAGAAGCTCTATGAAACAACTAATTTTGAATGAAAAAAACAATTCAAAATGATGAAGTTTTTGCTGAATGCAACAAAAAAAACCCCAAAAACCACCAAAAAACCCCCACCCACAACCACAAAGAAAGAGGTGACCAGCTCTGCCTAAAGCTATGGAGAGACCAGGCATGAAATACACACACATTTCTAATTCATAATTTTTGAAGAAGTAACAGAAAAGGAAAGAGACAATATCAGAATCCCTCAGATATATCTTTAACACATCCTGTTACATGAAGGAATTTCCTCTTTTTGTTCCAAAAAGGGAAACCAATGCCTCATGGTTTTAACATGTTAAAGATCTGCTTTAACATCGGTAACAACACAATGTCCGCATTTTAAAAGCGTGTTCCTCATTTGAATTCTCCAAATCAGAGCCTTTGGATTTTCCTGATGCAGTTTGGAAAGATGTTTGATTAAGCTGCAATCTGGCCTTTTTAACGAAAGCAGTGTGCTGCCAGGTCCTACTGCCAGTTCCAGCCACCAGCCAGCAGCTCTCCAGAGAAGTCACAAAGGTAGCAATGGGAAAGAGAGGAAGCACATTCCTTATGTGAGAAAACGGTATTTAGTTTGGGCAACAAATCTCCCATGTGGCCACCCCGCGCTGGAGCAGGACTAGAACGGAGTATGCAATAATAAGGTGTGTGTCATACGGACCTTTCTGCCCTAAAGAGAGAGGGACAGCAAAAAAATGAGATAAATTCAGTTAAATAATTTCACAGCAAAACTCTAATGTCTTACCACGACAGACTGAGACCAATGAAAGTTATTTATTGTGGTACAGTAGGAAGAAGTAGGTAATTGCATTCTGTAGTGTCAGAACAAGACTCCACCACACCGGTTCTTTTGAAATACAACACTGCCACAACTCCTCTGCCTCATCATTGTGTCTCAGCCAGGAAAGAGAAGCTGCCAACTTCAGATGAAGATGCATGTAAAGGAATGGGGGAAACCCCAGCCTCTAGTGCTGCGTAACTGCCCTCCATTAAGAGGAAATAAAAAAAAGAAAAAGAAAAAAAAAAAACCACACCGACTTCTGCACATTTGGTTGAAACTGCTGCTGGCAGAACTGAAGAGGTGACATGTAACAGCTGGAAAGGAAGGAAGGAGTTAAATCAGTAGTTTGACATCTGCAAGCCAGCTGCCAGAGGGCTTTCCCTCAACTGGTCCTTACTTCAAGTCCTACAGTCATACAGAACCATATCTTCAGAAAACAGACAATTTTGACTTCCAGCACTGCAGAACCCTCTCCAACTCTTTAAAAGTGGTTCCAAACATTAACCACAAATACATGCCTTATTTCTTGTCTGAATTTCCCCAGCTTCAACCAACACGATTCCACTGTTCCCCAGTTGAAGCTACCTTCAAGCCCTTGGATCTCAGATGAGCTGGAGCAAAGGCACTAGAAACACACCAAGCATGAACACATCGCTTAGTCTACAGCCAGCATGGATTGCGGTATCACCTCCCTACCTACCCTCATCATTATTTTTATTGGAAAGACCAAGGAATACATTCGCCGTCTCACCAGCCAAGTGTCCCACATGCTCACTTTCAGCTCAGTTGCTCATGACATCAGACTCAGCTCAGCCTCTCTGCCTGCCAAGGCAGCCCCCTCCACCCTTACAGATACACGGCCCTACAGCTGGTCACAGCAATACGCACACGGCTTGCCTGCATCCATCTTACCAAGTAGTTCTAATCACTAAGCTCCCTTCATCACTCTTACTATGCCCTCAACCTATGGCATCTCCTAAAAAAAAAAATACTTTTTTTTTCTCCAGATCAGAAAGAAATGTTACAGTTGGCACAGGGACAAAATCCAATAACCCATATGACAGTCTTTGCTAATAACATAGCTATTAATTAACCAGTCCCAATAACCAGTTGGATTTTGAGACCCATCCATCAACCAGTTTGCAGAGCCATTAGCTACACAGTGCTGATTTATACTATTCACTTCCTCAATCAAAATGCCATACAGGTGCTAAAACAAATGCCTTCTCAAAACATTGTCAGTCTATCTTGTAACCTTACAAAAACTTAAGGTTCATATGCCACTCACCCTTTCATAAATGCACACTGATTGACATGAAAACCTGTCCTTTCAATACAGATTTTAGAAGAGCTGTTGCTGGTTTCCCATTATTTTGCCTGGAAACCTTGTTTGGTTGGCTGGCCTGCAATCTCCAGCCTGGTGCAAAATACCTTTTGGGTCTGGGAGAAAGTTGCTATCACTGCAACAATCAGACTGCCTCAGCTTCAGCCTAAAGGAAGAATGACAAGTTATCTGCTGATTTTTAAATGCCTACCTTTAGAATCAGCTGTTTAATCTCTACTTTAGTTACTGTGGGAATGGAAGAATACATCACACAATGACCAGGTCATCTGGCTTTTCAATAAATACAGAATACATACAGCATTTCTTGAGCTTCCCCGCAGCATTATTGACCAGTGTTGAACCTCGACTTCCTAACAGGCCAGCATCACTTAACACGTCTTTTTATTTCTCAGGTCCTTTAGAACACCTTTAACTCTGCTGACCACATTTCTCTTTGTGATTTTCCTCCGCTCCCAGTTTCTATTTCTTTGTTTGCTACATAGAGGTGCAGCTGCTTTCATGTTAGCCGGCACAGACATGCCTGCACTGTGACTTTTTGCTGCCTCTCCAACAGCTTTAAAGCTTCCATTAGCATTTTTGTTTTCTATACATGTGTGTTCCCTCAAAGTATATGAATAATTTTCAATGTTTTGGATCCTTCCCCCTGCAACCACTAGAGACAAGGTCCTGCCACCAGCCTTGTATTTGAAAGGAAGGGGCTTTGCCTTGATCACTTCCCCCCCTGCCCCAATGCCAAAATTCTCCTTAGTAAGTTGCTTGTGAGCATTTACTTAACACAGTCAGGACCAAAATGTCACTTGTTTGCATGTGCCAGCAGTTCAGAAAAAGCAGAACATTTAATACTGCTTGCAGGTAGCAAGGCAGAGCTACAGAGCAAACCGGTCTCAGCAAGCATTCCTCTCTGTTCAAACATATTTCCAGTGCTTCTGGTCTGCTCAAGCACCCTGGAGAAACAACGTTCCCCTCTGTACGACAAAAAACAAGCAAATGGGCAACAAACAGCAGCATCTTCCTCTTTCTGCAGTGACTCACCGCTACCTAACTAAATAACCAGACGGACACTGCTGCTTTGTGTTGTAGGAACACTGCATTTACAAGATGGATTACACTACAGCTCTTGTGCCTCTCACCAGGCACAGATCGCCTCCAGCCAGGGTGACCATGCCACAGAAATAAGGGGACAGACCGTGGAAGTATTGTACTAGTCAAAACTTCTGCCCTTACAGTCTTCCTTTGGAGCCCCATGCCTACAGCCAGTGGCCGCAGAAGCGCTAGCTGTAGAGGATGGCATCCCTGCCTTCCTCCTCCCACGTCTGATTATCCTGTAAATGACATAGCCAACTCACCAGTACAATTTGACCCTGGGGAGTTTTCAGTGCTCCCACTTGCAGGATTGATCACTTAGTCTTAATTCTACAGGCACTTCTTCATTTAGTTAACGAAGAGCAGGAACATATTTGTGCATTCTAGTGAAATCTTTCAGCAGGCTACATTACTTTTGTACAATAAACTTTCCCAAATCTGTTGAGAATAGTGAAAGTATTCTCAGAAAAACAGTTGCAGTTTGAATAAAATACAGATGATCAGACGTTCCCAGATGACAATATATACACCCACCCATGGGCTAGGCAGTCATATAGAACATGTAAGAGTAGCTCAGGTGTCCAGCCCAAGAGAATCAGAGGGTTTCACGCGGCTGTGCAGAGAGATACATCCTAAATTTTATTCCCACACATAAGCAGGAAAAGAAAAGCCTTTGCTCCAAACAGACTCTACCAGATCGTGATTATAAAACCAGCATTGGATACAAGCTTCAAACCCCCACACTATGATTCAAATCACAGCAGTCTCCTCTCGTCATCCTCAGGATCTCTCACCAACCATGCAGTACTGTGGTGGATCAACACAAACACTACTTTTCTGCCTGTCTCCCAGATGAAAAGATCAGCAGTACAGGTGCCTGAGCTTCCTGCTCAACTGCTCACTAGAAGCAGATGGATGAAGTCCTAAAGCTGCTCCTACACCTCTTCATAAAGAAAGAAGTCACGTAAAAATCAGGCATCCTCTCAACATGCAAAAAGGGATTATGTTAAAGACATGGGGAGAGCCCTGCAAGGTCCGGATCAAAAGCCAGAGACACTGGAGGCAAGAGAAAGACCTATCAAATTCATTGCACTTTTCCCAGCTTAAGGATCAGAAATGGAGCGTTCTGGCTCATAAATTCGACTTCCAGCAAATTCAAGCTTAAATCCCCTGAAGGCAATAAGGAAAAGGCAATCAACAACAACTCTAACCACTTCACAGATGCTCCTGTTTAGTTTATACAGCACTTCTTACAGCATTCAAATGGGTAAAATGGGATTTCAACGCAGGGGGGCTGACGGCAGCAGGCAGGATTCCTCGGTGAAGATACCAAGGGCAAAGGAAGTTCTGAGAAGCATCATATTGGTTATGATGAGTGAACTCAGCGTGCTCAGCCTTTGCTCATTTTAATCTGCCAGTAAGCAAGCTTGGCTAAACTGAACATCCTGCATCTACAGTGCCTTAAAAATCCACAGGAATCACCAAAATGAGGGAGAAAACGAACAAACTGATGCGTTCCCTGGGAAGCCATGAAAAAACTAATCACTATTTGTTTCCAACTGTTGTTCCGCTTCCTGAGCCAAATGTTCCCAAGTCAGCTGCGGTGGCTGAGGAGTGACCGGTTAGAGCTGGAAAGTTGTCGATTTAGAATTGCAGCTTGAACACTTTCAAACTCTTTAACATCTTTTATAGTTCCAGGACCACCTGTTCAAAAAGCGGAGCCCTCCGATGCCATAGCATGTGCCCTTACCCCCACATTTTCCAACTAAAGCCACCAGGTTGGGGAGAAAACACTTAGCCTAGCCTGTTCTTCTGCTCCCACATCACAATGATGTGAGCCACGTGCTACAGAAGAGACACACCAAGGGAATGGGTTCTCTCCCTCAAAGCATCACGGTCATTACTCCTGGCTTCACAGAAGGAAGTGAGAAGAAGCTTCCAGACTCCTTGCCCCACTCTTCAGCATCCTCCCTAATTTACAGTGATTATGCAAGAAAGATGATATCCATCACTTGTGTTCCAGGAGAGGACAAAGGAGAAAGAAACATTTGACTCCAGGATAATGGAACACTAACCCAAGTCTTCTTTACCTTGTATACGCTTTTACTTGCTCAGATTTGAACAGCATGGGGCATTCAAGATGAAATCACTGGGATTTTTTTTTTTTACTGCGCCAAAGAGTCAACAGTGCAGAGATTCTGTTTGACAAAGCATCCTACTGTGAAACACACAATGTGTGCATTGTGCAAACCGATCTCCTGCAGGGCTAAGAAAACAAGGCAGGCTCAAAAAAAATAAATACACAAGATAACTGCAGCCCGCAATACCTCCTGGTACTTTAGTCTGCTTGTGGTTTTTCTTCTATAGGTACCACATTTACAGTGTCACATTGACAATGTCTCAATAGAAATGCTTTTGTGAGTTCTGGACAACACAGCGCTGTTTCTCTTGAATCAAAGGTATCAGCTCTACCCTGTCAGTACGGCACGTACTTAGGCACAGCCAAGGCAGTTGGTCCCGCCTTAAAACCTGAATTCTCAAAATAAATGAGATTCCAGAGGATGATGCATTTGGAAGTTAAAAGCAGAAACATATTTTCTACTTTTTCTAACATCATATCAAAAGTTATCCCACATCTCCTAAAAAGCAGCATTTACCTCCTTCCTCTGAGTTTACAGAGCTCATCACCCAGGGAAACGAATTGTACTGAAGGAGAAAACAATAATCTCCTTATATTTTGGGTGTTCATTTCCCTTTCCAAGATTTTCACCCCTCACTCATCTCAGAGGCAGTTTTGCTTCGCTTTGCTTGCTTAAAACATTCATTATAAGTCATCTAGGCCAGGAAAGGATTAGAGAGCACTGGCAGAAGTTGCAAAATGCAAGGCTGTTAGGTTGGAGAAATGAGACTTTCAGAGGCATAAACAACAATCCAACACCAAACTACCACTTGTGCTTCAGAAAAAAACCCTCTCTATATAAATTTTAAGCAGGTACATACTAAAAAAAAACGCAAATCATGCACAGCAATGCAAAACAGCACCTCCTTATAACAAAGTAATGAAGCCTACCTGTCCACCTCCACAAAAGGTGTAATCTGCGCTTTACAGATGAGACATGTTAACCACAGTGATGTTAACTGACTTACCCCAGGTACGAGGAGGAGTGCCTTCTACAGCAGAACTAGATTGCTTCCGAAAATGAGAACCCAGTCCTGTGCTCTGGCCATGCTTCACCTCTAAACGTGGCAGTGGAAGCACTGCTACTGGAACTAATTAAAGGCAAATTGGTAGAACTAGGAGCCATGATGTGAGAAAATATCCTGCGTAGCATCCCAGAAAGCCACCAGATAATCCAAAAGGCTGTTTAAGAGGCTGGCTGTCAGAGATCTCGGGATCTGCCAGGTCCATCTCAAGCATTTGTTTGTTCCCTTGTCCCCTGTTTCTTCACACCAATTAGCTACAGCATTTCATAACGGGTGCCCAAGTCCAAATAACCATCTTTGAAATCCTTACTTACACACAAGGATCAAAAACTACAGATCCTGAAGGATTTATTAAATCTACTAGATGGCTGTCATTTAAAACACTTATTTTCCTTCAAAGGTAGCAGAGCCAGAATGCTTTCACAGCAATTAAGGTGGTTCCTCACAAAGCACAGCTACCAAGAGTTTGTGTGGTTGCAGCACTCCCCCAAAGGTCAGGTATTTATTCTCTGCTCCCTCAGCCCATCAGAAAACGTACACTTGTTTTACACCTGGAAATCTCTTTCATCCACGGATGGAACTAAGGGAAGTGGCAGTAGGAAGAAGGCAACAGAGATGTTAAAAAAGCAGAGACTCATTGACCAGATGAGCTGAAGCTGAGGACTATGTGAGCAGACTTATTTTCTCTCACTGCTGATACAAACATGTTCTGGAACCAGATCTAACACGGAAGAGAACGATAACTGTTACCGAATGCATCAAAATCCAGGCAGTTCCTATGCCTCTAAAGAACAACATTAACTGCCCCCAGTCCTGGGCAACCGCCAAAAACATACGCCTACCTGTGGATTAGTAAATTATTTTTTTTTTTTTTTAGAAAAAGATGAGTTTGTTATACATAACATCTATTAAAGCTGTAATTAGACTCTGTGTTTAGGACCAGCACGTGAGTTTGCATCCGCCTATGACAAAAAGAACAGCTTTGCTGAAAGCCTCTTCATACATCTCAGCAAGGAGCGGGGCCGAGGTGCAGAAGGAGGCAAGAGGCCCTCCCTCCAGCAGTTCCAGCAAGCCCAGCACAAACCACTCCCTGTGTTACAGGCACAACCCACAGTCCCAGAGCCAGTCACCCCCAGCCACATTCCTCACCAACACACCTGGGGCAGCCCTTCCAACTTGGGCAGCAACTCACCAACAGTGAGATGTCATTTTCTTTACGTGCTTTGGGCCAGCTGCTCCTTCACAGCAGTGCACAGGCACGGGGGCACGCGCGCCAACAATTCTGCATCTAGCATAAAAGGCCAGGCTGGCTCTGGTTTTCCTGACAATTTACTCTTCAGGCAGCAGAAAATGAGATTGCAAAGGCTCAGCTGAAACCTCAACATTCAAAGTTTTAACTTCCCATTTCCCAACAATCCTTCTAGAAAACATCGCACTTCACTGTTGCAGTTGCTCCCCCCACTCCCCACACATAAACAATAATTCATTTTTACCTCAATAGCAGACGCTGTTGCTTTCTTGTAAAAACCCAGAGTTTAAAGATGACTTATTCCACTTGCCATAATCCATTATGTGGGAGAAACAGACATACAATATCATATTGTTCCCTGTACAACACTTTGAGCTGTACTTTCTGCTCTGAACACAACTGAAACTCCACTTGAAGCTACAGCAATTTCCATGCAGGAGGCAAAGGAGAATCTTGTATCTGATCTAATACAGGATAAATCAATATGCATTCATGTATTCCTTATAGTTCCCATCAGCTCAAGGAGAGACACTGTCCTAGAGTTTCAAGGCTATCCACACTACCTTTGTATACAGGAAAATATACCTCTCGCTTCGAGATATTTTGAGAACCTTGTTCAAATGCTGCTTCCCAGGTGTTTGGGCAAAGGAAGGGAAATCGCTACACCCCTGTTACCTCACCGTTTTCAGTAGGTGATTTTGGGAAAGGTCATGCAAGGATTGCATCCCTGTTCTTCCCTTCTACAGAAATTCAGTTAGTCATTCACCTCAGACAGGTGCTGGGAAGCTTAATTAGAGCGTGTACAGCACTCGGAGATTCTCAGATAAGATGTACTAGGGAAGGGCAGCATCATATTAATTAGCGTGGATTCAAGTGACGAAAGCACTTCTGTCTCCTTCAGCTGTTGGAGCTTGAAAGAAAAATTACCCAGTACCACAGTCCTACATGTTGTAGACAGAAAACCATCGGTACCACAGGGACCACATTTTTCTGGATGTGGCCTGAATTCCCATCAACTTTGCAGGATTCTGACCTTTCACTGTGGCTGTATACGGAAGGTCCCCACAAGACATGTATCCCAGCAAAAGCCAAGGAAGGCAGAATTTTAATATTCCTCCCCGTGCAAGTATTTTCTCCCATTAAGTGCTTAAAAGCTGTACGATTAGGGTGATTAATTTTTGCAGCCGGACATTTTCTTTAAGAATGTAATTTTCCACACAGTTTTCTCATTTAGCTTTCTTTTATTCTAACCCCAAGACATTCACTTACCCAGAAGAGGACTCTTCTGCAACGTTCAGAAAGGAATACCCTTTTGCACTTTAGTCCTTTCTTTTTATATCTGCAACACACTTGCTTTCAGAAAACCCTGTTACCACTTATTTCAACACAGTAACTTGTATTTCCAGACAATTAACACCAAGAGTCCAAAACTACAAATACATTTATCTAAGGACCTGGCTGTAACAAAGCTACGTCATGGATCAAGTATTTTAAAAAAACCCATGAGTTCTGAGCTACTGAAATCCCACTGATAACACAGCAGTTAGTGAGACTGTTCTGACAGGCTAGAATATGGATGAAAATTTAGAGAGGTTCATTGACACAGCAACACAGGACAAGAGTGCAACTTAATTATTATCAACCTCAGACACATGATTTAACATAAGGGCTGTTACACCCACTTTGTCTTTCCCTCGGTGTCACCTGGGAAGAGAATGATGGGTCCTTCACTGCAAACAGTCCCAGCTGGCGTCTGGGGACACACTTAAATAGAAGCTTTGTGTTCTTTGTGTCACCTGCCACCAAATTCCTAGGTGTCGATGGACAGGCACAGTAACAAGTGAGCTGTTCCTCCAAATTCTGGCTGAATATTCTGTTATGAGAGTTTAGGCATAAGGAAGACAAAACCAGAAAGCAACAGCATCCTGATTTTCCCTGTCTCCATGCCCTCATCATCACCCTGGCAGGCTTTCCCTATCCTGAAAAGGACTTTTCATACTCTTTTTGCCGGAAAGAGACAAGCCTCTGAAGAAAAACGTGAAACTATACAGTTTGTTAACGTCATTTCAGTCCTCAGCTGAGAAGTGGAGGCCAAGCGGAGAGGAAACATTTGAATTCCTCACAGCCTCCACGAGACACAACTTTCCTGCATTTCACAGTCGGTTTTCTTTGCAAGCAAGGAGGAAAGCTGGACTACATGTTCTGCTTTTTAAGCAAGCTTACTTTTGCAAACGATGGCATTAGTCTGCTCACTAATTTAAGCTTCCCGCTTCTCAGAGATAAATGTGCCTTTCAAGTTGTTTATGCCAGCCTTCCTCTTCTAATCTTTCATCCCGCCCCTGCAGTACCCACTGACTTCAGAAGGCTCCGTATCATTCAGTATCACTTGCACCGAATAAGCTTTATATTTTTTCAGCAAATTCAGCTTTAACAGTGATTAAAAGACATAGCAAAATAAGGGTTCTTCAATACCAAGAGACACTTCATTCAAAGAATTCCAGGAAATGAATTCTCAAAAACCACACAGCAATCTTCTAAGAAGCACGAAATTGGTCCCTAAACAATCTCCCTGTATTTCAAGAGAAGCAGATTGTGGAATAGTTTTATTTATTAATACAATCATTCTCATGCTTGTGCTTTTAACACAGCCATGTTAGCTCTACCCAAATTATAAACCTCACACAACTTCTTTAAAGGGATGGGAGGCGAGTGGAAGAAAAAGATGAGAGAAGAGTGATTAAAGTTAGTCACAAGAAAGCCTATAAATACACCAGTGGACAGATGAAGCATTCTCTCCTCTATTTAACTTAGAGAGCTAAACTTTAAGAGAAACAGATGCAATAGAGCAATGATGCAGCACAGCTCAGAGGAAGTCAACTGGGCAATTTGGTCAGGGATGCATATGCCAGAGGTGGGAGAGGAGGAGGAAGAGGCAGGAAGAATCTTGATTATCAGAAATTAGCTACTGGCCCAGGAAGTCACAGAAGGAGAAAATTAAGGGAATCCATTTGATCGCAAGAGAGAAATCAAATCACAGACTCACAGAGGCAGTATGGAATAGAGGTATAACATAGAAAAAAGGGATGCCAGGCCAGGAAACAATTTATTTGTTACAAATGTTAAGCTTGTGACAGAAGGGCTTGAACATGATCACAAGACCTGTGCATACACCTGCAATGTCAATTGGAAGTCAAAGGGATCTGTTGAACAAAACTGCTCTAATACATTCAGTGTGGTATAACATGGAAACTCACCGAACATGCTCAAACACATCTGCTGCTCCAACCTCACCTACTGCAGGGCAATGGCTTTAATGAAGATACACCGGAAAGCAATGCTTCTAAGAGATGGTGACTTTTCCCCCTCCCAATGCTCAGAGGCTAGCTCTGTCCCACTAAATACCCTAGGCTAACATGAGTGTGAATACATTGTCTAAAATTACTTCAGGTTCCTTGATAAGAATACAATAAAGATGTTAAAGGCATTTATCAACACGTATCGCTTTCCCTATTGCAAAAATCAGAATGTAACCTAGAAATAGGCAAAACAACAGTTGCAAAGGACAGATACTTTATGGCACTAGGAAAATACTACGTGAGGTAGTTGCAGCCGCTGCACCTGACAGTTCAGACCAGTGCTACAGCACAGCAGGTCAGTGCCAAGAAAAGGAGACGCTCTGGCCCAACGTACAGGAAAGGATAGTTGAGCTTAAGGACAACAAATCACAGGTTATTACATGGAAACCACAAAAAATGTGTGTTAGAAAGAGCATCGGTAGGACCCGTCCTCTCAGCGTCCTCCACCCCCTGAGCATAGCACGGGTGCTGTGAGTAAACAAGCAACACAATAAGCAACTTCCTGATCTGATTTTCTCAGGCAGCCACTGGGACACTGAATGAGAGCTCTGAGAGTTCCAGGTCCTGGCAAGCACAAGAAAGAACAGCCACTGCAAAGAGAAAAACAAGCAAGGCTATCACAGTGGGCAGGAAACAATGACAAAGTGATCTTACTTTCGTTAGGCAGCTCCTCCCGATCCAGGTCATCAAGAGGGGCTGAGGCGCTGCTTCCACCTTCGTCCAGGGTGAGGATGAGGGGAACGTCATCATCCATGCTCACAGCCATCCTGTCCCTTCAGAGGCTCCTACTCCACAAACTTTAAATAACGCTTTTTTCAGTTCCGCTCGTAAAACAGTTATGTCAAAAACTGTCCCCAGAAAGTCTTCCATCAGGGATGTCTTCTGGACATAAGAATATAAAGGTATGTGTACCCATCTCTAGAGACCACAGTTCAAAAAAGGATCTAGTTACTTGCTTTCAAAAAGCAGCACAGGACGCTAGAGTCAATGGCAATATTTATGCAAAAGTTAAATTCAGAAAGTCAGGTCTGGGCCGCCTATTCCAGTCAGTGCACAGCTCGTAAGCAAAAGAAAGTGCTTCTGGACAAACTCCTGACCGCTCAGCACAAGAAGCAGGCAGGCGTGATGCATCTGGAGCGGGCATGGTGCTAAGTGTCACCGTCACACATGGCTCTTTCCCCAGCCATGCCAAAATGCCTTGACTTCAGGTGGGGAGGGGAAAGAGGGACAAAAAGAGGCCACTTTGAGTCTGCACACATGAAGCTCCCGGTGGCTTTTTTAATGGGTGATGCCACTGTCACAAGGTCACGGATTTCTGTAAAAGGTGAGGAAAAGCCAGGCAGGCCCTGGACAACGTCACAGGGACGCTCCACAGCCGGTGCTGCCACGCGGCTGTCGCTCCCCCGTCTCTCTCCGTGCAGGCCGTGGCGACGGCAGGCAGGAGTCACGGTGGAGGCCGCACCTCCCACCGCAACGGGCCGGCCGCGCCGCTGCCGAGCTCGGGCCCCGGGCCGGGCCCCCCGCACCCGCAGGCAAGCACCGAGGGCCGGGAGCCTTCGAAGCGGACTCCGACGGCTGGGCGGGCAGACAGCGCTGCCGGGACCGGGCTCCTCCCGCGGCCTAGGAGAGAGGGACGCCGAGACGGCGCTGTCACCGCGCTGCGGAGGCCCTGATCCCCCTCCGTGGCTCCCCGCGGCCCCGCCGCCCCCGGCCCGCGCAAACCGTCCCCGCCGCCGACCCCTCCCCGGCTCCTACGGAGCGCTGGGGCAGCTCACCAGCCAGCCCGCCAGCCAGGCCGCCCCCGCCAGCCCCTCAGGTCTGCGGACCCCCGGCCCCCCCCGCCGCCGCCGCGCACCCGCACACGGCCCGGCCCCGCCGAACCGGCGCCCGCGGCCGCTGCGACACCTCTCCTCAGCGCCCGGCGCGCGCGGCCCCGCCCCGCCGCCTCTCATTGGCCGCGGCGGCGCAGGCCGCTCCCGGACAGGCCCGGCCTCCCTCAGTCCCGCCAATCCACGCGCCGCACCCTCCCCGCCCCGCCCACCACCGGCCCTCCGGCCCCTCTTCGAGAGGATCCGGATTATTCCCGCCTCCTCCTCCCTACCGCTCCTGCTCTCATCATTGGGCAGCGGCGCTGCCCCTCCGACCGGACAGAGATGCTGATTGGCTCGCGGTGGCGATGGGCTAATAACATCACACCTCAGCCACGGGAAGGGGCGGGCTCTGGGGAGAGGAGCCAGGACTGCCATTGGCTGTGTTGAGGCCACGCCCTGGGGGTCGGAGGTGAGCGGAGCGGTCACCTAGCAACGGCGGGACGCGGGCGGAAGGCGGGAGCCCGCCCAGGCCCACCCTGAGAGGAGCCCCGGGCCGGGCCGCCCGCTGCCCCCTGCCTCGCCCCGAGGAGGTGCTCCCGGTCCCAGGCCCCGGTGCGGGGCGTAGGTGGCTGCAGGGAAGAGGGGGGGCGCTGAGGAGGGGCGGCCCGGCCCCAAGAGGCAGCAGGTACAGCAGGAGCCACCAAGGGCCGAGGGCCCTCCATCAGCTGAAGGCAACGCTCCCAAGACCCCAGAATTACGTCCATCTCTGATGAGGTGAGCATTCTCAAGCGGGAAGTGAGGGGCCCGGTGTGTGATGAATAAATTTGTGTGTTGGTCCAAGCTGAGCATCTCTCTCTCTTGGCAGCCCACTGAGCAGAGCGCCCAACCCTGCCTGATAAATCCACCAGGCTCTGGCTGGTGGCTCTGATTGATTCTGCCACCAGCAGGACTCCTGGCAGGGTTATGAATGGGCAGGTAAGGCCTCTGGAGCATCTCTCTCTCTACCAGAGCAGAGGTGTCCAGTCTTAAATTACCAACACCTTTGCAAAGGAGCCTTTCTTCTGCCCACCAGATGCCTCGCCATGCCCTCCCCTTCTCAGTGGTATTTCTTTCCTAGTGTCATCCTCCTGGGCTGGATTTACAAAGAGGACAATGTGATGAGAGATCTCAAAAAAGAGCTTGCAAGAACTGGCCAAAAGACTTAAAGATCTGCAGACCAAGCGGGCATCAGTGAAAGAGCAGAAGCGGGAGCTGCGGCCTACCTGAACGAGTGTGTTGAGCTACAGCAGGTCACTCGGTACCTAAGGATGCAATACAATACGCTTGTATTGGAGCACTGAGAATCAGCACTAGCTCGCAGAAAAAGTACTGCAGGAGACGACTAAACCTGCCATAGTGCCGTCAGGTCAGGCTGCTGCCTGCTACAGGTTCCTGTCAGCTGCTGGCGGGACACATGCTGGTTTTTGGAGTGTACCCACTCCATCACAATGCTCCACTGATTTCAGTGGGAAGCAGCCCTGTGGCAACGCAATTCCAACCAACAAGCAAGCAGCTTACTCGAAGAACCACCTTTTCTCCCCATCCACTGACTTAACTCTAAAACCACCCCTGCAAAGCACTGTGCCAGTCTGGAGGCACTGCATGCCAGGCAGAACACAGAACAGTGAGGCTACCGCAGATTGGGTGAGGCACATGTTGATAAAGAAGGGAGCTGGTTTGGGCTAAGCAGAGCAAACGTAATTACTGCCCACACATAAACCCATCTTTTATAGTTTGTAGCACCTAGGGCTGGATGCAGCCAATTTTGGAAGGTAACAGTTCACAGATTGGCTAGTACTTTGCTGAGAGACACAAGACAAAGAGTCAGAGTTGAGTCAAAGGTGGGGTGTGATTTATCACAGTGCTCAGCAGATGGAAAAATGAGAAATGAGCAGCAGGCAGGAAACCCAGCTGTGCTTCAGGCCTCGTTATCAACAAATCTCACCTGAGCTGAGCATCAGTGACACTGAACAGGGTGAATCTGGAGCTAAGAAACAACTGAACATTTCCCCCACCTCATTTTATTCAGACTTGGCGTTTGCTCCACACAAGCACCAGCCTCCTGCAGGCAGGGCAGCCCACAGCACTAACAGAGCATCTTTTGCTTTTGTGTGGGCTGCACAGGTCTGGTAAAACAAAGAGGCCAGGGCAGTAGTAAGGCATCAAACTAAGTGAAAACCACAGTACAAAATCCAGGTAACCCATTTATACGCACTTATATTTTAACTGACATAGTCCTTGTGGTGTAAATAGTGAGGAAGAGCCAGTTCTGACCTCCTGATGGCCTGGGAGCCCTCCATGACAACCTGGGCCAGGAAAGCATGTGGCTGATGTGCTGGGCTTTAGCTTCCCCTGTTGATTCCTTGGAGCCTGAACACTGCAGTGGGGGTAAACAGGCTACCCCTGGCCATACCAGCCACTGTCAACTTGTTTTTCAGAGAAAAATATCTTCATTTTAAGAGGCTTCATCTTTCAAGTACTCCAGCGTGTGTCCTGCTTTCGGATTCAGCAGTTTTCTGCTGCCTAGATTTTGGGGCAGTTACCCTAGTTTGCTGATGACTTGCCTCACTGGATCTGATTCATCCACCTGCTGCTAGGGAACGGGGCTTTCGCTTCTGTGTCAATCCTTAACCCTCTTGTCTCCATCTAGTGTCCAAATTACACTTCGGTTTCTCTGCCAGCCCTCCTGAGACCTGCGGGCTTTTAACAGCTTGGCATGTCACTGTACCAACATCCAGGTGAAGTTGAACAGGCTCAGATTCACGTCAGCATCTGCAGCACCTCCTCTGAGAAGGCCCTGATTGCTTCCACATCCCTACAGTTTTCACCCAAGCGGAGAAGAGCTGCTGGACTGCCGCAATGCAAAGTGTAGGGAGAGACCTGAAAGCTACTCTAAGCATCCTCACCTTCCCAGGTTTTTGATGACGTCGTTATTCTTCCTTCCTATCTGCCAGGGTGGCTGGAGTACTGAGCCCCAGAAATGCTGGCTCCTCAAACCTTCCTCCTCTATGTGGCTCTCTAGTGCAGTGGGCAAGGAATAAATCACTGCCCAATGCCACCAAGACTATCCATCCTCAGCCTTCTGCAGGTGGACACGGCCTGATTCTTCCCACACAGCCAACAGCTCACAGCATTAGCTGGGTCACAGCACTACTGATAGAACCTGCTTTTCAGCAAAGCTCTTGGCTCAGGCTCAGCCCCATCCAAACCACACAAGTGTGGCATTTTCTTCAGCATGGTGGCAAAGCAGGCTCTGACCTGCATGTGCCTTACTCAGAGGCCCCGTCAGAGGATGGAGGCTGTCTGCAAGGTAGGGAAGCTGGGGAGGGGGGCAGCTTCAAAGGGTCATGAAGGTCTTTGGACCTGGCACCTCTTAAAAAGTCCCGTTCAGGCACATTTCCTTTTTTGGTCCCTTTGGGAAGGATCAGTTCAGCAGCCACGAACTCAGTTCAGCAGCTCAGTTCTACATGGATTTGAGATATGTAAAAGGATACCTCTGTAGGGATGTGCAGGGAGAACCTGCTGAAGGCCCTCAAGCTTGCAGTAACTGGCATCTGCTGTCTTGCCAGGCTGAGCGAGAGGCACTTCATGCTGTCTGCACAAAGGAAAAAGCTTGGCCCCAAAGGAGAAACACACTGTGCTTACCTACTGTTCCTGGACTGAGGAGTGCTGAATGCAACAGGAGAACGAGCGGGATGTGAGGGAGACGGCCACGACCTGTGCTGCCACCCGCATCCAGAAAAGCTGCTTGTTCCAGACATTCCTCACGTCGAACACAAAGAAAAAGGGAGGCAAGAAGGCCAAGAAATAAGCACAAAATCCATCCTGTCCTCCATTTTTCCTCCCAGCAAGGCTGCTTGCTCCCCTGGGGCTCAGCTCTCCCAGATTACAAGCATTAACTGAGATAGCACTTGCACTAAGGCCCGAGCCTGCCAGGGCTGGCTGTCAGGGACAGAAGACACTAGAGCAGTGGCACGGCAACATGCCTCACCGTTTTAGGTTGAGCTCTGTTCTTTCAAAAGCAAGAATAACCTTTCTTGCCAACAGGACTGGACCAGAAGTGCAGGCTCCTGGCTGGCCTTCCTAGCTTCAGTGCCCTCGATGTTGCTGGAGTGGGTCAAGGCCCAATCCTCCTGCTGCTCAAGGTGGCAATAAAATAATTTCTGGGGGCAGAAAGATGCCCTTAACCTGGCTTTGTTTGTCCTTGGGTGAATTTGAGAAAAATATTTCCCTTTGTGTGGAAGGGAATTAGCAAACTCCCAGCAACTCCCCTGTGTTCCCTGACCTCAGTGGCTCGTCACTACAGCCTCCCTTCCCAGGGGAGCAGTGACACTGGCTGCAAACCCCAGATCACCCGGCCCATTCCTTTGTCTGTCTCCCTACCTGTATTCCTACAGGCCAAGTTGCTCCTTCCCACCTCAGGAATGGAAAAATTGAGGAACTGCTTTGCTCAGACAACCTTTAGAGATGCTAGCTGTGCCCAGATCGCACAGCAGCACCCCATGGACCAAACATGAGGCCCCAGCAGATTTGCTTTGGACCATTTATTTGGTGACGAGCATGGCGTTGCTGTGAGAGCACCTCAACCCTCCATACAAACCATAGGATTACATGTCCACTCCGCAGGTCCTCACCACCAGAAGCTGCTGAAATCTCTGCGGCAGATCCTTCTCTGTCACAAACCCCATCCAGCTTGGGGACATCCCACCACCAGCAAGATGCAGGGCAGTACCATTCGTCACCTCTGTGCTTATCCTCCCTTCTCCTTCCTTGCCAAAGGAGACCATTAAACCATGGATGAAACGGAGCAAAGCCAGCAGACAGCCACCAAGACGGTCAGGGCTGGAGCACACATCCTGTGTGCAGAGGCTGAGAGAACGGGTCTCGCTCAGCCTGGAGAAGGGATGGTTTCAGGGGGGGCCCAGAGCATCCTCCCAAGACCTGCAAAGAGGAGGTGACTATGAGGATTGAGCCAAGCATTGTGCTCAGGTGCAGAGCAGGATGAGAGGACTGAAACTGAAAGGCTCTGATGGGATATAAAGGGAAACTTTTCACCCTGAGGACACTCAAGCAGTTGGAGCACGTGCCAGAGAGGCTGCGTGGCCTCTGTCCCCAAGGGTTTCCACCACGTGACTGGGAAAGCCCTGAGCAGCCTTGCCTGAGCCTACAGCTCACCTGCCTTCAGCAGGAGCTCGGACTAGAGATCTCCTGCAGTCCCGTCAAGCAAGAGCCACCCTGTGATTGTACGCGACAGGCAGGAGTCAGCAGGACTCCTCTCCCCAGAAGCGATCAACTGAGGTCCCCGTCAGGATCCTCAGACCTTAACTGCCCTGGTCAGCCTCGCCTGGGACCCCCACCGTGGCAGCACCCTCTGCTCGCTGGTGTGGGAGCTCCAGCTGAGCTCCGGCCCTGCCTGACCCCGCCGAGCTGTAGGTGTACCTGTGCCTGGTCCTTCTCCCAGACAGGCCCTGGACCCCCACTGTAGGCAGTCCTCCTTCCTGCTGTTCTGGCTTCCCAGCTGGACCTCCTGGACGGGAGGAACCCAACTTGTTGCTTCATCTGGCAACCACCAGTCAGTCAACAGAAGCTGCTGTTACCACCAGGGCTGCCCCGCTCTGGTGCTGCAGGGTTGAGCCTTGCACAGGGAGGTCACTGGCTCGTCCTCCAGCACAGAGCAGCCTCGTCCTTCGTTTCCAGCCATGGAAAGGCCCGGGGTCCTCACGGACTTGGGATGTCTCGGGTAGGCTAAGGCTGTATTTATGCCTAGAGGGACATTTGGCTTCACTTCCAGGGAGGCCTGGGTTTGCAGCCACCCGCTGCCTTGGAGCTGCTGGCCAGAGAGGGTCCAGACACGCTTTTTGACCGACCCCTCATCAGAGGGCCTGGGGGGGTCATGGGGGCTGTCGCGGGGCTCCGTTTTCTACACTTTTCTGTCTTGAGGTTGTCTGAAGCCAGGTGGAGCCCGTCGGAGGGGGTGCTCAGCCAGCAGAGAGACTGGGCACGGCCTCTGCCGGGAGCACCCCGGCCTGTGGAGCAAGAATTGCTCTCGGGCCGCTTCCAGCCGCAGGACTTGCCCGTTGGGCCCGTCTCGAAGCCTGCTGTCGGCGGAGAGGCAGGAGCCGGCGGGTGGGCGGCTCTCAGGGGGGTCCCCCGGGAGCGGGCGGCCAGGCCGGGCTGGTCCTGGGGGGCGGGCGGAGGGCTCCAGAGCAGCGGATGGAGCTTGGCCACGTCTGCTTCCCTCATCCGCGGCGCCCGGGCACCGAAGAGGGACTCGTCGCAGAAGGACGGCGTGTGGCTCCGGGGCCTGCACGGGGCAGCGAGCAGAGAAAGCCGCGCGGTTACCGGAGCGGGCAACGGCAGCCCCGCGGCTCCCGGCGGGACGCTGAGCTGCGCCCCGGGCCCTGCCGAGGGCCACCCGGGGCCAGCCCAGCGCCGCCCCGCTCGCCCGCGCCGGGGGAACCGAGGGGCCGGGCCGCCGCGCCCCCCGCCCCGCTGCCGCTCCCCCGGGGGCACCGACGCGGAGCGAGCCCCCAGACGGCGGGACAGCGGGCCGGGCGGGGCCGGCGGGAGCGCTCGGGGCCGCCGCTCACCTGCACCTGCTCCTCGGCCGGGGGCCGCCGCGGGCCGCCCAGGGAGGCGCGAAGCCGGGCGGCGGCGGGCGGGCCCCCGCGGGGCTGCCGAACAGCGACTCGTCCACGAAGGACGCCCGTGCCCGGCGGAGGCCCCGCGGGGGCTGCCGAGCGGCTGCGGGAGCGGAGTCACCCATCCCCGCCACCCGCGTGGCCCCGCGCTGCCCGGGGCGGGGAGGCCCCGGCCCCGCCCCTTCCGGTCCCGCCCGCGCCTCGTGCTTCCGCCGCCGCCATGGCGCCGCCGCGCGCCCGCCGCCAGCCCCAGGGAGCACCGGTACGGGGGGGGGGCGGGGGAGGGTCTCGGTGCGCTCGGTGCCCCCGTGCCGGTGTCCTTTGTGCTGGTGCGCCCAGTCTTCGTGTGCCGGTGTCCTCGGTACCGGCGCCCCCGTGCCTGGCGCCGGCATGTCCGGTGCCCCCCGTGCCGGTGTCCTCGGTACCGGTGAGCCCAGTCCCCATGTGTCGGTGTTCTCGGTACCGGTGCGCCCAGTTCCCATGTGCTGGTGTCCTCGGTACCGCTGCTCCCGGTCCCGTGTGTCGTGTCCCCAGTGCGCCCGGTGCTGATGTCCCCTGTGCCCCGGTACTGGTGTTCCCGGTCCCCATGTGCCGGTGTCCCCTGTGCCCGGTATCCTTGGTATGTGCCTGTATCCCCCGTACCAGCATCCCCAGTCTGTGTGCTTCTGTGCCTGTGACTATCAGTGACTGGTCCCATGTGCCAGTGTCCCCGGTACTGGTGTCACTAGTCCCTGTGTGCCACTGTCCCCAAAGCCAGTGTGCCCAGTGCCACCGGGCGTCCCCAGTGCCAGTGGGCCAGTGCGGGTGTCCCCAGTGCCACCGGGAGTCCCCAGCGCTGGTGCCCTGCCTGCCGGTCCGGCAGTGCAGAGCCACAGTGCCCTGGCACCGCGGGATGCCCATCACCGCAGCCATGTCCCGCTGCTGTCCCCAGGTCCCCACGGCCCCGCTGCCCGCCTTCCCTGCCGCCAAGGAGGACGAGGACGATGGCGCCGACGCCGAGCCAGACACGCGGGCCATGGTGCGGGCCCAGAACCAGAAGAAGAAGAAATCCGGGGGCTTCCAGTCCATGGGTGCGTGCAGGGAGGGGACAGCTGCCCCTGGGATGGGGACCGTCCCCTCCTGCCCACGCCCCCTCACCTGTCCCCATCCCCACAGGCCTCAGCTACCCCGTCTTCAAGGGCATCATGAAGAAGGGCTACAAGGTGCCCACCCCCATCCAGAGGAAGGTGAGCGTGGGGAGTGGGGGGTCCCCACCCCGGGGCAGTGGTGGCAGGACTGTGACGGTGACAATGATGTCTCACAGAGCATCCCCGCCATCCTGCGCGGCCGGGACGTGGTGGCGATGGCGCGAACGGGCAGCGGGAAGACAGCCTGCTTCCTCATCCCCATGTTCGAGCGGCTGAAGGGGCCCAGCCAGGCCGGGGCGCGTGCCCTCATCCTCTCACCCACCCGTGAGCTGGCCCTGCAGACCCTGAAGTTCACCAAGGAGGTACAGGGGACAACGGGGGTGGTTGGGGACAATGGGGACAGTGGGGGCAAGGAGTTTGCTTTTACCCCCCCCGCCAACATGGTTCTTTCTCACCCCACAGCTGGGCAAGTTCACAGGCTTGAAGACAGCCCTGATCCTGGGAGGAGACAAGTAAGCTGTCCCCATGTCCCCACCAGTCCCCGCTTCCCTAAAGCCTCCCCAAAAGCTGGCGAGGGGCTGAGCTGCCACCTGCTGCCTGGCGCCGCCCCAGCCTCTCCCCGCTCTCGCAGGATGGAGGACCAGTTTGCCGCCCTGCACGAGAACCCTGACATGTGAGTGGGGGCGTGAGGAGGGGACCTAGTGGGAAAGTGGCCCCCAAGAGCCACCCACCATCGGGGGACACCACTGGTGGACACATCCTGGTGTTCTCTTGGAGCGTCTTCCTGTGCTCCACATGGGGAACAAGGGGGTCTCCATCGGATCTTCTTTGAGTCGGATTTGGGGCCTGCACCCCGGATGGTGTGGGGACGCTGTGTCCCCCCCCACCGGGTCCCGTCACTAGCTCTGTCCCTACAGAATCATTGCCACCCCTGGACGCCTGGTGCACGTGGCGGTGGAGATGAAACTGAAGCTGCACACCGTGGAGTACGTGGTGTTCGACGAGGCCGACAGGTCAGCGGGGCGCAGGGGGGTCCCCGGGGCTGGCAGTGTCCCTGCAAGTGGGGTGAGGGATGGTGGGAGAGAGGCGCCCGGGGGGGTGGCAGGCACTCCCATGTCCCCTGTCCCCTCCCCTGCAGGCTGTTCGAGATGGGCTTTGCCGAGCAGCTCCAGGAGATCATTGCCCGGCTCCCTGACTGCCACCAGACCGTCCTCTTCTCCGCCACGCTGCCCAAGCTGCTCGTTGAGTTTGCCCGGGCTGGTAAGGACCAAGGGACAGATGGTGGCCAGGGGGGACTGGACCAGAGAAGAGCCTGGGGACAGGGACGTGGCACGTTCCCGCAGCTGCTGGGCCCGGGCCTGGCAAACCCAGGCTGGATTAATGCTGGGCCAAGGGGGCAACTCCAAGCCATGGGTGGGTGGGGCGGGTCCCAGTAGCGCATCCACGTGCAGCCCATGTCCTGCATGTCACCGCATCCCACAGGTCTCACCGAGCCGATGCTGATCCGTCTGGATGTGGAGTCCAAGCTCAGCGAGCAGCTCAAGGTGAGAGGGGCCAGGGGGGCTCAAGACGGGCTTTGTGTCCCCCGCCCCCTGCAAGCCACCCTGCAGTGGCTCCAGGCTCGTGAGGAGGGGACAAGGGGTGGCAGTGTCTGGCATGGTGATGCCGAGGGGCTGAGCTCTGCCCTCCCTTTGCAGCTGGCTTTCTTCCACGTGCGTGGGGACGACAAACCAGCCGTGCTGCTCCACCTGCTCCGGAGCGTGGTGAAGCCCCAGGACCAAACAGTCGTCTTTGTGGCTACCAAGCACCACACAGAGTATCTCAAGGAGGCAAGTGGCATTTGGGGGTGCCCAGTGTGTACCCCTGTGACAGGGCAGGCTGAGGGGGGTGCCTAGGACCCCTTTCCAGACCCATGTGGTGCCTGTGTCTGTGAGCATGTCCCTGCTGGAGTCTCTGCCTCCGTTTCGCTGGATCGAAGGAGAAATCCTGGCGTATGTGGTCATGGAGGTGCTGCATCCACCTGCCCCTTGAAGAGAGGCGGGAGCACAGTGGGATTTGGGGGTCTGGATGGACACCCTGGGGTCTTGGGGCCCTGGGAGCTGAGGGTGCATGTCCAGGGAGGATCTGATGTCTCTTCCCTCCTCCCCAGCTGCTGACGGCCCAGGGCATCCGCTGCACACACATCTACAGCTCGCTGGACCAGACCGCCCGTAAGATCAACATCGCCAAGTTCGCCCAGGGCAAGTGCCCGGTGCTGCTGGTCACCGACTTGGCCGCCCGTGGGCTCGACATCCCCATGCTGGACAACGTCATCAACTACAGCTTCCCTGCCAAGGCCAAGCTGTTCCTGCATCGCGTCGGTGGGTGCCAGTGCCCTGCGCAGGGGCCCTTGCAACCTGGCGGTCCCTCAGGGTGACAGGGAGAGTGTGAGTGGGCTGTCCTTTGTCCCCTGCCTTTCCCATCCCTGTGGTCTGCTGGATTGGCACCGATGCCCCTGGCTTGGTGGTGATACTTTTGGGGCAGGACGTCGCTCTGTTTTGATCTCAGGAGACAGGCTGGGGACAAAGTAGTGTCAGGAATATCCCTGATCTCCCAGCTGGACTGCGGGGAGCCTTGGGGGCAGGGCTGGTGCCTTCCCTTTAGGGAGGTGCCATGGTGGGCTCCCCTTTGCCCCCTTCCCCGGCCACCCACAGCCCCTTGGCACCATGCCCACCTGGTCAGTGTCACGTGTGTGGGCTCCCAGGGGCACCAGTGGGTCCCTGCCCAGGTGGGGGCAGGCTGGGCTGGCACTGGGGTGATTTCCCACTCTCCTCCTCTCCTTGCCAGGTCGCGTGGCCCGAGCTGGCCGGAGTGGCACTGCCTACTCGCTGGTGGCTCCCGATGAGATGCCCTACGTCTTTGACCTCCACCTCTTCCTGGGGCGCCCGCTCGTCCTGGCTGGCACTCAGGAGATGCCCGCTGGTAAGGCAGGCCTGGTGGCAGGCGGTAGGGTGGCTGCATGTCCAAGCTGGGACACTGGCTACATGGCCACTTGGTTTTACCCTTGGCTAAGTGCTGGAATTCGTGGTCTTGTGGTTGGCATTCGCCCAGAGGGGCGATATGCCCTCGTTACTGGGGTGCAGCTGGGGAAAATGGGGTGCTGGGGGCTCTGACAGCCCATGCATTGGGGATGCTGATGTTACACCACCAAGCTCCCTGTGGCTGTTGGCTCTGCCCTGTGACATCCTGGATTGCTGCCACGATCCCAGAGTGGATGCCAGTGGGGTGACACAGTGTCTCCCGGACTGCAGATGCTGACGGGGTCCTGGGCCGTGTCCCCCAGAGCCTGGTGGATGATGAGGAGTGCCTGCTGCTGACGGACCATGAGGGCTCGCTGGAGCTGCGGAGCCTGCGTCGCGTCGCTGACAACGCCCACAAGCAGTACCTGCGGTCCCGGCCCGGCCCCTCGCCCGAGTCCATCAAGAGGGCGAAGGACCTGGATGTGTCCCAGCTGGGCATGCACCCGCTCTTCAGTGAGTGCCTCGGGGACACTGAGGAGGGGGAGCCCATTCCCCTCGCCAAGGAGCTAATCTGTACCCCTCTCCGTGCCCGCGTTCCCCAGGCGCTCGCTTTGAAGACACCGAGCTGGAGAGGCTGAAGTTCGTGGACAGCATTAAAACCTACAAGTCCAAGGCGGTGAGTTGAGACCCCTCCTCAAGCACGAGGCACCTGGGCTGGGGTGGGAGGGAAGGTCCGTGTGGCCGGACATGCAGCTCACCGCGGCTCGCAGACTATCTTTGAGATCAATGCCACGTCCCGGACGCTGGCCAGCACCGTGATGCGGTCGAAGCGGCGCCATGACCATGCCCTCATTGAGAAGTACCAGCGTGGGCAGCAGGAGAAACGGGCAGCAGCTCTCAAAGGGCAGGGGCTGTGCCCAGCCCCCCCCAGGCCCGAGGAGGGAGAAGGAGAAGGAGAGGAGGAAGACCTTCAGGTAACGGGGCAGGGATTGGGGGGGTTGCTGTGGACACAGCAGCTGCTGCAAGGCCATCTCAGCTGGGTAGCGGCAGCACCGGGGCCCCCAAGCTGTGCCAGAGCTTGTGGCTGCTGCAGTGACTTGCAGGGCTGGGGGGGGACACATGGCTCCCGCAACCCCTCCACTGTCCCCTTCCAGGACGTGTTCTCCACCGTGGTGGGCCAAAAGCGAAAACGGGGCCGAGGGGGAGAAGACAGCCCCAGGAAAAAGGCACGGGAGACGGCGCAGCGGGACGAGGACTTCTACATCCCCTACCGGCCCAAGGACTTTGAGAGCGAGAGGGGGTGAGTCTGGGAGGGCTCCTGCCGCTGTCCTGTCCCGGCCCGCGCGGGGGGCTGCTCTCATTGCCTGCCCTTTGCAGGCTGAGTGTGGGCGCTGAGGGCAGCCCCTTTGAGCAGCAGGCAGCTGGAGCCGTCCTGGATCTCATGGGTGACGAAAACCACAACCTTAACAAGAGCAAGCAGCTGCTGAAGTGGTGAGTAGAGCCTGCCCATAGGCTGCAGGGGGGAATTGGGGCTGGGGGTCCCACCACCCTCCCCTCTCTCACAGGGACCGCAAGAAGAAGCGGTTCGTCGGACAGACGGGCCAGGAGGACAAGAAGAAGGTGCGGACAGAGAGTGGGCGCTACATCAGCAGCTCCTACAAGAACAACCTGTATCCTGCCTGCGGGTGCTGCTCCCTGCCTGTGCTGTGGCAAGGGCTGTGGGGGAGGGGGAGCGGGGCTGGACCGTGTGCCCTCTCCCGGAGATCCCTGCCAGGGCAGTGGCCTGGGGAGGGTGGCTGGTCAGACACCGCAGTGGGTTGAGCGATGGGGAGTCACCACGCATTCCCTTAACCCACCCCGGCCCAGCTATGAAAAGTGGAAGCAGAAGTACAAGGTTGACGAGCGGGACGAGGATGAGGAAGATGGCCGTGGCAGGGAGCAGTTCAGAGGGAAGCACGGGCGTGGGCACGGTGAGTACCTGGACTGAGCAACAGAGCCCCATAGCATCCCACCACCACCTCGCTCTGGCCTCTGGCCTGACCTTGGCTGTGTCGTCCCCTGCAGGGTCCGGGCAGCCCCCAGCCCCCAGGGTGCGCTCGGAGCTGAAGAACAAGCAGCAGATCCTGAAGCAGCGCAAGAAGGCGGCCAAGCACCGCTTCCTGCAGAGCGGGGGGCTGAAGCGCCTGAAGGCCCGGAACCGGCAGCGGGTGCAGGAGCTGCGGCAGATGGCCTTTGGGCGCCGGGTGGGAGCCGCCAAGAAGGGCAAGCTGCGGAAGAGGGTGTAGGGGAGGGGGCCGTGGCCCAGCAGCTTGCCCCACACCGGGGCTGGGTGTCGGGGAAGGAGACATGAAATATTTGGCTGGTTTTGCATCCCGACTCCTCTTTGTCCTTGCTGCAAGCGGCGTGCCTGGGGTAATTCCTCCCCCTTGGGCCACCCCCACACACAGTCCGAGAACAGGCAGGTGCTGCGGGTTCGCAGCTGGGGTTTATTTCATCCCTGTTGCCTCTCACCGCGGGGGTTCCCAGACTTGTCCAGGAGTGACCTCCGACCCTGGAGGGTGCCACGAGTCCTGTGGCAGCCCAGGGCAGGCTCTCCCCAGCCCTGGGAGCGGGCAGTTGTCCCCAGGGGCTGTTCCTGGCTTGGGGGCACCCTGGCAGCCTTGTCACACAGCTAGGGCATGCGGGGGGCTGCAGGCAAGTGGGGACGTGGCGCTGGCTGCCCAGGGTGCAGCTCGGCACAGATGGCGGCCAGGTCCTGCATGCAGAGCAGCACCTGCAGAGATGGGAGCCCGATGCCACTCACAGCCACCCGGGGATGTGAGTGTCCCCTTGTGTCCCCCAGCCCCGCTGCGCAGGGAAAGGGGCTGTGCTGACCATGTCCAGCTGGGCCTCGGTGTCCTCCAGGGCCACATCTGTGCCGATGCTGAGCCGTGCGGTGGCGAGCTGGAAGAGGTGCAGCACTGCCAGCTTGACTTGCCCCAGCAGCAGGGTCTTCTGGGCGGCCGTGCTCTGGATGTGGGCCCAGCAGGACTCCTGGGAGACAGTGGCAGAGAGCCCTAGCCCCATCCCTGCCCCACCTCAGCCACTGCCCCATGTCCCCTGCACATCCCCCGGCTGGGACAGGGGGACCCGGGGGTCCCAGCTGCGTATCCCCCCATGCACAGTTGCTGACGATGCTCGCTGAGCCCATGGGGACCCCCAGCTCAGCCCAGGGGCCGCAGCCCAGCTTCCCGCTGCCACCGCGATGTGCGTCTCCCCTCTGCAGCACGCTCGGGGCCCGTACTGCTGCCCCTCTCCCTGGGGTGGTCCTTGGGCACCCCACATCCCCCCTTACCCCCTGGAACACGTCGCTGTGGGCAGCCTCCAGGCGTGCGCGGAGCTGGGCCAGCTCACTGTTGGTGCAGAGGAGCTTGCTGCTGGCCTCCTCGCGGTACCGGCGGAGCTGTGCCCGGTGCTGGGCCAGCTGCTCCCACCTGGCTCCTGCCCGTTGTGCCAGGGCTGCCCGCACCCCCGCCAGTGCCCCGAAATGGGCCAGCATGTCTGGGACGTCCTGGAACTGGGCAATGGGAGGGGGCTGAGCGGCTGCGGAGGTAGGGGGGCTGCTCCGGACAGGGCTGAACCCCCACAAGGGGCTCGGGGACATGCAGGTTGGCACCACAGGGACCCCTGCACCCACCTGCCCCATGGAGGGCAGCACGCCCTGCAGATATTCACCGAAGCCGCGGAGGCTCCGCAGGCGCTGGGCCAGGCGCTCCCTGCGCCGCAGCAGCCCCGCAAGCTCCCGGCGCAGGCGGGTGGCCTTGGCACCCTGCCCTGCCGCCTGTGCCCGCTCCTCATCTGCCCGCCGCAGCAACCGCTCCTGCCTCGCCGCCGAAGCCTGCGGTGCGGGGACAGGGTCAGCGGGGCCCCCGCGGCCAGCCCAGCCCCAGCCCCTACCCTGGCACCTTGAGGACTTCGTCGAATTCAAGGATGACATCCCGGAACTGCTCTTCCCTCTGGCTCAGCTGCTGCCAGCGCTGCGCCAGGCGCTCCATTCTCTGCTGAAACGCCTGTGGGACTGCCAGGCGCTGAGAGCATCGCCCCATGCCGGTGCACCCAAGGCAGGATGGGTGCCAGCCTGCGAACGGCCAGGCTGCAGCCCCCAGGGAGGGGGCACGTGGAGGGGCTGGGGGCCGCCCTTACCTCCCGCTGGCTCTGCAGTGCCCGCTCCACCTCTGCCACCTCCCGCCTCTTCAGCAGCAAGCGTGTGGAGGGCAGCAGCGTGGCACCATCCCACGCTGGCACCATCCTGCCACAGGTTGCACGGAGCTCACCGTGGTCCGGTGGGGAGCGCCCAGGTGGAAGCACCCACTGCTGTGGCGTGACCAGGACCCCCCAGGGACCACCGCTGCTTGCCAGGGCTTGGCACGGGAGCCTTGCCTGCTCTCCCACGCACGCAGGGGTTGTCAGTGACCAGCCAGGGCTATCCCTACTCGCACCCAGGTTACTGACCCCCGCCTTGCTGCTGACCATCCCTCCTGCTTCAGCCTCCCCCCCACTGCGAGACCCCCAGTGCCACTGCAGTGTCCCAGGGAAGGTCAAGTCACAGCACAACCTCAGCTTTCTGATTAGACCCCAGGGAATCCCCCTGCCTCCCCCGAGCCTGCAGCTGGGCAACAGGCTCTGCAGCTCCCCGTTCCCAAGGGTGGCAGCGGGAGCTCCTGGCGGGGGGACCCACGTGGAAGCCACCTGGGAGCGTGCCAGGCAGCACGTGGGCACCCCAAGTGTGTGGGCACCTCTGGATGGGGTGCGGGTGGAGATGGAGCCCCAACACTTACCAGGGTGCCCTCCCTTCCCTGGGTGCCACAGCTGGGGACACACCGCAGCCCCCCTGCCTGGGGTCCCAGCCCCCAGCCAGTGACCCCTCCCCCCCGGCAGTGGCACCCTGGGGACCCAGCGATGGGAATGTGAACCAGCGGGGACAGGGTGAGCTGGCCCCCTTGCCAAGCCCTCGCTCGCCTCCAGCACCTGCCACGGGAGCCGGGTGGGCAGCTGCCTGTCCTGCGGGGGACACGGAGGGATCTCACTCACGGCAGCCGCAGCTGACCCCGGACAGCCACACGCATGTCGTCCTCCGTGTCGCAGGCCGTCTCACCTGGCGCCTGCTGCTCGCTGAGCCGCCGGCCCCAGGAGCTGGAACACGGGGCAGCCGAGATGGCGGCGGCACAACGCCGTTGCCAGGAGCAGCCGGAGGTTCCCGAAGCTCCCTGGGATTTTCCGGGCACCGCTCCGAGCGTGCTGAGCGTGCGAGGGTGGGGAGCTGGGCGCAGGGCCCGCACCAAGGCTGCTCACAGCCAGCCCGCGGGTGGGTCCCACCGGCAGCTGCGCTCCAGCCCCCCCAGCCCGCCGACCCTGCTCCAGCCCCTCCGAACCCCCCGCTCGGGCTCCACGCCTCTTCAGGGACCCCCGTGCACAACCGGCCCCAACCACCGTCCCACCAAGTGCTCGGGTCGCCCCTTCCCGCACCTCCTCGGCTCTCCTCCACCTCGCGCTGCTGCTACCCGCAGCGCAGGGCCGGCTCAGACCCTGCCACTTCGCCCGCGGTGCCGGGAGGGCCTCCTTTCCCCTCCGCGTGCTGCCAGGTCCCCTTTGCTCCCCCCATGTGTGTGGCCACGTCCCCCGGGACCCTCCACACACACTCAGATCCCTTGTGTGCGCTCACTTCTCCATCACCCTCTACGCACTCTCTCATCCCACCCCCCACCTCCCACAGCCGATCCCTGTCCTCCTCTCGCCGAGCCCCACACTCGCCTCCAGCCTCACCACACCACAAGGTACAGACTAACTCCCAACTCAGACACGGAGCGGTATTTCAGAAGGACTAGGAGAAAAAATATTTATAACAAAAACAATTAAGCCTGCCTAGTTAGCATCACCCATGTCCTGCATGTGCTCCAGTTGTCTCTTCCATTATTCCAGGACCTCCCCGGCCCCGCGGCAATCCTCTCCATCACGCTCCCCACAACCCCAGCAGCGCTCGTGGTGACTGAGCCAGAACCCCATACTGGTATTCCAGTCTGTCACAGGCATCAAAGCAGGCTACTGGGACCCACCTCCCAGTCTCTGCCTGCGCTGGGCATAACCCTGTTTAAAAAGGACACCTGAGACAAAGAGGAACATGAAAAGAGGAGAGAAGAAATGGAGAAGTGTGGCTGGGAAAGGGCAGGGTGAAAGCTGGGGGAGAGTGGAGAAAGAAGAGGGGATCTCTGACCGAACCAGCCCACTGCAGGATGCTACGGGCCTGCGCCCGGCCCCGCTGCAGTGAGGACGGGCTCGATGCTGGCGCCCAGCCGGGTGCTGTGTGCTTCTGCAAGAAGGGATGGAACCACGAGCCTCACATCTCCTCTCCCCTCGCTTCCTGCGGAGGCACCTTGCTGTGCTGCTCGCCATCGTCACCTATGCAGGGCACAGAGCAGCGGCACCTCAGCAAAAGCCGACAAGCCAGACAACAGGAATTCTTCCTGCCCCAGCAGCTGCTCCTGGAAGACCTGCAGCTTGGCAGAAGAGCAGGCGGCTCCCACCCCAGAACTCTGCCAGCAGGCGGGTACCAGGGCTCACCTTCCGTCAGGCGGCTGAGGTAAGCGGTCTGGGCGCTGTTCCCATTGACCAGTGCCAGCGCCTCATGCTTGGTGGAGCTGCTCATGGTCTCCTCTTCCCCCCTCCCCTCATCATCGTCTTCCGAGTCCACCAGCACTAGCACATCACCTGAGTCTTGATTCCTGTGAAGAGCAGAGCAAGGGGAGGTAGGCACTGAGAGGCTGAGGGCAGCCTGTCCTCACCCCTCCCTCCAGCCGGTGCCTCCCCTGGCTTTGACAACCTTCTACACCAAAATGACCAGCTTTGATGGACTCTTCCAATCCCACACCAGCTATGTTCAAAGAACAGCTGGTTTCAGACCCTGCTGGCAGCAACACCACCAACGGCATTAAGCACTGCTTCCCGTTTGTCTTCTGAAGTCCTCAAACCACAAATATTCACGCACCAAAGTGCGTGAGCCCCTCCTGAGCGGAGTTATTGCCCCCTCCCGCACAGATGGGGAGCAAAGGCACTCAGAAAAGTCTTCCCATGCCGCAGCCCCGCAGCCGTGGGAACAGGGGCAAGGGAAAGGAGCAGGGCCAGGAGTGGTGTGAGCAGCAAGCAGAGAAGAAATCTGGTGCACCTGAACCCCAAGGCGGCACTTGTTCGTGTGCAGCTACCAGACATCCCACCTGAGAGGGGAAGGACACGGTGAAACCACCCGCGCAGAGCAGCTGCAGATCGCTGTTTCTATTTGCTCAAAGTCTTTGGGCTCACCCGCACCGAGGAGCGGCAACTCCCACGCTACCGGGAGCCTTGCCAGCACCGACCCTGCACAACCCCAAAGGGATGCCACCCCTGCTCTGCCCAAGTGCTCCCCTCTCTCCCCTCCACCTCCTGCTCCCGCAGCCACGCCAAGTCTCACCCAGCGGCACCGTTCCCTTCCCGTGGGAGGCACAGCCCCCAGGGAAGAACAGCTTTGCTCTGGGGACAGCTCCTGCCTCAGAGGCGGATTCCTGACCCTACCAGATCATCCCTGCCAGGAGACACACTAGTGAGGCCAGGTGGGACTGGGCTGCGGAAAATCAGCTCACCTGAATGCAGCACCTGAATGGGAGAGAAGGGAAGGGAAAGACAGCGTCAGAAACCAGTCCTGCTGCAGTCCCTCGGGCAGTGCTGCTGGTTTTACCCTGTCAATCCTGCCTGCAGCGGGATGGTCTCTGGCAGCCACAGGCAGAAGCACAGAGGCGAAGGTGACCTGCCCACATATGCGACAAGAGCATCAGGGAGGTCACACGGAGAAGCCCATCACAGTACAGCTCCCTGGAGGAGACGAGGGGAAGGTGCCTGAAGCACGCAGCTGGGGAAGAGCCTTGTGTTCCCAACCCATCTGCCTCCAGGGCTGACAGGGTTTTCACCAGGAGCAGGATGAGGCCCAAGGGCTGCGGTGACCATCAGCGGCTGACTCCAGCACACCAGAATGGACAAGCAGGTTAGGGATAAAACCAGGCCACCCCAGGAAGGAGTAACCCCCTCCCTGGCTTGCGCAGAGGAGAGCTCCTACCTCTCAGGCACAGGAGGGGATTGTAGTACAGGACGACCCCGGTGACGGTGAGAATAGCCAGCAGGGACAGGACCACCACTGCACCCACGACCCCAACGATGTTCTCTGGTTCTGTGGAGAGGAGACACAGGAGGCCAGCTTGTCACCAGGACATGGACGGATGAGGAATTCGCAGAGCAAGTAATAGAGCAGGTCCTGGTGCTGTCTCAGCTGCCATTTCCCATCGCTGCAACAGTCTCACCAGCACAAGGGGTGAGGGTTTCAGGCGCTCATGCTTCATCGATACAGAAAGTACCAGAGCAAGGCCCCTGTTTTTGTGGCTACGTGCATTTAGTGGAAGCGTATCAACCCCTGCCCACGGCACCTTGAGCAGCGTGGCCTGCAGAGGTGCTCCTCTGTGCTCACAACCCCCCGGAAGGACCAAGGATGCACCTCTCTCAGGCCCACTGCGCTGAGGTGAGGAGAATCAGGCCTTTTCACCCTGGGCCAAAGGGACCCAGTCCTGCATCTGTGCTTGCTGTAAGAGTACGGAAAGCATCAACAGGCAAAGAGGGCTCTTAGTGGCAAACAGAGCTCCTCGCGGGCTCGCCAATAGCCCCAGTGAGGTGCGTCCCCACTCCTCAATCCCTGCCACAGCAACCCCAGGCAGCCCCACTCACGCTTCACCGTCAGGCAGACGAATAGCTCCCTCAGCCCCACGGGGTTCTGTGCCTTGCAGATGTAACAGCCCCCGTCGGTGCCCTGGGAGCAGTTCCGGATGGTGAGCCGGGACACGTTGCCCTCCTGGGTGATGAGGTACCTCCCTCCAGGCTGGATCTCCACCTCTGGCTGGGTGATGCCCCGCAGCCAGGTGAGCCTTGCTGCTGGGGTGCTCTCGGTCACACGGCATGTCAAGGTCACATTGTCACCCACAAAGCAGGTCTTCGGGGGCTCCGATTCCAGTGAAGGGATTTCTGAACAGCCCAAGTGGAAAAAAAGAAAGAAAGAATAAAGAAAGAGTCAAGGAGGGAATGGAGGAGTTCAACATAACAAGCAATCAGCCACCTGACTGATTAATAATCATTAACAGAAGGAAGTCAGACAGGAGTCTGGGACTTGAGCGCTGTGGATTTGGCATTCAGCTCACTCAGAAGACTTAGCAGCCTTCCAAGGAGTGATCTGAGCAACCTTCACATTGCTCAGTCCCTTTTTTGACACCTGTCTTTATATCCCCAGGGAAGAACGGCTGGAGGGTAGTCAGCGGGAAGACGGCAGAGAGGACAAAGGCAGCCCAGTAATCTTCCTTGGGATCAGCGGAGCTCTTGTGTAGCCCTGACAACCCTTGGAGGATAAACGCAGCTTCTTGTGTAGCCCTGACAACCCTTGGAGGATAAACGCAGCTCAGGTTTCCAAAAGCCACTTCTGTCAGATCCCTCAGATGCCTGAAGGGGGTCTGGGAGCACGCACGACCCTTCTCCTATAAACCCAGCCCTTCCAAACTTAATCTCAAGCTGAGCAAGGCACTAAAACCACCTCTCACTCTAACACAGGCATGAGGGCTCACGCAGGTGAGAAGCCAGGTGTGAGGAGATTTGTCGGCCCCTGAAGATGAACCCCAGACACAACTCACCTGCAACTATGCTGCAGTGGATCTCAGCTGCCGGACTTCTGTGCCTTGTGGCCTGCAGAGGTGCAGGCACCTCTACGCCAGCGAAACCCTGCCAGGCTGCCCTGTTAGCATCTCCCCCTGCGGCAAGCACCCGTGGCTTGCCTGACCACTGCTTTAATGCTCTGGAGGGCAGAGAATGACCAGGGTACCTGTCTGCCCCACCATTAGCAGGCTCATTAGTAGTTAATAAGGCAGGCAAGCCAACTCACTTATCTCCACAGTGCATGCAGGCTCCTCCTGCTTGACGATATGGCTCCCAACACACTTGAATACTTTGCGGTGGGAGAGGTGGGAGCTGTTCAGCGTTTCCACATGGGTGTCCGAGGAGCTTGTGGAGCTGATGACCCAGCTTGAGTTCTCCAGATTTTGCCCCTCTTCTCTCCAGTGCAGGGTGGGGTGGGGATACCCCCCAGGCCAGCTGCAAAACAGCTGCAGCATCAGCCCTGACGAGGAGGTCTCAGCCCAGCATTTTGGGGTTGACTGCGGCGGATCTATCAGCCAGAACAGCACATGGTCAGAAACACTTCCAGGCTACAGCTCTCCGTGTCTCAGGGTTGGAACCCCCCCACAAGTGCTCATGTTTGCCACCATTCCTCTTGAAAATCTTCCCGGTTTCCCTGCTTATCTTGCTCCCTTACCTGTCTCCCACAGCCCCAGGGGAGCACAACTGAGTGACAGCCACAGCGACCAAGCAGGGGGCTGCCACAGCCACCACAGCCGAGCCTTGAGGGACCAACGCACAGGGAGGCAAAACGTTATTGCCACAGGTTTATCCAGCGGAGATGGGATAAGCAGCTAAAAATGCAGTGGGAGAACAAAATCTCCATGCTGCCCTTGGTCCTGATGCCACAGCTACAAGGGGTGACACCGATTCACACTGCTTGAGAACAAGGCTCTGCCTCTCCCCATCACTGATCCAAGCACTTGGATTTCCCAAGGGAACACGGAAAGCATCAGAGCTCTTGCCCAGGGACAAGTAACTAGCTTCTTAGAGCCACCAGCTCAAAGCTGGAGCACTTCCCCAGCAAGCCCAGCACACTGAGGAGGAAGCTATTCCTTGCATACAAGACGCTCTGCCCACAGGGAGTCCTGGTGACTCCAGCTGGCAGGGTCAGGCCCACAGACACGTGCCACTGAAGCCAAACCTTGGTGTGCTCCGCTCCTTCCCACCACCACTGTCACTGCCATGTGGGGCCAGACAATTTTACTCGGCCAGGCACCACACGCTGTGTCCGCACCAAGCTGCACGATGGGGACAAACTCCAGCAAAGAACAGAGGCAGCGTAAGTCACCGCTGGCCTCGTGCCAGGGCCACTCCATAACCACCATGGCTATGTTATCTCAGTACAGAAACAACTACAGGGTGCCAGGAGCCGGTCAGAAGCTAACAGAAACCCAAGGGCAACCAACCCCTTCGGGCAGAGCAGGGCTCACGTTCCGGGCAGTATGAGTTCCTGCCTCTCTGCCATCAGCTGTGTTTTCACACACACACGTGCGCAGATACGCACAGGTTTGTTTAGCAGCCATAGGGATCCTGGACTCTGATCCAGGCTGAATTAACACACTGTGCCACTGTGGCTGACTTGCTTAATCCAGTGCTGAACAAGACCCCACAGAGAGATCAGACACTGCCAAAGCAAGCCCCCCACAAGCGGTGTCAGAGGGATGCCTGATGTTTATTTTGCGGAGCAAAATAATGACATGAGTTAAAAAAAGAAACTATTGTGGCAAAACCCCATGTGAGCTACAAGAACATACCTCCTTAGGGCTTGGCTTTCCAGGAACTACATACACACATCTCCTATGATCTTTGAAACCATCCAGGTCTGGCAGGAAAGTTCCCTACACTGCTTCCTCCGTCCCAGCTCTGGGGAGGTCTCATAACTGATCCCAAATCCTGGCTGTGGTTCGTTACAGCAACCTGTCAGCCTGAGTCACCAGAAACTACCCTGTGTCAAGAGGTGGACACAGCCCTTCCAGGACATCCAGCCACAGAGCTGCACCTTCTCTTCTGTGGTTCCAGGAACCTGCCTCCTGAAGCCATCAGCTTTACATCCTGAACTCCCAGGCTCTCCCAGTATAACTCTACGCTTCTGTCTAAATGCTAACAGAGATCTGTTCCTTAAACGGTAACAAACCAAAACCCTAAAAATCTCCACACACACCCCCCCCCGCAATGAAAACCCCCTCACAGAACACCAGCAAAAAGGACCTCATGCCCATGGAAGAGCCACTTACATCAAACTGCACACAAACATACCAAGGAATCCCTTGGAGCTCTGCAGTCGGTGTTTCCTTCACACCACGAGCTTCCCACCCAAACCAAACACAGAACAGCACCTCGAGGCAGGGCCACACCTTTATGTTGCTAGGATGTTTACTCTACAGCTTGTGGGTTTTTAAAATGCAGTTTTTAGCAAAAAGAGAACTTCTCAGTATAAACCATGAGATGGGTTGAAGATTGTCAACTGGTAACTTCCACATGGAGCCTACAGAACCTGGGTGGCTCTTTTATAGCGGTGCCAAGTCTGTATCCAAGATGTTCACTCCAGCCCAGGCTAAATTGTTCCAGTACCAGCACTGCAGGGCCTGTGCTTCTGCTCTGAGTTTGAGAAGCTTCAACTTCTGGCCTTTCCTGATGCTGCTTCTGCGGATCTAAAGCACCACCAGAAATACTCCTCTCACCTATTTAAGGGCACATCAGTGTCCCATCTCACCTTTGTACCCTTGGGAAATTAACTGACACATTAATTCCATGCTAACTAATGAAGTTCAGACTGCGGCACCAACACTTGGCATGCCATGGATACCTTTTGCTCCTGAGTGTTTTGCACCAGTGCTCCAGATTTAGGGCTCCCCCCTCCCAAGCCCCATACCTACACATATATTCTCTGCAGCAGTTTCAGGTTCAATTCCTTCACTCCAGCCCTCTGTGACCCTCCAAACCCTATCTGCAGGTTCCCTGCCCCAGGCAGGGAATTTTTATTCATGCGAACTTTCAGAGATTGAATCTTTACAGAACAGGTATAACTTTTACAATACACATCTTCCACCAAACACCAAGAAGGAAGGAACACCCTGAATGCAAACAGAAAACAGGTCTTATGCATGGCAGGTGCTGACGGAAAGATCCAGCAAGAAAACAAGGAACCGACAGAGCACAGTGTGCGTGAAAGAGGCAAACTGGCAGCAGTACCTCCTCAACCCTATAACATGGGCTTGGCTGGTGTAAAGGACAGGAGGTCACAGCCCAGGTGTGAGGGGCCAGAGCCTTCGTCACATGTGATTTGAGTTGGTGAAGGCACCAAGAGTGGTACCGGCCACAGGAGCTGTGCTCCCTGCTAATCCGGAGAGGGCTGTTCCCACAGGAGACAAGGCATCCAGGCAAGATAATGGTTCCCTGGCAGAAGCAGAAAGGACCTGCACCAGTGGTGTGCAAAGTAGTTGACTTGAGTGGCTCTCCAGCCTAATCTTCCACCCGTGCTGTGAAGATTTCTAAGAGAATGAATTAATGAAATAGAGATGGAAATGCGAAAGGGCACCAAAAGACACAACAGGTAACAAGGCTGAAAAAATGGCCTGTGCTGCTTAACAGAATCTCTCAGGACAGGGCTCCCAGCAGTAAATTTGAGGAATGCGGCCTTTCCATCAAGATCAGAAGGCTGCACTGTAAGTAAGACTCAGCACAGACAACTGACCAGCTGAGGACCCTCCGCTCTCACACCGAAAGGATGGCAACAAGGAACGGCCCAGCTCATATATTTCAAACACTTATTTCAACTGAGGGAAAAAAAGACGGTGAGCAGCAGCCTCCATAAATCCTAAGATTTATGAAGGCTCAAGTCAGCCGGATTCTAAGGCAAAGGGCCACCCTGGAACAGCTACAGGATACAAAAGATTTGTCAAAAAACCTGGTTTATCATCACCAGTGAAGAAGAACGGAAGAGACACAGCAAGGACTTAACAGCTGGCATTTTGTCCTCTGCACTGCACACAACTGAGCCTCGACAGACCATTTAGACATGTCTCTGGGAGCTTGTGAGTGCATGCATAATTGAGTAGTACCAGCCCGCTCACAGATTTTGCACGTTACGGCCACCCTGCCCTTTTCCACATAATTTTTCCACCAGTGCCAGATGAATCTGGGGACCTGTGAGACTGTGGGGAGGAAATTCACAGATGTGAGACAGACTTACTGCCTACTAGGAGCTGGACTCTGTGCTCGTGGTCCGTCTTGTTCAGCACCTCCCTACAAGTGTAGTTGCCTTCATCCTGCAGGCGCAGCTCTGTGATGCTGAGAGCGCTGTTGTCAACCAGGGAGAAACGGATGTCTGGTGGGAAGGCGACCCTCGAGGAGAAGAGCGGGGGGAAAGAGTGCGGATCCCCTTGAAACCAGACCACCTCGGTTGCTTCTTTGGAGACATTTCGGCATAAAAGGAGGACGCTTCCTCCAACCTTTCCGAAGACCACTTCTTCTGTTCCTGCAAAACAGAAGGGGCAGTGTCAGGGATGTAGGGAACGGGTAAAGCCCTCTTCTGCCAGCAATGCCCTGCACATCTGATACAGACCAGCCCTCTGGGGCTTGTTAGGGGGGCTGCTGTCCAAGGATCTCCCAAGAGGTATTTGGCAACTGAAAACATTCAGTGCAGACACACAGTCAAGAAGAGGTACACATCTTAAAAGGCTCAACAGGAAAGCAAGGATGGGCTATTTCTGCTGAGAAAGGAGGGCAACAAACGAGTGACTGAGGAGCCAGAGCAGTGTAGGAGCCCGAACCACAGTGGGTCACAGTGAAGCCCAGAAATCTCGCAAAGAACTCAGCGGTCGTATGACTATCAAGCAGGGATTTTATTCAGGGCTGGGTGTATGGGGGTATTTCCTCCAAACACGCTCCTTTTCTGTCTCTTTCCTGACTCCTGCTTCATACACTCATCTTACACATATCCATAACACGTTTTTATGTATTCATTAACTATCCGAGAGTGGGCAGTGTTTTATTCAAAATAAAGGAATGCCTTCTTGGCACTTGTGTGCTACATCTTGGTGGTCTTCTGTGGGGTTCTTTTTGATGAAGGCTGGACGTCTTCCTCTTTACGAACTTTTGTCCCGCTTGCGTGCAGTTGTTCGGGGCAGCAGCGCACACGACAGCTGACGAGGACCAGTTTGTTTCCTCTTTATCTTCTTGGTGTCTTCTTCGGATGGCCTTAGGGGCACCTTATAGATGAGGTGCAAACAATTTGCAAGCATCAACTTAATAATTTGCATAGTTACACAGAAGGCAGCTTCTTATCGATCGCTTAATAATTTACAGAGTCAAACACAAAGTCACTCGCTTGCTGGAGCACTGGCCCACGCAGCCCCATCCCGCACCGCACCGGGGGCCCAGCACCGAACTGGGGGCCCAGCACCCAACTGGGGCCCAGCACTGAACTGGGGCCCAGCACTGAACTGGGGGCCCAGCACCCAACCGGGGGCCCAGCACACAACCGGGAGTCCAGAGCCGCCCCCATGTCACAGCGGCCACCGAGGATGATGACACGAGGGCCGGTGTCCCCCTCTGGCCTGTCCTGCTTGCCCTTCCCCCCCCAAATGGCACCCGCACCCCACAGCCAACGCCAGGGTCCACAGCAGCCCCCTCACCCAGCAGCCCCTCGGCGCCTGCCCGCCTCGTTTCCCAAGGGAATCTGGCTACTTTCGACACAAAAATTGTACTTTTAAAGAAAAGGAACCAGCACGAGGGCCGGCTGGGGGGCTCCCCTCAGGAGCGCGGCGGGCGGAGGTACGAGGGGCGTTGAGGGCCGCCCCGGCGCTGGCTGCCCCCTCCCCTCAGCCCCGCTACCTGCGGCCTCCCGGCGCGGCACCAGCCTCCAGACGCAAAGGGCGAGGAAGAAGGGGGCCGGCAGCGTCCCGCCGGGCAGCCGCATGGCCGTGTGCCGCCGCCGGAGCCGCCCGCCCCGGGGAGGCGGTGCTGCCTGGCCTCCGCCCCGGCCAGCGGGCAGGGCAGGGCGGACGGGCCCGCTCGCCGGGGCCCGTGAAGGGGGTCGTGCACCAGTCCCCACCGCCCCAGCCCGCCATCTTGGGCGCCCGCCATCTTGGGCGCCCCCCCCCGACCCCGCCCGCCATCTTGGGCGCCCCCCCCCGACCCCGCTCGCCACCTTGGGGCGCCCCCCCGCCATCTTGGGCAGCCCCGGGCAGCCGGGCCGCTCTCCCTGTGCTGGGGCCGGGCACGGAGCTCGGGGGCGGCCGGAGGAGCGGGAGCCTGTGGCGCAGGGAGGGTGCTGTGCCCGGAGGGTAAAGCTAAGTGAAGGCAGCAAGCGAACCCCCCCGCCCAGGGAACTCGCCCATAATTCGACCGCTTAGAGACACCCCAGAAGCAGTGGGAGCGGGGAGCAGTGGTAAATGACTATGAACCGTGCCACAAACTGTGTGATTTGGGGTATGGGAGACAGAAAAAAAAGCAGGCAGCAGCTCGGAGGGACCGAGAGGAGGGAGCAGGTAGCCAGGGTGAGGGATGAGCTGCTCCACAGCTGGAGGGGTCGCAAGGCAGCAGGCAACAAGGGAAGGGAAAGCTATGAACGTTTTCAGTTTCTTTAAAGGTTTTCCCAGGATTCCCCGTGGTGAATGTAACAAGGCACAGCCAGTGTGCTGTTAAATTTCAGCAGCAGATGTGTTAAATTGTCCCAATGACAGGATTTCTTCTGCTGACTGGTGCCAAGTGGACCCAATGGTCCTGCATTGTCCACTACTGCAGGCAGCAGCTTCCAGGCTGATTTGTTATATGTAGTAACGCAGAGTTCTCTGCATAACCCCGCAGCGAGGGCTGTAAAGCACGCAGGTATCCTCTGGTTCCTGAGGCCACGTTACCGCTGGGGGAAGGCACAGCACGGCCGTCACACACCGGGCTGAGGCGATGGAGCCCCCCGCGGCACATCAACGCGCGTCCGGCCACGGCAGCAGCGCCGCTCCAGGTAACCGCTCTGCGCAGAAACCGAGGCGGCGCTGCAGGGGGCGCCCTAACAGCGGGAGCGGGGAAAGGCTTGCGGCGCGCCGCCGCCAATGGGAGCGGAGCGTGGCGGCGTCTCCGCCAATAGGAGCGAGGAGGGGCGGGGGCGGGCCGGCGCTCGGGCAGCACCTCCGCCAATGGGAGCGCGGTGCGGGGCAGTGCGCGGAGCGGGGCGCAGAGCCGCAGCCATGCCGGTGGACCTGGGGCTGTGGAGCGGGCCGCTGAGCCTCACCGAGGTAGAGCAGAAGCCGGCGCACCCGCTGCGGGTCAAGTATGGCGCCGTGGAGGTGGATGAACTGGGCAAGGTGCTCACGCCCACGCAGGTGAGCGGGGCCCCCCCGCTCGGGGGTGTGTCGCAGGGCGGCGCGGCAAAATGGCGGGAGGCGGCCGGGCCTCAGGCGCCTTGGCTGGGGCAGCCCCGGGGTGAGCTCGGCGGGGTGCGGGGGCGCGGAGCGGTGCCGCGCCCTGCTGGCCTCCCCCGTGCTCCGTGGGCTCTCACAGGCTGGGTGCGAGCTGGCACGAACGGCCCTGGAGCCGGGTGTGGCTGCCAGCGCTGGCCGCAGGTGGCCTCCCTGTGCGGTGCAGCGGGTGGTGCAGGCACGGGGCTGGCTGCTGCTGACGCTGTTATCCCTCCAGGTCCAGCACCGCCCCACCAGCATTGAGTGGGATGGCTGTGATCCCCAGAAGCTTTACACCCTGGTTCTCACGGACCCGGATGCACCCAGTAGGAAGGATCCAAAGTTCAGGTAATAAGGGCGGGCAACTCCCTGTCTTGCCTGGGGAAAATGGAGCATCCCTCTCAGTCCGAGCAGAGGCTTAGAAGGAGGTCAGGAACATGCTCTGTCTAAGGTGCAGCAGTGTAGCTGTAGCTTGGGATAGAAACGGTGACCTTGCATCTCTCCTTGAGACAGGGACAGCACAGGAGGAAGCAGCTGCTGTTGCCAGGGGTGTTTGGAGGTGTGTTGTAGCTTGGAGAAGCACAGCATCTGCTGCTCGCTCTAATTTGGCAGGTGTCTGATTTCCAATTAGGTTAGTCTGTGCTAGCAGTGGAGTCTGAAACATGGCACCAGCTCACTTTTTCTCAAGTCAGGCTCAGAAGTGTGTGGAATACTCAGGCTTAGGGATCAGGCTCTGAGTTTCCTGGATCCACAAGGTGGGATAACAGAGCTGGTCTTGACAAGCTCTGCACTTTGAATAGGGCAGTACCTGCTCAAGGACTTTTTGGGTTTGTCAAAGCGGTGGTGGCTCTTAGCTTCAGTTACCCTGAAAAGCAGCAGCTGGGAGTAACGAAGGGCCTTAGCTGGGGCTGCGATGCAGTCTGATCGGGTTCTGCCTTCTTTTTTAAGGGAATGGCACCACTTCCTGGTGACCAACATGAAAGGCAATGACGTGGGGAGCGGGACTGTGCTGTCGGATTACGTTGGCTCCGGACCTCCCAAAGGAACAGGTTGGTACCTAGCTGCAGCTGTTCCCGCAGTCTGAGCACAGCGCTGTGTGGATCAAATGCGGTGCACAGGGCCAGGCGGGCAGGCCTGCAGCGAACTGGCTGCCTACTTGGCATGTGCTGCATGGCTGGGCAGAGGGCGTGCTGCGCTGCAGGAGGGCCCTACACAGGACTGCTTGCACTTGCATGCAGCCACAGCCAGCATGAGAACATGTCACCACTGTCCCCTTGCTGTCTGGTAGGCAGGTCTGTGCTGCCTGAAGTTGGTAGGCAGTGCTGTCTGGTGGGGGGGGAGCAGTAGCCTGGACAGGACATGAGCTATTCAAGCCTATCTAGTGCATCTTCTCTCAGCTCCCTTAGCTCCATCATACTTCTGATCCTGAAGAATGCAGGCATGTGTTTCCCTGTGCCCCTGGAGTTGCTTCAGAGCAAACCTTAAACCCGGGAATTGCAGGTGACTGGCACCCATATTGCTGTCTCCTCCCCACAGGGCTGCACCGCTACGTGTGGCTGGTGTACGAGCAGCCAAAGCAGCTGACCTGCAACGAGCCCATCCTCTCTAATCGCTCTGGTGACAAACGAGGGAATTTCAAGGTGGCTTCTTTCCGCAGCAAGTATGGGCTGGGGGTGCCAGTGGCTGGTACTTGCTACCAGGCAGAGTGGGATAACTATGTGCCAAAGCTCTATGAGCAGCTGTCGGGGAAGTAGAGCGAGGAACACGAAGAAGCACCGTGCAGCACCCCTGGAGACCAGGCCGATTGGAGCACATCGCTGTAGTTCTGTTTGATTAGTGAGTTGAACCCAACTGCTCCCGCACTGACCCCTGGAACTGTAACACTGTCGCTGTCCCTGGCCTGAACGCGCTTCCATGTGGCATGATCCAGACCTTGCTGTGCTTCAGCTGACTCCCATAGGTACAGGTGACCGCTAGCTAGATGAGCTTCTGACAAGGTGTCTGGAAGGGCCACCTTCTCCAGGCCCACCTGCTTAAGGGAAGCCAAAGCCTTTGTGAATTAGTGTCACTTCAGAGTGTTTCTGCTGTACTGAAATGGTATTATGTGGCAGTGCTGTGGGTACAGAACCACTTCTGGGTTGGTGCTGGCTGTGTACTCTCCCCTTCCCAGGCGAGGAGATGGCAGTCTAAGGGAAACACCTCCCCACCCCCCCCTTTTTTTTTCCTCCTATTTTTTTATTTTGACCTTTAAGTATTTGGCCAGCGCCTCCACTTCACTGAAGCGAACCACTAAGGCAGTGAAGGTGTAGCTGGTAGGAGGAGGCAGGGCAGCTGGTTGGTAGCACTACTTTCTGTTCTCTGTTGCCACTCAAAGCTGAGAGACCACTTTGTTTTGTTCAAGTCCTGTTGTGACCCGATGTTAACGTGCTGGTTGCTCACAGTGCAATTAAAAAACTTACCAAGGTGGATGGTGTGGTTGTCTTCTTGGGGGACAAGGGGAGTGCTTACAGGAGCAGCTCGCTGTCAGGGTCCTTTCCCCTCCCGCCTGCTGGAAAGAGGCTGGAGCCTCTGACAGGAGTTCCGCCCTCCTGTGCTGCCTGAAACAAGTGCTGATGCTGGAGGAATGCAGCTCAAAGCAGTCATGTCTTTCTAACAACCTTGTACAAACTTAATCCACTGCCCTTGAGGCGCGGCTTTGCCGAACCAAGGTTGTACGGCAAAGGGCAGTGCCATGAAATAGAAATTCAGAGAACATGCTCTTTCCTGGGCTGTTTCTGAAGCCACCATCTCACCATGCAGCAGCAGGGTAATAATATCCCCTGAAAGGTTCCTGTTGCCAACCTTGATGTTTCTTGGTGCTGAAACACAGGGGCAGCCTGTGGACACTGGCCGGCTGTTAACAAGCCCTTCCACCTGCTCTGCCAGCCCCCCGGGCTGAGGGAGCCTGGTGCTTTCAGCCCACGCTGGGCAGGTGGCAGAGGGGCCGGTCCCGGCCTGTCAGGGGGCTCTCCCCAGCGCCACACGATGCAGCTGAACCCCCACTGCAGGGTTCCGCTCCCATGAGAACCACCACCAGCTTTACTGACCTGAAGCTGCTTCCCAGCCAAGCTGCAGGGTCCCAGTTGCTTTCCTGATCCTCCAGCAGCTTGCGGCAAGGTCTGGTGGTGTCTCCTAACTGCTTAAAGCAGAAAATGAACCTTTGGTCCAGTCTGACATCTTTAAAAGAGATGAAGCTGATATAACTACTTCACAGAACTAGAAGCCTTCCCCCTTTCTCAAAGGTCTGCACCCAGGTGGTCTGAGAAACGGGTACTGAAATACTCGGCACGCTGCAGCAAGGCCCTGGAAAAGCCCGAGTGAGGCTGTAACTAAGAAAGGTGGTTGTTTCTGCCCCAAGCAGTTTTTCAACCCAGCCATTAAAATATTTAAACATTAAAACAGGGATTGATGGTTTTTCAGGAAAACATCCCCAGTTACCAAAGAGGGTGGGTGGTGACAGGTTTGAACAGTTGTCCTTCGCGGTGCTCAGCACTGGCTGAGCCCTCCTGCGACTTCTCAGGCTGGAAGTGGGACACAAAAAAGAAAACAACCCACCATTCCATTAGCCTAAAAACCTGCACTGTCAAGAACCGCAGGTTTGAACCAAAGCCCCCGAGGTTCCCGATCTCACCCCTTGGTGTCATCCGCAAGAGATGCGCTGGCAGGAGCGGTGTGTCACCTCCCTGCTCCCACCTTCAGACTGTGCTGGGGAGCCGCTCTTCCCACAATGAGACAGCGAGGCGTTGTGATGAACACTTTTATTTACAAATATAATTAAAAGCTCTGACAGTTATTCATGCTCTTCCTTGGAACCTGAAAAATGTTTTTGTTGTTTTGTTGGTTTTTTTGTTGGGTTTTTTTTGTCTTTTTTTTTTTTTTTTTTAAAGTGCATGCAAAAGAAGTAAAGCCTTTTTTTTTTATCTTTTTATTGTAAGAAAATACACAGTTTGAAAGTGTGAATAATGCAATATTTGTGACCAAGATCATGGGATTGGGGGTGGACTTGGGGGAGGAACGAAAAAAAAAAAAAAGAAAAAAAAAAAGAAAAGAAAAGGGCTGGGGATGATCTAACAGACAGTGTAGACCTCCAAGTACTGAACTGGAGAGTAGGCAGGGTGGCTGGGAGCAGGAGGAAGGGGGAAAGAAGTAAAAAAATTTTTGATCAGAGAAACAGTTAAAATACAATATGAAAATAAGTAAAAGCTCTCCTTAAATTCCTTCTATACACAAAATACATGATTTGACAAAGCCCAATTTGTGCTACTGGGATCCTGTGGGCTCATTTAAGTGTATTCACATTCTCTGCGACAGCAGAAAATGATTATGATACAATCAAGAATATGCCGAGGACTGAGGTCTCATCCCCGCCTCGCCTGGCATGGTTCTTCTAAAAATCACCAGATCTTCGCCCCGCCCCTCCCCACCCCCAAAAAAGTAATAATATGTCACCACTGATATGTACATCACGATTAAGTTTTTTTTCTGTAAAATGTATCAAATTTTTCAATCTTTAATAAAATTTTTATTATTTAATTATTCCTGATGAATAAATACCAAAAAAATAAAAATAAAATAAAATTATGCAGCAGCTAGTTAAGGTAAGGCTGCGGATTTAGTCTCTCTCCCCCTGGGTTTGTATATATCTTTTGATATTTATTTTTTTTGCTTGTACTTTCATTGATTGGTGGTAAAATGAGTGATTGCTCAAAAGCAACATACATCCACTTTTTTTTTTTTTTTCCATTAAAATTGTCTCCAAAGTTTTCACTGAAACATTTTTAATCATTGCACAGAGACATCAATACTGTGACATACTATGGAAAAGACTGCCAGGAGCTGTCCTGCACCGGGACTTGACACAGGGGGAAAGGGGACCCCTGATGGAGTAAGAATATACAGGCACTAGTCCGACACGATGTCAGTAAGAGAGACAGAAAGAGAGAGAGCACGCCCGTTAACATGGGGAATGTTGGTTTTGCAAGTTTTATCATTGTTTTGTTTGCTTTTTGTTTTTAAATGGCAAAGAAATTTAATCTCATCTATAGTCCTCCTTGGGATATTCTAATGTGACCAAATTCCCAAAGCCCATTCGCAAGCTCTCCATGTCAAACGTTTCAATCTCTCGCTCCTGCCTTTCCAACAAAAACTTTATCCTCTCGCTGCGTTCCTTCTGGAGGGCGGCTAGCTCCTCTTCAATCTGAAAGAAGCACAGTCAGCAGCCCCTTAGCAGAGCACAACAGCCCCCAACAGGCTGCACCAACCCCGTGTCCGAGGTGAGATCAACACACGTAGCCAGGTGCCCCCAGCAGCCCACCCAAAACGTACCTTTTGTTCCAGATGTGCCCTGCGCAGCGACACCCGTTGCTCCAGCTTCTGGAGTTCTCTTTCATGCTGTGCTTCTGTCTGCATCTTTATTTTGCTCTGGTATGCGTTGAGCAGCTCCATCTCCTGCTGGAGTTGCAGTCTCAGGGCTTGGCATTCCGCTTCTTGGGCCTCATCCAGCCGTAGCTGTAAGATCAGAGTAAAACAACAGTCAAACCTCCACCGGTAATCTGCTCCGACACGAGACACACTGCTCCTCCCCCTCCAAGCCGGGGAGCCTCTGCTGGTGGTGGCAGAATGAGAAAGCAGGAAGGGCTCCACAAACAGCTGCCTCCCCACTCACACAGAGGCAGGAGTTGCCCACAAGATCCAGTTCTAAAACCCTAGCATGCGAGGGGCAGCAGGGGAAGGACGCGCGTTCTGGGGGATACCTGTTACAAGAGGGAAGGTGCTGCCTGATGCATTATTTAAAACAGTTGTTACAAACACAACCGCATCGCTAACCATCCAGTGGCTATGATAAGAAGAACGCAGCGTGCTACGAAGACTGATGGCCTGGCTGTCCCCCGCCTGCGCACACCTCGGTCAGAGCCCCCCTGAACAGGGACAGGTGCCGCCGGACGCCGCACCTACCGCTTGTGAGGCCATCATCTCGTTGATGCTCTGCTCATACTGCTCTGCCAGGATGGCGAGCTTCCTCGTCTGCTCATCCTTCAGACTCTTCAAAATTGTCTTGTGCTCACTCTTTGGAGTTACTTCCAGCTGGTGATTCTTCAGTGCTTTGTACTGCTTAGTTTGTACTTTGCATGTGTCCTGGAACTGCTTTTTGATCTGCATTTCCATAGCCTGCCAAGGAAGGAACGATGTGAAGAGCACGAAGAGCTTTGGGAATGGAGAGGTTAAAGTACATCCAAATAGGTGGGTTGGTGGGAGACAACCACAGCTCCCCTGTACTCTGCGCTGCCTCCTGCCCCTGCACCCAGGTGAGTGGGACACGCTTTGCGCACGCAGCGATCTAACAAGCAGCATCAGCTCAGGTCCTGCTTCAGCAGTGACCATGGGCCTGGGCCAGGAACAGGATCCACTAAGCCCTCCCCAGCCCAGGGCACGTCCACCTTTCCCCGCTGCTTCCTACAGGTCGCCCAGCCCATCACCCTGCCGCTTGCCTCCCCAGAAGCGTTTGCTTTTTCAGGGCCTCCCAGGTTGTTACCTCAGCGAAGCCTCACCAAGCTGCCTTCCCCGCAACCGCGTGCTACACAGAGACTGCGGATCTGAGAACTAGCAAGTGTGTGAAAGTGAATAAAAGCAATGTACCTTTTTGGATGTTCAGAGGAGGAACAGAAATCTCCCACAGCAATTAGCTCGGAGGTTTCTAATCAACCCGCAGCCAGCTTAGGACAGAGCGTAATGCTCAGCACACCCACGTTCCCTCTCTCTTGACTTTGAAAGCGAGGAAGCACCACCCAACCCCCTTCCATGCTGAGGTTTATAGGCTGATACCAGCAAGGGCCTGAAGCAAGCACAGCTCATCAGAAGCAAGTTCTGTAACACTTTGCTAAGGACTAGCCTGTTTTTACCCAGCAGCCTCAACGAGCACAGCACTTAAAAAATCCTCCCTGAGCTCTCTGCTGGAACAGCCTGCAACTTTCTTCTACCAGAGCAGCCCTGCGCAAAGGAAAGGGATGCAAGGGAGAGCACACAGTGCTGGTGGAGAACGGTGGCTCTGCAGCGTGGATGCTGCACGGAGGAGGCAGCAAGCACACAGAGCAGCCTGCCCAGCAGGGCAGAGGTTGGAAGGAGGAGGAAAGCTTCCAGCACCTTCAGGTTCTTTGGTTGCTGCCGGAGCTCCATGAAATGCTTCCTGTGCAGCTCCCGCTCTCGCCGCTTGTTATATTCCAGCTGGTTCTCAAGCTCAGTCTGGTGCTGCAGCCGGATCAGGTCCATTCGCAGCTTCTGCAGTGTGTGCAGCTGCCTGTACTCCAGCTCGCGCGTCGACTCGTCGTGCCGGATCAGCATGGCATGCTCCATTTCCTTCTGGGTCCGCTTCTTGTTTAACTCCTGCACAAGAGGACAGCAGAGCACAAGACAAAAGCTGAGGAGTGATTCTCTGCCCTGAGATGCAGTGGTTCAGTTTGTGAGGTGGGGTGTCTTTGTCGCTCATCTAGACAACATCGAGGGCTTCCATGTGCCACAAGGAAACAAAACCCCAGCAGCAGGATGGGAACGCTAATTGAGCGGCCACCTAGGATCCATCCCCCTGTAACCTGCTCCTCTGGTAGCTCCTGGATCACCCAGGGAGTCTCCAGCAGGCGGCACTGGGACCACACGCAAGCCCTGTCTGACGGCTGAGGATCACAGTTGTTTTCAGTAAGTACATGCCGGGGTGCAGAGAGCTGGCAGCGTCTGGGCTGGGGTAACCGACAGAACTGGGGCTCTTATTTGTCTATTTTAATTACGCTGCACCCCTGCTAGTCACTGGGAGATGAGGCTTCTCTCGTATCACCTATAGCAGATTGGCCAAAGCAGAGGTGAACAGCTCCAACACATCGGGTAAGAAAAAGAATTTCATCTACTGCTGTGTAGAGGTGTTTTTTGGCCCTAGGTGCAGCGTGTTTTCCAAAACAAGGATACAGCCTGAGCCTCACACAATTTTGCAATGTGCACATAAGAGTTTCTGCACATGGTGCCCTGCAGTCTAGGAAAACCTTCACTGAGCTACAAGCCAAGGAAGAGGAAGATACCAGATTCTATCCCTGATCGCTGCTAATACTTCTGTCTCAAGGTATCGGCAACAACCTGTGGAGCATGGAGCTGAATCCAGCTCAGTCGAGCAGTAATTACAGCTGTACCCCTGGCTGATATTTGGTGACCTTCACAGATGGTCTGCTAGTACATCTCAGTTTCAGCTCTCCGGTTTACAAACTCACGGCTGTGCTTCATGCTAGACTAAGACAGGCACAGCAGGGGCTGCCTTGCAATACACACACCGCCCAGCACAGGGAGGGCTCAGCCTAATGAGTTTCTGCAGTAGAAGAAAAAAAATAATAAATCTAATTATTCCAAGTTGCTGTTGCACGTTGTAATTCTCAACATCAGCACCTGCAAACAGGCACTTCAACCCCTTAGGCTGTTACAGCTGTGACAGCTTTAAGCTAGGATGGGGAACAGAACAGGGCCAGGTCTTGTCTTTGCATTCTTGGCCCTAAGGATGTTGCAGATGTTTACATTTAACCAAAACTTGCACCTGGACAACCAAGATCAAAATCTTAAATCTCCTGGTGTGCTGAAATCACCTCCCCCTTGTGCAAAGGCGGGTAGTGCACTGAACAGCCAGCACATCAGCTCTGAGTGGTGGTACTTGTGCCTGCCTTCATCTTAGGCCAGGACAGCCAGGCTCTCTCGTGCCCATTCCATGCCCCATTTCAGTTCACACAGTATGAACAAACAGAGGTGCTCCACTTCTCCCCATTGCTTTCTCACTTGTACAAAAAGAACTTCTGTGGTTACTTCAAATACCAAGAAAAAACCCCATTTTGAACTTGTTATTTACCTCAAGTGTCTGATCCAGTGAATTTGAACTAGTTAATAGGGATATTATTTTCAGGAAATAAACACTTAGATAATTCTGAAAATTAGGTCTCTTAAATGCAGCAGCTCAAAGGAGTGTTTCCTGGTTAAAATACCATGATAGGCAACTGAATTCTGTTCTCATCCCTGCCACAGAGCTTATATGCTGTGATAATGGTGCCCAAATCTGATTTTTCAGTCATTCATTTTCAGGGTGTCTGAGTTGACATGTCTGGATGTGATTTGCAAACCAGCTGAGCAGTCCCAGGCACATCTGAAGTCAAGGGCAGCAAAGCTCTGAACAGGTAAGGATATAGGGCAATGTTAAGTATGCCAGAAAATTTGATGGTAGCAGACCAAGTACATGATTATTAGAAATTTTTGACCGCTCGCTCTCAGCCTTTACACTAAAATACCATTTCATCTGATAGTCTTTATCCAAAAACAACATTAATAAAGAATTCAGATACTATAGTGATGCCCACAGGAAAATCTACAAGTAATAACTCTTTCTCCAAAGTGGTATTTGACTACAGGCAGCCTGCAAGGCAAAGGTTAATAAACTAATGAGGAAAAACAAGATGCTGAATAGCTTCTCCTTAACAAACTATTGCCCATTCTGTGCACAAATTTGTGTGGAGCCCAGTGGAAAAGCAATATCTGATTATTTGAAGATAACCAGAATGCAGACACATGAGAGGACTGAATTTTTGGTATTTTTTACATTTGTAGCATTTCATTCTGCAGTCTTAATCTTGTTCTTTTAGGGTTATCACTGGTTTAATACACATATTTCAACTGTGTAAGTTTTCTTTAGCCAACAAGTAGAACCCCTCATGCGATGCCCTTTCAGCCATCCTACTTGCCCATGGAACTCATCATGGACAAACTGCCCTGTGCTGTGAAAGAAGCCCAGCAAGATCCCCCAAAAATCTCATGCCCAGGAGCTCAGGTGAAGCACCTGATCCAGAGTGAGTGGCCCACATAATGTTTCTCTCTGCAAGTCAATGATGCCACCCCTCCTCAGTTAATAAAAGCAGCAACATCCTTGTGGAAAACTATTTTCCAAACTATGTTTCCTATGTTTTTCTCAGTCCTGTTTAGCAACTGGGAACATGAAGATCTAGCACCAGTCAGCAAACTATTTGACGGACACGAAGCTAAAACAATTAAAGAAATGCTTGCGAAAGGAAGCGAAGAGTGCCATACTTCCCGAATGTTCTGCTGCTCCATCTCGTGCCTCTTGATCATCGTTTTTCTCTTGAAGAAACGGCAGTTTTTGTCATAGTAGAGTCTCTGCTGGCTGAGAAGATGGGCCTCCTCTTCAGCCTGTGTGTGCTGCAGGTTCTCTTTGTGTTTGGATATTCTTTCTTGCTTCTCTTTCTTCGGCGTGCTGTGGTCCTCATTCATTTCCTGTGTGCATACAGCGTCAAAACAAGACTTCCCTTAGGACCACAGTGACACAGGATTTGGAGGACCTTCAGCTACTGGCTACTCCTCTGCCACTCAGTTCATTGAAGGACACCAAAATCCTGACTACACCACCAGGTACCAGCAGAACCAGACTTATCACCTGGCCATGCCCAGCCCTACCGTCTTCCAGAGTGCTATTATGACCCACCAAGAGGAGGAGGAAAAAGTGGCCATTGAACACAAACATCTCAGGGGCTAAACAGTGCAGCAATGAAAAGTCAGTAACACACCATTGCAGGGGAGGCTCCAGCTGTCCAGGAAAGAGACTGGGTCAAACTCCTCAGCTCCCTTCCCAGCTCTGTACCCAGGTTCACGGGAGTCCAGCTCAGGCTTAGGTTTTATTTCAACAGGACTCATGCTCAATTCTCTCTCCAATCAGATGCCCAGCAGGGCTCATCGCTGTTCATTTTCTCACCTCTACATTCTTAACAGCAAGCTATTTTTGCAATGCGGTGGGGATGCTGTACTTGAGTAATGCAGTTTGGGATAGACAACCTAAGTTACTACTTCTTCTAATTCATGTAAGAAGCGATCAACAGGGCTTTTCGTCAACTGACATCTAAATGGCTGCTCTGATAACTCTCAGCTTAAGCAAAAACACCCCCCAAAAAACACCCACAGATGAGGAAAAACGGGAAGAAGAATTCTCTGTGAAGTCCCATTTTCCCTCATCACCCTTGGTTTCAAAGATTCTGCTCTACAGCAAATTGCGAAGGTACCTCTAGCACCCTTACAGATTATGCTAGAAATGCTGCCAGATGCTCCCAGATCTTGAAAGTTTACTTGCTGAGAATCTAAATTTGCTTCCAAGCATGACAGTATCCCTTAAACCCCTGGGCTGGCCCAGGTTTATCAAAACGAAAGTCTAGTTCGTGTTCATTCCACACCCCTTCAGCCCTGAAAATGATGGTTTCTTGCCTCTTTAATCTTTTCCTTGCAAAGCTTGTATTGTTTCTTCTGACTTTCTAAAAAGGTCGCCAGGTCTTTCTTTTGCTGAGCCAAAATCTGTTGCTGGAATTTCTTTTCATCTGCTGCAGCTGCCTTTGCCTGCATGGCACAGAGAAAAAAAAGAAGAAAAAAAAAAAAAGAAAAAAAGAAAAAAGCAACAAAGGGTGAGGGAGCAGGTACTGAATCCAGCACAAATCAGTCTTCTGTTGTGCGTTTTTTGGTCTGTCATTCTCCCATCACTGTGCTAGACAAAGCCACGAGTAAAACCCCATAATGCCCACATACATTGAAGACTTTCCTCATGCTTCTTACCTCCGCACCAAAACCACTCCGGAGGGTAAAACCCCACTAATTCACCATACAAATTAACATGTTGATTTTTAAACAGACTGAGACAAAGCAGCAAGCTTAGTCATTCCCTCAGCCATCAGGCAGAAGCTCCCTCCAAGGTCCCCACAGGGTCTGTCTGTCTCTCTTAGCCAGCTGTCCCCAGGTGCAGTATTGGTCAATGCCAATGGAGTGCCCGTTATCCAGAAGGTTGACTTGTAGCTGTGAAGCTATTTCACAAAATTGGCCAGGGCAGCTCCGGATAGCAACCATGGAGCGCACTTAACACAGGTTTTAAGCCACGTTTTCACAGCTTCTCTTAGAGATCTGGTACTCACCTTTCCACAGGTACAGCTGTGGAACCTGTAACTCTACTCACCTCTTTCTCCATCACAGCCACTTGCTTCTTGGCCAGCTTCTCCAGCTCAATGGACGAGTTGTTGGCATGCGTCTCCACCTCCTTCTGCAGCTTGAGGCGGTGCTCGTCCATCTCGGCCTTCAACTTGTTTTCCAGGGCGATCAGCTGCTTCTGGTGCTGGCGCCGCATCCGCTTATATCCTGACATCTGTTCCCGCAACTCGTTCTCCTGCTCATGCTCATGGATCTGTCTTGTAACCTGATGTCAGGAAAAGGGGAATTGCTACATGGCCTTCTTCACAAACAAGCTGTCATCATATTAGCTGCTTACCTGTAAACTAGACCCTGTTTTGCTGTACTCTTAGAAATCAACTTTCAGAGAATGCTGTTCCAGGTTTCAGCTGGTGCTGCTGTTTAATGTCACAAACAGGGCCATAAAGTTTTTCTCTCCTGATTTTCACCTACCCTGTCTTTTCCTGAGAACTTTATGTGCATTTTCAGTAACACAGCAGAAAATGCCATGTTACAAATAAAGGAAACAGCAGGTTACTAATCACTCCAGGAAACACTAGAGGAGGTCTGGAAACAAAGGTGGCTGCTGGACAACCTTCTCCAGACACAGAATTCAAATGCTGAGGGTGACATGGACTTACAAGATGGCATCCATCTTGAGAACAGCCCCCAACCCACCCCATTCTTCCCCTCCTCCTCAAGTCACCATGATTCCAGTTCAGTCCCTCAATACCTATTTCCTGCAACGAGTAGCCTCCTTCAACATTTCTTCTTAACATTCAAGAGGATGGCAGACTGAGCTCATTCCCTAACAGCACCGAAAGTTTTCTAACAAGGGAACACTGTTCTGGAACAGTGTGCTCTTAACGAGATTGATCAGATGGTCTAAGCAGATTTTAAACCCTGCGCAGCTGAAACAAACTCACAAGTTCCACATTCATTTCCATGCCCGAGAGTATCTATGTGAAAGGAAGAAAAAACCCCAGTAAGTTGTGCCAAAAATTTCAGAAGAAAATGTGAATGGTAATGCTTCCATTTCAAAAGAAGAAAAGTGTCCAAGACTGATTTTTTTATTTATGTTTTTTTTAATACAGTCCCAGGAACTTCACATAAAAAGATCAGCAGATCTTTGTATTATGCCAGTCCTGGGAGCCAAAAGCTGGAACTGGAGTATAGGTGTAGAGCTGCAGTCCCTGATTCTGTATGAGGGGACCTCTTCTTTCACGCTTAACAAGTAGGAAGCAAAGAGCTCAGCCCTTTGAAGGTGATTGTTGAAGCTTTACGAACCAACAGTCCCTCCTGCAGTATGCAAGAGCCCAGTCTTCCTGATTAGTTTCTCCGCAGCAGCCAAGAGAAAGAACCGGCACCTACTACAGTACTGCTGTCATTTCAAGGCTGTTTTTCAGAGATCTTCCAAGTAAGTTCAGACGTAGGATGGGATGCACCTAGACCTGAGAAGGTTCAGGTTCAACAGAAGAAGAGCAGCTGCTTTACCGAGCAGCAAACCCAGCCCACTTGCTGGCAGCCCTGTGCTTCAGGACTAGTAGCTGATAGGAAGCAGCAATCAAGTCAGAGCTCCCAAATCAACAAGCAAGTTTAATACCAAACTGATGTGTCACCCAAGGCAGACAGCATGCTGCCACCTGTCTCAGCTCAAATGACTACCAACACTTGGAAGGAGTGTGAACAGGAGGTTGGGAATAGCCTTCCAAAGCCTTCCCCTTGAAATAGATTAGCAACAATTTACAGTAAATAGTTATCAACCAAGAAAATTCTAGCCAGAGTCCCAGAACAGAAACAAAACATGAAAGGATGAATCTACTGCCTCTGTCTTTCCCCCATCCCTTCCAAAGACAACCCCAGAGAGAAAAGGAAACCAGATGACAAAGAAAAAAGAACTAGCCTGACTACAGCACTGTCAGACTCCATTACCAGGAAGCGATGATGGTGGGTTACCACATTAGTGTAGTCAAACATCAGCTACAAAGTAAGTGAGGATGGATACATAAATCACATCCTCCTTGTACAAGGAATTTTGGGATGTTATTTTGAAGTTGACTGGATAAAATATATACTTACACCTCAGCAACGGGTGTAACATAGCAGCCTTCAAATGCTCGAGACTAGGTAACTGAACAGATCTGAGCCAGACACCAGGAATATGTGAGACTGTAGAAATGACTACAGAAACATGAACACAGTATTAGCCCTGCATATCGCTATAGTTCAAAAGCTTTTTTTTTTTTTTTTTCCCCAAATGTAACAAATGACATCCATGCTTTGCAGAAGTTGGTAAGCATTTGTGGGAACATTTCAGTCAATTTCAGCAAGAATAAGATCTCTGACAGAAGCTTCCAGGTAACGAAAGCTCCTCTGAGAAGTCTTCCAGGTTAATTTTAAGAGACAGATGTCAGGTAAGACAAGGCAAACCCCCAACATTTCACATATGCCATTTACTATGTTATATGACATACGACTTGGAGAAACAGGCTTGGTCAGGGACTTGTGGAGAAACGGAGATACGTTAACTACCACGCAGCAGGACAAGATCTTCCTGGATGTGCTGTTCTTGGGGCCTGGCCCTTTTGTGAGCAGCAGGACATTATGCACCCGCCGCTCCAAGAAGGTGGCAGAACAAAGCAAACAGCAAGAACATAAGAAAAAATGGATCCAAGAATTTGCTAGCAACTTGACCAGTCTCCCCTTTGGTCTCATCTCTAATGAGATTTAGAATGTGTACTTATTTACAGCAAAAAACATAAAAGTTTAATCTTTTTTTTTTTTGCTGCTCCTGTGCACTCCATTTCCAGTTTTGCTCAGCTTGCCTCTATCATGACAAGAATTTCATTTTTGAAAGATTTCACATTAGGTCTGAGATATTTATCTCCAACAACAGGATGCAATTACTAATTGTAACACTGGCTGATAAAGCCTTCCGGTCACAGCAGAAGACAAGACATTAAGAAGTCAGAGGAAAGCAAAAGAAGCATTTCATTCCTTAAGATAAGAGAGAAAGAACAGGAGACTTGGTGGACATCTCATAGATTTAATGCCTGCATTCAGCATGCTCGTGCTAAAGATCTAATTTGTCACCATAATGTCTAATAAAGATGAACACTCTTCAGAACTCCATCTTCGAAGACAAGGTGTCCAAATGGTGACCTCAGGGCATGGATGAAATTGGAAGAAATTAACGTTAGTCACTGAATATGACCATTCAGTACCAGAGAAGTACTTCAGATTAAGCATGTCAACACACGAATGAATAAAGGATTATGGTTTTAAAGATTAAGCCCCTAATGAATGAACAGCTTGAACAATCATTTTAAAAAGAAAATCTGGAGAAGTTCCAGTAATCACCTTTCTGGTGTTCTTAGACAAAGGCACTTGGAACTTCACAAAGTATTTCACAATCATAATCCCCATAGATTATGATAGGAAAGAAAGATGACAACTGAATTGGTCATTGCAAAATTTGTTCTCCACATAACCAGACAACATCAGGATCCTTTAAAGCAGAAAACTGCAGTTTCCTGAAGCTCTATCTGCAGCATGCAATAATCAATCAGGTCATCAGCAGAACCAAAACCCCTGCATAAACCAGAATAGCTTTTATTAAGGTATGAAGTTTGTCAGTTTCTCTGTATCTTTGGCACATACAGAACTGAGAAGAGAGATGTCTTTTCCAACCTGCTCCCACAAGCAGTTTTCTTGCCATAAAATCAAAACTTTTCTTCTTTCAGCCCTCCAAGATTTTTGCTTTATGTAAGGAAGCTGGGCTCGCAACTTCTCCTTCAAACTAGCAACTCTTTAAAGTTGCTTTCTCTACACTGTTTAACCAAGATATTGAACACTCTCCTAAAAGACAGTTTTGATAACCTCTTGATAGCCAAATGAAATACTGAGCTCGTCTTTGCTGCATGAAGCAGAGGACCAAGCAAGACACTGCCAGAAGCCCCTTACAGCAAGAGAAGAACTTCGAGATGAGAAAGAATAAGGTCAATACTTTTAGAGCAAAGACCTATAAAGGCAGCAGCCAGATGAGTCCACTAGGAGAAACTCAACCATCTGGAATAAAATGTCATTGCTTCAGCAGAACAGGGTGCAAGGGTACAGCCATCATGTAAACATACCTAGTATGGAGTCAGACTGCCCCAGTATCATTTTCATGGCCAAAGAAGCCTGCTCACACATACCTAGACATTTGGCTTTGCAGACCCTGGATGAGATCACATAATTTGTTTGCTGGCATTTGGATTTCAAAGAGAATGCCAAGGCCTTCGATAGAGTCCACACCGTCTGATCTTTCTATGAAATTTTAACTATTAGATCATTTAATTTGAAAACTGTAACAGCAGCTATCGAGGAAAGGCATGAGGTGGTAGGGAGTTAAGGAGTCAAGCATGAAAGACAACCAGAAATGCAGATCAATACATCTCTGCACATATTTAAATAACACCTTTCACTTGAAAATGTTGATAGCTGTAATCTTAGCAACATGCAGATCCTCTGCCCTTCTTTTTAAATAACAGCTTTCTGAGCCTGAAAGCTTAGATTTCTAGTTGTAACTTTTAATTTATGCATCACTGATAGTCTGCAAAATAGCATGGAGATGTAGTAGGTACCCAATCTCCATTTCAGATAGTAATTTTCACTGCAACAGCAGAAATGTGCAGCATATTTCCCACCACTGTTCCAACTGAGTGATGGTTACTGTTGCCACAAGTGTCATTAACAAGAAAAAAAAGAAAAAAAAACCCCACCCAACAGACAGTGGTGGTGATCTACACAATGACCAAAGAGAAAGGTGGTCCAGGAAAGAGTGACTGTTAAAATTGTTGCTTGAATTATGACCAAAGGTAAGCTCCTTCAGCTCTCTTAACTCCATTTGCTCATTTTTTTTTCATATTTTTTTTTAACCTGAGCAGTATCAAAGCATCACTGAAAGACTAGAAACTTATATTGACAGCTTCTTTCTTGTGGATAGCTCATTTCACTATTTGGAAGTCTGTCCAGTTCCCTTCTTATTCACATGATGCTTTTGGAGAGCAAGAGGGCCAGAGAATCACACTTAAAACCACTGAGACATCTGGAGTATAGAGCTGTCTAATGTAGTTCTCCTGTGACCCCTGCACTCACTGAAACTACTTCAGCTTGTTTTTGGAAAGAGATCCAACTTCCAAGTTAAGAGCATCCTTTTAGAAATGCCTATCTTTCTTGCATCTGCAATATCCCGATTTAAGGGTGAATAACAAGGACTTGAGGGCCCAGGATGCTGGACTCCACCAGCAGAACAGCTGTGAAGCAACATGCATAGCCCCCTGCACCCAGACTCTGTGCTTTCCTCTACAGGACCGCCCTGCTCTTGTGTTGGGGGATAATGTTTCACAAATCCCACAAGCGTAAGTTTCTACACCCAAATACCATCCCCTATTATTGAATTTGGGGTCAGAACTCCCATTGCCTGATTCTCTGCAATACAGGCCACCTGATGCTCTCAACCCCATAACCGTTCCGTGCCCAGGAAGCGGTACCCAGCTGCTGAGAAACCAACTGATGGTCAGCAGCAACTATGTAGGGAACCATCAAAGCATGCCGGTTTGCTTAGTTTTTAACAGTGGGGTCTCAAGCACCCATTCACACAGGATTCATTTTATTCAAGATGCTGTTGAAAGCATAAATTAACACAGACAGATGAATAAAGTCTGAATTTCTGGTTTCACACTATAAATTCCAGACATTTTTAGGTCATTCTCCCCACATCAGCTGCACGGCTTGTTCTCCCCACAGATATTTAAGCAGGAGACAAGGAGGCAGGCATGAGAGAAGTTTTCCCTTGGCCAGAAGAGCAGCAGCATTCAGCACCACTACCCACTGACATCATCCAGCCACCGAGCGGTGATCGAATGCATAGTGATAAAAAAAAGTGTGCTGACAGCCACGCCGGCACTTCAAACCCAAGCACGTACACTGGCATTCTTCATGTTCTGTGCAATAGGTTTCAGCTTAGTTTTTTGGGTTTTGTTTTTTGGGTTTTTTTCCTAGATTTTCATTTCAGAACATGAAGAGGTGAGAATGAAAGATTATTAAAGGGAAAAGTCCATCACAAGGTTAACTGAAATGAAAGAAAATATTTCTGTTGTAAACACTGGGAAGCTTCTCCCCCACCACATAACCTCAGAACCTAAGGACACAGTACCATCCACTGTAGTACCAAGGTGGTGCTTTGGGAACCTCCCTTTATACTGGGAAGGGATATGTGTGCCTATGATGGGGATGACAAAGCTTTTGCATGACACATACTACCATGTGCTTTTCCAAAGACCTGCTGGCTTACACTGTGAGCTAATGGGTGGGACTTCCCTCTCCCCTAAAAGATACTGTGCTGTGCATGTATGGCTCACCTTAGGTGTGCACCCTAAACCCTCCCAGCATGAGCCCAGACATGCTCCGTATCAGAGTATGTTCCACAGAAAACAAAAAAAAGAAAAAAATTCTTTAAAAAGGCAATCATCTTCCCCACCCAGTATTAATTCTATCTTTATCATCATTTGGTCACAGAAGCAGAGAGATTTAGCAAATCCAAGTGACTAAAGGATTAAGACAGACACAGTCCCAGCCCCACAGGAGGCTGCTGTGGGATTTAGGAGTGACCTTGGGAAATTAGCTGTCTTCCCCAGAGCTCAGAGGTCTGGGAAGGCCTCATGGTTCATACCTTCAAACCAACATCTTCCATAAGCTCCCAAGGGGGCCTTGCTATGCAATACCTTCAAACCACCCAAGCAGCCCAGGGATGACATATTCAAGGCAGATCGGAGTTACTGACTCTGGTACTGAAGGCAGGACAGAAAGTGCAGCAGCTTTCCACAAGGAGTAAAAGAATATGAATATATTCAACACACATATCTATTTATCAATCAAAGTGTATATACGTTTCAAGTATGGTACTTGAGTCATTCACCATTTCTTCCTTCCAGCCAGCCTAACTGGATCCTACTTTTATCTGCTCAGTGCAGGCAATAGTGCTGGCACTGTACTGGGTGCATGCGCACACACACATGCACACAAAAGAGAAAAATACAGAAGGCAGAGGGTCTCCAGGAGACCACAGATCCTGCCTGTGTCAGGTGTGCTGCGTGAAGTCCTCTAATGCACATATTTCTAGGTCACTTAGATTGGGGCAGAGGAGGGAGGGAAGGGGGAGCAGGGGACACTGGCCTGAGGAATGCTCAGGGCATGCATGACTCCCCAGAAGTATACCTGCAAAAGATGGAACTCAGATGCTCCCCTTAAATGCCAGCCCACGAAGCATCCAGCTAGGATTCTGGATGCCACAGTATCATTTTAGATTTTAGCAGCAGCCACCACAGAAAATTTCTGGTTACTAGCACTGCTGCTTTTCCCCTCCACTCACAACCTTTAGCTGTGGTCACACATCCCCCCCCACCCCCCACCCCCCGTCTTGTGCATGTAGAAATGGGAAGCAATTTGGGGGAATCAAGAAATGGTGGTATAGAAGGAAAAACCCCACCATTCAAGCAAGGTAAAACAAGAAGGGGAGGGCTTGCTGGTGTAATTTCGGGGTTGGTCTAGGATGATGTCATAGCACTGAGCAAGTGCCATGGCCAAACAGTGGGTACTTTCTAACGCTCCCTGTCCATCTGACCTCTAATACCATTGGGCTGAAATACTTAAGATTACATTTCTTTTAGCTTTAAAAGGCCATTTTCACTCCTTTCTGTCAAAAATGTTGCTACTGACTGCAGCCCGTGCGGATGCGAGGTGGGGGAGGTGGCACGACAACTAACTCTTCCGGCACACACCCCTTTCCCTACTACAAAGGCATCCACAGCAATCACATTTGCAATAGTACAAATCTTGATGGATTCATCCCATCCCCCTCCTCTTTGTAAGCCCACAGCCCGCTGTAAGCCCTCTCCGTTATCGCAACCCAGCAATCCTTCCTAGGGATCAAGCTGAAAAATGCAGTCACGGTACAGTTGCTTGAAATAAATGAATGAATGAAAAAACAGCCAGCAGCTCAGCCAGGAAGCAGCAATCTTATTGTTTCAAAACCCATCTGCATCTCCATAGCATTTAAGCATATTTCACACGAGGACATATACCCACTTTATGCACATGCAAATAAACATATCAACAAAAGAGAAAGGTGGAAAAAGGAGGGGGGGGGGGGGGAGAAAGGAATCTGAGATGATATTAACTTCACCCAGGAAGGTGGCTTATCTCCCATACACTGGAAATACACAGAGAAATTAAATATATTCTACATTTTACATCTCACACACACAGAGCTAAAATATCTTTCAGTGCAATATCTAGTTGCTATGCCAACAACAACAGCAAAAAATAATTAGGAAAGGAAAAAAAATAAATCCTGACCCCTTTGCAGAGGGAGAGGGGATGAGAGGAGGTGGGGTGGGGTGGGGTGGCTGCTTACCAAAGATGCTGATTTGATTGTGGCAAAGCGCTCTCGGTTCCGGTAGTGGAGGGCCTGATTCTGCACTGACTGGGTAGGCCGCACCTCAGGCCTGCGATCCCTGTGGCCCACCTCATCCCTTATAAATACATGATCCTGCAGAAATGGATAAAAACAAGGAGAAAGTCCGGCTGTGCTCTTCCCGCGGCGGCTGCCTCTCTCTCACCCCTCTGTCTGCACAAGCGCCGCTGTTTGAGAGGCATAGTTCAGCTCTCTGCTAGCCCCGGCAGCTCCCACGGTACAAAATGAATAAGCAACACATTGCAGGCTTGGGTTCGGTGTGTCAGCTGATCGCTAGCGGGATGCCTTCTGAATCCCTGGCTGGTGTTTTTTTTTTTTTTTTTTTTTTTTTTTTTTTAAACCTCCAGTATTACATATGTGCAAAAAGAAGACAGACTCAAAAGCATAAAGCGATGCAGAGCGATCGGACTCCTCAGAAAGGTCGGGTTCAAGCACTGCAACAGAGCAATCCCGTTAAAAACGTGATTTCCATGTCTAACAAAGAAGATGCTGTTCCCTTTTAACACAAGAGCAACATTTTGCCTCATTCCCTTTGCCGAGTGGTTCGTCCTCAATAGGGTTTCTTTGTCTCTTGTTTGCTATCTGCTGTGGAGGATGAGCATCCTGGCTAAAACCATGGCAGGCTGGAGAGGACCAGGAAAGCCTCTGTGACCACTCAGGGATCCTGCTTTCCAGTCATGATCCTGCACAGTTCTAGCACTTTCTCTCCACAGCCCACAAAGGATATTTTTTTTTTAAATTATTTTTTCCCCCTTTTAAAGCAACAGCTCACAGGTTTTAGCATGAACCGTTCCCAGTGCAATCTCCCCCTTGCTCACTGGCAAGGCTTCACGAGGAGCGGCTCCGTGCATCTGCGAAACGGTGCGTGCAAATTTTGCAATGGAACAAAGCTCTCATCGAGTGTATAGAGGAGGGACCCTAAATCAGAAAGGCCGGTGAAAAACACCACCGCAGTCTTGCCAATTGAAATGGTGACTGCCAAAAGTCAGCACACCCACAGGCTGTGCCTTCAGGATGGAGCAGCCTTGGGACACCAGGCACAGCCCGCTGCCTCCCCCTCAGCCTGCCCAGCGAGGCGAGCTCCACAGGGCAGCAGTGATGGTAGCCAGCGTTGGCACATCTGCCACACTGCTGTCCATCGCACTTTTGTGACTCACATCCTCAAGCTCCAGCTCCTAAAAATCTCAAAGGAAAACTGAGATTCTTCTTGAATGAAACCAAGTTTCCAGCTGTCAGGCGTGTAAAATAAAGGCTGAAAGTGCCTATGCCAAATGGCAAATAAAAGATGCCAACACTTGCAGAGAGCAGCTGCCTCCATGCACTAGGTGTTTGCAGGTGAGCAGAAGCAGCTTTGCCACCCTGCTGTGCCAGAGCAGACACCAGTATGGCCAGAAAATCCTATGGTGAGAAACCAGCCAATATGGAGTAGCATCTCCACCATGACACTGCTGTCATACTGAGATCCTTTCCCATTCTGCAGACACTTGCTCCCCTCTCTGCTGTCCTCAGTTTCTAGGTGCTTCTAGTCTAGACGCACACACGTTCAGCCGCTTTCAATACGATTCTGTAAATTATTTCAAGCAAAAGCCAAACAGGTACAAAAATGCTGACGTAAAAGAGCTGAATGACACACTGATTTAAAGTGCTCGAAACCCAGTACCCTCTTCTCATATCCTTCCCTTTTGAGCGTTTCTGCTCCATGCTCACCTCTCACTCACCTTTGCACAGAGAGAGCACAACAGCCAAGGCCATCACACAGCCAAGCCTGCACCAGCTCCTCCATATCCCCTCAAGGGAGGCAGAACAACAGTTAAAAAAGGACAGTCCTCCGTAGAAGTAGTAGGATTACAGAGTGTAATAAAAAGTTGCAGTTTCATTTTGCGTTGGTTATCCTTACACTGGACTTTCCATTGCGCTGTCGGAGCAGGGGAAGGCAGTCCTACAGAATGGCAATCACTGGTAATTTGGGTTCATCTTAGATCTTCAACTTGTGCCTGTTTGTATGACAGGCAGGGCTCTCAGACTTGCTTGCTTTCCTGAGAGAGGTACACCTTAGGCTTTAGAACAGTCATACCAAAAAACAATAAAAATCCTTGCTTAAACACTGAAAGTTTAACAGTATCACTCAATTTAATTGGACTTGTGGCTTCACTAGAAGAACATCAATCCCAAGGTTTCTATAGATTTGCAGCACTCTTGCCTATCAAGTAGGTGTAAAGAGGATTCTGTGAAATGCAACTGGGGATAACCCAAAGCAGACAGGCTGGCTACCAACATCACCTTTCAGTTTGCTATTTCTACCTGTGTGTTTTGGAGCATTCCAGCACAACGGCCCCCTATGCAGGCAAGGGGCAGTGCTAGACAGCGCTGAACTTGGCCTCTCGCTCTCCATCAAGCGGCTCTGCAGAGGTAGATCTGTATTTCTGGGGCTTGTGCAAACACAGCCTCATGTGAATGCACTGTTATGAAGCAAACTGGAGCAAGGGGAAGGGAGTCAGCAACTGCAAAAGGGAACTCCTTTGTTACCGGCTGAAACTGGAGCACCTCACATACAAAATAAAACTGAATAATAAAAAAAAAAAAAAGGTCCTGTGGTAAAGATCTATACAAGACTTAGCCATCTGAACCATGGAGGAGCTGCTGTTCCTCTACTGTAGCTACGAAACTAAAGTGGAGGCAGGAAAAATATTACCCACGGTCACACACAAAGCCTGCAGCAGAACATGTAAATGTACAAGGTTCCTAAGGTCTGCCAGCAACACCCCAAATCCCTGGCCCATCTTCCCTCTCCATTACATTAATGTACCAGGGTGAACATGCAATATTAAAACCAGAGCAGCCGTAAACCACTAAAAAACCCCAACTCTCAAAATGGGCATTCAGGTTCTTCAGAATACTCCAAAACACCACCTAAAATGACAAGTTGAAACTGTAATTACTTCTTATATAAGAAAAATTAATCGGTAACAAAATTACTTTGTGTTATCTAAGAGGTGCATTCTTAGAGGGCAGAATGTCATCCTGGTCTTGTTTTACGGGACTTATGGTTACTTCAGGGCACATAAGAAGCTCACAGCAGAATCTAATTGCCTTTCAGGCATGTGAGTTAACTGCATTCTCCATTTCAAATTGAGCTGGGCAAGGAATGAGAAAATTCCTTTGCAACTGAGCAAGCCAAAGAACCAATTTCAAGTGGACAGCTCCTTAATCTGGGATCTAAGCCTTCTGCATCAGGCAGGCAACCACTAATGACTCTCAGCTAAGCCCACAGAAACTTACTAGGCAAAACATTTTTCTGAAAAAACCTGTTAAGCTATCAGAGATAAAAAACACTTGACATGAAGTTACCAAACTAGCAAGTCACACTACCACAGAGACTGCTAGTAAAGAGACCTGTAAGAGAAATAAACCTAAGAGTAGCCACATCTCCACCAACCTTCCTCAGACAAAGTGACTGATGGCTACTATGACAAACACCTACCTACAAACCCAGAAAATAGATTTCTGCTCTTTTTTAATTTTATTTTCTTCTCCAAAAGCTTGCTGAGAGACACTGTGATCATACCTCCTTGCAGATGTTGGCACAAATCAGGAAATTTTGTTTCAAACTTTTAGCTCAAGATTTGTAGGAAACAAAGATCCAAAACTGGCACCTCAGTTCTGCTTGAAAGCACCCCAGAAACTCATCAAGTTTGGGTCAGGGTATCTCTCAGCCCTAAATCTGCAATTCAAACATTGGTTTATTTTTAAAGTAATGTATCTTCTGTGTGTATTTCACTTTCCATCTGTTTTCTGTGTTTATTGCAATATTTGCCTTATGAATATTACTTCATGCATGCTTAGATCACAACTCTCATTAAACCATTAAAATCCTTGTATTTAGGGTCAACAATCTGGAATCTTGAACTTCCTACTAAAGAAATTAATTGTTCTTCTGACTGTATTATCTGCTACACAAACAGTTTTCAGGTTGATGACAACAAATGGGGATGTGGCTGGGTGTTGGGTTTGACATTGCTGATATTAGCCAGGACAAAAACTCTGAAACATTTCTACAGCATTATCTGATCAGAGAGCTGGTAGAGCTCCCAGCTACTTAACTGATGCTAAAGAGCAAGTCTCTCAAAAACAATGAAATAACCGAAAAGGCAGGACTCCTACATATATTATGGATTAATAGGTAACCTAAAAAAATATATAAATTGTTTTTGTGTAAGTTAACCTCTGGATAAACAGAAATACAGAGAAGCAGTCGAACACGTGTTCAGACAAACTGATGCAGTTGGCTTCCAGCTGGATATCTAAATGGCTAGCACTGGCGTATTGTCTGAGCATCTTACAATGTGCATGGGTTTCTGCTCAAACTGATGCCCAAGGTCACCCTACAGAGTAAGAACCTGAATTCTTCTTTCTAGAGTCCCATACCAGCTCTACCACATACACTTTTCACTCTCCTCACTGAAAAAAGGGCTTTACCATCCCCTGCCTCAACACCAGTACAGTATTTCAGGAATATTTGCTTAACACCCACTGCCATGCATTTTTAAGAGCAACACTACCAGCATGTTGCTAACAGTACTTTCCTTTTATGTTCAAGATATTCTGACTAGACTCCTTCCTAACACTTAATAATTAAATGGATCAGATATTATTCTAAAAACAAAACAGAAAATTATGTAGCTTGCTCTAAGAAATGCTAGGGGAAAAAAAAACACCCACTAACACATTGCTGCAACAAAACTTCCTCAATGAATGAAATACCTGCTCAGAAGACAACTGGAACAAGCAAGCTATCTAAGCAAACAGAAAATAACTCAGTAGGTAGATAGGAGTTGATTTTTTTTTTCCTACAGAAATCACAAAAAACTGGGCAGACAGATCTATAAACTGCATTTGATATTTACATTTTTTCAGTATATAACGTGTCATATGGCTGAAGCAACTCTTGCACTGACAAAGCATATCAAACACAAGAATTAACAAAGCACAGATAAAGAAGTCCCATTATCTTCAGCAGCTGATTTAGAAACTAACATCAGCCCCACAGCAAACAGACCACACTGGAACTAGCCTAAAGCTGAAACATCTAAGCTTTTGCCTCAAAAGGAACATTCACTTGCACACTGCATTTTTAGTTAGGCACACCAACTAAAAGCCTCCACAAGCACTGTTTACACAAGAGGATGCACTAACTGAAAAGGACTGCCAGTCTCCCAGACAAATAGCAAAGGCAATTTCTAAGCCATAGTAAGGACTTTAATGGAATTGCAGCAAATCTCTTCCTTCTAAGAATTTAAAGAGCAAGGAAAACAACAGTGTGCCACTTAATTTTAATACATTGCTCGAAATGCCTCAATAATCTGCAGAGAGGTTTAAGTACCAAGAATCTTTCAAGAAAAAAGGCTTCATGTTACCAACCTGCTTGACATGATTCCAGAAGGTATGTGAAGGGTCATCGCTGCCAGCACATGCAAGCCAAAACTCAGTAAGTCATTACCTAAATATCCCTTACATCTCATAAAAACAACATCTTTTCCAAGTATGAATCATAAATCTTGATATGGAGGAAAACACCCTCAGCTTTGCCTCTGCTGTAACTCATAGAACCGCCATACCAGAGCACTCTCCATCCACAGAATTCAGCATGAATGCTGCATACTAATTATGGCAGTGATAGGCACCATGTACAGGTTAATTTAATGGATTTGGAAAGTCACTCAAGCTGCAACAGTTATTACAGAAATATGTTTTTATTAAAGACACTGGGCAAGAATTTGTGATGATTGACTATGAACATCTTCTTTTCATCCTTTTGTTATAAACTAGATTTTAATCAGAAAATTTCCCTAACATTTTTATTGCCCAAGTTTCATCTTCGTACATACTGATGATTTTAAGGCTGAAATAAGTAACAGCAACAACTCTGTATTGCGGCGGAACAAAAAAAAAAACCCGAACAATTTTTGTTTAGATTAAAAGAGAACAGCCTTTTTTACTACTATAAAGTTTTATGGAATAAAATACCATGTGGGAGCATTCTGAATCCTGCCACTTGGCATATTCATTTAGGACAAAGTATTATTTCTGGGAAGCCACCTGTACACACACTGACATATACCAGCAGTTGAACAAAGCAGATGACTATCTATGATGCATCAACTGATGGCTATATTCTTAGGGAGCCAAAAAATCTTCATCCTCATTTTAAGTTTAACTAACACCTATCTACTTTTAAAATCTGGGTTACATGTCTTTGAAGCACAGGGTATTTGGAATTTAACTCCCTGCTTTATTTTGTCTGTCTTATTTTTGCGCTCCCAGATACAGACTTACAGAATGGTTGGGGTTGGAACGGACCTGTGGAGGTCTTCTAGTCCAGCCCCCTGCTAAAGCAGGTTCTCCTAGAGCAGGCTGCACAGAGTCAAGTCCAGGTGGAGTATTGAATGTCTCCAGAGGAGACTTCACAGCCTCTCTGGGTAGCCTGAGTGTGATTCAGCACTGGAACAAAGTAAAGAATTTTTTCCTCATACTCAGATGGAACTTGTGTTGCCGTTTGTGCCCACTGCCCCTTGTCCTGTCACTGGGCACAAACAGGTTTGCATTAGAGCTGTCATTTACTCTTCGGTTCTCAGCCTGTGCAGCTGTATAACTGAATTGGCTCCCAACAAGGAGATGGATGTGAGAATGTGTATGCATAGGTAAGAAGATCGTTGGACGGAGAAGCACAGTTATGTTAACTGTCTTCAAAACAGAGATGCTAGAAAACCAGAACTCTTACACCGATCATATTGTGACTTACTTGGAGGTGGTCACCAATCTGAAACCTGCAAAAAGGCAAAGAAAAGTTCCTAGCAGGACAGCTCATCCAAGCTGGACATCTGAATTTCCTGTAAAGAATTTGCTGGTGATTAAAGCATCCTCCTCAGCAACCAGTTTTGATCCTAAGGATGGACTGAGATCCCAGCAATGGAGGATGCAGACTTCCTGCCTGAGAAGCAGACATCATTGCAATTTTATTCCTCCCAGGAGTTCAGGATACAGCTATAAACTAAGTTATAGAAAAAGCTACAAATTATGGGTTTTTTGTTATTGCTATTTTTTTCCTGTCCAGAGATTTTTCTTTCAATCTACAAGTTCTACTCTGCTGATGGGTGGGAGTTCACCTTTGTTCTAAGCACAAGTGTACAAACATGGAGCACTACTGCTGCCCCAAAGCTTTTGTATTATGGAAGGGGTGAGGCTGTGCCAGCTCTTCATGAAGGGTTTATCACAAACACTGTTCTCTGTCAGGCAAAACCCAAGCACCTCAGCTATCATGAAGCAGTACAGCCAGTGAAAACTGACCAGGTCAGAAGCAGATCATTTCACTTACCCTGTGACCACAAAGCATTTTTGGAAGTTACAGACAACTACCAGCTGTTTTAAAAAAATAAAAATAATCTAAAAAACTGTTTACAAATGCTTTTACTACATCAGCATGCTTCTTTTGCTTTGCCTCTGTCTCAGAGTAGTTGGTCACAGTACAGATGCTAGGAGTCCTTGATGGGGATGCTTGAAGCTTCTCCCAGCCTAGTGCTACACAGGTGATGCAGCGAGAGCCTGAGGTCTGCACTCCTGATTTACACCAAATAAATGCCACTCCAGACTGGCTCTTCACACCAAGCAGCAGTCTGAAGCACTGAAGGCTGGAATTATATTTCACACATGACCACAGGCTCTTTCATCCTACTTTTTACAACTGCACATGACATGCTGGGCCTGTGGTCCAAAGAAATCAAAAGGCCTCTGATACATCCAAAGGTTGTTAAGTGACCAAGATGGCAAAGTTTCCAAGACTGTTGATATTTTCTAAGGCTCAAAGTTGTAAGTATCAGACTCTGTAAATTAACACATTTGTGGAATACCATAATTTTACATACACTTTGATTTGACCCATACCCGATCTCATATGTGATCCTATGCCTACATAATGAAGACAGCTGGCTAATTATGTTAATCAGTATTTTCTTTTAGCCTTTTAAGGCTGATTAAATGCAAAACAAAAGCTTTAATTTAAACTGGAGCCCCAGGTTCTTTCGATTTTGTTTGTGATTAGGCTCCAGAGTGCTACCAAACTCAGCACTGCCTACTTCTCACCCACTAGAACAAAACCGAGTTGTGTGGATCAGCTTCATCACAGTTCACAGAAATAGTTAAAACCAGCACAAAGAAAAACTGAAGTCTCTTCAGAATAAGAAATTTTACCTTAACAATATAGTGGGATGTATGTGTATATAAACCCCCTCAAGTGTCCTGTTCCAATTTTAGTCTTTTCACATGTATTAATATATATAGATAATACAAACACGAAGCAGTTTTCCATTTAAAACTGTATTCCCCAAAGTAACAGAGAATAAAAAAAAAATAATCACGTAATAAATTAAAATAGACTCGCAGACTGGAGTACATTCTGCTACACATAGTCTACATTTGCCTTATGTGTACATACAGCAGAAGGTAACACTTGCCAATTGAGAAGGTATCTACTCTACTGCAAGAATCAGTAATCACAGCCAACTGTTAACTATTTTGTAAAGACCATCAACACAGACCTGGTTTTTGTGCTTCCAAAACTACCTTAACACACCTGTGTTAAGTGATCTACAGATTTCTTTTACAATACTTCAGTTACAAGTGTGCAAAAGACCCTGTTTTTTCAAAACCAGACAAGAAAAAAAATCCCATGTGGTGTCATGTTTATGCATTCTACTCAATTGAATGTCTTAATCTCGAGAAAATAACAGCTACATAAAAGTCTGAGAGGACTGAATTCGTAGATCAAAAATGTTCCTGTATTCACTATAAACGGAAATATTATTCTTAAAACAAGCAAGAATTCTACTTCTTTCACAAATGCAATTTATGTTTGATGGGAGAGGCTCACCTGTTTTCACCAATTCTAATGACACTGATCAGTCAGTAATAATATAATGTGTGACTACTGTGTAAATCAGTCCCTCAAACTTCTATTTTAATGCATACATAAATATGACTACTTAACAACGCAAAATTAAAGTCAATACACATTTCTGAAGCCTACTCTAACTACAATCACCCAGAACATAAAATCAATTGCACCGCTCTTCATTCAGGCTGGTTCCTGAGGCTGGCATTTTGTACCCAACACTGATTTTTCAGAAAGGTGAAAAAAACCCCTTTTTTAAAGGTGCTATGCAAATGTATTTCAGAAAGACGTAACTCCCTGGAAATCTATGCAACTTATCTGCCAGTATCTTTAAATATGTAAGGCAATCTTTTGTTGAAGACAAAGTTTGAGAGCTCCCTTTTATAAGTGCTTCAATATTCAATTACAGACTGTATTTCAGGAGGAAAAACTGCTTACAAATATTTAGTTCGTTAAAACCAGGCTTTACTGTAACCTTACAAATGATAAATTCATACTTTTCATGCCGCTGGAATGTTTTAGCTCCTCTGGCAAAAAGCATATGTACACTTTGAAGCTCTTTGCAAATGCAATCGCACAACCAACCTACATTTTACTGCCCACTAGCAAACAAGACTGCTAAGGCCAAGCCAAAACTATTTTAGTCAAACAATCTTAGATGCTTACATTTAAAGATGCTTAGATGCTGACTTACAGCTAAATAACTTTAGCTTGATATCTGCCACTAAGAAAATGAAAGGCAACAAATCACAACATGCAGCAAAAGAGCAGAAAAGCACTGAGTGGAATTTGGCTCAAAACATACCTCCTGGGAAGGGTCCCAAGTTCTGCACACTTCCACTTCTCATGAGGAAAATCCAAGTGCAAGCAGATTTTAATCACACACTGTGACTGGTAAATGGTTAGCTTAGCTGCTGTGACCACTTGTCACCATACTACATAATACAGTACAATCATTCACAAGGAAACAAGGACTGATGTTACAAGCAGAGATGAAGAAGTGCACATGCGGGGCTGCGTAGGGAGGCATGCAGTAAGTCCGTGTGAACCCTGCCTAGACACTGACAGCACTACCTTTCATTAGTGGCCTCTCTTTTTATTTTCAGAGTTTATTTAAATGCAATTTAACTTTTAAAGAAAAAAACACAGAACTTGATTCTGGCAAGCCCAGCACCAGCTCCTGCTCTCAGCACATGGCTCAGCACAAGACCACAGCACACTGATCGTCGGGCCCTACGCGAGTGAGCCAACGTGAGCAATAGCAGGGACTGCAGGAAGCTATGGAGAGCACCAGAGAACATACCTTCTTATGGACAACGGAGGAAGTGGAATTAATTGTGCTCTCATCACTATGCATCATGACCAGTTCAGGGCTGCTCTCATCCAGGACCTCCTGCATGCTGCTCACACTGCTGCTCTGACTGCCTGTGCTCACAGACATACTTGGGATGGAATGGTTGCTGCCCAGACTGTCCATCTTCCTACTCAGGTTTGATCCATGCTCACTGTCCTATAAAACAAGGGGCATCCGTTACAAATACCGCAGGAGATTACCTGCCTAGCATGTGCCTGCAATGCCCAAGTTGGTTTTAAAGGTGACTCTGCAGAGTTAAAGGTTATTTGCTCATAATTTTGGCAACTACATTTCTCAAGGCTGCCTGGGTTATGAAATACTCCATATGGGGCAGCTAGGTTTTGCGTTTTTTGCAATCTTACTGTATCAGGCTTCAAGCCAGTTTTTTCCACATATCAGTAAGTCTGGGCATGACTCTTGGCTTGCACAGGAGCCATCCAAGAATACTAGATAGCTGGTGGAAGGAGTCTCTTAATTAGAAGGAACAATCTAAGTTTTATTAAAACAATGTTCCAAGTCAGGATATGCTACAACACATTTTGTGAACCAGAAAAGATGTAAGATAATGAACCCATTCGTTTATTATTTGATAAATATCACGTGGAGCTTAACAGGTGTAGAGGTTTTAGCATCCATGTCCCAAGCAGTCAGTAATTACATTTTGTCAAGCTAAAAACCCCTTTAACCTTGTGTTTTCAGCCAAGATAAATTCTTCATTTACCTTTAAGCAGCTGGCTCAGAAGAGCCTGCATTATTACAGTGATTAAAACTGTTGTAGACTACTTAGACTTACATAAATAAATATTCTTCATATAGGACATATTTTGAATTCTACAGACAAATATCAGGATTTAGCAGCCTTTTTTCTCGTTGCAGACTCATAGGAGCACAGTAATTCCAGAGTATGCGCTTAATCTGGACTGACTTAGAGAATTTATGGAATCTTTTGTAATTAACTAGTGGCACTGAAGAGGCTTGCAAGGTATTCACAGTGAGGGTGGAGAACTCCAAACATCCTTCAGCTCCTGGTCCAAAATAGCCTTGATTCACCAAAATGAACGGCTTGCTGCTGCACCCAGTTTGTCCCAGCCTCCAAAGTGATCTTGGGGAGAATTACATTACAAATCAATTGACAGGGTACTCATTTTGTTGGAGACCATCAGAAAGATAAAATTGACAGGCTTAACAGATTTGTATTTGATTGTGTGATTATTTTTTAAGCAAACAGTAGATCATTCAGAACCTGTGTGAGAGCACTTAAAATCCAAAATGCAAAATAATACTAATCTACAGAGAACATATGCACATAAGAATGAAAATATTTCCAGGATGCTTATATAAAGTTGGTGAAGAAATAAAATAATGAAGCATCTGAGATTAAGATATAGCTATGTAATTAATGAATGTATATGCACAAAGGACAGAGATGAGATTGTATATGCGACCCTAACATTAACTTCCTGACTTGAATACTTTCCAAACGACCTCAACTTTCTTGCAAGAGCTTTGAGGAAAGCATTAGTAGTATCTTAAGTGTTAAAGATTTGTAATGCTCCTTTTACACCTTTGAAAACTCAGGTAGAAAAAGGAATGGTCTTGTGGCATTTACAGTTGAGCAGCTTCTGTTAACCAGTTAAGTTGTAACTGAAGTACGTGCCAAGTTTTTCTTTCACGGCCAAGTTAGTGATATACATGAGCAATACAACCTCCTTTCGTGGTACACAAGCTCAGCGGTAAAACGCAGTGCAGAGCATGCTGTGCACATGCAGAGTGTGTGCTTCATTAAAGTGTTAATTCCTGAAGATACAATATCTCCCCACCCCCCTTTTGAGGAGCAGGGACAGGAAGAACAGAAGATACGTCTTGCAGTCAACTACTACCACACGTATCCCACTTAGCTGTTGAGCTTGGATCTACTGAATGGCCAAGTAGGAAACCCATTCCCTTGCACTTTCCTACCTCGTCACTCTCCTAACAGCTTTTCACACACAGGTAGAGCAAACTTGAAGGTTTCAGTGCAGAAGTCTGACAATCCCCCCAGCTAAGCTCTAGGTTTAGAAGTTGGCTAGCTGGAGGGCTTAGAACAGAAGCACCTCATAGCTTTAATCACAGTGGTTGATGTTCTCGCTCCTTTTGTGCGTCTCCTTGAAAGCAAAGGACAATGCTAAGTGCCAGTCCCCTCCTGCTTTATGCTCTCCTACCCGACACCCAAACTCGCTCATTTCTTAAACCAGAGCTCTAGTTTGGCTTTAAATGAACACATGACATAGACAAGCCTTAAAACCAAGTCCCTGAATATAGGCTGAGCTTGGGTGTCTCACTGCGTATTATCTGGCTATACTGCAGCAAAAAAGAATACAAACGTCAATTTGCCTGTCAATTTTTTCATTGAGAACCAGGCACAGATTTATTTATTCAACATGCCTGCACCAAGTGACCTGAATTTCCATCTAAGCTCATCAACTGAAAAATGACTGGTTTCCTTTTCTAAGCCACAGTTAATCAGTGTATGATAACGGTGACTAAGTGGATTGTTTATTACCAGATTTAAACTGAAGATGAGTTTTAGGTCTTTAAAAATTTTTAAAAAGTAAGTCTTACTAATTTGGTGATTTGCTTTTCAGCTCATGATAAGCAAATTACATTAGAGTTATGGTAAATGAAAAAATACTAACATTAATCAAGTGGTCTTGAGACTATGCTTATGAAAAAGAAAAGCCTGGACTGTCAACAGACGCTCCTTCACACAGGCTGTGAGCCACTCACTTCTCAAAGAACCTTCCTGCAAATGAGTTTCTTCCCTAAAGCTTTCAGAAGGAAGGACATTTTAAAAAAAGCTGAAGTTTTAAAGCTGTCAATAAGTGCACATTTAACACTGAGTAAGGGCTACTATTACTCATTATCCTGTCTCTCTGCTAGTCCAGACCACATTCCAAGAACATGGATTGCATCCTCACCTAGGCTGTGGTTGCTCTGCTCCCTTTTAAGGACAGGAACATCTCACTTGCCCTAAAATCATTTATAACAATGCAAATGCTGTAAGAAAATATAAGTACCTCCTCCTCTTCCTGAGACTCAGTCAGTGGACCATTCCTGGTCTCTTGGAAAAGGATTTTCTTCATTTTCCGGTACTGAAGGTTATCCAATTCGCGTACTGCATCTTTTGTCCTTTGTATGAGGTCTATTAGTACCCTTGGTGGTCGGTCTCGGCGAACAAAATCATGCTAAATTTAAAGGAAATAAAAGACATGGTTTCAGACATGACACTAGTATGGTTAATCTAAAAACAGGGACACAGTGATTTTGGTTTTTTTTTATACCTGAAATGACGGTTCATATGCAGTCATTGGTCTGTTCATATTCAATAATTAGTAATACCCCTTATGAAGACTCCAAACACAGTGAGCACTGAGTACACTGACTGTGCTCATCACTACATCAAATAACCAAACTATGGCTACGTACTATGAGTTTTGATGCGTAGGCTGCAAAATGTTTTGTTCAGAAGTCAAGAATGCAGAGTACAGAGAAGTGAGGCAAAATCACATTGCTACTTGAAACTCACGTGCATATGTACACACGTGCACAGGCACATCAGTAGCAGGAGAAGCTGGATAGTGGATGGAGAGGTACGACACCTGGCTGACCCTTTGCAAGCTCTCTTTACCCCTGACTGCCTGATACACTTTTCTGTCTGAAATTAAACAGTTTGGACCAGGGTCAGGTTTTCTGAGCTCTCCAAGCAACACTGCTCACCTGTCCCTTCCTGAGCTCATTTACTTGAAGCATACTAGGTACAAGAAGGTGCCACTTCAATCCTTACAAAGGCAGAGAACTTCACAATGAACAAAACGCATAAAGGACAAAGAACAGAATCATAGAGTCATTTAGGCTGGAAAACACTTCTAAGATTAGAGTCCAACTGTTAACCTCACACTGCTGAGTCCACCACTAAACCATGTCTGTAAGTGCCACTTCTACACACCCTCTAAATACCTCCAGGGATGGCGACTCAAACACTTCCTTAGGCAGCTTGTTCCAATGCTTGGTATCAGTAGCAAAACAAACCACCCTTCCCATGGCCACCCACCTCCTGCCAGAGCAAAGTCTCCCTAGAAACAGATGAAGTGGAAGAAACTGCTCACCTGGTTGTTCCACTAAGAATCAATCCCGATTACGTAAGACTACCTGCCTAACCTACATGCAAGTTTATCCTGCATCTATCTATTCCAATTTATAGAGAAAAACAGTAAGGAGACTGCAACATTTATTTATACTTAAAGCATTTGTAGCCAGAGTTAAAATCAAATCAGATTCTTACCAACTTCTGCTAAGGATGTACTAGAAGCGTAAGTTTTAAGTGCAGACTTAACAATAAACTCTTAAATGGACTTTAAGTACCTGATTAAAGGCAGTCAAGTTCAAGAACTAATACATCCAACTGTAGCTGGAGTAACCAATACAGGAAACCCAGTCCTCCTTAAACCAGGAGTCTTGCGTACAAAGAAGTTGAAAAGATAAGCTGATCATCTTTTAATGATTTGTAAATAAACATGGAGAGCATCATGCCACAGGCTTATTTCTTGTTTTTAATTGAATTCAAATTGTTGTGCATTTGAGTTTCGCTAATGGGGACGGCTAGTCATTTCACTATCAATTTTTTGCTAGTAGTGATGGTGTTTATTTTTGAATTATAGCTAAAAGTTCAAAACATCATTTCACACAGAAGCAAAATGAATCATTCCTGCTCCTCAATGCAGATAACCAACATTTATTTGTCTGTAAACAGTAGCAATACGCAGTTTATTTATGATTAGAAAAAAAAAAGCTAGCCATTTTTATCTCATCGTAGATAATTTTTAGAAAGCAGTCATGCACACGGAACAATGAACCTGAACTGAAATCCACCCTAACAGCGCATATCCTTGTTTCACTGGAAAGACTATGCACTTCATATTCAGGCTCTACTCAAATATTACAGTTTCCATGTGGTTGTATTGTACAGCAGATGCACAGAAGTGAAAATCAAACAAAAAAGCTCTTGCATTCTGACTGCTAACTTGCATTATCTAATTGTCTCCATTCCATTAAAAGATGTAGTCACCCCTCTGCTGGGTACTGTACAACTCTTAAGAAATGATGGCTGAAATGACTTAATTTGTATACTTTCTCCAAATTGCAAGAAAAAAAAAAAGAACCAATAAATCCCAGACTTAAATGGAGGACGAGGTTAGTCTAAAGGCAGGTAGCATGTTGGCTAGAAGAGTGATTACTAGAACTCAAACCTCCTGGGAATGTTATGCAAGCTGAGAAAAACAGGGAGAAAGCATTTAAAACAAGTTCTATAATTGCTTGTATTTTTACAAGTGAAAAATATTAGTGAGAGTTTTTGGTTGTAGGTTTGGGTTTTAGGGATTTTTTTTGTTCGTTTGGGGTTTTTTTGTTGTTGTTATTGGGGTTTTTTTCCTTTCTTACTATCAACTACCTTTTACTTCAGTCATTTGACTATTTCCATCTAGGATAATGTACCAAAACAATTAATTTTCAAACACACCATTTAAAAGTCAGTTCCCTTTAAGAAAAGGTGGCCACAAAAAATTTGCTTTATCCCTGTTTACTGCACCCAAGTGAAAAGCCCTCACAAGAGAAAAAGATCTTCAATCTTACAATCTAAAAAGCTTCAGGGAGAACTACTGCAGGAGGGAACATGTAGGGTATTGTTCTCAAAGTCTGAAACTGAATTCAAAGCCTGAATATACATGATTTAAGAATAAGATCTCAGCTCCAATTGTCTGTACAGACTCCAACCTAAGGTACTCATGAAATCATATCCTTCAATGAACTTACACTATTCCTAGAGAGCAGAAAGGCTGCCAATCCACATGAATGAATCATTCCAAAACCTACAACATAAACCTATTAGCTGGTCAAAGGCCTGTCAGGGTGCTACAAGCAGAACCAGAGAACAAAATGCTGGTTATGTGCCACGGCACAAATGTACCACAGGAAAAAAAAAAAAAATATACCAGGCACTGAAAAGAGTACAAACAAGCTTGCTCATCAGCCTTTACCCGAGAGTAAAAGCATCAGAGTTAAATATTCTCTATGGTCCAGCCTTGAAGCAAGGACAGACGCAAGTGCAAAGCTAGCTGTTCAGTAAAGAGTGCAGGATTTTGATTTCTCTCTTCAAGAACCAAGAGGCTCAGAAACATCCATGAAAATGTGTTCTACTGAGCTGAAAGAGCAACAAGAGAAGCCATAAAACAAAGGCTGAATGGTAGCCTTAGAACAAAAATCAGCATGAAAAGGCTGTCAGGTAGACCAGAGCAGCAATCTAACCTACTGTGGAAATTAAGTAAAACGCCCAATGGAGCTAGCAATTCCTCTGCTCAAATATTTAAGGAAAAATTGAGCCCTGTTTACCTGGTGTGGAACAGCAGCATCCCATGCAATTCTCACCAGCAGCTATGTACGGCAGCCAGAGGAATAGCAGGGCCACTAATCAATTTTAAAGAAAGGAAATACTTAAAAAAAAAAAAAAAAAGCAGCAGCCTGATGGAAAAGGGCTGGACAGGATTTCACACATTCCTACCTTCTAACAGAAGGCTGCTCCTGAATTTCCCAGACACAAAGCCCTTGGAGTTATAAGCATTTCTTCTACTTCTCAGGTAAACCAAAACCCAATGACTTAAACTGGAAGTGATTTATGAATCACTGACAAAACTTTGGCAAACTCTGGCCACATCACTCCCATCACAGGTCCCCCTCCTACATGCTTTTGGCAATTACGAACCTGTACAAGGCACTTTCCAAAATGATACAGTTATTTCCAAAACAAGTTCTAATTAATTGGGTTCAGAAAATAGGAACTATTAAAGGGATATAAACAACTTTTGGTTTTGGTGGTTTGACAAGGAGAAGAAGTTAACCTGGGCCTATCCTGTTAGTGCCACTTTCAAACAGCTAAGTATGATGTATGAATACAGAAAAGAAGCAAACTTAATACAAGATGTTAATGAATCAAGAGGAATTGCTCAAAACACACCTAGGACAAAAAAAAATAAATGATTGTAAAATAAGAGAGATGCAGAGTATGTTTGCTAAGTAACAATACTAGGACAGATCTACAGTTGGCACTAATCAATAAATTTGTCAGGGCTTCTGTGCCAGACAGCAGTCAAAAGAACACCATATCAGGACCTCTTACTGTAACACCACAGAGCACAGCAAAGCCAGCCTTTCCCAGCTCCTGCATAACCAGACCTGGAGTAACATTTCATGATACGTATATTAGTGTCAGAAATCCCCATCCAGCCAAAGGAACTTTAGACAAAAAAAACAACCAACCAACCAAGTGGATCAGAAAGGCCCAAATGAATGATTTGCAGCAATCGATCAAAAACAAGAGCTGAACTGAGATCAGGCAGAACAAACATAAAAAGATACATATTCAAAAGGTATGAACAGATAAAGAATTAATCATGCTCACATTAGCATTACTAGAGAAAGAAAGGTCAAGATAACCTTCCTGAACTTCATCTGCATCTGTCAAAAAATCAGGCAAGACAGGACAGTTCAGAGCACCCCACACAGAATAATCCTGCTCTGGCCAGGAGATAAAACCAAGTCATACAGTCTCTTTCCATCTCTAATACTCATGTTCCTTTAAATAATCAGCCACTATCTGTAAATCTTTATTAAGAGCTCAATCCTCTGATCGTGTGGAACATAACTCTCAAAGTATTACTAACTCTGCAAGATTTGCTATTGCCTATGCATCTTATGAAGACTGGTTAAGTCTAGATTTTGAGTAGCAATTAAAATGGCTTTTTAGATTTTCTGTCACTTCCACAAATTGCAAGCCTTAAATCTCAATGAAATCGCATATAAGCTTGGTAGCAAGTACTGCCTGTTACACAACAGAAAAATAACATTTTTGCTTACTGGAGAAAGTAAGCAGAAATAAAAAAAGGAGCATCAGCAAATTAAGTTACATTACTTTACACAAAACTGAGTAACTGCTCCAAAAAGGTCTTTGCTTTCACACAAGCTGCACCAAATTATAGTTTCCCCAGTCCCTCTGCCCCCATTTAAAGGGCGAATGGGGTTGTCTCCAGTTTCCTCCTTCATTTCTGTCTGCTTTTTCAGAGACCACTTAGTGCAGCAGCATGGTCACAACTCAGGGCATCCTACCGACAGCACAGTATAGCAGACAGGCTGGTGGAAGTCCCTTCTTCGTCACAGCAGTAGGAAACACACTCTTAAGCCCTGCCTACACAGAAAAATGTTGGTTGGAATTCAGCAGCACAGATTTAACTAACTCAGCTCTGGACCTGTTTGTCCTTGATAATACTTTCAGCTAAAGTATGTGCAGCACAAAAGAAAAAAAAAAAAAAGAACATTAAATCCTTTTATCCCCCTCCTGCTGACAGGTCCTTCCTTCAGCTAAAAAACCCTGTTACTTACACTACTACCCCCCGAGCCTTGCAAGTTCTCCAATCCAAATATAACCTCTGCAGAACTCTGGGTTGTAAGAGGAGCAGGGTGCTGGGCTGCTCCCTCAAACAACTCCTCACTCAACAGTGTAACTGTTTTACCACACAGCCTACCTCTACTTTTCTCCAGTAGCTCAACTCTTAAGCATCATCTTATAAAGAGAATTGTGACTGACATGAAAGGCAAAGTCAGGAAATAAAGTTAAACAGCCTAAAATACTCTCCAGAAGACCCCAAAACTCTACTGATTCAGATGAGAGCAAAACTAACAATTTTTTTGAATGGGCAAATGTTTGTTCATCATCTTTAGTACTATAGACAGCTTTTCCCCAAATTTCTGCAAAAGATCTGAAAAATTACCCGCAACAGATCTGTTGATGATGGCCGTTCCTGAGGTATTTTCTGTAAGCAGTAATCAACAAATCCCCTAAAGGAGTCTGACCTGTAAATAAATTTTAAGAAGTTTTAAATTAAGAAGAAGCTTAGGATCTGGAATAGACGCAAACTTATTAGTGCAAGCAAAAGAAAAAAAAAACCACAACCTGACTAATTTGTTCTTAAGTTTTAGGGCAGAGAAATTACCCAGACTTTTCCAGATTCTGAGTTAAGTTGATCCCATCAGTTCTTTCAACAGCTAAAGGCTGTTGAAACAAACACAGACACACTATTATTCCCAACCACAAACTGAAAACCAGGCAAGAACTATGTGTACCATTCACTATTTTCAATTTTATCTCAACTCCTTAAAAATAGATGACAATGAAATTATAGTTAACTCCAAAAATGTACTTCTTAAGTCAGCTGATGAAACGGCTCTCTAACCCCTAGAAAGCTTCCCACCATTTGTAGCGCTGGCTCTAAAGTGCCTTGATACAATGATTAGTTCACCAAAATTTTTGGCTAAATATGAGGTTGTGTCACACCTGGAAAGAAGAAAACTCATCTTCTAGGTGCCACTGAACTTGGAAGCAGCATAGAAGTCATCTTACTTACTCCCTATGTTCTCAAAGCCACAGAGAGCACACTGGTGGACTACACACAAACTGCTTGCAATCAGGAATACTGATTCTTACACTGTATTCATAAGTTGTCTCTACTTTGCATTGCAAATCCTACACAGAAGAATGTGGATACCAGTGTACAGATATGAGACCAAGGTCTTCGAACCTTGACAAAATGGACAAAACAGATGATTAAGTAAGGAAACCAAAGTGGTTTTGCTAAAATGATTAGCAAAGAAATAATCGCTAGGCATTTAAGCAACATAGTGTAACTGGGGGAACTTCACACCTCTCCAGGAGAAGCTATCGCTTCAAGCCATCTGCAGACTCTGCCAAGCATCACTTGATAGCTACATTCCACTCAGGCACAGAGAACAGGTAACCCCTTTGCTTCCACAGAATAACAAAGCATTCCCGTATCAAAGCTCAGACTCCGGAACAAGCCTGTAGCATGGGCAGTATTTACTGGTCACAATGCTCTGATGACTTTTGAAGTCACTCACTGGAAAAAGATAATCTAATTACCTCTATATCCTGCATACCTCTCCCTTCCCTTTCTCCACATTTCAGTTGCATTACAATGCTAACAACCCCTCTGTCAGGGATCTTTTGCAGCTGGAAACTTTGCTGATGCTGAGCTATGGCTCGCTTAATGCATCCAAGATTACTTTAATTCCTACAGCATCTACAGCCCCGTAATTAACACCTCCACACATTTAGATTGTAGCATAGCCAAAGTGACAGAAGGTCAAAATCGAGCCTGCCTACACAGGAGCACTATTTGAGAACGCAGTCAAAGCACTACACTGCAACAAATACTTTTCTTGTCAGACTTTAGCCATGCAAAGAATGTCACAGAGTATTTTCAGGGAAATATAACAAAAAAACCCACCATCTAGTAATAGCTCTCTTACCATTCATTTGACTGTAACGTAGGGGAATCATTCTGGGCTATGTGATATAAGGCACTCATTGCATTCATGTTGAAAAGTGGAGGCTTCCTTTCAGCTAGAAAGAGAAGAGAAAGGTGTGATAAAGCAGTCTGGAAAGAAAAGGAGAAAAATATGGAAGTATGAGCAAGGTATCACTGCTAAATCAATAGCTCATTACTGTCATCATCACATTTAAGCTAATTATTTTAATATTCTAGGTTAGAGACTTGGACAACCACTCAAGGAAAGCTGCTATTCACTTGAAGAGGGGATGAGAAATCCAGAGAGAATGGGATGCATATTATAAGGAAAAGTTTCCAGTAAATTTTACCTTAACTGCAACATTTCACACCTGACCTACTATGGTACAATCAGCAGAAGCTGACTAAACCAGAGCTTAGACATACATAAATTTCCTGGCCATTACATGGTGTATCAATACCTACAGATCTTTGATGCACTACTGTGGCACCTATATTAAGGAAAAAGAGTGGCTGCCTGTTTCATTTATCATTGGCAGTCACCTGCAAGTGGGACAGTTTGCCAAATTTGCTTGCCAGATGTGTCATTAACTCCCCCTAACTAAAATTCTTCCTAGTCCTTGCACCAAGAGGACACCCACCTACCAGCCCCTCACTTAAGGGGTGCAGCAGATCTCACACAGAAATTGAGAAAGGCTAGTTTTCACCACCATCTAAGGTCAGTCACGCCAATCAGCCAACGATGCCAGGATTTTAAGTTCATGTCAGGTCAGAGCAATCACTTGTCCTTGACATGCAGCATGCATGCAAACCACTGCATTTTCTTTTCTTTAAAGACTACATACTTTTGGCTACACAAGAAATCAAGACATAAGCATTCAAAGAAACCCAAGTGGTGCTCAACAAGAGATTTCCTCCCACTGCTACCTGACTGCACGTTCAGACATGGAATCATGCAAAGGCAAAGTTCAAAGTTAAAAAAGAAGTTTAATACTTCTCAAAAGGGTAATGTTAAAAAAAGCAAACCCATCAACTACGTAAAATGGCTTGGAGGTTCCTGACTGAAAAGCTCCATAAGATATTTTGGGATCAAGACTCAGTGCTAACAAAGGGTAGCATAATATCTATTCTACTACAGTGATCTATGAGAAGCCAGAACACACCTAAACTACACACACACAAAAGAAAATAATCAGTGGCCATGCAGAATAATACAAGTCTAAAACTTCTGATTTTGGTTTTCTTTATATCTAAATACAAACCGTGTCAGCAAGGCATTAGTGCTGGCACATGAAATACAGAGTGATATTACTAGTCATCTACACCATTACCATCTCCATACTGAAGTCAACACTTCTTCCCATTCTATATGTCCCCTTCTGCTATATATATTTCTGCTGATTAAACATTTATAAATAACATTTTCACTGAACTTGCCCTTGCAACAAGTTCTTGATTACTGCTGTTAAGGTTAAGTATAATCCATATCAATAGTATTTCTGAAAATAATCTACTCAGCACATGCAATATCAATATTCAAACTTAAAATGCACACATCTGCTCTGTATACCTGCTATCACATCTACATCTGCTTCAGGTTGTGTGGATGCGTATCATTTGCCCTTTGCAGTGCAAACCCTTTTCTTCTCATGTAAAGAACCTGTCCACGTTGATTCATGTCACAAACTTTCAGCTGAGATTGAAGATTTTTGTTTTAGAGAGTGAGGAAGTAAGAAGAATTGAAAATTAAATGTAGGTCCCTTCTAACACACAATTCTTAGGACACCAATTCCCTTGATGTAATAGCTGGATCAACTTTCTCCAAATCCAGCTTGAAATACACAGACTACAAACCAGTTTCCTCTCATAAAAGACTAGAATCCTCTAGCTGTTATGGGAATAACTGAGTACACCAGATTAACAATAAAGCACAGCAGCATTAGTGGCTTGCTCTTGATTTGCCAGTGAGTAAAAGACTTAAACTCAACTGTCCGTGCTTTCCTAGTCAGGCTTCTTAAAGGAAAAAAAAAAAAAAAAACCAACAAAGAAAGAGAGAGAAAAACACCAAAAAAAATATCTTAAAGAATAAGAATCTTCCATTTTTTTCAGGACCTCCTAATAAACATTGCAGACAATTACTCATCTCAGCTGCCAAGTATTTACTCACCTAACTCAATACACGTGATCCCAAGAGACCAGACATCCACCTTTCCATCATACTGTCCCTCGTCCATAGCAAGGATCACCTCTGGTGCCATCCTACCAACCACAGCGCAGAACATGCAGGTTAGGGGATACAAATTGTGACTCCCAGCACATAGCTTAAAATGAGATGGTTTCATCACCTTCAGCAGCGCAGCAGACGAGAACTTAAAGAGCCAGCATGGAGCTGAGTAAAGCCATGCTGAAATAAAACGATGCTTGCCTGCACTAGCAAGTCTTCCAAGAGGCAGTTTAAGAAAGGAAAGTAAATAAGAGGCCAACCTGATCATCTTGCTGTTAGCGCAACATGCTGGCACATGGGAGACCCACACCAATCTCAAAGGCATTGTACCTGCAGGCAGACAGCAAGGTCTGGGAGAGTCCTAAAGGTATCATTTGTACTCCCACCAGAGATGGTGGGTTTTCCATTGGCACACCGGGAGAATTTTCCAGCAGATATACGCAGCCTGTGAGTGTAGCTATGAAAGGAACAGGGAAATCCATAACAGTGGGGAAATATGGTGGTCCAAGATAAAGGGATAAGTAGGGGGAAATGGAAGCAGCAGGCCCAGCCTGCAAAAATTCAGCCTCTTCTGTTCTTCAAAGATGAAGCAGGCTTCTTGCCAAATGGACTTGTTCAGAGGCTGGGCGATAGGTGACCTCCCATCAATGCCTGGGGCGTCTGCCACAAAAGTAAGTGGAGCGTAAAGCTATGCTGGTTCACTATGGTAAGAATGCCAAGCACCTGAAGCGACTCGTAAGCAAGTTGCTTCAAAACAGAATTGAAGTAGCTGTGTGACTTAGAGTCTGCATGGCCAGATTAACAGGATTCCCTTTCTCCATGTCGTTGTCTTAGTTCCGTTACCTATGGCAAGCGTTAATAATCTTTAAGCCAATGGCATTACAACAGTCGAAGCATTAACTGGTACCATTTCAAAGTGCTGCACAGCCTACCTCTCTCTACTCATGGGCACTGAGGAAGAACACATTTCCTGAAGAGCTGGACACAGGAATTTTAAGAAAACTGCTCAGTTAATTAAGTTTTTGTGCCAGATATTATTTTCAGATTGTGAAACGCTGGAAATAGAAGAGAGCAGTCTTATAAATATGGAAATATTGCAGGCTTTACTCACCAGTAAGGCGTTCCCACAAAAGAATTGGCAGGGGAGACTATAGATGCAGACCCAAAATCAGCTAGTTTCACTTGACCTGGTTCTGTTAGAAGAATATTTCCAGCTTTAATATCCCTTTAAAAGAAAAAAAGAAAATTATACTTCTGGTTCCAGTAGAATAACTTTCAAAAATTTACAAACACAGAAGTCCACTAACTTTTTCTCAATTAAACATTCATAAGAATCTAAGAATATTTAGAAGTCTAGTATTACAGAAAGCTAGAGAAATCAGATCTATGTGTTTTTGTGGAATGGAAAACCTGGCTGTACCTAGAAAGGACAGGGAGTGAGGGAAGTGAAGAAGAGAGGAGGCATGGGTGCAAGGTTGAGGTCCCAAACTAAGATCCAGGAGAGATGTATTGGGGTACTATGACACCTTATGTCAGCTATGACACCCTTAATACCAGATGTGCTATTTTCATCTTTCAAATGCCCTAGAATTCCTTATCTGATCCTTCTTACAACGCTCTGATAATTCACACATTTAAGAGATTAACAATAATGACACTACTGAAATACAAAAGGTACAAGATCTATTCAATACCTTTGGCACCGTAAGTTTCTCAATTCCAGCAGTAAGCAGGATAATTTCAAATTAACTGCCCATGAAATGCTGCGAAAGGTTAACTCAATTTGCATACCTCCCAAGACACTTGGCAATGACCCCATTCAAAGTTTGAAACAGACTTGTCAGATGTAAAATATTTTTTTCTTTCACCCATCTGACATAAAAGGAAGAGGACTGCTTTAAGAAATTCAAGTCTACTTATACATTGCCAGCTGAAAATCCCAATATAGTGAAAGTTCCTTAAAACCCTGATACAGCAGTTCAAAAACAAAGGGAAAACCGCACACTAGGTATGCCACAGATGCATTCACATGGGCAAAGCTATTTACTTTTGCAAAAGCAGACCTTCAACATAAATGGAATATGTGTAAGGGATTCCGGTCAGTCAGGCTGCTATACACTATATGGTCTGGAATACCTCCTCACTATCTCTTAAAAAAAATATAATGTATCTTTCCACAAAAAAAAAAAATAAAAAAAAAAAAAATCAATGAAAACATCAGCTTTTCTTATCTGGTGTTCAACCTGTAAACACCTAAATACCAAAGCCACTTACCAGTAGTATTAGACCTCCAACACAATTTACTGTGTATTGCCAAATGCACTCATACTCTGACCCTGTGAAAACTGAGCTAATAAGGTAAATGCGAAGGGAAACAAAGCTATCTTGTATTTGCTGCAGAGGAAAAGCATACACTGAATTATCACACACCAGTTGAAGAATAATAATTTTTGCATAAAACACAACACTGTAGACCCAGAGAACAGCTAAGCTGAAAGACCCTGTAAATGTAGTGTGACACAAACACTGGTGAGATACCTTTGTCTCCAAAAGCCAGCACACAAAAGTCAGAGCTGGGATAAAGGGAGCCACAGAGACAGTTTACTTACAGTATTTCAGCAGCAGAGCCAGAGTAAGAACCTCTATTTCTCTATATCCCCATTCCCAGGAAAGTACTGCTTCAAACTAATACTACGGAGTTTTTTTGCATGCATGTGCTACTCAAAAACATCCTGACCTGTCTTCATGTTTGAGGTCTATGCATCTGTCACTTCTGCAGAGAAGTGCTAAAGATGTCTGGTACGTGCAAGAACGAACACCTCAAAAGTACAAAAGAGACAACGCAGGCTGTCCTCTCTGCTGTCATCTCCACTGCTACTTCTACTGTACAACAACCAGAGGACTTAGCAGCCATGTTACGTATCAGCAAACACATCTGCCAGTAGGTTTGCCTTGTGCCTGCAATTAAACAGGAACTAATCTCACGATTTGCCATGCCAAGGCATGCTGCTAGAACAAAGGGGTGGCAAGGCTATGAGGAGAGCCGGGTGCTGTTCCTGTGTCCCCATGAGGTATCCCCTTACCCTGGCCCTGCTGCCTTTGCCTTCCTGCCCGTGGGGCCTGGATGCTCTGCCCCTGCCAGGCAGCATGTGCTGTACCCTCAGGCTCCCCTGTCGTTGTGCACATCAGTACAGCAGCACCCCTTGCTGCCCAACAACAGCACTAGGACATGACACTCTTCTGTCACTCCTTTTTGAGGCCCAACATCTATCGGGAAACTAGAAATCTCTTGATGGTCTTTTCCAGGAGAGGAGACTTGCCTTCCCATCTCAGGAGTTACAAGGCTTACAGCTCTTGGAAGACAACCAGTTAGACTGAAAGACCCATGTGGTGCCCTCAGCAGCCACCATCCTTATGGCCACTGTGTCAGCAAAATAACTTCTTCCAATTGGAAAGAGAAATAACCAACTTTGGTCTCAATCTGCAATAAACCTGCTAATGGAAATGTGAATGGAAAGTTCACACAGAGCAGCTAGTATTCAGTATGTGAAATGCTGAATTTAAAACACACTAATTGCACCTTCTTAGAAAGTCCTAATGAGTATAGAGAAAAAACAATTCTCAACAGTGCCCATATAGGGCATATATGCAAACAGCTGATCAAAAATAATCTTATTTTAATTTCATGAATTGGAATTAATGTTTAAATTAATATTTCACTTAAATATAATTTAATAACCATGTGTAGATATGCCCCAAATAGTTATTCTAACAAGTGACAAATTATTCCCGTCTCTAAAAATCCCTCACTGACTCAGCCTCAGATATACGAATTTTCTGTCTCAAGCTTGCCAGTAGACTACAAAGATGCTTTTAGCCCATAAATCAGTCTCAAGCTGCCTCATTATGATGACTCTCTACTCATTACAGTAATCTACATCCATTTCACAAGTCCCTGAGATATCAGTAGTACCCAAAATTAGAACAAAAAAAACCATAAAATGAGAACATGCAACATTGTTGACAAGTGAGTCAAAAAAATCCAAACTCCTGAAAAATACCCATTATGAAAGACAGATCTAGAAGCTACCTCCACAAGCACCCTTTAACAAAAATCTTCCTCTGCCTGTGTGCTCTGACTTCTCCTAAGGTAGTTTTACCCTTGACTTAGGCTTTCATTGACTGGTTTCTGAAAGCATGAAGTTTTACTTACTCATAACAAAATTCGCACTATGTCTAGTCTTAAAAATAGTCTAGTTCTATCACTCCACTTTATTTGGCAAATTTAGGGTGATTTTTCCTGTCTGTGTTTACTGCCAACATTCAGGTGCATCCCTTGTTACCAGGTATACCTGGTATAGAGAAAAATTGCTGATGTGGAAGAGATTCAGCACAGGATATAGCCACATGAGATTATTTAGACCAAAAAAATGCTTTCCTTATTAGCCAGCAACTGTTATTTATACATCTGCCCTGGCATTAGGAGTACCGACATGTCTATTAGATAAAATTTTGGTAGAATAACCTTTACCAAAGTTGCTTAAACACAGCAAAGCAGTTTTCAGGCTCTACAGAGTGGAAGACGGAAGGACATCCAATAGCACCAGGCGCTAGCCTTACCTATGAATCTTACAGTGAGAGTGCAGGTAGGCCAGCCCCTGCAAGGCACCGTGGGTGATGGCAGCAATCTCCACTTCCTGAAGTGGCTTCTTGTGAACTACAGAAATAATTCAAGAAAAACCGTAAAAAGGTCAGTGTGATCTTTTCCTGAGAAAGTGTTTTTAAAGAGAAGGAACTCCACCAGTTTTGCAAAATATAAGGTGAACATCATCTTCCTTGTACTAATTTCCTACAGCCTGACAGCCACTAGCAGCTCTGAGTCTATGCACAGCCTGTGCATGTATTTCACATCATAGGAAACTGTATTTTTCTTTACATTCCTGTTAGGGCCAACAGTTACTGTTAACACCAGGAGATGTGTCTGAGTGCAGCTTGCCAAATGTATTTGAAATGCTCATTTGGTCCTTCGCAAAGAAAACTTAATACTTTTTTTCCTCCAACAGCCAAAAAACAGGAAAATGAGGTGAGAAACAACAGCCACAAAGAGGTGTCCCCCAAAGTACACTCCTGTATCCCTAAACATGACCAGCCTGTGACTTGGCTGACTGTACCCTAGATACAAAAAAGATACAGCCCACAGCGTACTAGTTTTTACAAACTTTGGCTTAGATTCTCTATTCCTCTGCAGGTGCTGCTGTTCTAGTTTTGAGGTCACAAGTCTTTTGTCCTATAAAATAATCCGTAATTATTCCTACAAACTGCAAGTCAAGGACAAAGGCAATCCCTGCAGGTTTTTGTTACGGGTATTCAGAAAACAGGCAGCCTGCTTCAGTCATCAAGGTGGAACAAATTACAGGAACATAGCTATATACATTTACACCTTCATTTTACAATATATAAACGTGCATGCCAACCATACGTAGCACTGGCCTCCTGGGAAAGTCTCAGCTTACCCTTGGTATCACAAACACAGGCACTGTAGCTACGGAATGGAGTAGCATAGACAGACCACCTCTACCATCTGCAAAATACCAGTCTGTGAGAAAACAGCCTCCCACTGTACTCAGAAGGGGCACTAGGAAAAAGAAAATCAAAGACTATATAAAACTTACCCTCTAGCAAATCTGAAGCTGATCCTAAACAGTACTCCATAACCAACTGCAAGAAAAAAAAGCATGCTCTTAAATTATAGGGTAGACGCTCACCCAAACAGTTACTACTTGAATGGCTAAGAAATAGTAGAAGCAAATAAAACCTGAAGTTGCAAGAAATGCAGCAAGTGATGAACAAAATAAAATGCTCCAAATATTCCAGCAATGCCAAGACATCTTTCATTGTTGTAAAGAAGGTTGAGGCACTGCAAAGACCGTGGGGAGATACTGTAGAGAGTGTTACATAATAATTGTTTAATCTGCATGAATACAGAGGCCTCCCTCAGAGAAGCAGGGATTTGTTCCAATATCCTAAATACCTATTCTCTTTAAATTACCTGGAACCTTCTTCAGAAGAAAGAGACTACAGGCAGCACGGGATGAATACTGCTGCATGTAAAGACACTTTGTGTATTCAATATTTGATTGCTGTACTATACGTTTTCTGCTCATGAAGACCTCTAAATGCCACATCATTCACTCACCCATGCTGTATGCTCTTTCAGGTAACAGCCCTTATACTCTATAGTGTTGGGGTGCTTCAGCTGTTGTAGAAACTTGACTTCTTTGATGATATCCTGCCACTTCTAGTAAAAAAAAAAAAAAAAAAAAGAGCAAAAAAGCATAAATACATTTCTCTACTTCATCCCCTACATACTCTCATACACCACACATTGTAGGACAGTCTGAAAAGCAACCACAAAATTATTTTACAATGTGAAGACTTTACAATGTAAGACACTAACAATCTAGGTGTCATAGCTGCAAAAACACAGCTCTGTATCTGCTGTCTGGATCTCTATTGCTGCACTGAGACCCCCTCCCAAGGCTTATTTAAACAGACAGAGGAGTGCAAAAGTTGTGGGGGTTTTCCCTCATTTTAACTGCAATACATTTTACTTAAAGCATTGCTTCTGTTTTGCATATTGAACTGTCTGGTGGTCTCAACCTTGGTAACATCTGCCCCAAGAGACAACAGCACCTATAATACGTGCTAGAAGTAGTAGCAGTTAACTGTTCACCTTCCTTTTGTAAAGCAGCACAAAGCCACTGACATTCGGAAGACCATAGCACATGTGGGAGACCAACAGGTAAGCAAGGAAAAAATGAGTTGATAACATCCCTGCTTGCTCTTAAGGCAAAACACATTCTCCGGTGCACATCAATGCACCAATTCAATTGAACAGAGCCAATCCAAATTCAAGGCACCCCAACACAAAAGTAAGAGGAGCAACTAACAAGCAACAATTGAAATGAGACTGATATTCTGAATACAAGGTCTATGCAATCGTAGATTATAGATCCTGAACAGTGTTTCAAGCAGCTCCAAGTTTCAGTCTATGCCTCAGAGTGTTATGGTTGTGGTTCCAATAGTCAGTGTGCTCTTTATGCACTTACTACTGAAATTATTACCATGGTGAAATAACCACCATACAAGCATTCTGAATTGCCATTCATTTCCTTAAACTGAACTATTTATCAAAATTTGCATAAACTCATTTTCCTTCTACAAACCTCCATGCTTCCTATGGAAGCCAGCAACAGTTACCGCATTAAAAAGCTGGTCTGCTAGGGTCAAATAAAATATACAGCTAATTTCACTGTTCAGATTTGCATTATAGTTGCAACAACTTCTGCATGCAGAATTGGCTTTATTCACCTTACCTCATTCGTTTGCTTTCCACTATAGGACATTTTCTTGACTGCCACCACCTCATTAGTGTGGGAATTTGTAGCCTACAGCAGGGAGGAAAAAATAGATTGAAAAAAAGTTTCATTTTTTTTTCCCCTCCCCATGGTGAACTGTGCCTTTGGCAAATGTAAGCTTTTTTCTCTTTTATTTCACCCCTGCAAGCTCCTACATCTCCAGAGACATTTTCCTCATTTTAAGATTTACCAGACAACTATTATGATACTTTTTCCTGACTTCACCTACCTGTCCATATCCACTGTTCCTCCCTCAGCCCTTACTGTGCTTGTTGCCAAAAACCAAAGCCCAATATTGCACCTACTGAGAACATGCAAAATACAGTTGTATTGGAATTACAGTAAAAACAGTTTTAGATAAACCTTTGGAAAAATGTTTTCCAAAGAAAGAAGAGATATATCAAAACCTCTATAATTTACAAAATCCCCATATAATATTGATATTCTTAAACAGCCATTTCAATTTCTAGTTTCAGGAGGATGCTTCTTTCTGGAATTTATCTCAATTTAAAAAAAGCAACCTTCCTTTTTCTGCACCAGATCTCAGTTTTGCAATGAATATTATTCAGTCATCAAAATTCTGCTTTTCAGCAGCCTGTATGACACAGGGATGGTGACTGGAGGCTGAAAACTCAAGTTTTAGGAAGAGCTCTACTTGCCTGGATTGGCACTGCCCTCATTTCTGCATGTTAAGGACAGAAAACTTGAAGGTTTTAGTCTTTAAAGAGTTGAAATCCCTGTACCTCCAACCATTTACCATTTTGGGGACAAAAAATTAATGACAGCTAAAAGCTTAGAATACAATAGAAGCTAAATGTGGTAAATCCTTCTTTCAACTGGTTGAGCGGATGAGTACTATACTTTCAAGTAATGTATTAATGAAAGACATTTCATGATGCAGTGACTTCAAAGAAAAAAGATGTTGGTGAACCAATAGAGCACAGGCATTACTAAAGGGAGTTGACACACTTATACTCTTCACAGCACACATTCCTCCTCAAATGAGTTAGAGAAAGCTGAAAACAAGTAACTTTTGGATAAGGCAAAGCCCTTCCTAATCACTCACTGTCCTGATTCAGCACATAAAAGATCAAGAGTATTTTACTCAAATGTATGAATTAATTCTGGCATTGTAAAGAAATTTCCAGGTATTCCAAGTATCTTCACATGAACATGGTATCTTTCATTTCAGCCTTAATTTTTTGCCAAATGGATCAATCCCATGTTCTCACAGTTATGTGTGAAGTTCTTGCTGTATCAAGCACCTGGGATCCTCCTGGCTGAAATAATTTAAAGAGCTGTACAAGCACACTCTCAGAAATATCCACTTGCTGGAAGTGGGTTTGGCCATACTTAGATCTTTAGTGAAAAGCTTGGCAGAAAACAAGCACATTTTGCTTGCAAAACCTCTTTCACGCTGCCCTCAACTGCTTTATCACTTTTCCTTATTTCTAGCATGGATATAAGTAGGTTGTTTTTGATGAAAACTATTCTTCTGAAGTGTCAAAGCAACTTAGTTGATTTCATGTCAAGTTAACATCAACTTTAAAACCTTGTGAGAAGTGGCATATTTTTTTCCTTAGCCTCCTGATATATGATGTATCATTTCTTTCAAGCAAGAAAAGGAATTTCAAATTATCTTGCCAAGCCTTGGCAATAGTACACTGGAAAACAAAACAGCTTGCAAAAATTGAGCTTAAGCTGAAGTTTAAACTAGAATAATTATATCGATCCACAATAATAGAGACAAGATACAGATCAATGTATTTGCTGTTCCTAGTAATATCAGTACCAATTTAAATAAAAAGGGCAAAGAGATGCAGCCACAGCCTAACAATCCATGCCCTGCCCCTTTTTCTGTATCTAAAGTCTCTTCCCCATTCTTCTGGATGATTTAGAAAGCCCTGTTCCTTCGAAGTTTTTTGACCTATTCTCCTCTTTTGCTAGGAAGTATGTCAGAATCCCTGGAATCTTGCCACAACAATCCGAGATCTTGTTGTTGGCCCCTGCCTTACTCTAAGATGCACAAGAATCAAGATGTAAGACAGGCTACAAAAGCTTTTAAAAAGGAGGAAAACCAAAGCAAAGATGCACAGCATCCCTGTGTGGTAGGAAAAAGCTCTAGCATGATCCATACAACGCAGCATATAGCTGGAGGCCTTCCTTTGGTGAGCGGATGGATCCCAGGCCACTGTGCACTGAAAACTGCAAACAGGTGAGTTTCTGCTCATGACTTATGTACACAGCAAGACCAGGAAAAGACTCCAAAGAACAACTTACTGGATGACAAGTGCTTCATGCAATAGGAAGGAAAGCTTTAGTTCTAAACAGTGGCAAAGAAAAGTGGTGATGCATCTCATTACTATGTTACTACAGAAATATTACTACAGGCATGACTGCAATCCCATCAACCTCAGAAGATGCAGCTGCTGCTGGCAGGATATTGCAAGAAGCTACAGTCTGGCTAAACTCTCCAGTGTTTTTAAAGCACAGATCAGTTAAGTGAAGGAGGAAGAGAAGCATCGGCAAATCCTAAGTCTTTCACCTAACCATAGTGACATCTCAGTTGTAATCCTGCTTGGTAGGCTAGACCTCCTCCCGCAGAAGTATGAGGAACTTCTGAATACTGGAGCTAAATGATAAAGGTGGTACCTTCCCTACTTCATCTTTACCCTAAAGCATACCATGCATCCTTTCCCTTTGGTTTTGAAAAATAACTGGGTAGGACCTGCCTACTCCCATCTGAAAAAATGCTTGCTCTTCTTACAGAGTTGATCAACATGTATTCCAAGTTTTACAGCCTCATCCTCTTACACATGTAGTACATTTAACATTATACTTTCCCCAACTTGTCACTTACTCCAACATCTAAAAATGACTGTCCCACTGTTCCACATTATACCCTGTGGAATTATAGCATTCTCTCTCAAAACACACAAGTACTGCTTATCTGACACAAAGTATCAGGCTCTTCTCCTGTTCTAACAGTAGTTCCACCAACACCTCCACCCCTTTAAACAACTATAAACAATGAATTGAAGTGCTTGCAAATAACTCATGCTAGCTACTGCTAGCTTCTGGAGTTACAGGTGTAAGGGTACTTATCTAAATGCTTTAATGTCTGATATTCAGAAATTCCAGTTCTAATGAACCTGATCTTCTGGAGTGGCAGGCCATGCAGCTTTAATGTATCTTTGATTTCTTCATACTGAATTCTATTTTAGTTTCATTGATACCATCTGGATTATAATTATTTCCAAATCCAGTATTTCGGATTTAGCTTTGTTTGATACTAATTGTAAAACCACTATTCTTCTTGTTTTCCAGATTAAATTCTCTTGACTGTATCAATAACGCAACACATCCTTCCCACTTGAATTCCTATTCCTCTTAGGACTTTCTCTTTGCTTTTGCCATGTAAAGATTTGCTATTGCAGATAGTATGTTAAGAGATGAACGTAGGGACAAGGAGGATGACAAAACAGAATGATATTTCAAAGAACTCTCTACCTCCTAAATTATCAGAGCAGCAGACAAGCAAATCATTCAAAAGCCTGAATGAGATTTGATGTGACTTCCACCCAAGCAGACACAATACCAACTCATTAACAAAGTAGCTTTTAACTCCAAATGCATTTTCAATTAATTAATTCATTAGATTTGCAATGATTTACAAGCATATGAATGCTTTGTAGAGTATCTTGAAATTACAGTTTGGCAAACTGTTTAAATTCAGCTTTCAGCATCAGACAGCATGAGATACTATATACCTAACCTGGATGGCTGAACGCACTATTATGACTAGTCAACTGCTACTATAAAGATACAGCTGTAACAGTAAAGAGCTCAGGAGTGCTCTGGAAACAGTTATTTTTGAGATGTTATGAGAAAGCTAATACAGAGCACTAAGAGCTCAAAGGATGCTCTTTTACAAATGCTGAAAGTCTCTAAAATGTCATTTTAAATGGTTCTGTTTTTCAAAAAGGAGGTAAAAAACTATACTTACGAAGTAAACTGCTCCAAAACTTCCATGTCCAATTTCATGTAAACCCACAAATATTTCTTCAGGATCATCTTTGTAGAACAGGTCAGCTATTTCTGGGTCCTTTGGCACCCCTTTGCGCATGTTGAACAGTATTATGAACTAGTTCGCGCTTTCAATTCCCAATCAATTTCTTCCTTCATCGACAAAGTAGTTTGTAGACAGCATTCAGCACCTGGTGAAAAAGTTTCTTTAATCTATTTCCTTTACACTTCTTCTCTGACAGCAAAATAAGAGGAAACACTTTCAGGAGCAATAGACTTCACTATTGTTTCCTTCAGCTAATTCTTTTCAATTATTAGTCCAATTTAGATATAGAGATTAAAATGCATTCAGAGTACAACAGCTCATTTATCTCACACAGGAAGCAAGTGCTGCAGTTACGCTGAAGTCCACTTGAAGACAAGAGCCCTGTTGCTATGCAAAACATCCTGTGATATGAGTTTGTTATTGCTGGTCTCCTACTGTGTCCGTTTTTAGACCATCACTGTTATTCCTCCTACTTTTCTCTGCTGTTTGCTTTGTTTCTCTACTCCCACTTGCCAGCTGGTGGTAGTAGAAAAGTTAGATTCTATTCCACAGAAACACTTCACAATCATATGATTTTTATTTTTTTTATTTATTTATTCACAGCTATAAGACAGCTAACGCTACTGGATTGGGATGGCTCCCAGGTCACAGACTTATTGCATTTGGAAGACCCTAGATTCCATCACGTAAGGCAGATCTTTACCTCCTTAACATCTTTCTTTAGCATAAGCATATAATTAGAACAGAACTGAGCTGCATTTAAACGGTTTCCAGTGTTCATCCCCAAAGTTTTATTTATGTGAGGGGGGAAAATAAACAAAGAAAAAGTAAGTTCAGGAAGTTTCACGCTTCCTATCAAAACATCCTGAAAAATCTGCATTGGTACATCAGACACCGGTGCACAACACAATGACAGATGCCTCTACTCATCTGCTTTTGACTTCTGAAACCCAGTAGATTATCTGCAGGTGAATCAACTGGAACAGCTTCTAACAACAGTCTGGAGCACATCTAAAAAGTTCTTCCAGATACATAGTTCAGCACCTCATTTATTGAGACCACATCTTCTCTGTGCATAAAAGAAAAATACTTCTGCAAACATGCACTAAAATGTTCAGCCTACCTCATGATGTAAACAAGTGTAACATTTAAAGAGAGACCATCTGAAATTCAGCAATCAGATAAAATCAAAACTAAAACACACATAAAAGGCTTTAGGTTTCATACTGCAAGCGCCATCCAGACAGAATGATGAAAGCAGAGCAGAATTTTGGTCTGATGCTGAGACAGTGTCCTTGGCTCAGGATAAAGTAATGGAGCAACAAGCACAATAAACAGTGGTTCATTAGAGGTGCAAAGTACTCTGCTGGAGCATACCTGGGTAACTGTGGCACAAAGCATGCTCTGTGGCTCAGATTCCTTTCAGCAGCATTGTCCTGTGCTCTTGTCTCCCCAGACTCTATGCACTCTCTTATTCTGCAAAGGAAAACAAATATCAGTATTTAGAAAAAGTATTTTAAGTTTTATACCTTACTCTAATACACAAAAATACTACATCTAAAAAACACCACCGACTAGCAGGGCACCATTTGAAAGTGTAGTTAAAATGAGTACTGGCTATGAATGCTAATGGTAAAGATACGCACTTCTTGTGTGGACTATATCACTGTAAGAGAAGAAACCAGGAAAAGTGGTTAAATGCCAAGTTCTTTGAGTTTTTATAAAGACACTTAACCCTGCAGGGGCATAGGTGAAGCATGGAAGTTTGCTCTTCGAGTACACTTTTTAGATTGCCTATAAAAAGGACAAAGCTCACAAAGCTGTCTATTACTTAGCTCAGTATGTTGTACCTGATGACATACAAGACTTCAAAGTCAGTCCTAGGCATTAATAAGACAAACATTGTCAGATTCCACCAGGGAGAGACTAAGCAATGAAAAGATGAAAAAGCAGGGCAATCACTTAGACCCATCAGCTGAAGTCAGGTCTAGGTTGCTCACAGTTAAGGATGCAACTCACTGCAGTCGCTCATTCCTACCGGCGTAGCAACACTCCCGGACAGCCACAGCTGTCCTCTCTCTCAGCGGGGTCACACACAGAGAGCTTGAAATCAGCTCGCCCTCATAGAAAAGGTTATCTTGTAGCCACTTCCACAGTGGAAATGCTTCCAAGTACAGCACACTGCAATAGTTATATGGCCAAAGTTTGAATTAATATGCACCTGAATTAATGACAAGCAAACTAACTCATCTTTGCATTTATTGGGGGGGGGGGGGGGGGGGGGGGGAAGAGCAGATATCCTCCCAGTAGTAGCTAACCTTACCAAAACATGGTATTTTTGTCTACTGTTTTCAACACAGTGCAATACTATCGAGCTGTTAAAAAGATACATTTGAAGAGCTCCAGAAAAAGGTTCTGCAATTGAGTTTAAAAAAAAATATAAAAATATCAGGTGTAAACAAAAGCTAGATTAATTAAATGGTTATCAATTCTCAGCTGATTGGCCTCACCCAAAGGTGCTGTATTTACTACATGCCTGCAGACAGGGACGAAGAATGCAGTATTTCAGGTCTGGCATTCTTCAGCCAGGTGAAAAATCAGTTTGCCTTTAGAACAATAAAAATAAGCCAATGAAGAAAACAATTTAGCCATCTGTAGCCGAATGAATTTCTCTGCCATAAATAAAGGCTGTGCAGCTCTAATATTCAAGGATGAATTAGTATTTAAAATGGGAAACTAAATGTCAATATATAAAGTTAAGCCCCAAGTAATAATGTCATTCTCCAATTAGGACAGACATTCATAGTGAGGTGTACAATAAGAAAATATTCTCAGCAGGACTATTATTTTCTAGTAGCGATTATCAGAAAAACTTATGATGGAAAGTGTATTGAGTAATTTGAATCCTGTTGATCTGAGCATGATACCAACTGCTCCATATATGCCTGCAGTGCCTCTTGGTACAAACCCCAAGAATCCTCTGCACAACGACATTACAGCACGAGACATGCGATTCAGGCATGGGACAGCACAAACCAGAAAAAGATACAAATCATACTGCTTTGAGGTAAGCTGGCAAGGTCACAAATTCTCAATATTAGAACTCTCTTCTAGATACATGAAGACTGAAATAAAGATGGTTTAAACAATGGCAGAGCATTCTGGGAATTGAATGCAATCACTAGGAAAAAAAAAAGTTCAAGCTATGGTCAACTTAAGCAAGTTCCTTCAGTTAAACTACCGAATTAACACATCAAGAAACCTTTTCTACTAGAAGCCTGATTTCTACTTTTCATCCTCCAAATAACACACCTAAAGCAGCACTTGAGACTCTGCATGTTCTGAAGATCACAAATGAAAACAGCATTAGTCACACTGGTGGTGGCTTACAGAAGTGACAAGTGACTCAAGATTTTCAGAGTTTGGGAGATCAGCATTTTGTTCAGCCAAGGCCATTTGGCGATGCCTCAAACTGCCTACCTAGAAATTAAAGCTTTCAATCAACAGCTACTAGTGAAAAATCCCTGTCTTGGATGAAAAACTTCTTGTGCCCCATTTCTGAAATACTGTAAGGGGCTAGAAAAATAGGATGAATTCTTGAGAGCAAACTCAGCATCAGAAATAATACTAAGAAAAATATTTAAAAGATTCTCTGAGAAATAATTCTCTAATGAAGATTACAGAACATATTATGAAAACCAGAAAGAAAACTAGTTTTTAAAAGGCCTACAACTATTCCAGCGACAGCTGGGGAAAACAGTGTTATGTTGGACATATCTATATGGCAGTGACTCTGTTTCCGTCACGTCACAGGCAGAGGAAAGTAAAATCACTGGTTACTTTAAAATCCAGGTCTTTGTGGGAAATGCACCAGGCAACTTGTGGCCTGCCCAGCACAGAAGTGCCCAAAGCGATGGTGAAATGCTGCAGAACTGCACTGAAAACTACAAGTGCAAGATGATTATGTTCTTAAATCAATGAAGCAACCCTGCTTAGAGCAGTTCGCTGTACTACTCCCCTCCTCTCCCACCCTTCAAACACAAAAGCCTAGGAACACAATCCAGCCAAAGTAAACCCCTCCGGATGGAGTGGGTTGTTATTGCTGTAGTTCTGGCCCATTGCCATTTTATCATAGTGTTTCAAGGATTTTCTACTCCTCACTTACACTAAATGACACAATATCCTGGCGTTTTAGTGGCTGAGGCAAGACAACAGCAGGTCTTATCATGGAGTTTCACCAGAAAATGATGGCAGAGAATATCTGAACAGTCAGGCCAGGAAGTAGATAGCAGCATGCTACTGCCTAAGAACAAGGAATGGTAAATTAGTGATGCATCCTGTGGGCTACTCATAGACTGGACCCTGCATAACGCTCAACAAGTCTCACTACTACAGCAAACAAAGTGTTTTTATTCTCCCACCAGTTTAAAGAAAAGCAAAGTGCCCTCAATCATAAGCAACCCTCACATTCAAAAACCATGCGTTACTGCTTTTGCTACATATGTTTGCACAAAAATTTTCTTGCTACCAACTACAATCTCCAGGTGAGAACCGGTTATATACACTGATAACAACAGAAAAAACCTCAGTACAGAGGAAGCAACAGAACACAACTGGAAGTGCCTTTCAAAAGTGCTCAACTACCCACATTTCCCAATATTCCATGGATCTAAAATTACGTCCACGTATAAGATGACAGTTATACTTGAGAACTCAAGTATTACAACTGCTAATGAGATGTCTTCACAGAGCATGGCATCAGAAAATTCAAGATATTTACTTCTTTGTCATGTTCACTAAACAACTGGCAACCTGCCCAGCATCCTCAGTTCACAGTGCATCCAATACACACAGCAGTTCCCACACTCTACAAGCATCTCTGTTTCACTCCCATAAAGTGTAAGGGTATGGCTTGTAAAACACAGCTTGACTTGTGTCTCACAACACTACAGGCCTGTTTCAAATGTGTACAGGAATACACAAAATTAGTTTTAGTTCCCAACTACACCATGGTACTTCCCAAAACAAGGACAGTTTTCCAGTTCAAGAAGAAAAACAAACTACAGGGAACGAGGTGGAACAGCAGCAGATTCCACTCATAGGAGGGCACAGCAGTGACACAGCTCGTGCGTTCATTTTTAGATTAATATTTTCGGGAGGAAAATTTTACACCAGAATTCTCTTCCCAAGAATGACAAACACATTTCACTCTCTACAAAATCTCCAAAAATCTGGAAGACAACATTAAGAAGGAAATTCTCAGACAGATTCAGCTGATAAAAACTGTCCCAAATAAAAACCTTTTGAGCTCAAAGTAGGCACATGCTCAAGTTCCACTGCAGTCCTCACACACAAACTTATATTGTTTCGTTTGAGTTCTGGGTTTTGGTTGGATTTTTTTGTGTTAAGTTGGAGCTTTTTTGTTCTCTTTAATTGCTACATATGGCTAGCTTTCAAGGCCATACACACACTTCACCCTGTGCTTTTGCAGCTAATTCTGCAGACCACAATCTCGGGTGAAGAGTCTATTACTTCGCAGAAGTGGGTACTTTGGCTTTTTGAGAAAAGCTTAAAATATGGAGGCTCAAGAGTCTGTCACTGTAATGTCTTTGATTGTTAAGAATTACTTTCCAGCTAGCATTATGTAGCTGAAAGCAACGAATGGGGGTTTTCCCCAGTATATTAGCACTTAGTTTATTTTAATGTTTAAAACAGTCAGATAAACATATCTGGTATATAAATTCAAGCCACTTGTAAGTCTGATGACAGTGTATACAAAAAGCAACTGGACTACAGCCTTTGTTTGCTTAAATTTATCACTGATTCCAAGAAACTCAGAAAAGACTTAACTTTGGCCTAGAAGCAGCAAGCCCCCCCATGTCTTCTCTGCAAATTTCTTTTTGCAAAATGATCCAATTTGTATGTAACTGAGTTGGAAGGTACCCAGTGACCTTCAGTAGCAAAGAAAAATATTTTTGAGTATTGGAAAACACTCTGCAGGTATCAGGATAGTGCTCCCTGAGGGCACGTGGCAGGTGGATCGGGTTCAGGAATCAGGACACAGCCTGCTAAGAAAGGTGTATAATGTAACCAGAACATAAGCACAAAAGGTGCCCAGTCATACAGTTAGCAGCCAAGACCCATAAGCTAGTTCCTACAGTACCTTTTTTGCTCTGCTTTTCAAAGAAGTAACTTCCCAGAACATCCAAGTCAATTACACAAACCATTTTTATTAACATTTGCATAATATTTGGATGCAATTAAAGCTCTTCACTACCTACAACTTCTAAAAACAACTGCGAGAATTCTTTTTTGCCACGTGTTCAGCTCCGCAATCCACTTCAAGTATCACCCTGACACAGACGTACTTTGATTCAGCATTCTCCAGTGCTCATACATGCATCAGGTCATTTAGAGTTAACAAGATTACTCATGCTAATAAAACCCCCTGAATCAGAACTGACTAAGGTGATCACTGCACACAGTGCCCTGGGGATATGAAATTAAACTAGTAACTTGCAGGTCTTATTGCAGATACATGCCTTCATTGAAGCAACTTTTTTACCTGATTAGAAGCATGAGTTTTAAAGGAAACATTGTTCCACTTGCAACTCCTCTAGGACTAGCATTCATGTGTCAAGAATAAGAAAATAAATTTATTAAAACAATTAAAAACATAAAACCAGTGGACTTAAAGCAAAAACCCCAAACAATTAGTTTTAGTTGTATGGAATGTTTCAACAAGTATGAAGTCAAGCAACACACCAGCCAAAGGAATCGGTACCAGCTGTGTTCAGAGGAAGTTCTCCTGGCAAAGACACCAGATATTATAAGATATGGCAGAACGCAAATGGATCAAAAAACCACCTGTACATTATCTTTCTCCTTGAACTCCAGGAAGACCTTATAAATGACATTAAGCTTCAGTAATTTCAGAGTTATTAGGCACTGGAGTGAGGAACTAGTGGCATCTATGGCACTCATCTACCAAAAAAAAAAGTTCTTGTTTATGAACATGAAATAGCACAATATACAAGCTAAAAAATTACACTGATCCTCTAATTTTCCTAAAAGTAACATTACTCTGAATTGTGCTGTGGAGATACCCTGGGAGCTAAACACAACAGACAGGAATTCAGTGATTGCAAGACAAACGCACGCAGCAGCACACGCCATGAAGAGCTGCAACTATTGATACCCTGAATTCTGACACCATGTTTTTATGTTCCAGAAAGTTCAGCCATCCTTCCTGGATAAACTTTACCACAGGTTAGAAGAAAATGAAGGTAACAGTTATTCTGAAAGCAACATCCTCTTCCAAACCTACTGTTCAAAGGCTAAATGCCATCTTTTCTCTGCACCTGATCCAAATCAGCACTATTAGTCCTACTATTTGCTTCATGAAACTCCACAGAATTTTAAAAGCTGTGAAATAGAGTGCTTAATTCTGTTGTTGCTTTTCACATTTTCATCCAATGGTTGCTTAAAAAAGCAGGAACAGAACAAGGAGGAATACATCTGAGACTTCTGATACGCTCATTTAGGTCAACAGATAGTCCTCAATTTTGAGCACTGCATAGGCCTTCTGAGGTATTAAACCTGGCTTTAAAAGGGTATCTGTAATTTTTCTCTATAATAATCATCCCTTCATACCCACAACCCTCTATGAAAGTAGGTAAAGAATTCTGACAACTAAGGTGGTCTTCCCCAATAACATTTACCTACAGACCATTCTGCGACAATAAAACCTTTTTTCCCCCCCAGATGCGTAACAAAGAACACCACTTACTAAGGACTTCATACAACTCTAGTTAATTTCACTACCTACGAACCAGAAATGTTTGCAAACATTATCTGCTGTGTTCACAGTATAGCAACAGCACAAAGAGAAGGAAATGTGGTATCAGATAGTTTTCCAGCTCAAAATTCCAGTGTCTCTTTTTAGACAGGTTCCCCAACAGAGGCTCAAAACTACTGCCAGGAACAGCCCTGCTTTGCTATTGTCCATAGAGCAAAAAGGAGGGGTGGGTTTGTTTGCATTGTTTTTCCCTCTTCAAGGAACCTAGGAACATCTCTAACAACAAAGTTAGTATCAGGCAGCCTTCCCCCAATACCCACACAGCTCAAAATGCAGCCAATGACTTTAAAAGACATATGTTTTTGACTATCCTGCTGCAGATGTTTTCGTGTTTTGAAAATTTTACAGCTGTCAAAAAAATAATTACATGATGTTTTTGATGACAAAATTGTGAGAAAGCTACTAGGAATGGGTTAAAAACTAAGGTGATTAACCCAATTCTGACAGTCATCAAAAGTAGCAAACAAGTTGATACGCCCAAATCTTGACTGCAAGTGGTATATTAAGAACAAACTGAAATAAAAGATATTATAGCATTTCTTAGTACCTGGACACTTGTCCTTACAGGCAAGAGCCAAGCCCATTACCCTCTCTTTGCTTTGCTAAATATGTGTCATTCTAGTTACCCAAGATCATGGGGTAAAGCCTGGGCTTCCTTCAAAAAGTCAAACAGCACCGTTCTTTACAACAGATATGTAACGAAAAAGCAAAACTTCACAGCATGAGACACTGGGTGATGCTTCTCAACAATTTTCCAGTTAAATTTAAAACAATTTAATGAAAATATATATGTCCTTATTTTGTTTAAGGGTAATTAACACTATCACATTTCTTTGGTCAGAATGTGTATTTTATCATAAAATCTAGAGTGCGTTACTAGAATTTTGCAGGTTTATTTGAGAAGATTAAAAACAGTCATGAAATAAACCTTGTGTAGGTAAAAGAAAAAGGCTTCTTGCTCTGAACAAAATTTCTCAGTATTTCATCATGGCACACTTGAAATAATTCAGTAGTACATCTGGAAGGGAGGAAAAATACATGAATCATTCTACATCCTAATGTACATAAGCCCAAACAGCACCATACAGAGAAATATAAATTTCTTCCTATCTTCTCATCAATACATCTCTAACACATCACATACGGGTCATGATTTTTTCTGTAGCATTTTTATCAAGCTCATCATCATGTTGCTTAAAAGACAGTGAGCTCTAGATAATTATAAATTCATGACTATTATGCTGTGTGCTACTCAGAGGCAAAAATAAGTCATCAAATTTGTTTATGAAAGATGAGACACCAGAACGCTCAGAGTTTCCTACCTATTAATGTAATGGCTTCCAAGAAACTGTATCCATTTTGTGGTTTAAAGCTATTTTTAGATATTTTTAAACAGTTTATATTTTGACCATCACATAATCAAACAAAAAAGACAGCAAATGGATAAATCTGTTCCCTAGACTGTCCAAGATGATTCTGTACTGAGAACTGACCTACTGCTCACCTGCATTACAAATCAAAACTGTAGGATCAACACCGCTGACACTAAAGCAATCAGTGACCACCAGATCATTTAAATAAGCACACAATGAGGCTGCACACATACCTCCCTCTGCATTTCAAGCTCAGTTTCTCTGAGATGTAGGAAGTGACTATTACAAAAACTCTGAACATATAAAATTTCTATGAGTTTAAAAATTAGTTTTCATATCATTAGCTTAAATGGCATGACTTCGGATTTGTCCCTTAGAGTAAGACAGAAGCTGCAGGGAACAGTTCGACTTAATGGAAGCTGACATATAATTATGCTACTGAACAGTTGCTTTGTGCTACCCAAGGAAAAGGTGTGTTTTAGAGGAGATACATGTATATATTTACATATGAAAAGCCTGTGATATCATAAGGGCCAAAAAGTGATTTCATTATGTAAGCAGAAGACAACGAGTAAGATCCTTTAATGTAATGGTGTCTTAGTGCATCTACGTAATTTTTGTCATAACACTAGCTGACTTTGAAAAATAGTTTTCTACTTAAAAACCTGTTTATTCTCTTCTTGCAAGAAAACATAACTCAGTGATTTTTCTGGAAGCTATATCACAGCAAAACTGGCCAAAAAGAGAGTCGTGCAGTAGGTCGTAAACAAAAAGAAAACAGATGCAGACTGCATTCATCACAGAGGAGGGAGAGAGAGATTCTCTGACCATGGGGCGTCAGAGTACTTCACACAACAAACCAAACTGTGATTATCTTTTTTAAATTTTTCTTTCTTCTGTTTGAAGAGACAGAGGAAGGTAAATTTGAGGTATGTCCTTCACGATTCTAAGACAATCCATGGAACTTCATTATGCACTTAATATTAATGAAAACCCTGAACCTCTTAATTTCTGAAGAGAGTTGCACAGTGCAGTGTATGTTGTTCATCCTCTCCGTTGATAAAGGTTTAGACTGAATCCTAACCTCACACTGCTGCTGGTTTAAGCAGCAGCAGAGAAAGCACAACATTCCAGTGTATTCCCCCCAGGATGTCTGGTCTTCTCTGCATTACACTTCCCCACTATACATCGCTGCCCCCACCCTTCTTAGCCCCATGAATCTCTCCCAACTATACACTTCTCCTTTTATAGACCTCCTTCCTTCCTGCCTCCTCTGTGCCAACCAGAGATAACGCTTTAGGAAATAGCCTTTTTGACTACTTCACCATTTTGGCTCGGTCTGCCCCCAGTGACTGACTCCCAACACACCCAGCTCTCTTCCTGACCTATTTACAGGCACAACTGCAAACATTAACATATATAACAGGAATTTTTTCCACACTCATATAATTAAAAATGGCTGCACCTGTTTCACTCAGGTGTTTAAAGTCTGCTTCAGGAATGGAATTAAACATGAAAAAGCTTATTTTTAAAAACTGACAAAAATTTCATTTCATGTGGGAATACTATTATTAAAAGAAAAACCTAATCTAGCACATACCAGCCAAGAGAGAATCAGTCATTAATATTACATGACTCACCCACTGGCTTTCTAGGTTTATTATTTTATAGCATATGTATTTTTATGGCTAGTAATAAAAGACACACAGAAGTGAAATACAGATGTCTAATGTCCAAAACATCATTATTATCAATAGTAATTGTGTATAAGAAGAGATTTTTTATCCTCTATGAATAGAGTACTAGATGGCTGAAAATCTGGAAAGAGATACTGTGCTGCTTTTATTCAGGATTCAAAAAGATCTGAAAAGTTGCTCTGTCAGGCATCATACGTGCTTATAATATGGCCCTCTTGAGGATACCTCTTCTTTAGGATCATTTTAACATCTTTATGACAATTACAGCAATTATTTACATGCAGCAGTTATCACAGAATCATGAAAGGACCAAATACATTTTTATCTGCCATAATACAGTAAACCATCCACAAATAACACCACACACCATGAGAGCATCCAGCTTTACACAACACACTAATAAAACAGTCCAACAGCCTGTTTTACAACCACAGGCATTTAATTTCCCAGGCAGCTTCAGTGAAGCTAACAGTTATTTGGTGCATAAAGCCAGGATAAAGCTCTGCAGGCCAGGAGGACGCATCAGGGAGGATGACACACCAAGAGGTTTGGTGGTCTTTTTGTTCCTGGGATCCCTCTAAGGGTTTCCATGTACTTTTGTCCCTCAGAGGTTTTGAAGCCAGTACTGTCCATGCTTTAGAAAACAGAAGCTGTTAAAATGAGAAACAAAACCTGTTCAAGGTCACTCAAAGAGTACAGCAACTACAAACAAAATAAGAGGTTTGCAGATTAGAAAGAACTGGGGTGGCAATCTTGCTGAATAATCGTCTGCTGGGGAGAGGGCACTGGGTTGGGTTTGGGGTTTTTTGGGGGTGGGGTGGGGGTGTGTGTGGGTCCGTCCCATCCCGTCCCCCCCCCCCGGGGTTGGGGGGTGTTGGCTAATTTACCTATCACACACATTGAAATAGGAAGCTGGTTTTCTGGCCAACTGAACATTCATAAAATAAATCACCCAAGATCTCTTAAAGACATAAATAAAAGCAAGTAAGTGTATGAAATCTATAAATATATGCAACCTTTCCAAGTTACTCATTTCTGCAGTACCTCAACACTACAAGCTGGAGTGATTTACTCATCACTGAGTACCCTCAACAACAAACAAATGCTGCTCAAGTAACTCCTTCACCTGCAAGCACATTCTCAGCCACTCTCTAACAGGGTTTACACAAGCCAGCACTGCACTAAGCTCTTGGGAAAGGACCATGCACAAAAGAAAAACCCTTGCCACTTGCTGAAGCTCTTACCCATCTCACAGGGTTATAAACTAATCAGTGAGCAACATAAGTTATAATCCTTGGTCATACAAACTAAAAAAATACAGTATTTCAACAGGTATTTACTCCTCATCCTGCCCTATGCCTGAGTCCTGCTGTACCTGGAAGCATGAGACCTGAACCACGGCACTATAAGCAAAAACCACTGGGTACCTCTCTTAGTTACTGCTGGTCCGTTTTGCTTTAGTAAGTTTGTTCTGTGACATTTCCAGATCTCCAGAGGTTTCTTCATAGCTTTTTCTATTTTAGGAACAGATCTACAGACACAAGTTTCCTCTATCTTCTCACAAGTTCACTTAAGGAAAAGCACAAATACTGCTGTTATCTCACAGCTTGGTTTTGGCAATTATATTTTATGGAGAGCTGACCCACAAATACTACTAATATGCTTGGAGGAACATTTATATTATTAAGGTCACATTCAGGTTTGCATCTCTCCTTGCACCTCCAGCAGCTCTTTTCTGAATGTAGTTTAATAAAGGAAAAATATGTTCCATTTTAAAATACACATGCACAAATTTACTTGTTAAAATACGGAAGAAAAATCACAGCATTTGTGGAAAGGTTAAAGAGGACTTTGATTCAGTCCTTCAATAACTCCACTAAAAAAAGGTATACAAGTAATTTAGGTTTTGGACATACAGAAGGCAGGGAATGTTGTTTCACTTTCACTGTTGCTTATTCCGAAAAAGAGCATGCATTTATTCCATCACCTGACAAGGTTCAAGAAAGGCTTCATATTTGTCTTATATTCTTTAAAAGCAGCCATCAGGATCTCAGCTCAGAGAAGAAACAAAACGTCTAGTTATCTGATACTTACTAGTTTAAGAGAAAAGCTTTAACATTACGTAAATTCACTATCTACAGCATGCTTCGCCTAGAATATCTTGTTACCCCTTCAAAATCAAGCATTGTACACTGATTATTTCAAGAAGAAGCAGGAATAAAATGTAATCCTCACTGGATGAATGGAGAAATAGCATAGATACTGTCATAGGTGTAGGAGGCTGTCCTCATTTCCTTCAAGTCCTTTTCAGTAGTTTAAGATGCTACAGAAGCCTTTCCACTGCCATGTCACTACACAATGAGTATGCAAATACGTGTATTCATCCAGATCAAAGGCACCTTGCATCACTAATGCACATTTCTGACCACCACTTCCCCCCTGCCCCTTTTCTGAAACTGCTTGAGACCTTCTGCAAAGCCTGGCAAGTATCACTGCATCAGACTTACTCCAGAACACTGGAGTAATATTTTGGTATGGCTCCAGGAGTTTTCCTGTATTTACACTCTCCAAACTGAAGTTTGGGATTCTAGAGTACAGCTCTGCAGTTTTGACTAATTCAGATATAACTTAACTTGTAACTTAACTGTATTATATATCCATGCTTGTCCATGCTGCTTTGGATAACTCCATCTTAATTTAGCAAGGCGTGAAAGACATCCAGGACTTCAAGAGACAGAATTTCTATCTGCGTTTAATGAACTGCTTTCAGCAGCAGCCTCCCTCTCCATCATGCTAGCACTGCCACTTGTACAACCCCACACCCACTCAATCAACAAGCTGATCCAGACAATTAACAACCCAGCAAAAATGGCTTGTTCTCTGACCGGATTTGGTCCCCAGCCCCATTTCACATTTATCCATGCAAGCAGGAATAAACAGCCAGGGGCAGGAACTGCTTATGCGTGCGCTGCCAAAACCCTCAAATGAGGCTATAATGGAGTATCTCCACTGGAGCTGCAGTCACTAAGATATTCAAGGAAAGTGGTAATTTCAGGCCACCCATTTATCAAAAGACAATGAATTTAACACCTCATCCTGAAGCCTACACACACTTCTCTCCATGAGCAGGTTCCTGGGTAGTTACTGAAGATTGTGGCAGCTCACCAGTGGAGTGCTGCAGTCACCCCTTCAGGAGGCAACTATATTTTCCTGTAATTAATACACTGTTACCACCTTTTGCTAATTCACTGTACTTGACAAGTAAGCTAAGAAAATAATTGTGTTGCTAATATGCTGCTATATAAGACACCAGGATACAGCAATTGCCTCAAAGACAACACCGAACTCAGAAATCCTGTGTTCTCCAACTCACAGAGCAGGCTGTTGAGACAGAAAGAAAACCCCCAGTGAATGATGGTATAATCAGGGATGATGAATGGCTCCTTACAAGGTAGGAGAGCATAATGGAGATGACACAGATGTGGGGGGGGAGGGCGGGGAAGAGAAAAAAAAGAAAAACCTCAATATATTGTCAAGCATATCAATTACAAGTTGAGAGTAAAACTGAGGGGAAGATAAGGGGGAGAAAAAATAGACTGCTGAACTGAAACAACTGTTTTGCTTTAGCAGACAAAATTCTGAGTTAAGACTGAAATTACATCTCAGCATATCGTGCCACCTTTCCCATCCAAAGAATAGACAGCACTCAGACTCTTACATTAACTGGATAATGGAGAGGTCCAGGTCTGGGATTTCAGCCTGAAGTTTTATTTTCTTGGCATTTATCTGGGCACGACAAGCCTTTAATGTTGCTTTAATCCAGATTTCTAGCAGTTTTAACTAAAAAAAAATAAATAATGTTTTAAATTAGAACTGGAGGCAGAGGGAAAGTTTGCTTTATTGGGGCACTGGAATCAGACGTGTAAGATTAACTCAGCTCATGAACAGCCAGCACTCTGCAGGGCAGCTCAGAGCCTCCTCCAGACAAACACAGTTTTGGTTTCAACTGAAGGGAGATCAGCAGAGGCAGGCAGCACGAAGAGAAACAGCCACCTGGGTTAGGATATGCAAACTGGCAAATACCTGTCCCCTCAGCATACTCGCTCTCTCTTTTTTGTGTGTGTGTGTGTGTGTTTGTGTGTGTGTGACTGCAGTCACAAATAATCAATATACAGTTTTAACTGACTTTAATTCTAATTTTAAATAATCTATGCTTAAATTTCATTTTTCCACTTGAAATTAAAAATGCAAGTTTCGATATTGCATCCTTATGTACAGGCATGTCCCCAGATGAGTTTTAAAGTACTAAGATTTAGTGTTTCAGAACATTAAATCCGGAGAGAAAAAAAATATCAGTAAACAAAACCTACCTGGTGTCCTCAAGAAAACAAGACAGAAATAAGGCTAAAATAAGGGATGGGACTAATCTTCTCACAGGCAAAGAAAGTAGACTTGGTCTCCCAGGACCTAGTGCGTCCTTTAAGGAAAAGTGGAAGGTAGATCACCATGGCAACAGAGTATTTTATGAGATACTTTAGTAGTGCAATATGTTATGCTAAGAACATAACAGATAAGGCAAGAAGCAGTCCTCTTCCAACCAAACAGAAAAGCTTTTAGCAAACACATGGAGTGCATCCCTGTTTGCTGTAGTTTCCAATAATGAAAATCTGATCTTTCAAAAGACACCATTATTACCAAAGCTTAATTTAAATTCTCTGGTCACTGGGCTACCTGATGAAAACATCTTAAGACTTACACAGTCAATGAAGGAAAATTATTATATGGGGAAGGTCAAATTTACTAACTGCTGGCCCAACGTCTATGCAAAGCACCTAAATCACATCAGATTATTGCACATCTGCACAAAAATAAGAAGTGACAGAATCTGGGAAGGTGGCTGCAGATACAGAGAGGTGCTTGATAAAGGTGCCATATAAATGGCAGCCATTTACAGTGACATTTGAGAGCAAGAGGAAACAGGCAAAAGAAATTCAGATCAGAGGCATTACCAAAACAAGAAAATAGAACAGAACAGGGCATCAAAGAAAATGGAGAAAGACCTTACCCTAAAGAATAATTTAGAAATATCTTTATATCTGTACTAGCAGCAACCAAGGAACTGGCAGCTGATATGGGAATGTGCATGTTCAATGGCTAAGAAGCAACAAAATGTAGGCTTATTGGCAAACACTGCATAGGAAGAAGAGACCATTTACAAACTGCTGTAAGATACGATTGAGTTTTATTTCTGCTTTATTGATAAGTTACTATTTTGAATTGTCACCAAGAAAACCATTTAGTAGTTTGCTATTTTTGAGAAGGCACCTGGAAAATGACATAGATTTATATATATTAAATTTAACACCACCAAGTAAGTTTCAGTCACTTATCCTGTAGATAACCTTAATTCATAGCAGAGATGAATTTTAACATAAATCATTATGTTAAAACCAAACAGCCACGTCCACCTTGAGTGGCTTAAAGCTGAAAGAAGTCAGAAGCAGAACAGTGGCTGATGAAATGCATTTGTTACAAAAGTAGGGTAGCATACAGTAGCAGGAATATTTTCAGCTACTCGCACACACTGCTGAATTTTAAATTAATTGTAACCACACAGGAAAAAGACCTGGGGGTTGCTGTAGACAGCTCTCCAAAAACATCTGTTCAGTGTGCAGAGGCAGTCAAAAAGGCAAATGGAGTGCCAGGATGCATAAATACAATGACAGAAAGCCATGCCAAAAGTACTAATGTCACAACAGAAATTAAGGATCAGAGATATCTTATTATTCAAATACAATATCCCCCATCAGATACATGAAAAAGGCTACAGAAATAAAACAGAAAAAGAAATAGAAGTATTAGATGTGGGGGAAAGCATCAACATGAAGGTAAACTGAAAATAAAGCCAGCTTACATAGGGGATAAAGAAGGGGTAATGATGCATTAAACAAAATGGGAAAAAGAGCACGTGACAAGGCTGTCCTTTCTTCTGCCCTCTGAGAAGAGGTAGAGCAAGGAATGTAGCCAAAAGGTAACAATTTTCAACTGAAAAGTAGAACAGCTAATTCAGATAGATAGAAACAAAAAAATATTATGTGTTTCTATACTGCATATAGAAACAAACCCTTCTCAGTTAATGAATTCACTGATTTGTAATAGTGAATGCAAGGCTCTAAACTAAAAGCTCAGATAATGGCAGTGGAAAACAGAACAGTTCCATCTCAGCCAGAAGACAACTAAGACCAGTATTAAAGTACAAAAAAAAACACAACCAAAAAACCCCAAACTTTTAAGACTGCCTAAGACCAGTGCTCAAGTAAAAACCCAGAAGCACATCCTTTGTATGTAGGTTATTCACTTTTGCTACTCAATGGGCCTTTGTTCCCGCCTCTGAGAAGATGAGTTCAGCATCTTCATAATAAGATCCAAGTTCATCACACACACACACCCTAGTCCCCCTGCAACTAGTACCTGCATGCTATAACCATTTCCCTATAGATGTACTTCAAGAGTTCTCTTTTCTTGATCCAGAGTTTGACAATAAATTCCTGTCAGACTCTTATTGCAATCCAGCACGTTTACTTCTACAACCTCCTCAGTTCATTCCGTTTTCTTTCCTTGAAGAAAAATAAAACCCACACACCTGCTCCTGCCATCTGACTCCAAACTTCTTGTTAACCTGACTAGTAATGAAAACTGGTTTAAGCCACATTTAGTGTTCCTTGTAAGAAATTATCCTCGCCAAATTACAGTTCTATTCGTTATGTTACTTCAGTATATTCCAGCAATGTTGAGTGTGAACAACAGCTGAAGATATGAAATAGATCAAGAGTCTTTTTATTCATTATTTCTGTGGCAAACTCCTGGGGCAACAGGTTTTACATACGCAAGGAAAGGAAAAGTCACTTTTTCCTTCTGTAGATTTGTTTTTGTCTAACAGACAAATTCCAGTTACACTTTCTAAAGCTCCTTGGAGCTGTCAAACTTATTCCAAGGGTGTTCTGGGAATAAGAGTTATTATTTGAGGTTTGGTTACTATGGAGAATACGCTAATCAAAATATCAAGCAAAAGTAACACACAAGCCAGCATTCCATGGCTCCCATCACGTACAAGGCTGCAGCTCAGTACTGGTCCCCACTGGCAAGCAGTTACATTTGACCATTGCCAAAGCTAACCCAATAGAAATACCACCATTTAGCATCCCAGTGCTCCATGATTTCCTAATTTATCTAAAGAACTTTCTTCCAGCTGATGCTTGGGTTTGGAGCAGAGAGGAGCTGCAGCGCAGTGCTGGCGGTGAGCAGCGAGGGTGTGTTGGAGCAGCTACAGCCAGCAGGGACAAGTCTGCACCACAGCACCCTGCTTCTCCTCACTCTCCAGTGTTAGCTTTGCACAACTAAGGGCAGCCACGCTGCAAGGTTCCCTACATATACAAACCAAACAGATCTAGTTCCACCCTTCTGGATTAAAACACAGCCACTCGAGTAGCTGCGGCCTAGTGATTTCAAGAGACAAATGTTTAGGCATCACTTGACCACTTAAAGGTTTTTTTATGTGGACAGATACTGACATAAAACAGTTGCAAGTTAACATTACTGTGTGAGCAAGGCCCTAGTTATACAATTGTTTATTTACACTCTCTGCCATATCAAGGCTGACTTTGCAGGAAAACAAAAAATAATAAAATAGTAATAATAATAAAAAAAGATGAAGACCACCAGACATGACTGGGCATCCTTAACATTAAGTCTATGCTACAGAGTTTGATTTTTGACAGTAACTCCCCATTTTCTATTAAAAAAGTCCTCCACTACTTTTTTTCTGCAAACTCTGCCTTGGCAGCAAGGGTAAACAAAGTAGTCTTTGAAGACTGTAGTAGAATTTCAGTATCATAAAATAATCTCAAATCTCATGCAATTAAGCCATTAAACTTTTTAACATAAACCAAAAGGGTCTTTTTGCTGAATAAAACATCTAAAGTTCATTCATTGATATGATCTTGATGCCCTACTTGTTACCCTTTTAACCAGGAAAAAAAAAAAAAAGCCTGACTGAAGATTAAATAATACATGAGGTTTTTATCTAAAGACAACTAAGCTTAACTGTTACAGTAAAGCTTTCATCACTAGCAGCGTCTTTGCCAAGAGTATTTTCCCCTGCAGGCAACGTTGTTGGACTTAAATCAGAAAAAGTCAGTCGTTTATGTCAGCCTGTTCCAGTTCTGCTTTCTATTAAGACAAACTGAAGTCCTTCTCCCATCGCAAATGCTGGGTGCAACACTCATTCTCCCATGTTTCATTCTCTTCTCTGTTAACGATGCCATACCTTCACCTGTTTGGGTATGGACACTCAGTTTAAATTCCTCTAGGAAACAGATCCCCATATCTCACACAGGTACAAGACAACTACAAAATACACACTTTACAATATTAAGGCAAATTCTCCAGAAATAATCCAATCATATTTGTCCAGGCAAATATATACAAACATCCATGCAACCATTCCTATCTTGTGATTACAGTTTCTTTTCCACTTAACATTTCACCATTGATAGTTTAGACTTCGGGGAAGAAGTACCTGTTGAGGAGGTAGAGCAGGGAAACAAGGTTTGAGGGTTTTTTGATACATTTGTTAAGCAAGTTTTCAATACAGGAAAACAATCTTCTACTGATAAAGAATATCATGCAACCTTACTGAACGTGCTCGCAGTATAAAGGTTTTCTGCTGTTTGATAGTGTTTTGCATTACACAGAAAACATATGTGCAGGAAAATGTCAGTGCTCATATGAAAATACTCATTTTAGGATCCATAACAGGTTTATGCACAAAGAAAAGATGCAATTTCCCAGAGGAACGGTCACCATCCTTGACCCTTGAGAGAATATAAATATTGTTTTGTTTTGCCAGTGGAAGAAATTCACGGCAGTTTTGCCTGACTGAGTGTTTTCATGACCATTTTATCAGGCTTAGCAATACTCACACCACAGAAAAACTTTTTGTGAGGGGTACATAATTTTAAACAAAACCATTCTATAATTTTTTTAATACTAAAACTGCCTTTAGACATTTAAAACAAAGTCCACGTGAAATTTTCTGCATACATGCCTGTCAATTCAGCACACTGAATAACAGTAATTCTCTAAAAGACACAAACAGGATATCTTTACGTGAGAGAACAGATACAAACTTATTCTACTTAAATGCTGGTATGTCCTTTGCCTTCCTATTCCCTGAAGCAAAACTCCTGCCTGCCTCCCTACGGTCCCTTAGAAAAGCTTCCCTTTTCATGACATGTTCTGTTCAAGAGTCTTAAACATTAATTAAGCCTAACAGTCTTCAGAGATGTTTGCACAGCTATAAAAAGGTTTCTGAATTGAGTGGCTACTGAAGGGAACTGGCATCTGATCAAATTTTCAAGAGTTATGCTCCCCACTTCATGAATAAATCAAAGAATTACCAGTTTTTGAAAGTCTCCAGCACTATTTTAGCTCTTGGTGCCTCATGTACATAGTAGCAGCCCTGTTTTATGGATTCAGCATCTAAGGCATAATGAACCTAAGGGGATACTAGTGGCAAAACTGTGAAAGAATCCAATCCTGTACCCTAGCCAGAAAAGTAGAGTTCTTCAGTTATTTTTTTTAAACTATATATATTTATATATTTGGGAAGAAATTAAAAGCTGACTGAAATACTAAATGATAATTCTATATTCTCTACGCACTACAGTGCTTAAGTGACAAATATTTTTAATTGGGGACTGCTGAGATGCTCTATGAATGAAGTAAGGTTTTTTTGCAGACTGGGGCATATTACCACAAATTAAAAGAATGAAAAATTATAGCATTAACTAATAAATTAATGATAGTTCAATATTTTACTCTATGGTCACATCAGCCCAAAATCCTAAAGGAGCTCAGGGGGCTTCAGAAAGTCAACTGTACCAAGGTCACTGCTGTACAGGAGCATCCAGTGACTCCTTCCATTAGGATAGGATACTCTAGGAAGGAAGACAGAGAAAAAACTCTTTTCTGTCTTCCTAACTAATCCATAAATAGTACAAATATATAACTAAATCTAGTACAGCAACAATGAATACCTTATAAAGATTACCAGAGCTACCATGAATTTTACACATATATCTTACAAGTTTAAAGCAGTTGTCTCCAAGGAGGGAAACCCTTTAGGGGAAAGTGCACTGAATTCTTCTGATCAGTTCTTTTTCATCCAATAACCACACAGTTTTGTGATTTTCTCATCATAATACTCGTAATACCATAAAAATCAACATTGTTGAAGTTTAACTATGGGAAAAAAACACCAAATATTTGCATACAAACAACATACATCAGCAGAGCTGAACATTTCTCACCTAGCCAAATTTCAGTATTCTGTGACTTGAAAAAAAATATATATATACAAACACCAAGCAAAAATCCCCACTTGGAAAAAAAAAACCCAACAAACCAAAGCCCCACTGAAACAAATAACAAAGAAGTTCTCTTTCAAACTCAAACACAGATATTTCAAAACAATTTGAAATTATGCTGGGTACAGACACTTAAAAAATCACAACTACACCTCTCCTCAGTCAAGAGCACGCTTTCACAGAGAATATGAGTACAAAGAGATTACAGAGCAAACCTATCCTGTGCTTAAACTCTCTATTAATGAAGCCAAACAGAGGAACTGCCTCCTTCTCATCTTGCCCTGCTAAGGAAGTGCAATGCCGCAGCAAGGTTCAGCTCCAGGCTTCCCCTTTTCCCCAGCACAGCAGGGATGAAGCACCCCTCCCTGCTCCACTTCCCACAGCAACCTTGGGCTGGGAACGCCAATTGTGTCTAGCTTTGCAAAATCGGCTTCTCCTTACAAATGCAACATTGCAGTTTTCCACTGAGAACTGTTGCTTGCTCACTCTACCGTAACTACAGGAAAGGCCCATTTCTGCAATCTGGAGGAGGTACCAGTCAGTATGATGAGTAGTAGGAAAAGCACTTAAAAGGACTTGCCAGTTCCCCATTAAAACCTCAAGTAACAATGTAATTCCATTCTTCCTTCGATATTTCACTGCGTGTCCAGGAAGATAAGGCAGCACTACTCATTTAAGTGTTTCCAAACAAAAGTGCTGCCCTTCTAACAACATTGCACTAGCCCGTGTTCTTCTGTTCACTTCCATATCAGCTACCAACACAAGGACAGGCAACCTCCCTAACCTGACAAGCCCCACATTAAAATATATTCATAAGACAAGCCAGGAGACAAACACCACACTTCCTGGACAACCAAGGGAGCAAATTTAGGGAATATTCCCCAAACATGAGACAGCTACATCTCTCCAGGTCTTAAACTTCTACTACACAAAGAAGCTGGGTAAGGGCATCGCTGCAGAGGCCTGCACCCTACAGCCCAGCTGCCGGCCATTCAGCTGCTCCCCAAAGCTTTATATTTTAACCTCAGCAAGCTGCTCTCAACTGCGGAACAGAGCAAGCCTTATGGTTCTCTTGGATTTGAAAGTGGGTCTGGATGTGACAGCACTCCACTGACACTCTGGGGCTTCTCTGGAGCACCTTGTGTGCCTCCAGGCAAGATCTCTCCCTGCATGGGAATCCAGACCTCCACACTGGAAGAAACTGACACGACAGCTTCTGAAACAGTAGGTTGGTTTTATTTGGACAGCTCTGGAACCAAAACTGATCCTTAAGACTGCAAGCCAGAGCTCTGTATCTTGCACATCCAGCTTGCAGGAGAGCCCCTCCCTTAGATACCCTTTCAAAATGTCTCTGTCCTTTCCTTCTCCACCCTCCTCTCTCACCCTGCCTCTTCAGCTGGCAGAACAGGGGAAGCTGTGTTCCAGGGCAGGCATTCCCAGCACCTCCAGCCCAAGCAGCTCCTTGTCTCTTCGATTCCCAGTTTGCAGAGAAATGCCAGTTACAGGTGGACATTCCAGCTGGGCACAGTTCCTTGGCATCTTTAACCCCATCCACCTTGTGGTGCTGCACACCCAAACATGACCACATCAAACATGAAGCTACACCATAAGATACTCTTCAGCCCTTCAGAGGCACTGAAGTTGTCGGTCTGCTGACAATTGCACAGCACTTGCAGACTCACTTCTCCTGTATCTGAGATGTGCAGCTACGCAGAAACTCTACAGCAGCACAGACTCACTGCCAGGGACTGCATCTACTTCTGATAAGGGACTGGTGCTTGAATTGCTTGTGAGTGGCATAGGGCTCAAGAATTACTTTAACCCCTGGGGTTAAAGAGTGTTTAAATGAAAAAAAATAAAGAAAAGATGGGGAAGATCTCTGAGACCTACTAGAGTACTACAGCTAGAGCCATTCCCTGGTGACAGCAGAGTGAAAATGAAATTTCAAAATGGAAACACATTTTCACAGTACTGCTAAAGAACACAAATGGAAGAAAGCACCCTTTATAAAGATTTCACATAAGTATCCTCATTAAAAAGGGGAAAATAGTAGCAGTGTGTAATCATTAAGGTCATCCAATATATTTTTGAGTCCCCAACACTCAATTATATTTATTGAGACTTCAGAAACAACCATAAACAGTTTGAGAGCATGTAGCATCTGCTACTTCTAAGATGAGTCACAGTAGGAAATCCCCCTATATTTTCTAGGAATCAGTTAGGCAGCCCACATGAATGAGAAGAAATAACTTCTATCAATAAACACACATTATATTTAACATACTGACAGCAAATTTCAAATAAGAAATTACAATTAGAAAAATTACTTTGGGCAAACATTCCCCAGTTCATTTGAATGCAATATAAGTTTTGTCAAGATATATTAAAGGACAGAAGATACCGGAAGAGAAACTAATTTAAACAAATAGAATTAATGTGAAGACACTTACAAGGAGGAAAGTAAATAGACAACGGAACTTCAACACCCCATAGCACTTGCCTCTGTCTTCAAGTGCTGCATCATTTTTCTCTCCACTCCAAAATACTACAATAGAAATGCCTCATTTTCAACGGACATACTCCTTCCCCCATCTCCAGATGGCCCCTATCACGGAGACACGTTACATTTACTCTGCTGACAGCTAGATCCCTCACACTGCAGAGCCAGTTCATTCTGTTCCTCCTCTCAGATGCTTGAGTCCCACAAAAACCTCTCAGAGGCTACATCCACAGCAGCAGCCACCTCAGGAGTAAATCCCGATCTGTCCTGAACTTAAAAGCATTCTGGTTATGTTCACCTTTCTTACTTTCTAAGCAGTCCACCACTACCTTTTGTAAGAGATGGACTGTGATGTGGAAAATATAAATTTACCTGAGTTCTAGGTTTGAGGTTGGTCAGTCAGAACAATATGGATTTTAAAAGCCAGGTCGAATTACCAGATGATCTTCTAATGAAAGAATGCAACTTCACTGACAACATAGAATTAGTTTTTACATTACTAGGTACTGATGAGACGAGTCTTTTGCTAGGCACAAATTCAAGTTCCAAGCCAAACTTTTATGAAGTTATTTTATATTGTTTTGACCAATTTCAATATGGTCAAATGGTCAATACAGCTGCAAAGAAACTAGGAGGATACAGGATATCTATGAAAATTCATACAGTCTTGGAGCACTGGTGGCGTACTCCAAATAACAATACATTTTTGGTTTTGACTTCTAAGCTGATAATAACAGCTCAAACATTTGTGCGCAAGTAGCAAACTAGTAACACTTCCAGATAAGCCCTCAGGCTCCTAGAATTACTGAATAGTAGTAGTGTCACCTTCAGAAAGTACAAGATGGCCTTCTTGAATTACCAGGACTCTTGATAAAAATCCAGTAGGACAAAAGAGAAATTCCACCTCACTTTTGAATACCTTTAAGTTACATCCCCATCTATCAATGGAGTGAACAAATCCACCACAAACCAGCAACACCCCATCCCATTAAGGCTGAACTACTTGGAAGGACAGTTGTTTCCACAATACCACTGACACAGTAAAATTCACTATTTTTCACCATGAAAGGGACTGCAAAGGGAATTAAAGCCCCAGCATTTGAGTACAAAAAAACCCTATCTGCTGTCCCAGTAACAGTCCATAAGAGGGAATTTGGTCTTTACTGACAATTAGTTCCCAGACTCATACAGGCTCCCTGTACAACCACGGACCGGTCGTTAGCTCTCTCAAGACAAGAGACTTACTGTAAAATGGGACACCATCCCATTTATCTGCAATATTTATAGCGACAATGGATTTCTCCAAGCATGAACTCAAATACGATTTCCTACATAGCTTTGCTAAATGTGGCACTATATTTGAATAGTCCTCAATGCTATTGTAATAAATTAGCAGTAGTATGTCAACAAGAACAAAGATAACTACGTAGTACTTGGCTGTTGACAAGTGCTTAATTACCACAGGAGCACTGTAACAAGAACTGTACGAGCAAGTTCAAAGCAGCAACTAGAAACTTTCAGTTAAACTTTCAACTTATAAAAGTTGCTTATTCTGCAATCAGTGGTATAAGCAAGCCTTCCATAGCAGGTGATAAAACAACTATAATAACACACAGTTTTCCCCAGCACTCACAGAACCCCCTTATCAGCATCAGACATAGCCTAAGATGATTTTATTTTTTCCCAGCTGTTGAATTTTCTTCAGAAGATTCCCGATTAGGGCATTTCCAGGTATCACACCATACAAAGTAGCTGGAATTCTTTGCAAATATGTACAATAAATTCAGGGTTTGTGCAAACGAACCACATCACTACAGTTGGTAGCAACAAAGTAAGGCACAGACCTGTACCGCAGCAATTTATGGCTCGTTTAGTTCCAAAGGAGAATATAAATTTTACCAGTATGTTTTCTCTTTTCAGACGTCATGTGGCCTTCAAGTGCAATGCAATTCATTCAATATGAAAGCAGAATCAAAACATGTCAACACAGCCATATTAATGTATCCAGTATCTTGTTTCTAGCTGCAATCAGTGCTACACAGATGAGATGAAGATACAAAACCTGAACACTGTAACCAAAACTTCTACATATGGAAATCCATTCAAATCCCAGGTCCCTCCTGCTTTCCAAAAAATGCAAATCCAAATTCCCTGAAGCAACAGGAAAGTACATTAGATGGGGAGGCCTATGCATACAATGGCAAACATCTGCCCTAACATATTTTAAGTTAAGCTACAGGAAGCATGATCAAAATACAAACCAAAACAGATTTGTCACACAGATCTCTGGGAGTCTGAAGAAAAGCTCACAGGTAGCTGTTTTTATTTTCATGTTTGTCATGTTTCACCTTTCTAGTAAAATGTTAACTGTATGCATAAGAGTTTGTATTAGTACAAGAAGAGTGTATAATGTAAGCACAATTATGTATATAATATAAAGGTGTGCTTGCACCGTCTTATTTCCCTCTCTATAAAGAATAAAACTATGGCTTCTAAGTAGCTTAACTGTTTGATGGAGAGAAGTAGAGCACTGTTGCTCCCCCCACTCACAAGAACTGCAAGAACTGATTTTGCAGAATCAGGAAGCTTTAAGACTCAGCAGGATCTCCGAACAGTAAGGACTGCTGGGCACATGATGTCAGTCATCACTGGAAGTTCCACCTGAAGAACATCTGCAGAATCCATGCAGTGATCTGGTTGTCCCAATTTAGTTTTCAGCTGACAGTGCTCACAAAGCGTAGCATCCCCGAGGTGGCTTCATAGGATGCAGAGTGAGCTCAGCATGACACTGTTTTCAGTATGACATTGTGCACCCGTAAGTCTAGGCTAAATTACACTAACAGGCATCAGGAATCTTATATTGCAGCTCTACATTCACCTAGCCTGGATTAAGTAGATTTAAACTGGTCTTTTCCAGAGTATGATTTAGCTACCCTACTATACACACACAGAACATGTACAGCTTCAAAATGCTTCTTAAAAAAACCACACAAAACCCACAACAATCAAACAAAAACCACCCTGAAGTACATCTGCATTAATTCAGCAATTTAAAGACCACCAACTCTCATCACTGCATCATTCACATCTCTGGTCAACAGCTGAATATGAACACTAGCATTTTAAAATAGTGTTTTAAAAAACATTTTGTGTACATTATAGCTATACGAGTGTTACTCGGGAAGACAACCGTTCCCACCACATGTTAATAATAACACAGCAGGCAAGCATCCCACAGCTTGCCAAGTGTATATTTATTAACCAGCCACTATACTGTAAATACGACCAGTAACGTTTAAGTCTGCAGAGTGTAAAATAGTTTTCAACTGAAATGTCAGTGCCACGCTTACAAATTAATAAATGAGCTGAGTGGGAGAAGCCCCACCACTATGCAACAGCAGGACTCTTAGAGTATTTTGTTACCAAAGATGGGGCAATACCATAGAAGCGCTAAAGGAAGCACAAGCAGCAAGGTCATTTCACATCTGAATGACTACGACATCAAACCCTTGATTTCATTTCTATAATCACATTAATTTCACAGCCTTTTCAATCACACATTCAACACAAAGGCTAAGGGAAAAAGAATCCAAGTGCTCACCCTGAAGCACAGCACTCCAAACACAGGCTCCGAGAACATCCTAATCCTCCCATCCTACAACCCACTGCCAGAAAAGACTGGACTTACTGAGAAAGTGAGATAAATTAACAGTCAAAACAAACATAAAATGCCCTGTAAATCTCAAAGGGTAACCCAAGACAAATGCTAAACAAAACTAGCACATTTTTAAAGGCTACACAGAAGCCTAAGTGTCCTTCAAGAGGCTGTACTACCTCCAAAGACAGGGACAGACAGAGGACCACCACTTTAAGGACAAGGAACAAGATGACCAGCACAAAATGTGCATCAAATTCAAAAGCATGTTTTTGACAGCCAATCAAAACATATCATAATTGAAATTAATTACAGGCCAGCAAATATTCTAATGCTCAGAAGCTATTCAAACATACTCCACAGCAAAATTTTGTCTGTTTTCTGGTACACATTTGTCCTTGGAAGTTCTGGGGGTTTGAGATCTGGGTTTAAGTCAGTCCCAACACAGGCAGCAGAGCTTCCTGACCACCTGCTGTAAGTTACACACTTCAGAAGAACCTTACATACGGGTTTGAGATTTCCATTTGAGCCACCAGAGGTTTCTTGATTCAATTCTGTAAATGCATCATTTGGCATGTAATTTAGGAGGGAGGATAAAATTTTAAAGCTGCTTCTGAGAACAGTGGAATATGCCCAGATTACTCTATAAAGATTCTGGAAAAGTTACAAGGAATTTAGCTACTGTTACAAATACTTCTGCCTCTCTTGGCCTGGAAATGCCTCTTAGCCCTGTGCTTCCTACCGGAGTTGGTTTATGCAACCAGTAATTGAAAGCATTCACCACCAGGTCTTTCTTATTTAGTATCAGACACCACAGATTTCAATGCAGCTTCTTCAGCAGAAAATGTGAAAGAGCCACCACAAACATATTTGCAAATGTAGACTGAGCCTAACATGACCTTGGTGAATGAAACGGTCTTGGGGAAAGACGACGACAGGGAGAGCAGCAGATCCTTCAAGATCAACATAAGAGATGCTCTGGTAATAGAGGAAAACCTTACTCTAAATTGTAAGCCCTTGGAATTTCACAGCTAAACTGAGTCAGCATGAGTCAGTTTAAAGCAGTATAAAAATAATTTCAAGACACATTGTATAAGAGTAAATAAGGAGAGAAAATATATGGCCCCAGTGCCCCAATATGGCAGCATTTCACTGTCATGTCAGCACCATGCTGTTTATTAAAGGTTACCATGAGCCATCTCTACTTCTGCTCTTTCAGCCCCAAAATTACAGCAGGGTACGTACCCTCTGCTGCACACAGAAAGCTTTTCATCTCTTCTGGTCATCGCTGTTTTTCAGAGCTGTTGTGACAAGTCAGCAGATACAGACAGTACTTAAACTCCAAATGCTTTTTACTGGCCTTTCTGAAGTGAGCTGACTGTTTCACAGCTATTCCTTACAAAAGTAGCAACACAACTTGTGCAGCTGGCAGTCTAACCAAAGACCAGAAGACAACTCAGGATCCCCAAGCTCTCTCTTGTTACCAGAGGCTGAAGAATACTACCTGGTGCAGTAAAAGCATGCATGCACTACTGCTGCTTGCGTGATACTTACCATACCATGGAAGCAGGCAGAGGGCTTCCATCTATTAAAAATTTCCTTAATTTCCTTTAAGAAAGCCCAGAATAAACTATTAATGCTGCAGTAAATGCACATGGCTACTACGCACTTGACTTGGGGATTGTTGAGTTTTGGTAGCCTTTAATGGCATCTAATATGGCGGGAAGAGGCAGGGAGCCAGGAAAACATTGCTATATGTGCTTAGAAAGCTTGTTATTTTTATCAGTGCATTTTAAGATCAGCAACCCTGAAGCAAAATGGTTAGAACGTTTTCTTCCACTGGTGCTCTGATAGCACACCAAGAGCTTTCAGAGAGTGGATATTTTAGGCCAGTGCAGCAAAACAGACTGATCCCAGGAAGGAAAGCTCACCCACTGTGGCAAAAATCAACACAGGAAGGGTAAGTCTATTCATCCACTATGCTGAAGAACTTAAAATGGAAACATTCTATATGTCTTCCTTCAGGCCAGGATGAACAAATGAACAAAAATGAATCACTACTACAAGTGACTGGAAAACACACTGATGGAAACTGATGGTATCTCTTGTCTCTCCTACCCACAAAAAAGTCCTTACGAACATGTTGCAGGTTTTTGCAAGAAAGGAGCAAAATCAGACCCACTATTTTTAGTTTTTTCCTTTAATTAAGCTTCTGTATTTCTCCAGCTACAGAGGCTGATCTAAAAGGTGTCTCTCACCTTTCCTTCCAATCCCTAGTATGTTTATACTCTTAGCTACGGACGTACAAATGCGAAAATTAACAGCAGATAGAGATACTTGTGAAATTCATCACACCCAGTCCTGCAGCTCTGGGAGGTTAAAAAGACTTAAAGGTTTAGTGAATAAAAATGGGGTGAAGAAGTCGTCTATGTTTAGTACTTTTTAATGTGAAAAACATTCTTCAAAACAATAAAACCTTCATTTATCAAACATTCTGATGAAAAAAAGATTCACATTCAGAATGAGATAGAAGCTAAAAATAACCAGCCAGCTGCAATTCCCACCTTATGCGGTTAGGCAGAAGTGCTTTGCTCACCCCCTCCCCAAGCACGCACACGTTCACTTCCTTCTTCATTGCAACATCACAAGCTGAACTTGATGCTAACAAGCCACAAAGTCCTGCCCAGAATTTAAAGTCACACCCCAGTAATTATATAAAATGAGCTCTTAGTACAAGCAGTTAAAAAAAAATATCAATTTACTCAACTTCAATTTTGCCTTTAATTCCAAAATATTTTGACTACTCATAAAATAGAAAAGCAATTTTCATTTCTGAGCTTTGCGCCCTCCACCTTGAAGTGTCACTAAAACAATTTGGTTTAATCTCACTGTAGAACATCAGCATGTTCATTTATCTTGCTGTTAATGCCAGTACAGGGATTAAACCTCCCTGAAAACGCAACCTTTTAAGGAGAACATTTTAGGTGTATTTGTGTTTCACTGTTTGTACATAAAATATAATGTGATACAAAGTGATAGTGGGTGAAGAAGAAAAAAAAAGGAAACCTAGGATAATGTAAAACTTAATTGTGCAGATGTCCCACTCAAAAGGTGGTCCTAGACATCAGAGTAATGTACAGAAGCAGCAAAAGCCTTCCAAAAAATCTTTGCAAGCTTCCACTAAAAAGGAAAGGTGTTCTCCTCTAATCTGCCCTCTCTAAAAAAAGAGGCAGCATGTACAAATTCATGAATAGAAAAACCCCTCTACATCACATACAGTTTTTCCCCTGAGAAGACAGAATAAATCACATGACAGTTATTCAAAAGACTTTGTTCTCTACTGGTACCCTGACACTAAAATGTCCTATTTAAAAATGCACTTAGACCAGGAGATGGCTCCAGGTCATATACCTCATATTAATGCACCTCCAGAGGGAACGCTAACCGCTGGGCACAGCAGCCTGGGCAGGGTGTGCCACATACCCAAACAGGAACCAAAATCTTCCCTGCTGCGTATAGATGCAGCTCCCTGACCACCAGTTAACCACCAAAGTGCAAAAGTCTGGTTTTAAATACCCTGTTTTTTTTTAAAGAAAAACCACCACAACTCCTCCTAGTTGCTTGCCTCAACCAGGACAGACCTCTGGTGACTGGAAGGATAGCAAACTATTTCATTAAGTCAGTCTGAGCTTTGCAACTGTTGTCTTAAATCAGTCTTCAGCTGGGGGGAAGGTAGATTCCACTCTACATCCCCCTTTTGCTGAGAGCAGCAGCAAACACCCGTGGTTCTTCCATGTTAGCAGTCAGCACTAGGAAGTTCCTTCTGCCAGGCACCCAAGATGAGAGCGGTAACTCTTCATGTACACAATCTTACCATCTCCAACACAGCTATCAAGCTGCAGGAATACAAAAGCACAGGACAGAGAGGGAGTTTCATCCAGACACTCAGCATTCAGCTGAACCTCTCAAGAGTTCTTAATTTATGAATGATGACACAAATTAAGCTGTCCTTTTTGTTTAAGGCAACTGGGAAGACAGAGATCGTAAATGCGAAAGTTCTTTGACTTCCTCTCTACACACCCTTGAGACTCTTACCCACAGCTTCACCGACAACAGCTGCAAGTGCTCTTTGGACAGGGAGGTCCTGCCACCAGAAGCCAAATGTCATTTAAATGAGATGTTTTATTCTTTACTCATTCACCACAAATGCCCTGGATGGTTTTGGAAGCCAGGTGGGCTCAGCAATGCTCAAAAGATTGCTGTTGTGCTGTACTGCTTACCTAAACTAAAGATCTTTGTAAAGAAAAAGGCAAACAAATGGAAACTTGCCTCATTTGTGTTAGTGAAACAATCTATTTGAAGAAAGTTTATATGCATTGGTGGTTCCTTTTCTAATTTTAGGTTCTTGGTTACATACTGCAAGTAATTCTCACACTTCAAGAACAAACAGGACTTTAACATTAATACATAGCTTCACCTTCACATGATTCCTGTCATACGGTGCCATGACCCAACATTTTGAAAAGCTGATGTATACCCGAAGTATGAAACAAAACTTTGTGTCTGACAATACCTGTTTGCTTATGTGTATTCTCACTGCCCGAGACAAGCATTCTGCTTGTGGGTTTCCCCCATTTCCTAAGGCAAGGATATTTTTCTGCATAGGCTATAAAACACAGAAAAACTAACTTACAGCAAAACATGTCAGCCTTGCAAAAAATCCTTTCCTTGTTTATATTGCATATCTGAACACAAAAACATTTTAAAAAACCCAAAAGGCAGGCATAATCAATATAAAGCACTGAACATGGGATTCCTAAAAAAGCGCTTTCCGAACACAAGGTAAAATGCAGTGAAAGGAGGTCATGTTGATTTGGATTCGAGTCTTCAGCCCTGCAGCTTGCAGCCCAAGACAACACAAATGCTGCTAGACCCTGCTCATGCACAAGAAACAGAAAGTGAAACTCACTAATTTACTCATGAACTTACACTCAACAGTAGTATGTGGGGTTTTTTGTTTGGTGTATTATCTTTCTTAAAAAAAAAAAAAAAAGTAACTCATTGTATAATTCAGCAGTACTGCCCCTACTTCCCTAGGGAGAAGTTTCTACCTTTCAGCCTCACCCTCATTCCCCATCTGTCTGTTCCTACCCCCAGACCACTGGCTTTGCTAAACATGGTTATTTTGCAGCTGGATCAGTTTCCTAACTGTGTATCACACTCTGGTAGCACAAAGGTTATGCCAACACAACTCAGTGGGGGCAAGGAGAGGCTAAAGTAACAGCTGGTTTTAATTCAGCAGTAACATCAACTTAAAATTCATGTTAATTTACAGACTCATGATTTAACATTCACAACCCATTTCATGCTCCCAAACCCCTGATCTCTACCTCCTCAAGCCCTGTGTTTAATAGGAATCCAAGTCTGTAATTTTCTTTCAGTCAATACATTTCAAATTGTCAAGACACAGAAAACAGCTTGCATATACAATCATAAAGAGATGAAACTCCAAACACAAACAGAAATACAAGGATTTAGACCTCAGTTGTCAAGACTGTATCTTGACTTTCAAGTACACGAGTGTGGCACTGCTGAATTTTAAGAAAGTTATTAAAGTTTAATAAGATCCCATTGCTAACAACTGACAAGATTACTTAGTTTTGGAAAAAAACCCTGATAGCCAGTCTTTCTTAAAATCGGTTTTTCTCTTTTTCTTGCATAGTTGCTTATTATAATGCTGGCCAGAAGGGATAAAATTCTGACAGGTATTTTACCAACATACTATCAAATGAATTTTTAAAAACCACAACATGAGCATTCACACAGAAGTTTCACAGGTTGTCAAAAGACTACAGGTTGTGAAAGGACAACCTGAGCTTGAAGATGGCCAAATCTCAAGAGGTTAATATTTAGTTTACACCTTTTAATACTGAGTACTAGAATTTCTGTTGCCTAATACATTTTTTTACTGTTTTGTTCAATTTAAAGTCAAAACATGGCAGATTAAAAGTGTTAGGCAAACACACAGGAAAAATTCAGCTGAATATATAGTATTTATTCTGGCAAGAAGGTGCTAAAGGCTCACTAGTGGCAGAATAAGTAATCATCATGATGTTAAACTGCAAAAATTCACTTAGGCTACAGCATGACCTGCATGCAAAACCTGCCGTGAAACAGAAATGAAGTGCTCAAGGCAGACTCAAACATTAATGTATATGCTCTAGTTCTACTCCAGATCACTGCAGCGCTCCAGCATTGCAGCAGTCTGTATCTGCCCAGGGTAATTGAAGGTGAAACCAGGAACAGCTACTATCATAGCTTCAACTATTAGGTCTCCTTAATGAATGGTCTAACAATAACCCAGGCTTAACCAGTTCTCTCACTGCAAGGGCCTTAACCATAATAAGCCCCTTGAACATTCCTATAGTGTTTTCCAAAGGTCTCACAGCATGAGGCTACTAACTGTGCTCTCATAGCCTTGTGAGACATGTATTAGTCAGCTTTTTTTTTTTTCCCCATGTAAATACAGATAAAAAACTGAGGCAGAAAGCTAGCAAACGACTTCCCTGCGGATATGCAGCTGACTAGTGGCATACAGAATCCAGATCTTCCAGATTCCTGCCCTGTCATCAGCCAACACACCATCATTATGAAGAAATTAGTCTGGTCTTATAAATAGCATTTGAATATAAGCCTTCCTAAAATATTTGCAAGGAGTTGACCTTAAACACCAGCAGAGCTGTACTGGTAGCCTGGGGCTCCAGTCACCAGCCTGCATGTCAGTACACTGGGGTTCTTGACCCTCTGCCTCTCTGGATGTCTCCAGAGCCTGGATCCAATACAAAATGTGTAACAGATCACACCACAACCTCACTTTACCACCTATGGCTGGTTTGGACTCAGTATATCAAGAAACAATAAAACTGCTCAAAAATATAAACAACATTGTCTAGAATACTCAGGTAGCCAGGAAAAAGAAAATAAACAACAAGCCTTAGTCAGCAACTTTCTGCTACTTCATTCTAAGGTGTTAAATGATCGTGGCCATACTAGCAGAAATCTCACTATAACATAAAGCTGGAAACCTGAAATGTAGAGAAGGACCCCAACACACCTGAGATTTGGAGCACTTGTCCAAAGTAATATTCAGTCAGCCTTTAGGATCTGAACTGCTCCTGTTGTGTATCACACATTTAGTTGCAGTTTCTATAGCTCCCAAATGTGCAACTTCAGTATGTTTTGATTCATGTCATGGTTGATACGGCGCTACAAAGAACCAGCTCCTTTTCTGGAATACAGCTTCTGACACCTGCAGCAGGTCTAATTGCTGGACTAGATTTCCTGGATCAAAATATTAAGCCTAATACTGATTTTGTAACAAAAAAAAGCCTCTTGTATCTGCTTCTGTAAGTCAAACTTCATTTGAAATTACATACTTTCTAGTAAGGCAACCCTAAAATACAAAGTTGTAAATTGCAAAAGCAGAGTTACAGTAAAAATAAGACAGTGTATTAAAAAGTAATTACAGTAGTTTGTCCTTTTAGATACCTGCACTACTACCTCCCACCCACCTGGGCCATTATCAAGTGCTGAACACACATGCTTTACCACCATAACAGGCGCTTTTAGTCTATGGGAAGAGCTGAAAATGGAAAGCTTGTTATCCTCCACAGAGAAGGAAATGCACACAAGAAATTCTGGGAAATGACTGCCTAAGTGTAACAAGTTGGAACATTTTTTTTTATTTCTATTCCTTACTTTAGGAGCAAAATGTGATTACAGGCAGGAGAGCCATAAAATCCTCCTATTTTTGGCTGCCTGCTTCCCAAATGACAAAAAGCTCATGACTGTAAAAATATGAGCCTCTAAGACTTCAGCTAAAGGCTCGTGTCTCTTAATGCAAAAGCAGCAGCAGAGTCAAAATTCACTGCATTCTCCACAGGATGAGAAAACTCATCGCATTAGTATGCATTAAAGCACCGCCTGACTGTGGCAAAGCGGATGAGACCTGACTCTTAACAGAGACTGTTTCCATCCCAGCTCACATTTAGGTCTCAATTATCTTATCTGCTCTGCCACTCGCATACTTTCCAGATAAGAAATGTTTTTCCCCTCTTTTGAAAGAAGCTTAGAGTTAAAACTGAAACCACAACCAATGTTAATCTTAAAAATGTTATAAATTAAAATTCATTTGAGGCTAGTGCTTTTACAAAATATTCTATGTACAGGTGAAAACTGGGAACTAGAGTTAATTGACATGCTAGGCAAGTTTTAATAACAGTAGTATGTTCTGCAAGAGGAAAGGGAGTATTTTCTTGACTTCAGTTTATTCACATGGTTTAGGTCAACGATCAGTTCATCTGAAGTTGAGAAACTGCTTAGGAGTTGGGGGAGGGGGGAAAGCCTGTTTTCCTTTTCCAATCTATGACTAAGAATGAGGCAAGTGAAGGGAGGATCTAAGATCCTGGAGGCGATGGTAACAAGAGGTCATTAGTTAATTCCCTTAACGATAGATACTACTTCCTTTTATTAAATAACATCAGTTTTTTAATGATGTCAAGTATTTTTTTTTCTTAAGGATACAGCATACTTAAACTTTACCTGAACCAGTCAAAATAAGAGGAAAGAAACACACAAGTAACCCTGAACTGAAAGGCAGATTGTCATAAACCAAGTAAGACAACAGACTCATCTGATTTTTATGCAAAAACTTACAAAGCTGCGGGAGCATATATATTCTTTCTAACAGATACTATGTATCTTTGACCTAATTCCCATCTCCTTTAATGAGATGGTAAATCCATTATAGCAGTACCAAATTTGGCATAAGGTCTGTCTTAAACAGTACTTTAATGTTTACAAATAAATTAGAATCAAGTTTTTTATTAAAGGAAAAGACAAACACAAATACTGCTCTAAGGTTTAAATGGAAGGTTCCTCCTTATTGCTTAATTCATTTTTGAAAAAGCATAATCAATGTACTCCTATGACCAGCTATTTATTATCTATATTACTATAGCACCTGTGAGCTTCACTTATGCTGTAGTAAGACCTACAAAGCCACAGCAGAAATTATGCCCGCTCCGAAAACATTATAATCATCTAAAAGATGAATAAAAAAAAAAATCAGGAGAGCACAAGGAAATAGACAATGGGAATTTATGTTCTCTATAACTGTACTTTAGTACACTTTCCCTCGCGCACTGGAAGGGTCAAGGAGTATTTTCTTTTCCTATCTGCCCCACCAAAAAAACCCTCCAGGAGTCAAAAAAAGAAGACAAAAGCCAAAACCAAACGCCAAAACACAGAAGGAAGAGGTTTTGGCTAGACTGGAAGAAAACTATGTATTTACACAGTCTTAATACCTCTACTTCCCACATAAGACAAGGATTTCATTTTTTAAGTTGTCATCCCATAGAGCATGACTGAACCGTAAGAAAATAAGCATCCCTCTGGATGGCTAAAAGGCTAGGTGAACTGTCAAGGCAGAGCTGATGAGCAATACATTCAAAGCTGTTTCAGGCAGTCTTTAAAAAAAAAATAAAATAATTCCCCTCTCCTTTAATGAAAAATCCAGTGAGTTCATATATTCACTCCATTGCAATGGGGGGCACATACACAACTGTGAAGAGTGATGTTTTCATTTAAAGGAATACTTTTGAAAATTTACCACTACAACACAGTAGTGCAGCCAATTCAAACCAGCAGCCAGAGCTGTTTACAAAGCTTTCTGCTCAGCGTTAGACTAAAAATCCAAACTTTTTGCTGTGTAATAAATCAGTGCTCTGCATTTAACAATTTTCAGCGATACCATATGCTACCTAGTCCCATTACAAGGAAGAAAAACATCATCTCAACATGAATCATCCGTGACTATATTCTTGTAAATCTGGCTTAAACACTCACAATGTTCAAGGGCAACCCTAAATAAATCTACTCAGTTTTATGCCAGATTCTGTGTAACAGAATTGCAGCTCACTTACTTAAAATTAAAGGGAAAAAAGTTTTAATGTAGGAAGTGAGCACACTATTTGTGTCTCTCCAGAAGCAGACTCACTGTACACAAAATCTGGCACACATTCTTCAATTCCAATCTAATAAAGACATCCAGCTCATAAAATGATTATAGTGTCTGGTAGTCATAACACCTTTCATCCTAAACTGCTTAACAAATGTGAAAATACATACACTACATACCAGATTAATTCCTCCTAGTGCTGAAGAGCGGTTACTCTGGAATATAACATCTGCCACACTCTACATCACAGTAATTCTGGAGAGTTGTTTGTGAGAAAAGTAAAAAACCCAAAACAAATACGAAAGAAACCCATGTACACATTTCAGACTACAGGGAAATGCAGTAGGCAGCATACAGTTCTATAGACAGGAGTTTATCCAAGACTTTGGGGTTAACATCTCCACTCTTAAAGTAACAATTTCTTAGATTAAGTACAAACAGCTTTCTCCGTCTTCCCAAAGACAGCACAACCCACAGCATAAAGGCTGCTCATACCAAAGCAAAGGCATGAAGGCCTGAAAACATGGCACATCAAAGTCACTATTTGCCCTTCTTTTGAGGAATTACCTGGTCTCTCAACCCAGTGTCATAATCAACAGTGACAGCTGAAGGGGGTGCAAACAGGGGGAATTTACCAGCCAAAGACTTTAAAGGCAACTTGATGAAGATTAGTTCATCTGAATGAGCTATGCTCTCAAGCTTTGCCCAACTAACCCCCATGATCCAACCATACCTAATTATACTAATATTCAGAAAGACAGACTGAAATTATTATGTCAAACGAACTGTGAGAATGTCCTTATTTAAAAGCCTTTTGTAGCACAGTAGGAAGGCATGCAACTGCGCGTTCCCACATAACCATTGGTTTCATTAAATTCGAAATAAACCAGAGTCCATTTTGACCTAATATTCAGGGTGGGGAAAAAATAGTAATTACATCAACATCAAGCTATTACCTGTTCAAGGGCATAAGTGCTTACTTCATTAACAACTCAGACAAACTTGTTTTGTAAGCTCACTATATTAAATTTGAAATTTCCCTGCCCTTACAAATTAAACTAACAATTTCTTACACAAAGGGAAAGTCCAGTAAGACAACACAAACACAAGGATCAGTATACAAACAAGAAAACTTAGAAACTGCTCAAATCAAATGCATTCTTTGCCATCCTCAGCAAGCTTACCTGAGCCACCTAGACAATTAAATTGCCACAATTTCTTTGAATTCACTGAAACAACAAATTTTTTTTTAAAAATAAAATACTAGCAGTACTCCAGCTTTCTCCAATCTGAGAGCAAAACCTACCGACCTTTACAAACATATGTTTTCACATTTCCAACAGGAAGTAAAAATTAAATACCCATGATATAGCTCTACAGAATAAGCACAACATGTCACATTAGAAGTATTGCTCTTCAATGCTGTGAAGTGGGGCTTTATAAAGATGCAACAGAAACTGCCACAGTATAACTAACTAGGAGAGCACTCTGATTTCCAACAGCCTTCAGTAGCTCAGGAGATGATGACCACACCCAATTAATTTACTTTAATTTCTATTTCAACTTTCCTCCTCATTAATTAGGAACTGAGGTTCACAAAGATTACAGTTCCTGGCCTGCAATACCAATGATGATTTTAAGCAGTGCACATTATACAATCGCGCTTCGTGTGCTGTAATACAGCCAGCAGATCAAAATGAAAAGACAGAATGTGTGCTACCTATGTAAAAACAGGAAAAGAGATTTCCTTCTTTTTACCCAAAATATCTAAGGAACTCCTACATTTATCAATACTTTCTAAAATATGTTTCACTCAATAAATGACAACAAACCTACTGCAGTGATTTCAGTGAGTGATAACAAGACTGTCTGGAAAACTCACTAAACTACCCTTGAAAGGACTAATGAACAAGCAGGCGCAATGCAATTGCACAATGTTTATTACACAGCACTAAGCCAAAGGCAATCAAATCATTCTGATTTAATCAATGGCCTTCAAATACGGAAGTAGTTTCAAAATAATAAGCGTAAAATAAAACACTCTTTTGGGTTTACAACTTTGATTATTTTGTTCCTGTTGTGTAAAAGCACATCTATTATAAAAGCTGAGCATGTGTTGAAATACAATTTTATAAAAAACTAGTTCTTTAGTCTTTGATACTAAAATTGCACTTCTATTCAAACTCAGTTTGTTGTAAATTCTGTGACTGAACCATAGATGGGTTCTATTAAAAGAATCTGAACTCTGTCTTAAAACAGAAGGTCTGTTTTCTGTTTAAAAGCAAACTTAGACACTAAGTTTTTTTCCCTGTAAAATCAACAAATAAGTAGAACTGAAAGCATTTAATGAACACCTCTTCCTCTGCCTTTTCTCATAATGTGAATGTTGCAGCATTTCACAAGGCTGCAGAACAACCTGAACGAAAACCTGTAAATGGAGAAAACTACTCTGTTCCTGGTCCAAACTCACTGACCCCACCCTTTGCGCAGCAAACTTCACCGACGCTGTAGCCCTCTCCTCCTCAGCCATAGGGTTTCCTGCACTGCCTCTGTCAGCCCAGAAAACTCGAGGCTAGTTGCATACGGTGTTTCTCTCACAGGCAAGACAGCTTGATTAGTCAGAAGGCACACAGGCCGGTTCTGTTGAAAGACCACCCCATCCTGCAACACACTATGAAAAATAAATTTAACAGCAAAAAGCTTGTTGATACAAGATCCATACTCGGAACGCACCTAAGTAGAAACATCTAATCTTTAAAAGTTTTGACTTGCAAGGATCCTTTTTTACTGATAATGTACGTAACTAAGCAAAAGGGAAGTACATACAGAGAATCACTGTAATATACATCCAGAAGAATTTGTTTGCAATATGAAAACCCTCATATTGTGAGGGGAAGATGGAAACAATTTAGGTCAAGTTCTCAAATCAGATGCCAAAGGAAGTTATATGATGAGCTATAGAGTAAGTAAGAAATCTTGATTTGACAAAACCTGAAAAAACTATACATTAATGCAGATAGGAAGAGTTTGCAGCCTCTCTGAGAGCGCATAAAAGAATTAAGTTGTTAGATATTTGTATGAATTTCAATGTTAAAAGAGAGTTTGTGAACAGGTATTCACATTTAAAACACTCCCTATTATTACATTACTCCCTGAGAACTCAGAATTAGCTAGTTACCAGAAATAATATAGTTTTAAGGAACAAGCATGGTATATTACTTCATAAACAATCCATTATCAATGTAGAAATACCAACACATGTACTCTAATAGATCTAGTACAAGATATATTAAAGTAATGACTACTAGCAAAATAAGTTACATAACTCTAAGCCCTGTAGCATCCTAAACATTTGTTGCAAATATATAAGCAAACCTTAGAGAACAGATTGGAGCCCACTTATCCTCACCCAAACATGAACACCATAAACTGTGGCCAACAGTGTCACACCTCCGTTGTGCTCTTACCCAGTTAATTTTTAATCGTGTTGTGTACTGCAGAACAGCTTTCACAGAAGAGGTGAGGAGCATCCCCCATTGATCCAGAACCCTGAACTGCTTTCATATTTAGATCACTATCCTGTGAGATGGGCAGAGTGATTTGAAATCCTCTTGCACAGAAAGTAGAACCGAGCACAGCTTTCCCACAGCCTGGGTAAGTCCTCCTGCTAGGAGGTTTCTGCACAGCAGGGAGGCCATACCAGCACCACCTGTTTTGCTGTTTTTAAACAAACATGGCAACTGCCACTAGACTCTATGCTGAGCCCGAATACTCCGCACACCTATGACATCAGTGTTCAACTGCTGGAGCACAATCCTGAGGAGAACACCCTGGTTGTGGACAGCAAATCCAGCATGGAGCTGCTCATTTCTGGCCAGGCTGAGTAAGTGACCAGGGAAAACCTGGATGCTACAAGGGCTAGTCTGTGGCTACTAAATTTTTGAAGTATCATGGTTATAGGATTAGGGAATTAATTCCGCTTATGTTCTGGGTGGAGGTGGAAGGGGGTGTGGAGGGGGAAAAGGACACGAGGAAAAAGATATATATATAAAACAACATTCTAAAGGCTTAGTACTTGCCTAGTGTCCTCCTTCTTTCTCCTTCCCACGCAAATATGAGTGCTGCTAGATGACATTCAGCACCTACAGTAAATCATTTCTTAATGTCATTAAAAGGACAGATACATCTGCTAAGACCAGAATTATATAATTATTGCCAACTCAGTTTACAGAAAGCTGACAGTAACCAAGCTCCCCCTTACACTTGAATTTCACTAGGCCAAATACTGATGTCGTTTTAAACTACTTACTTACAAACAGATCTGAGGGGTAGTAACCTTAAGAGACAAACAGCGCTTATCCGAGCAGTGACAGAGTCCCTGGCTTGCAGGTGAAGGGGACGGAGGCGCTTTCCCTGCTTTCTCCCGGTCTACTCTCTCCCACCGAGGCATCTCCCCCTCCGCACCGGTTACTGTAACGCGCCGCAGCCGCTGTCCCGTACCTCCAACTTCCCGCACAGCTCCCCGCCAGCTCCCCCACCGCGCCCGGCGGCGGCGTGCGGGAGCCCCGCGGAAACCAGCACGACCCGCGGGGGAGCTGCCCCCCGTCCCCTGCCCCCGCACCCCAGCCGCCGCAGGACGGGCGCAGCTGCCCGGGGGGCTCGCACCCCCCGACCCCCTCACCTCAAGCGGCGGGCGGCTATCCCGGCCCCTCAGCGGCCCCAGGGGAGCGGGCGGGCGGGCCCCTCCGCGGGCGCAGCCCCCGGGGAGCTTCGCCGTAAGGCGCCCCCGGGACACCGGCACCCCCCGGGCCGGTAGCGAACCCCCCACGCCCCCGGGACGGCAAGAAAGTGCTTTTTGAGCGCCCCCCTCCCCGCCGCTGCCCCGGCCGGCGCTGCCCGCCTCCCCACCCCGGCGGGATCCGCCTGTCAGAGGCGAAGCCTCGGCGCGCGCCCCCTCAGCCGGTGCCGGCGGCCGCCTCGCCTCACGGCCGCGGCTCTCGCCCCTGCGCCTCGCTCACCTGGTGCCGGCCGGCGGCAGCGGGCCACGTCCGCGGCGCCTGGGAGAGAGGCGGGAGGAGAGAAGGAAGGTGTCCGCCGGCCCGTCCTCGTCCCCGCCGCTTCCTGCCACGGCCCCACCGCCGCCCGAGGTGCGGCTCCCCCCGCCAGGCGCGGCCAATCGCGCGGCAGCTCGGCGATCGGCTCCACGGCCTGTCCGCCGTTGGGCGGGAGGGAGAGAGGAGGGGAGGGGGCATCGGCGCTCGGCTACCCGGGCAGGCAGCGGAGCGGCGCCGCCTCATTGATCGCCCCCCTGTAGCATCGGCGCTCGATTCAGCCGCCTGCGCGGTCCGGGCGGGAGCGAGGGCTCCGTGGTGCCGGTCACGGTCTGGCGGCCCCCATTAGTGGCTGGGGGGCCGCCCCCCAAACCGGGACGGGGGGGAGCCCCTCAGGGCCTGGGGTAGGCGATGTCGCCGCCCATAGCGGGCTCGGGGCTCGAGGGGTTGGCCCCAGGGGTGTGAGGGGCCGGGGCCGGGCCTGTAGGAGCCTCGGGTGTCTGAGGGAGCCGTGTCACGGCCAAGTAAAAAAGCAGGTTTTAATACCTGATGTCAGGGTTGGGGGACTCTTGGCAACGACTGGGTGTCCTGTGGCAGATCACAGCAGGAAGATGATCCTAGTAACCAAAAAAAAAAAAAAAGATCAGACTTGCCAATGGTGTGTGCATTGAGGAGGAAAGGCCTCAAAGGAGAAGAAGGAGCTTTAGCAGTGGTTAAGAGATCTGGATTAGGAAGAGCTCAGAGCAGAGACAGGGTAAGGTGATTTAATGCAGTTTCTAACACACTTTGTGGTTCCCTATAGCCTCTGAATCTAGAGGCAAACGTTCTTTTACTGCTGTAGAGGCTCACAGTGGCTTATTCTTTGATAGTTGTTTTTTTATTGTATTTTTTGCTCAACAAACCTGAAGGAGCAGAGCTTTATCTTCTGCCAATACCTCATGCAACCTCATTCTACTAACTTGTTTCTGACAGCTATTCTCCTCCTGAGCCACCTTCTAGGGCTATCATCATACAGCTCTTTGAAACCAGAGGTACACATGAAAGCCATGTGTGCCAGGCTATGGTTGTATGCATTCTGTTCTTCAAAGGCCATGGTACTATATTACAGGTTTTATCATTGCAGTCATGTAATTCATACCATAAATGAGTTGCCATGTTCTCTGTTTATAAGCTGAGCTTCATAACCTTTTTTTTCCTCTACTTCTTGCAAATGGAAAGAAAAACATTGTGAGCAATGACTTCTGTGTCAGCTACTCTGTGCATAGCTGATGCTGACAAAGCAGGAGGCAGAAATCTTTCTTCAAACTGAGTGAATATATATACAACAATAAATGAGTCGTGATGAGAAAAACAGCTTCCATGAAAGTATGAGCCAAGAACAATAGCTTGACAGAGAAGTTTAGACTTTCCCTGATAGCTGTTTGGGGCGTAGACAGTTAAGGTTCTGCATTTGTAAGGGAAACATGGCATTCCTTCAAGCTGAACCGCCTCCCTTGGGTTCCCACTGAATGCCTGAGAGATGACAGTAGAGGGTGTCTCCAGAAGGCTAATATTAAACATGAGGAATTAGTACGGAGGGAGCAACAGCAAGTGAGATTCTAGTTTTGACCACAGAATGAGCTCAAAATTTTTGCATCAGCAGCTGTATGCAGTTTCTTACTCATCAGCTGCACACAGCTCCCTCTGTTCAAAGGGTTCCTGTGTGCTCTCCTATTAGTAAACGCACCTGCCCTTTGTGTGATGTGTGAAAGATCGGCTGCTCTTAAAGAATAGATCGGCTTCAGACAAAGTGCTGAGGCAGTGCAGTGCAGGATAAATGAACTTCGGAAGGGCAGCCTGGGTTCAGGCACACTTGCAACAAGTTTGGTATTCACAGCAGTACAAACCAGGCTTGCAGGGGAGCTGGTGGGCTAAATGTGTGGATAGATGGAAGAGATACAGACAGGAAATGGGGAAGATACGGAAAACTGTTTATAAAGCTTTAAGGGTGCTCTGGTTAGTTCCAAGAAAGAGCTTTGGCCAGTTCCACCTCTGTTTTTAACTCTGTGACTGTATGAGTTTGGGAAAGTTATTTAAACAATTCAAGCCAGGTGCATGTCTGCGGGGAGAGGACAAACCCATCGACACTGGGTGAAGTCTGGGCACCCAGTCAGCTCATGTGATGTGGCAGCCGCCACCACACCCTTTCCTGTTCACCCTGTGGGCACGGGCAGCCCTGCCAGCTACGGCTGCCCTGAGTAAGGGGAAAGGTAAAAGGATTGCTTTCCAAGATTCTGATAACCCCTAGCACACACCATTACTTGTCAACAGAGGGGTGGTGAGCAGCTCTGGCGTAGTATCTCCCATGTGCCAATGGTCAAATGCCCTCTAATGGGACATTAAGCTCTGGGAACTGCGCCTGACTTTTAGCTGTGTCACAGCCTCATCTCCTGTAAGAGGTAATATTTACTTATGTAAAAAGATACCGGGCATACTTTGTATGGGTGTTCCAAGTTAAAAATTGTCAGTCAGGGCAAACAGACTTTTGGGGTGAACTACAGGAAAGCAAAGTGCATACATTGCATTATTACAGTTCTTTTTCAGAACAAAGAGTGTGACCTGGTGCTCGCCACGGCTGCCAAACACCCATTTCAGCGGGTTTGAAAAAGCACTGCAGTGTGTTTGAGTTCAGTCTTCCTTCAGATACAACCTATTCTCTTTCCTTTCCCTTGGTGAGGTGTTCGTACTATCTTAGTGAGTCAATAAGTTGTGCATTTGAGGAATGCACCTCACAACTGTTAAGGTAAGCATTTCATATGGCTCTGCTGAGGCAAGGAGGCTTAACTGGTTCTTCCCAGCTGACTTAAGAGTTGCAGAAAAGGGCAAAATGAGATATTTAGCCCGAAATATCAATGGGAGGCACTTTCATATGGAGTGGGATCCATATGAATGGGGTTTTTTTGTTATTTTTTAATGGTTCCTGCATGTGAATCTCACTGCAGGATCTGTATCTTGGTCCTTAATTTTGTAGCAGTGTCTAGCCAGGGTATACCTGTACCTGGCAGACGTGAGGCATTCGTAATGGGTTTGGATGCTTGTTCTGTGAAAGCTGCTGTTTACTGGCAGGAATCAACTGCTTCACTTGGGTGAATGTGAGATCACAGTACCGTGGTGGTGCTCTATTGAGAGTACGGAGGAACAAGGAAGTGATTTCTGTATTAAAAAGAAAAATAAATAAATAGGAAAGGGCAGCATTAAGTGTCTTAACAAGCCCGTTCTCACCCCTGCAGGATCCTGCTCCTGGACAGCACCGCTGTGTGTCTGTGGCTTGTGATACAGGCCTCCAGGTGTCTGGAGATCGAAGCAAAGACCCCGCTCCCCCCATAAACCCCTTATAGAGTACAGCCTGGCGCAGGGTGCCCACAGCAAGCACGGTTTAACCCTCGACCCACGCTGCCGGCGGAGCCGGGACTCGAACCGGCGGACTGCAACTGCGCCAAGGACCCCCTTTAGGTGCCCGCCGCGTTCGCCGAGCGGCGGCGCTCCGGCAGTGGGGCGGGCGGCCGGAAGCGGAAGTGGCGGCGCGGGTCCTGGCGCCGTTGCCGAGCGCCGGGCGGAGGCGCGGGCCCGCGGTGGCGGCTGCGTCCCGTCGCTATGAGCGCGGCCGGGTTGGTGTCTGCCACGCCGCCGGCCCCCGCTCCGCCTGGGGCGCCCGCCAGCGCCATGCCCCCCGGCCCCGAGTACTACGAGGAGGAGGACCTGGAGAGCGCGGAGGAGGAGGACGGCGAGCGGAGCGCTCGGGCCCGCGATTCCGATGAGGGTCGGTAGCGGGGCGGTGAGGGGCTGGGGGAGCCCTGGGGGGGTGCGGGAGAGGGGGGGCGCGGGAGAGGGGGGGCTGCGGCCCCTGGGGGCTCTCACCGGGGTGGCGCGTTGGAGGGGACCGGTCGAGGAGGTGCAGGGGGGTGTTTGGTGGAGAGTTGGTCTGGAGCAGCAAGAAAACGCGAAGAAAATGCGGGAAGGGCCTGTTGGATTGCTGGGGTACCCTGTGGAAGAGTGGAAAAGTGAAGCCGATGGAGAGGTGGGATTAGTTTCCCGGGTGAAGGAGAGGCAGTGAGTGAGGGGAGAGCCCTGGGGAGATGGGATTCGGTGTATGGGACCACAGGGCGAAAGCAGTGGAGCAGCCCAGTGCTTGATGCTTGGTCGTATTTCTGTGGAGTGAAGGGAGGAGGCGGTTAAGGTAGCGGAAAGTTTGGGCAGAAGTCAGGGGGAGCGCAAGAGGATGTTGAGAGGAAAGGGGGGGTTTGTAGAAGAACCAGGAAAGCAGTAAAGAGGGAATGGAAGTAAACCCTGGACTGTCCTGGGGTGTAGGATGCATAAAAGTAAGGGAGATGAAAAAGGACTGTTGGACAGTGCCCGATGCTCTGTCAGCCAGTCTCCATCACACCTGGTACTCATGAATCAGGTGCTAGAGCCAAACCTACAGCTCCTTGGGAAAGGTGACAGTGGGGGGCTCTCCTTGCCTGCCCACCCGTAAACTGAGTATGGAAGTCCTTTATAGTGACCTAGACACCTGTGTATCTTTCTTGCAGTTAAAACTCTTTGTTTTATCATTGGTGTGTTAAGCTTTATCTTAATACATATAAGCTTAAACTGTTTGCTTATACTTTAAGAAAAATCTGAGAAAGGTTTGATTTAAGGGGCTGGTGTGCCCTGTCCATATGTAAGGAATGTAGCTGTAGTTTCGGCTTTACAGCTGTACCCTGCTCACCACAACTCCAGCCTGGAGACACTGACCTCTCCTTGGGGAGGAAAGATAATCAATTATTGGCTACCAACATCTTATAGGTAGAAGCCTGAAAAGGCATAGCAGAAAACTAGCAGTCCCATGCTAGTTTATTTGTTTATAGTTTATATTATCTATTCATAAAATCGGGGGTATCTTTATAGTGGTGCTGGTATTTGTTATGTATAGATGTTGAAGTACTTGCATGTGACGTGGCTGAGAAGTCAAGTTCAGATCACAGCAAGATTTCTTTAGCGAGACCTTTGTGCTCAACCACAACAGCATCTAGTCATTGTACTTTCATTCAGGTCAAGATGCAGAATTGATTACAGCTGTTTCAGTCATTGTCTTCCATGTATATTATGTCGTGGGTGAAGCTATAGGAAGAAATCTGTGAAATGTTTTTCAGAGTCTTTAGACTGTTTCTCACTCACCTTCGTATGTGTGGGCATTAATGTAGAACCTGTTGTCTTAAACAGGGAAGAATTTACCAGACTATCTGAAGCTAAAGTTGTTTAGACTTGACGTAAGTAAACATCATTGCAGAACTACCAGAGGATTTACGTATGTTAGCTTGCAGTTGCAGGAAAGAGATGAGACTATTCATTTCATGTCTGAATTCATCTCTCCAGAGGCCTACCTGGTTGTGTATTTGAGGTTAAATTACCTGAGGTTTGGGGAGGTTTTTTGTTTGTTTCTTTGTTTTTTAAGTAATTTACTACTTGTGGGTTGTGTTTTTTTTAAATACTACTTTAGTTTTAACAAGTCATTCTGTACCTCGTTTAGATACTGAGGATGCCAGTGAAACAGACCTGGCAAAACATGAGGAAGAGGACTTTGTAGAAATGAAAGAACAGTAAGTAACCCATTCCTATCAAAAGTAAGCTAATGTTCTGTTTGTTTGGGGTGCTTTTCTGCACAAAACTGCAATATTTTGGGCCAAGACTGGGGTTTTTTAAGTGCCTAGTCCAATATAATAGCTAATGAGTCCATATACTTACTTTTTCTCTCTCAGTAACTTTCTCTGTTCTATATTTATTCAAGAAACTTAAATATTGCTGCTGTTTTGGATGAAGAAATAGGTACAAGTTGCTGGGAGCAGCTGAGCTTTGCTGCAAACAAATACTTTTGCAGAGAGATCCTTTAAATAAAATAAGGGATATACTTTATATAAGCCAGGCAAAAAGGGAGATGCCTATTAAAATCTCTTAAACAATAGAATGCTAGTCCTGTCCAAAAGGTGGGCTTTTTGGAGACCTGAAATAGTTCCCCTTGATGTTTAGGTGTATTTGCAGTGCTTAGTGTCCTTGCTTACTGGCAGAGACCTGTTTTTACACAGGTCAGGGAAAACTTGGCCTGTGTTAAAAATAAGAGATATGGTAAAGGAAATGCAAGTTTGCAACAGCGCCAGGAATAGACTATGGGTTTCTTTTTATAATGTCGAGATCCATGTGAGGAAATGCCTTCTGTTTTATAAGTAGGGAACCAATACATAAATATTAAGGCTTGGTAAAGTGGCAGACTGGTTCTATTGTAAAGTTTGTGGCATCTACAGATCTAAATGTCATTTTAGATTTGAGCACTTTAAAAAAATTAAAATCCTATTTTACCCTGAACTGTTCCTGAAATAATTGGTTTAGGTGCATTTTAAAACCAATGGAGTCGCAAGGGTGTTAGACAGAATTATAACCTTTCATTTGAATAATATTCTTTTAGTTGTTTTTCTTTCCTGAAATTCTTCTGGAAAGTTTTTAATTATGTGTAAACGTGTTATAACATAAACAGATGGTGAAATAAGCTACGTATGCTTGTTTTTCAAAGTGAAGTTGCATGCTCTCTGTCTTTGCAGGATGTATCAGGACAAACTGGCATCTCTTAAGAGGCAGTTACAACAATTGCAGGAAGGTAAGCTTTGAAGGGGATACTTTTTTTTTTTCCCAAACAATTTTCAGCACTTCTCAAAGGTCACAGAAGGATGAGGGTTTTGAAAGGTGTAAGCAGCATCCTTCACTGAATGTCCATGCTCATGCTGCTGCGTGAAAAATGTCAGCCACTTCCCATTGGTTTTCCCTCTGAATACTTGTTAAGCCTCTGTGTACTAAAGCATTTCTTAAAAGTAGTCAGTGTTCTGAAAAAACGGGGAAGGTGCTTATCAAAATAAGCAAACTAGATCTGTCGCTTTCTGATTTCAGATATTAGTATTTGTGTCTGAAGTGTGTGGGTCCTTGAGAATTTAATACTTGGGAATAAAAAAGTTCCAGTGGGAATCCACAATTTATTTCAACTATGTACTCTTTATTTCAACTAGGTACTCTTCAGGAATATCAGAAAAGAATGAAAAAGTTGGACCAGCAGTACAAAGAAAGGATACGAAATGCAGGTAAGCTGAATTTCTTTCTAAGACACTGCATACAACTTAAAGTTTTTATAACACTTGAAGAAAAATAATGGTAATTCTGTCTCCTAAAGAAAAGGAACTTGCTGAAGCAAAGGGTGATTCTGCTTCCAAGGGTATAGTGTAGGCTTGTTTGAGAGTGCACGAAGGGTGATTGAATCTAGCTTGGTTTACACACACACACACACACCCTGTCACCATTTTTTGCTGACTGTTTACTAAATGTCAATAAACAGGTTTAATCTTCATGTGTGTGAAACAGAGCAAGTAAAAAAAAATAATTTCATTTCGATCTGGCGCCATGCCTATCCTACAGTCTCCCGTTTTGGTGTGTTCTTCTGTGCACCTTGTCTGAAACCTTGACGTGCACTGTTTCCCTCAGTTTGCAGGAATAGAAAGTTAGCACTAAGTGCTTTCCTAAAGATCTGTTTTGTGCTCTGGAACAATGAATAGAAAGGGTTTGCTGCTGCTGAAACTGTCATTCTGTATAGCTGCCATACTGAATAGGCTGCCTGTACTTTGTGTTCCGCTCTGTTTCAGGAGTGAAAGCCCAAGTTAATTTTGAAAGTGCTTAGCTCTCAGCCCTTCTGGGGTAGCCTTTATTGTGTTACTGCAGAGAAATGGCTTGGAAATCAGATCTGTTTGCTTGCCCTTGCTCGCTCTTGTTTACTTTCCAGTAGGTTCTTATCTTGGATACTGAAGCAGGCCCTTTTCTAGGAGCTATTATGTGGAAATAGGGAATGCAGCTGTTCTTCCTTTAGAAAAGTCGGATGAATCCTGTAGTGCCTGGGCCATTACTCTGAGAAATAAGACAGAGGCAGTGACAATTATATGATGGCTAACGTACTCCATCCTTTGAATAGTATAAATCGTGTCTTTCTACAAGTGCTTGGGATGGTAAAGGATTCTTGAGGAATTTGAGTTGAACTACTTCTTTTTAACGGGAATCTGTCTTCTGAGATGAATGCAGCTCTAGCGTACATAAAATTCTAGCAATAGTGGGTTGTTTTGAAAAAATTAAGACTTAACTGCAACCTTGTTTTTCTGGCTGGCGAAGACCATTGCTGCAGCAACATATTTCTTCCACAGGAGGGCAGATGGTGATAACCTTTCAATTTTAAGATTAAAAAAAACCCCAACCCACAACTGCCTAGTACTACAGGAAGAATGGTTTTCTACGTGTACTCTTCCCATGTTTAGGTTTTGGGGTTTGGTGCTTCTTTTGTTGGGGTTTGGTGTTGTTTGGTTTTTTTTTTAATTCGAAGGTATTAAAGCAACAGGTTAGGTTTACTTGTATTTGATTACCTCCATGATACTGCTTTCACACTCAATTGGTAGACCCTTTGCAAACAAAAGGTTTGATTTCTGTTGGGCCGTTATCATCTTTGGTATCTATTTGGTTGGTTTTTAAAATTATTTTAAAAAGGCACAGTAGTACTTTGCTACTACAGTCTTCTCCAAAACATATTTGAAGGCTGTGATCTTTACAGAAGTATTAACTATTTCAGGTTTTGCCAAAGCTTAATAATGCTGGTGAAATACGGTAACCTGAGGACTGATCAGGTGCCTTAGTTTACTTTTCTTGACACTGTCTTGAGTAAAACCTTTGTTTTGGGCATTGTGTCCTCCAGGAAACACAGGAAGGGTCCCATTCTGCTTGATTTCAGGTTGTTAGGAATTGCACAAACATCATTGCACACCCAGAAATCCATTCGCCTCATCCATAGGTCTGACTTGAACTAATTGTTATCGTTAACCTTCAGTGATAAGAATTTCCTTACTTGTTTTCTCAGGCACAAACAGCCTGAAATCAGACACATGTGAGTTGAGCAGATTAATCTTCTAACAGCTGCAGAATTATTTCTGAGCGACTCATTGCTGAAATTCATGATGTTGGCGTAAACAGTGAATTTTTGCCAACCATACATTCAGCTGCATGTTTCAGGCTTCTGTCTGGAAAGTTTGTATGTAATATTAAGTGATTGTACTTAAACCGGAAGAAAGATGGACTGCATGCTTGGTACTGCTGGGAATAGTAGCTAAACTGAATAGTACAGAATAATGCTGTGTAAGCTTTGCAAATCAGCCTGACAATCTGTAGAAAAATCCAGTTAACAACGTATTTTTGTGTGGTTTTTTATAGTTACTTTATTTTCAGCATAAAACTGAAGCAAGTAGAGGTTGGATGAGTGTGTATGCTGTTTGGGTCACTGCCTCGCTTGCCTGCAATACTCAATGATTTAAAATGTTAGGCAAATAATTTTGTGCATCTCTGAAGATAATAAATTAAGTCTTTCTTGTCTTTCAGAACTCTTCCTCCAGCTGGAAGTAAGTACTCCCAATTTATCAAAATATATGTTAGATGGAAGAGGTATAAGCCTCCTGTTTCATCAAATAGTGCTTGTGCTTGTTTTCCTAGAAGATTTAAAGAATTTCTCTTCTTATAGCTAGTTTTGCTGCTTTTGATGTAGTAAAGCTTACTGTTGATATTACTTCTGGACTTTGTCATTAAAGTAGAAATAAAAGAAGTATTTGCTCTTGGGCTGTTCTATGCTAGATGTGCATTTGGCTTGTTTAAAAATGTTATTTAAGGTGATAAATGGTAGTGCTATTTATGAATAGGAAGAACTCTCTGCTAGAGACTTGATATGTTATGCAACATTAAAGTATTTTTTTAAATAAGTAATTCTTTTGCCAGTATAGTACCGCTTGCTTAGTCATTTTTATATTGTTTTCTGTTGATTATGAATATTGATAATCTTTAGGACCAGCTACGATTTTGAACTGAAAAGCTAATCAGTATAGCAGGTGAAAGAAGCTGTTGTGATATCATTAACTTGACTCATTGGTTCCTTAGTTAACTTTCTTGTTCTTTTGATTTGCATTAGACAGATCAGGTGGAAAAAAATTACGTCAAGGAAAAAAAGGCAGCAGCAAAGGAATTTGAAGATAAGAAAATTGAGCTTAAGGAAAATTTGATTGCAGAGTTGGAAGAGAAAAAGAAGATGATTGAGAATGAAAAGCTAACCATGGAATTAACAGGAGGTAAAGACAAGATAGGCATCTGTCATTTGTCTTATCCACTCTGCCACCGCTTGGAAAAAAAGATATAAAGGCAGCAGTACTGGTTTGTGTAGCCAGATAGTGTGAAGGCTGTAAAGCTTTCCAAATGCCAGGAGATGTAGAACACAAATTGGCGGTCTTTTAATGGAAAAAGCAGTTCGTAATAAAACTCAGTGACCTGAATTATGAACTGGTGAATCAAAATAGTGCCAGTGAAGCAGCAGAGTGGATAGGCTTTCTTATGTGCAAAGAAAGGGCTTCTTTAGTTGCTGTGATTTGGCAATAAAAGTATTGAGATATGCCACAATATTGGCCTAGCCGGCAGTGCCAGCTTGTAATCTGTATCCTTTTTTTGCTCCAGTAATAGGTGGTCAAGAAGTTGAAGGAAGGCACGCAATAAAGGTTGAAATATGTTATGTGTAGCTCGGAAACCTATTTTCTGGCTTTATTTGTGTCCAGACTCTGGAAAATGGACATTAAATGAACAGATTTCTTTCGTGAGACCAGTTGGTACCCTTGGTGCCTTGCCAGTGCTTTGTAGTAATTGACACAGTGGAGCTAAGTAGAGGGGTAATTAATTTCCTCCACAAATTGTGTTGCTGTGATGCTGAACCAAAAGTCTGATTTGATTCTCTCTAAAAGCAGCTCCCTCACTTCATGGACAGATTATGTTGGTTGTGTTGTAGAGGCCTGTCCATGAGTTAGACCTTTGATATCTTTCTTGCATAGTAGCTACAGAAATTATGTAAGCTGATAATTTAATTAGTGTTCAGAATTGAGAATTAAAAGCTGCTTGGATGTATTCAGGAGTGCTCTTGGCTTTGTACAAATGGTTAGGGCTAATCTAGTCTGGAAAACAGCTTGAGCTATGCAGTTTCCCTGACCTGTGAGGTTTTTTTAATTATGAAGTCTAGTCTGGTCTTAGCCTTAACTCTCCTATTGTTATCCTATGCCTATGTCTGTTGGGATGCAGTACTAATCTTGGAAGGAGATTTTTGTTAGTGGATCAGGATCTGACTTGATCTTACCTTTCGAAATCTGCGTACCAAAGTTCTAGGAGTCTGAAGGAATCCACCTTCTCTGTCAGTGAAACAGCTGTTAACATCAGGATTTGGATTTGCAGAGTTAAAGGGAGACTGAGGAGGGGTAAAAAGAAGTATTTAGTTTATTTGGGGAGTAGATTAATCCTTTTCAGGGAAATAAGTTCCTTTCCCATTGTTGTGTCCTGAAGAGGGGAGCTGTTCCATTAAACACAGCTCTAGGAGAAAGCATGTAAGGAACTGTGGAGAAGAGATCCATTCTGTGTGTGCTAGCCCTCCCTTATCTCCTTCCTTCCCAACTAGCAGAAGTGCACTGTAATTGCTTTAGAAGTAACTGATTTTGTTGTAAACATGTTCTGGAGGCTAAGAAATAAGAATACTGAAGCTGACATTGTTCTTCGGAAGTTCAGCATTTACAAGGATGCAGGTTAGCAGCCTGATGGATAGGCTTGTCTGTCAATGTTGGGAGCATTGCAGCTTCATTGGGTTGCAATAGTTGCCTCCTGTTCTGGAGCAGTGTTTAGTGGTTCTTAACTGTTAAGCCTCATGCAAGACTGTTTCAGGTTAAATCTGTTGGTGCTTTAACAGCTTGTCAAAACTACCTTTATAAAGTTTTCAAGAATCTTTCAAGAATCTTGAGGTTCCTCAAATGTTTAACAGTAAATGTAAGACACTCAAACTCTGGGTTTTTTTCTGAAAACTTGTTCAGTGCTGACTTTTAGCTGACTTGTTGCAATTTTAAGATACAGGATGCCAAGATAAAGAGAGAAGAAAATTGTGTTCTCTGCCTTATTCATGTTTTAAGCAATATAGCTAAGAGGTCTGTGACAACTCATTTGAAACTAATTTTTAAAAAGGAGAAAAAGCCTTCTTGGCTTGGCTATGTATCACCTTGAGTAAGTGCCTCAAAACTCTCCTCTGAGGCTCTTGTAAATTGGTCTTAACATAAGCTATTCTTCCCATTTGTTCAACACAGTAAAGTACATTTTTAGTGTCCACAGGGCTGTTAATGTTCAGTGGTTTTCAAATTCAGCTTTGAATGCTAGAGATAAGGTTTCCTTTGGCATACATTTGGTGGGTGGCACTTCATATTGTTTTTTAGAACTTTTATCATAATATTTGTTCCCTTGAGGTGTGGCATGGTCATCCTTGTTCACCTTTTGAGATAAGGAGAAAAGTAATTTCGTGTTTTTTGAACATGCGCAGCTGCTCAAGATTTCAGTGTCTAGAGGGAGCCAGAGGTTTCATAGACTTAAGTGCTACCTAGAATGTGATTCAGATGTACTTAAAGATGAGTGAATATTTCTTAGCCCATAGAAGGAAAGGTGGGATGATGCATTTAGTATTGAAGATGTGATCTCTTGGTTGCCAGTTCAAGATGTATCTTCATAAATTAAGGAACGCTTTGTGAGAGTTCAGTTAAGGCTACCTGTGGATATTTGTACAAACTGTTGTTTCAGATAATTACTTGGTGATAAGACTTGTTTCAATTTTAAACAGTTTTTCTCTTCCACAGTGCATATGTTACAATTTATTTCCTGTCAACTACTGCTCTGCATGTTATTAATTAGGTTAATTTCATTAATCGTAATTTGAAACACTTAGAGAATCTGAATTTAAATACTATTTGTGTTTAAAATTACTCCAGCAGACTTGTATCAGTCTTGAATGCAGTAATTATCTGTATTTCTTTGACAAAGCTATTTTTCAAGCTCAAAGATGAGAAAAAAAGCAGTTGATTTGTAGCTGACATTTTACATGCCATTAACTATCCAAGTTTTGTCAGCAAAGAACTCCATGAACTTTGCCTTCTAAATGATCTGTTCAAAAGCAGATAGCATTAGCATTAAAGAAATTTGCCCTGAATCCTTGTAGCCTCATTGTGCTTGTTATCTGTACCTGAAGCAGCTGTAAATGAAAGCTGTAACCATGGCACTGCAATGCTGTTACTGAAGAGTGACCTAGTGTGAATGAGAACTTGTATTTGCTGTCAGCAGTTCCAGGTTGGATGCTGGAAGCTATCACAAAAAACATCCAATTTTCTGTATGAAAGAGGAAGGATTATTTTCCTTGTGCAAGAAGCAGCAGCTTTGTACTCCTTTCCCTCTGGTCTTATCAGCTCTCCAACTTCATTATTCTACAGATTCAATGGAAGTGAAGCCTATTATGACAAGGAAACTGAGGCGACGACCAAATGATCCAGTTCCTATCCCAGACAAGAGGAGGAAACCTGCACCTGATATCCTTTCGCAGTCATCGGAGGGCTACTGGAGTTGAAGCCAGCCTGCTACCTGCACCTGTGTTGTTTTGTGCAGAAAGGAAAACGAAATTAGGTGCTAGGATCAGGTTTCAATCTAGGCAATAGTGAAGCATGGTTTGTCATACATAATGTGTGATAATACAACACAACCAGTCTTTGGAGATCCCTTGGTACCCTAACTTAAACTTTACAGTGTCATGAGGTAACGCATTTTACTTTTTTTTTCCTCAGTAAAGATAGTTTGAAATACTTCAGGCAATTTTTCTCACAAAGGAGAAACTTTAAAAGAACATTATATATAAATTCTGAGGTAATTGATTCCGTAGATAGTAAATGGCTTTTTACATGAGCCAAAGCTTTTCTCATATCAAAATGTGACAAAACATTTGCCAGAAAGATCGTATTTGTCGTATCAAACTAGTTTTTACCTTCCTGATAAAGGCTTCAGATCTCTAATCCGGAGAGATCCATAGCATAAGCAAGGAGTGCTAGATTTGTTTTTTAAATAAAAAAAGATTAAAATCCATCTTGGTTTTATGTATCAGGAGAGAGAGAGAAAAAAATATGTATGTAATCCTCCTCTACTGCCTTCTTGCATGTTTCTTTTAATTAAAATGTCCCTTGGCTTCTGGAAATACATTTTTAGCTCTTCTGTGATGATAGGCACTTTTTCTATTTGTATATTAAATTCACCTGGAAAGGAAGGCAATGATATTTGCTTTGCAGAGGCTTATTATTAGATTCCAAACTTGTTTGGCTTAGATTAAAAAAAAACTTATCTTAGGACTGCTGAGTGACTCACATTTTCTGAAGGCAATATCGAACCTTGAACTTCTAGAGTTCATGCAGGACGGTCACAAGCGTCTCCAGTTTTAATTAACCTCTTTCTGGTTGGAGATTCTGTTCAATCTTCCAGGAAGAAAAATCTATTTATTAGTGCCCCTATCTCAGCCAAAATAAATTAGTTTCATAGTGAACGTGACCTACTAATTGAGCATGATACAGCAGCCACAGTATGAAACTCTGTCTGCCTTTCTTTCCTGGGGAGAGGATTAAAGTTCATCAGAACAAAAATCCTTAAAATGCAGCCTAGCAATTAGTAACTTTAGTTTAATACTTTGCATGCTTTTGATTTAACAGCTGTTTCAAAGAAACACTGTAGATTAAAGCTGGAGAGAGGGTCCACTGCTTTGTCTGGATATTGTTTTTCTTCTGTGTACTTAGGTTTTTCTTGAGCAGAAGTGACAGAGGAACAGTAGATGAAGGGAAGCAGGAAGATCCGATTATGAAACTACACGGAATGACAGCAGAGGTTTAATAAGTGTGTAATACACTAACTTCTGTGTTCTGAGATTTTGGTTTTGTTTTCAGGTGAATGGTAGGCTCTTATTTATCCTCACCCACACAAGGATGTGTTTTGAGCGTCTGGGTTTATTTTCTGGTTGCTCTTTCAGGGTTTTTTTGTGGAGGTTTTCCCTTTTCTCCCTATTTCTCTATTTCTGCTTACTGAGTTGCAAAATGATGAATTTCTTTTCCTAGGTTTGGGTGGGATTTGGCTTTACCATACAAAATCTGAAGTGAGTCTGTTGTATTTCAGCTTCCCAATTGTTCTCTACAGACATGCAAGATAAAAAGCACTGAAAACACTAGTTTGTTGTTCCCATGAAGTAAATGTCAATGCACTAAAGGTTTTTCATTGATGGTTATGTCTGAGTAAGTTACAATGGTTTTGCACTCTTATTTGCTGCTAAATATGAGGCTCTGTGGAGATAGATCTGTATTAATTTATATAGCAGAAAAAGCTCAAGTGTGACACTAAAGTCTTATGCAACTTTACGGAAACCTTTTGGCTTGCATTTAGTCAAGTGAAATGTCATCGATCTTTTAATTTGTAGCCTTGCTTGTCAAGAGCTTATGGCAACCTTAATTCTTGATACCTCAGCTAAATTATTTGTTGACTGATGAGCAAATAATGGAGGACCTGAGAACGCTGAATAAGGTAGGAATTACTGCTTGATTTGTATTTCTTTGTTTTAAATAGAAAGCTAATGCTTTACCCTGAAGAGAACGGAGCTTTCTGGTTTGTTCCTTTTTGAAATGTGGGAGTATTTCATCCCAGTAGGCTTTCTCAAGTAACACAATAAAAGATTTAGCAAGATGGTGTCTCCTCCCTTTTATTTTAAAAGGTTTAATTAACCAAATTACAATGACTGTCATCTGAAAAGGTTACCTTTTATCTGAACCAAGTGATGAGCTATCTTGAGTTTCTTCCTCCACATGGCTGAACAGATGTTAACATATTTTTCTGTGAGATCACAGGCTGCTTTTGTTTTAGGGGTTAGTGTGGGGTGGTTTTTTTTCAGTTTTCCCCAGTGTTGCAAACTGGCTCGAGTGCATTGTTTACAATTTTTCTAGATTTGATTAACCTATTGCTTTCTTGCTAAATATTAAGGCTTATCTAATTTCTTTGAATAGAGCCTGCTCATTAAGGCATTTGAGGATGGTAGTGGAGCATGTGGGTTTTTTTGTGCCAGCTGTTGAGGCGTCTCTGATGATTGATTTTCCTGTATTTCATGTACCTTAATATATGCTAGGTCATGTTCAAAAATATAGTGTATTAGATAGGTTTGGTTTGTTTTAGTGTATTATCTGAATGCTCTGCAGTTCAGTTTGTAGACCTTGTGCATCATGATACTGATTGATTATTTACACCTTTGGTTGTTTATAGCATGCTGTTCTCTTTATGTGTTATGTGTGTTATGCCACTTAGCAGTACATTTAAAAAAAGAAGCATTTAGAGTATGGAAAGCAAGACTATCTGAAATTATTACTGCAGACTTCTATGGCTCATGTCAGATCTTATAACGCTTTTTTGCTCTCTTTCCATGTAGCTTAAATCACCCAAGAGACCAGGTGAGTTAACAGTTGCGTTGGAACTCGTTCACAGTCATGCTGTTTGAACAGAGAATTATATTGTAGACTGACTGTATAATTGCTGACTGTGTAATTTGTCTGTATAATTGTTTTGACTGTGTAATTGCTGTTCTTTGTGTAGCTGCTGTGGCAAATGGGTGCTGTGTCAAGTCTCTTCATCTGTTCTGAAGTTTGTCAGGGGTGGGAAGGGAGGCATATGCATCTTTGTCCTATGCCCAAATGTTTCAGCCAATCTGACTGTGTGAAGAGGTCTTCCCATTATATTTAGATGCATCTGGGCACCTTGCCTGCTTGTTGGATAGATGGGGGGATTGAGAACTTATGGCTTTATGCCTTCATCTCTCTAGATGTGTCTGCACGCTTCATTTCAAGGCAGAGTGGAACCAGCTTGCTGAAGTAATTCTGACCCTGCTTTACTATAGATTAGAATTAAAACAAAATCAAGGACATATTATTGTCTATGACCTACCCGTGAACATTTTTTCAGATAAATGTTATATTTCACTGAATATTATAATTTGTATATTCAAGGAAGAGGTTGAATTATTTGTCCCAATAGAGAATATTTTTCTGATGCAAATGCGAGTTTGTAGTTTTCTGTGCTTATTATTTCTGCTTGACATGACCTTATTAATTGTAGTTCTGCAGTCAGATGTGCCGTGGTGTGGTGGACACATGCTGGTCTTTAAACACAGTCTCTCTCCCGTTCTCAGCCTCTCCCTCTTCTCCCGAACACCTCCCAGCTACACCAGCAGAGTCTCCAGCACAGCGCTTTGAAGCCCGGATAGAAGATGGAAAACTCTACTATGATAAGAGATGGTAAGTCCTGGTGAATTTCTCTTGTAATCACTTTGTGTAGTGAGGAGATGGCAGAGAGAAACTGCTTTTGTAAAAGAATTTTAGAACAGAAATGTTTTTCTGCAGAGGTTAGCAACTTCTCCAAGGGTAATCATTGTGTCTTCGGTAAATCAGAAGTCATAATGGAATGTTTAGACCGCATAGACTTTTAGGAGTAACTACTGGCTTAAATAAAAGGAGACTTAAATCTTTTCCATGGAGTCAGTGGTACACACTGTGACACTTGGGAAGCATTTTTGTTAAAGCGAATGTTAAGTAAGAGAGCCAAGAGCAGATGCGGTGTGATGTAGCTGTGAAGCTGGTCAGTCAGGATACAGGTGCCCTGTGATTGCAGGTACAGTGGTGTTGGCAGTGTTCACAGTCCTGCTGTTCAGTTTTGTGGAATGCCAGCCCATTCTTCCACAAGGCGGCAGAAGAAATGTCGTGCACCAGATGAGTAGAATGAAAAATGTTTCTAATAAAGCCAAATAACCTTTAAAGATCAAACGCACATGGGAGAAGCAACTTCAGAATTGCTGATTGAATTTAGCTGTGTTAAGTTTTATGGGCATGTAGCTGTGTAAGCCTCACAAAACACAAGGAAAATATTAAATTCTGCAGAGAAATCTTACTAGGTCTTAAACTTAATCCATGAGGCATACAAAACTGGATAATCAAGGGGGTGATCTAGTACTCCTTGAGCAGAAAGCAATTTACAAGTCATATGCTTACATGTAGCCTACTTTAGTGTTCTAGTGGCTCAAAATAACAAGTGACGGGGTTGTAATTTTATCACGGAAAATGATAGGTGTGAAGTTTTCTACACATCAGCCATCTTGTACAGTTGGTCAGTTTTTCCTTCTGCTAGTCTTCTGACAGTGAAGTTTCATTGAGGGTTCAATGTATGCAGTTCTGATAAAAGCTGCTGCCTGGAGCTTAAACTTCCATGAAGTGTAAAGCAAAATGAGCTGAACAGACCAATTATTTCATAAATTCATGAAGTTTTTTTTTGCTTTTGTAATTTTTTTTTGTGTGAAGTGACTATCCTCTGGGATATATTTATATGAATAAACTGTTCTTCAGAATTTTTAAGCGTGTGGAGTACTGAAGTGTTGCTCAAATTAAAAAAAAAAAAAAAGAAAAAAAGAAATAAAAAAGATGGAATCAGAAGTAATCTGCCAGTAAAGCTCCCATGAAATTTAAACCTGGGAGAATTTCAGTGAGCCCAGTGAATTACTCAAAAGTACCAGCGCTCTCTGAAAGGTATCTTGTTGGGACACAACACTTGACAGATATTTTCATCTTGCTGAATTCAGTTGTCATGGGGGTCTGACTGTTGTCTTTCCCTTGTTCTTATGCTGGTTTTAAGATAAGTATTGTGCATTTTTTGGCTGTAATAATCCTGCTTAGATTTTTTGATTGATAGTAATAGTACTTGTGCAAAGTAGATGGTATTTTAAAATAATGAAGTAACTCTTGATAGTGGGAGGGTAATTTTTTCTAAGGTGTATTAAGGCTGTAGCTGCTGGCATGCACCAGAAATAATAAACCTGACAGCTCAAGAGTGACTACTTTTTCTGTTTCCTGATGGCAGCCATGAAAGACCATTATCTCAAAATAGTGAATGTTTAAGGCTACTAATGGACTCCCTAAGGTCTCGCAGAGACATTTCACAAACATGTCTCTGAAGCGGAGACTTTTATATAGTGAGTTTCAGACGGATGTGGAATTAGACTTCAGGTTTTTTTTACCCTGAGCCAATTTGCTCCATGCCCCCCTGTCAGATCCTAAAATACAGTTCATTGTAAAACAAACCATCTTTTTGCTTTTAGCTTTGTCTGCATACAACAATGCAGAATGATTTCTATCTTCTGATGGAGATGCAGTTGAAAATCTTGGCCTCTCAGCAAAATGTGGTGTAGCAGAAAGTAGAATTACTTCTGCTTGCCTCACTTGTCAGCATTGTGCTGTATTTTACCTACTGCAGAAGCAAGAGTTGTTTGGCACTTTCCTTCTCTTTAAAGCCAACTTAAATTCCGTCACATTCTTCATCTGAAGGATTTTCCTCAGTTCTACCCCTCTGTTCCCTGTGCGTATATAAACTCAGCAAAAGCCTGAGACGTGAGTGTGTAACTGAGATGTACCAGGCTACTGTGCCTTTAGCTGACTTGTCTCTCTGCATGCGTGGAGCATGGGACAGCTGAGACAAGTCTTCAGTGAAAAAGTGCTGAACTAACTTGTCACCTTGCCTTTTCTGTGCATAGCTAACATAGATTTACTGATGGATGGCAACTTGTGATGTGAAATCCAGGGACTGAAGCCTGCGTTATGTGTGGTGTTAGCTTTGGTATTCACCGATAATCAAAAACTGAAAGAAAGAGCTTTGAGTGGGAAAATTATTTCATTATCTGTGCAGGCACAGATAACACTTGAGAGTTGTCATTTGCAGTGCTATCTTTTGCACTCGGAAGCTTGTGCACTGATTGTATCAAGATCATCAATTCTCCTTGCTTAAGCACGCACAGCATGGTGTGGTAGGACACTTGCTGGACTGAGCTTTTTGTCTTATCTTTGTGAGGTCTGGTTTTTTGTAGTAGCTTATACCATTCTTTGGTATCAATTAATGACATCTGGGTTCAGTAAACTGAGACTTTTGGGCTCGGATCATTGTTGGTATTGCATTGCACTGGCACCCACTGACTGACTTTGTGTTAAAACGAGGGAGAAAGAATAATGGTCGGGCACAAATGTCTAAATGTTGCAGGATTTGGGTTGGGTTTTTTTCACCTCTCCCAGCCTGTTGGTAATTGGTATGTTTGGAAGGCTGAAAGCTGACACTATCATCCTTGTTAACTGGCAGGCAGTGTGAAAATTCTGAGTACGTGAGCCAGTAGGAAGTGATTGTGGGATAAACTATTGGAAGACTTCCATATTTACAGTATGGTTATTGTAGAAATAACTGTAAAAATTATGCAAATTCATGTGTTTTGACAAATGGCTGTCAGCCAATCAGACTGCAGGGAGTTGCATACTGGGTAAAACATCTCTGCAGGGATCCTGCAACTTGGCTTGCCCGGTTCAATATGAAGCACGTCGTGATTAGGGTAAAGGTGGAAATACAGTTATGCTTTTATAACTATAAAGCATTTTGGTGCTCTCTTGATTAAGATTCTTTACCTACAGATATCCTGTTTCAGTGTAAGTCTGTCTACGGAACTCTCCGAGCCTGAATAAACAAGGAACTGGGGAGTTTTGTCTAGCACGCTTTGCAGTGCTTACCAGAAACATAGCCTTTGAGGAAGGCAGGATCATAAAATTAAGCAAGAGTTTACAAATTTCAAAATTTTTGCTTGGTTTTATACAAAATGCACTAAGAAACAAATGGATATGCTTAGATATGGCCTCATTATAGCAGTTATATGCAGCTTCTTACAGAGTCAGTTACCCATCACTTTACCATTTTGGGTATTTTCACAAAATAAGACAGTATTAGAAATTTGAGGTCTCTCTTAATACACAGACTGATTGAGTACAATTCACTTTTTTCTTTTTTTTTGCTGGTGGTGATGCACTGGTAATTGTGTATTGGGGAATGTGAGTAACTTTTGAGTATCTGTGATTGGCCTTGTCATATTTTATCAGGCGTAATATGGAATTGCCTTCTAAAATCTGTCCTGTGTCTGAAATATGAAAGGCTAGTTTGATTAACTCTTGAAATACGGGCTTATTGTTAAATCGGTGTTTTCCTATCTTGTGGCTTGGTGCTCTTGTTTTCACGTAATCCGTGTATAGAATTGAATGGGAATTGAGAGCTTTATGCATTTTGAAGTATCATTTCGAGGCAAAGTGTGTAGTATCAGACCACCCACTGTGTTGTAAAGATGGGGAAGGTGGTGTGGAAAGACAGATTTCTTGCTTGTAGAATCCTAGGCTTATCAGTCTTATTAACATTGGTATTCTCAGTCTTTGGACAACTAATGGTTTCATGTGTTTCCATTTTTTTAATTTATTTTTTTTTCCCCAGGTACCACAAGAGCCAGGCTATTTACCTGGAGTCTAAAGAGAACACTAAGATCAGCTGTGTGATCAGTTCTGTGGGCGCCAATGAGGTAGTGGGCTGCTTTGTTTTTCATGGGAATGGGAAAAGCCATGGGTCAGCATAGGCAGGTAGATGGCTTTCTAGTAAGGACTAGGAGAAAATCAATATTACTTTCAGAAAAGATGAAGCTGAATCCAAGATAAAACTGGGTTGAGAGATCTCTTCTTGAGATGGGAAGAGACTTGCTCTGTTTCTGAAGAGCAATCCTATATTTTTCAAGTAATAGTTTGATAGGAAAAATGGGGAGAACAGACATGTTGCATCTTATTGGCAAGGCACTCATAAGTTCAATTTCTATTATTTCAAGAATATACTTGCAGTTATTATAATGTAAAACTTAAACAAAATAAAATCCCACTGGAAATCCAGAAGAGGGTGAGGAAGAATTTTGTCACAAAATTTAGTTGTTATAAAGGAAGAAAGTTCTTCCTGCTAAACCTGAGTGCATGTGCTGTGAAGTAAGCTGGCAGCATTCATCACCTGCTTGTGAGGTAGGGCAGGTGACTCATTTGTCTGAGATTTCCTTGTGGCTAATGATTAAGACTTGGAGAAGCAGGTGAGGAGAGGTGTGTGCCCAAGATTGATGTGAGTATCACTGCGGAATAAGCCTAATGCTTAAGCAGCACATCAGTTGGGCAAAAGGAGCAGTTTATTCTTTGCAGATTCCAGACACTTCCAAGGAAAGAGATGACAGACTTGAATGCACTTCTCTTTAATCAGCCAATAAAGTAACTTTAATTTGTTTTGGCAGCTAAGGGAAAATATTTTATTTTCAACAAAATGAGTTGCATATGGGATATGCTTTGTATCACAACTGTTCCCTTTGCAATAACAGTTGTTATGCTCAATGCTGGTTATTTAGATAAGTAGTAGTAGTGTGCTAATGAGCGCATTAAAAATAGTCCTGCTAATTTGATTAATGTTATTACTGTTAACTTAGAACATTAAAACCCAATCTTTTGGGACCATCTTAACTGAAACCTGAGGGAAGTGGAATCCGTTAATTATTATTGCATGAATTGCACTTTAAAGTGAGACGACAGATTTTCTTTGGGGTTTGTGGGGGTTTTTTTGAGAGAGGCTGGGGAGGAGGCATGGCACTTGTCTGCCCTGTGATGGTTCATTGCAACAATATAAAGTCAAAGGAGATAAATACTTCGAAGAATACTGAAATGAGAAGGTGGTTTCTTATACAAGGTGCATGCCTCAGATTTCATCACACATTCAAAAGTGTGGTTGCCAAACTATGATCTTACTGGTTGCTGCTGGAATTTAGAATCTAGAAGGCGGACCTAGATTTGAGGTGTCTTAACTGTAGACTGGAGTCAAACGTTGACAGCATTTCTAAAGGGAGCCAAGTTATTCAATGGAACTTTACTGGAAATATCTGCGCAGAGTGTTTCCCCACCAGCATTTGCATTAATGCTCAAAGTGAAAAGACTTAACTAAGAAACATCAGAGATATTATGGCATACAGTTGCCTTCTTGTGGCTGGGCAAAGCAAGCAGTTAACACTGTTATCGGAAGTATCTTTGTTCATACGAATGTCTAAATTAGTTTCCTTAAACTGCATTTGAGTTTTGTAGTTGGCCATAGGCCTCTAACATGGATTCTGAGCTATGACAATCCCCTTTAAAAAACCAAAAATACCTTCTCAGGCCCAAATTCTTTAAAACTTGGTGATGTGTTTAGACCTAAACAGAATGTATTTCTATTACTTTCAATGTGATTTCCTTGGAAGCTGTGAATCAAATATTGCATTGGTGGAAATCATTGGCCAGGTGCATGGAACCAGTTCAATCATTTGCCTTTTGACAACAATAAACTATTCAGTACATGCAGGAAAGTTTGTTGTTGTTGTTGTTGTGTTGGGGTTTTTCATTATTCCCACGAGTTTATTCAGCAATCTCAGTTTGCTGGAAGTTCGGAAAAGGAGGAAGCTTGTTTTCCTTTCACAGTCTAGGAATAAAAGAAATTCAGAGATGGATTTGGTGTTTCTATTCACCATCTCCTTCGGTTCTTTAGAATTAATAGATGTTACATTCTGATGGCAAAGTATGTTGTATGTCTAAAACATCAGTTTGAAGTTCAGAGTATGTCTTGATGCTTTTATTTTTCTGAACACTGTTGTGGTTTTAATGTTTAAGTAATTTTGCTGTTGTGGTCACTTTAAAACTGAACTTCAGTTTTCTGCCAAATGGAGTTTAACAAAGCACTTAACTTTAGCAAAACTAGTATACCATTCCATCATACTGTGATAGAATGTAAAACTGTACATGTTTATTGTTCAGTGCAGTTGCTCAGAGTTTGTAGATTTTTTAATTCTTTTGGTTATTAAAACATACCAAATTCTTGCAAATATTGCAGTAGAGATATGATTATCACTGTGGATTTTTATTTCTCTAGGGAAATAACTGAAGTACAAATGCAGGCAAATATTAGATTTATTTTATATTGAGGGCTTGTGTTAATAAAGTCAATTTATAATTAAAATAAGAGCTAAATCAGTCTACAGTGTCGGGCCTGTAGCTAGTATGATA